>NC_091736.1:23468183-24110094 GCF_030179905.1 Drosophila bipectinata | reverse complement strand
GCTTCCCACAGACCACCGAAATGCGGAGATCGAGGAGGAATAAAATGCCATTCGATGGACTCCATAGAGCAGAGCTCCAGCAGTGCCCATTGATGCTCTTCGCTTAGAAATAATCGGCGCAGCTCCTTTAGCTCGTTTTTGGCTCCAACAAAGTTGGTTGCGTTGTCAGACCAAATATGTTGAGGCCTTCGGCGGGTGCATATAAAACGCTTCAAAGCCTGCAAAAAAGACATTGTGGACAGATCCCTTACAAGCTCCAGGTGGACGGCTTTGGTAGCAAAACAAATGAAAATGCTAATGCAAAGACCTGGGAGCCGCTAACTCTTTGCTCCGGGAGATCAGCTATAATGTGCTCCAACAGCCGAGGCTTAGTCCGGAAGCATCGGATGCATTTGTGTAATGCCTTCGTCACGGTTTTTCTTCCCCCAATTGGCCAATATTGGGACCGAATAATTGCCAACAGTGCGCGAGGTCCCGTATGTAAATTTGGCTCATAGAAGTCAACAATTATAGCCTGCGTAACTAGATGGCTTCTTGGAAGTATAATTGGATGCTGACTATCAAAATCCAACGACGACTTTTTTAGCCGACCGTCTACGCGCAACAGTCCAAATTTGTCCAAGAAGGGAGAGGATGAGGCAAGGGCACTGGATACCGCTATGTCTTTTCCATTTTGAAGAGCCTTTATGTCCTCCCAGGCCGTCAGCCAACGGGTACAACAGGGGGACCTACGCGCAAGCAATTGCGTGCCGTAACTGTGTACACCGCTGGTAGTGCGACTATACTCTCCACCTGAGGGCGGCTGGTAACAGGTCCCGGTAAGGTCATGTCTCTGCCGAGGATGCTGGCTAATGGTAGTCGGGCGGGGAGAAGAACACTCCCTTCCTTAAATTACCCCAATCCAAGGTGGAACAGCATATGCCGAAGGATGCGAGTCCGAGGGGGGGCTCGGACGCTAATATGCGAACTCTGGGGGACAGGCCGACCTCCCAGTTTTAACCAGGCTTATCATGACAAGCGGGCTATGTCATGATGGACGAACCCCTTCCCGCCTACTCGTGGGACCAAAACATGAATAACACTCTACAAAATAAAAACCAAAGCGGAGAGCGGAACTCCCTAAAAAAGACCGGAAATGGGGCCAACGGCCCGTCAAACTCCAAGGCCCTCAAAAGCCAAGGAGTTGCTGAGATGGAGAAGTCCCCCACAGAGGGACAACATCTGGAGGCGGGAAGCGCCGGTGCGGTGGAGGTTGCCAAGGCAACTTCTTCCAAAGCGGGGCTAGCTATAGGACCACCGAACGGTGTGGAGAGGAAGACCCCAGGGTCAACCTCTAAACCAACCGGCGGTGCCCCTAAGGCGAACCCTGGTCCGGAAGCGTCTCACTCGACGCAGCGTAAAGGATCCTACAAGGACAGAAGAAGAGCAGCCTTCATTCTGATGAGGGCGGACCCATCGGCCGAAGCCAACCCGGACCAGGCCGAGATTATTAAGTGGGCAAGGGAGATCCTACCCGACTTCAATCCGGAAAAGGCGGGAGAAAGGCTGGATCCGAAGAGACGCACTGGGTCAGACCCTGCCAAGGAGGCCGCGCAAAGCGCGAAGAGGCAGAGGTCCACAGAGGGAGAAGCCCCCCAGGCCAAGAAGAGGAAGGCCCAGCCGCAGCCGCCCAACCGCTCGTTCGCTGAGGTGACGAAGGGAAGAACCCTAATTGGAGTCCTGGACAAGGGCTCCAAGGATGGGCTCATCGCCAAGGAACTCTGGCGACGAGTGGTAAACGAGTTGCATGGGCGCTTCGTGGAGGAAATGCTGCGAAGTGGAGGACCCCCACCAGAATGCGAAGACGCAGGATGGTACCAGGGTAGCGTCAAGGTGATTGCTTGCCAAGACGCGCGATCGGTGGAGACTTACAAGCGGATGATTGCATCGCTTGGAGAGGTCTACCCTGGAGCTAAGCTGGTGGCGGTTGACTGGGACGAGATCCCCAGCAAACCGTGGGCGCGAGTGTGGCTCACAGAAAAGCCAGCCGACCCTAAGACCATCCTGACAATGCTTAGGATGTGCAACCCGACGCTCCCCACGGTATGGCAAAATATGTTCGAAGATTCGTGGAGAACTGCATTACATGTAGAGTTACTAAGGGTACGTCAGGAAAACCTCAAATGGAATTATACCCAATTCCAAAAGTAAGCATTCCTTGGCACACTGTTCACATAGATATATCAGGAAAATTGAACGGAAAAAGCGATCGTAAAGAATATATTATTGTACAAATAGACGGTTTTACAAAATACGTGTATCTATTTCACACCTTTTCCTTGGATGCTAATACTTGTATAAATGCAATGAAATCTTCGATTGCCATTTTTGGCGTGCCAACACGTTTGATTGCCGATCAGGGGCACAGCTTCACGGGCACAAAGTTTGTGCAATTTTATTCTAGTCATAAAATACAATTAAATCTAATTGGAACGGGCGCAAGTCGAGTTGGTCAAGTTGAAAGAGCCATGAGTACCCTGAAGAATCTTTTGACGGCTGTTGAGACAAGCTCTAAATCGTGGCAGGATGCACTAGGGGATGTGCAGTTAGCTCTTAACTGTACAGTTAATCGAAGCACTAAGTGTAGTCTGTTTGGTCATTGAGCGTTTTCAATGCCGTATATAAAAAATCAGAATTTAATTAGGTTCAACGTTATAACTTTATTCAGGCCGCATAGGAAATTTGGATTTATGAGGATTTATGAAAAATATGGGAAATCCAATTTAGGATGCGAGCGAAGTAAGGAGATGAACGAGAGTGGCGCCAACCTTCCAGAATAGGCTGAGCGGATGCTCGCTAACTATAAACGCCGAAGTAGCAAAGCCGAGCGGCCGAAAGAGAGTCGGCTTGCGACCAGCAAAACATCAGTTACTAATTAATTGTTGTGTATAAATTAGTTGCTTGCTGCTTGACCCGACATTCTCCCCCCAGTTGGGGCTTCTACTCCAACTTCATCCTTAAGGGGTAAAAGGCACAGCTTAGTCACTGCTCGCTTGGTAATTCCAGATGAGGTTTTTATCACCGCTACTCGAAAGATATCATCCCGACCAGGGATTAACTCCATTATTCTCGCAAGCGGCCATTTCATCGGAGGTAGATTCTCGTCCTTTACTAGCACCACATCGTTCGGGGCCAAGGCAGGACCGGAGGCGCGCTATTTGGAGCGCTGCTGGAGAAGGCTTAGGTACTCCTCCTTCCATCGGGACCAGAAAGACTGTTGCAGGAAAGACACGCGCTGCCAGCTGTCCCGGTTGAAGTTCATCTTTGTGACATCAGGCTCGATAAAGCTGACTGACGGACCACCAGTTAAAAAATGAGCCGGGGTCAGAACATCAAGGTCTGCAGGATTTTCTGAAAGAGACAATAAGGGTCGTGAATTTATAACAGCCCCAATATGGCACAGCAGCGTTCGCAGCTCCTCGAATCCAAGAACTGCAGATCCGACAGCTCGATAAAAATGGTGCTTGGCGGTTTTAACAGCCGCTTCCCACAGACCACCGAAATGCGGAGATCGAGGAGGAATAAAATGCCATTCGATGGACTCCATAGAGCAGAGCTCCAGCAGTGCCCATTGATGCTCTTCGCTTAGAAATAATCGGCGCAGCTCCTTTAGCTCGTTTTTGGCTCCAACAAAGTTGGTTGCGTTGTCAGACCAAATATGTTGAGGCCTTCGGCGGGTGCATATAAAACGCTTCAAAGCCTGCAAAAAAGACATTGTGGACAGATCCCTTACAAGCTCCAGGTGGACGGCTTTGGTAGCAAAACAAATGAAAATGCTAATGCAAAGACCTGGGAGCCGCTAACTCTTTGCTCCGGGAGATCAGCTATAATGTGCTCCAACAGCCGAGGCTTAGTCCGGAAGCATCGGATGCATTTGTGTAATGCCTTCGTCACGGTTTTTCTCCCCCCAATTGGCCAATATTGGGACCGAATAATTGCCAACAGTGCGCGAGGTCCCGTATGTAAATTTCGCTCATAGAAGTCAACAATTATAGCCTGCGTAACTAGATGGCTTCTTGGAAGTATAATTGGATGCTGACTATCAAAATCCAACGACGACTTTTTTAGCCGACCGTCTACGCGCAACAGTCCAAATTTGTCCAAGAAGGGAGAGGATGAGGCAAGGGCACTGGATACCGCTATGTCTTTTCCATTTTGAAGAGCCTTTATGTCCTCCCAGGCCGTCAGCCAACGGGTACAACAGGGGGACCTACGCGCAAGCAATTGCGTGCCGTAACTGTGTACACCGCTGGTAGTGCGACTATACTCTCCACGTGAGGGCGGCTGGTAACAGGTCCCGGTAAGGTCATGTCTCTGCCGAGGATGCTGGCTAATGGTAGTCGGGCGGGGAGAAGAACACTCCCTTCCTTAAATTACCCCAATCCAAGGTGGAACAGCATATGCCGAAGGATGCGAGTCCGAGGGGGAGCTCGGACGCTAATATGCGAACTCTGGGGGACAGGCCGACCTCCCAGTTTTAACCAGGCTTATCATGACAAGCGGGCTATGTCATGATGGACGAACCCCTTCCCGCCTACTCGTGGGACCAAAACATGAATAACACTCTACAAAATAAAAACCAAAGCGGAGAGCGGAACTCCCTAAAAAAGACCGGAAATGGGGCCAACGGCCCGTCAAACTCCAAGGCCCTCAAAAGCCAAGGAGTTGCTGAGATGGAGAAGTCCCCCACAGAGGGACAACATCTGGAGGCGGGAAGCGCCGGTGCGGTGGAGGTTGCCAAGGCAACTTCTTCCAAAGCGGGGCTAGCTATAGGACCACCGAACGGTGTGGAGAGGAAGACCCCAGGGTCAACCTCTAAACCAACCGGCGGTGCCCCTAAGGCGAACCCTGGTCCGGAAGCGTCTCACTCGACGCAGCGTAAAGGATCCTACAAGGACAGAAGAAGAGCAGCCTTCATTCTGATGAGGGCGGACCCATCGGCCGAAGCCAACCCGGACCAGGCCGAGATTATTAAGTGGGCAAGGGAGATCCTACCCGACTTCAATCCGGAAAAGGCGGGAGAAAGGCTGGATCCGAAGAGACGCACTGGGTCAGACCCTGCCAAGGAGGCCGCGCAAAGCGCGAAGAGGCAGAGGTCCACAGAGGGAGAAGCCCCCCAGGCCAAGAAGAGGAAGGCCCAGCCGCAGCCGCCCAACCGCTCGTTCGCTGAGGTGACGAAGGGAAGAACCCTAATTGGAGTCCTGGACAAGGGCTCCAAGGATGGGCTCATCGCCAAGGAACTCTGGCGACGAGTGGTAAACGAGTTGCATGAGCGCTTCGTGGAGGAAATGCTGCGAAGTGGAGGACCCCCACCAGAATGCGAAGACGCAGGATGGTACCAGGGTAGCGTCAAGGTGATTGCTTGCCAAGACGCGCGATCGGTGGAGACTTACAAGCGGATGATTGCATCGCTTGGAGAGGTCTACCCTGGAGCTAAGCTGGTGGCGGTTGACTGGGACGAGATCCCCAGCAAACCGTGGGCACGAGTGTGGCTCACAGAAAAGCCAGCCGACCCTAAGACCATCCTGACAATGCTTAGGATGTGCAACCCGACGCTCCCCACGGCGGACTGGAGAGTCGCCAAGGTCGAGGAGGCGGTGGGATTGCGGAGGCAGGTCGTCCTCACACTAAACGAGGAGACCGTAAAAGCCCTGGAGAGGACGGAGCACCGGCTTAAGTACGGATTCGAGCATGTCTCGGTCCGTATATATAAATCTGATGCGAAGGCCAAGCCAGGAGGTATTGGTCTGGAGGCAGACACACAAGAGCCAGTCTTGGAGGAGCCGACCGAAGAGGGGCACCCGGAGGAAATGTCGGATGAGGAGGAGGACATTCTAGAAGGGTACACCTCGGAGGAGAGCGACTTGGCAAGGGCGCTTGGTGGTATCGGAATGGAGGACTCTCTGCTGGGCTCCGAGACGGAAGCAGAGATAACTGTGGTGGAGGTTTGTAAGGATGTCCCTGACGATCTTACAAATAAACCTCCACCACAGTAAAGCAGCGTCAGCTGCCCTCCTTCTCCACCTCGCCGAGAGTGGAGCAGATGTGGCCCTCATCCAGGAACCCTGGATCCTAGGAGACAGGATTCTTTGGCTGGGGGCGTCGGAGTTCAGGCTCTGCAAAGCCAACACTACAGGTAAAAGGCGTGCCTGCATCCTCGCAAAAAAGAACCTTAACCTCTTTTTGCTACCCAATTTCAGCAATGAAGACCACGTAGCCGCAGCCGTAGAGAGCCCAAATGGCCATCTAAGGATATGTTCGGCGTATATGGGCCACGACCAGGAGGCCCTTCCCCCGCACCCGCTGATCAAACAGCTGGTGGAAGACAGCAGGAAGCACAAGATCGACCTGATCATAGGTTGTGATGCTAACGCCCATCATCATCAGTGGGGCAGCACTGACACAAATGAGAGGGGTGAGTCAATCTTCGATTTTATCCTAGGCTCCAATCTTTTGGTGGGTAACAGGGGTACAGAACCCACTTTCATAGTCAAGAACAGAAGAGAAGTACTTGACGTCACTCTTTACTCTGAATCCCTAGCAGACAGGATTGTTAGATGGGGAGTCCTAGAGAAACACTCATTCTCAGACCACCGATTCGTAGAATTAGTGGTCAATTTCGAGAACTTTAGTCGACTAACGGTACGCAACCCGAGAAAAGCGAACTGGGAGTTATATAGAAAGAAGCTAGATAGTTCCTTGGGAAATCCTCCAACAGGGAATGTGGATAGTAGGGCAGCCCT
The DNA here is from genome assembly GCF_030179905.1 of Drosophila bipectinata. Lineage (NCBI taxonomy): Eukaryota > Metazoa > Arthropoda > Insecta > Diptera > Drosophilidae > Drosophila > Drosophila bipectinata. The sequence goes on along the minus strand of NC_091736.1, from coordinate 24,103,312 downwards.
GGATGCCATGGTGGATACGCTCACGGCAGCGTGCGCCAGGGCATTCAATAAAGCTTGTCCCAAAATCAGATCGGGCAAAAGCAAGTCAAAGAAACCACCATGGTGGTCGCAAACACTTGCGCCCTTTAAAACCAAGGCCCGCAAGGCCTTCAATTTCGCCAGAAAAACAAACTCGGAGACAGCCTGGGAGTCGTACAAAGCGGACCTTAGGCGATATAACAAAGAGCTTCGCAAGGCAAAAAGAAATGCCTGGGCCGAGTTCTGCACGAACATTCAGCAAACATCAGAGGCCTCTCGACTCAGGAAGGTCCTTGCAACTACTGCACCAAATGTAGGATACATTAAAACCTCAGAGGGCAACTGGACATCGTCCAGCAAAGAAACCCTAGAGGCTCTCATAGAGACACATTTCCCGGGATGCTCTCGAGAAGACGCAACCCTGGATATGCAGACACAGGGGAATAGCCCACCCACCAACAATCCACTTGAATACCTATTGAATGATAGATATCTCAGCTGGGCAATAAATAGCTTCAAGCCCTTCAAATCCCCGGGTCCAGATGGCATTGTCCCGGCTCAACTAATTAAAGCCGGTCCCAACCTGAAATCATGGGTCAAGATAGCTTTCTCAGCAATCTTCAGGATGGGCATCGTACCCCAAATGTGGTTGCGGACGAAAGTCGTATTTATACCCAAGGCGGGAAAACCATCTCACTGCACCCCCAAGGACTTCAGACCAATAAGCCTGTCGTCCTTCCTTCTCAAGACAATGGAGAGACTAATCAGCCTCCATATTAATCTTACTATAAACCCAGATGATATCTCGGGATCACAACATGCGTATAGGAAGGGCCGATCCACGGAAACGGCACTCCACGAAATCACTACTTTTGTCGAGAAGGCACTTAGTGATAAGGAATACGCACTCATTGCTTTTCTAGACATAGAAGGTGCGTTCAACAACATCCTACCAAGCTCGATAACCAATGCGCTGACAGGACTAGGAATAGATAATCAATCCGTACGCCTTATTAAGCAGATCCTGGTAAACAGGACTGTTGAGGCGTCACTAGGAGGAGAATCTATTCATAGATACGTCAGAAGAGGCACCCCGCAAGGAGGCGTACTCTCACCCCTACTCTGGAACGTGGCGGTTAATAGCCTACTGCGATCCCTTGAAGGGGGTGGTTGCAAAGTTATCGCTTACGCGGATGATGTCGCAATTGCCTTCTCAGGAAAATTTCCCCAGACTTTATGTGACCGCATGACGGACAAACTTAGGGTCCTCTCAACATGGGCAGCTAGAAATGGACTAGGTGTGAACCCATCCAAAACAGAGCTCGTCCTCTTCACCAGGAAGTACAAAATACCAAACTTAAGGCTTCCAAAACTATTAGGAGAAACACTATCTCTTAGCGATAGCGCCAAGTACGTAGGGATTACGCTAGACAGGAAACTGGACTGGAAATCAAACACTATGGATAGAGCCAACAAAGCTACAATCGCGCTCTATACTTGCAGAAAAGCCATTGGTCTTAAATGGGGAATGTCACCAAAAATAGTAAGATGGCTTTATACAGCGGTCATAAGACCCATCCTCTTCTACGGGGTGGTGGTATGGTGGCCCGCTCTCAACAACTCCACAATCAGGGAGAAGCTTAGGAAAACGCAAAGGATGGCGGAGGTCTGTATCACGGGCAGCCTACGTACCACTCCTACGGACGCACTAGACTTCATACTCGACCTTTTACCAGTAGAGATAGTGGGAGTCAAGATGGCCACGCTATCGGCAATCAGGCTACGAGAGACGGGCGCATGGAAAAGGACTGACTACGGACATACCAAGTTAGATCTGCACCACTGCACGCCAACGGGGTCTACAGACTACTGCGTACCTGTCGATAATCCCACCTTAAAATACAAGGTCTACATTCCAACAAGGGAGGAATGGGACACACAAATCCCGGGACCAGCCGGTTCCCTCCGCATTTACACAGACGGTTCAAAATTGAATCCAAAACTGCAGGAACTCCCGCATGATATGGCCAATCCGATCTAGGAAGAGGTCAATGATGCTCATCGCCCTGAATAGGCAGGACTGTAGTCTGGCGATCAAGGCCATTACGGGACATTGGTTAATAGGAGCACACGCGGCTAGACTAGCGGTGCCTCATTATGACTACTGCAGGAGCTGTGGAGACGAAGAAGAGGAAGAGACAGTCGCACACCTCCTGTGTCAATGCCCTGCGCTGGGGCGCATCCGACTCAAATTCCTGGGCGCAGCAATACTTACAGACCTTACAGACCTCGCGGAGGTCGCTCCACACAGACTCGTAGCCTTCATCCGTAAATCTGGATGGGACCGCGAGCCGCTTCAAGAAGGATAGAGCACCCTTGGGCACATAAGTAGTGGGAAGGGAGAGGTCCTTTTGTAGGATCCTTGCCTGTGCGGTATCACAAGGAGCCCAAGCGGCTCAAGTGGATGGGGGTCAGAAACCGGCCCTCATCGCCGCCTCAACCTAACCTAACCTATGTCCTCCCAAAAATGCACACGCTGCACTAGCCGCAATAACAGCTGTGTTCCAGATTTTATATCGCTAGCCGTAACACCGTTGTGGTGAATTCGTTGAGAAAACTTGTATACGTAAGCGAATACCCTCTGCAGTGCTGGAAACGAATTAGCGTACTTAGAAACCGCTGATATATCCACGTACGGAGACTGAATGAGCAGGACCCTTGCACGTAACTCCAGTGTTGATCTTTCAGATGGGACCGCGGTTGGCCACGCCTCTTGGGATCCAATGAGAAACGGAGGACCGTGAGACCACAGCTTATTCTCAACCAATTCATTGGGAAGAGCACCACGCGACAGGTTATCTGCTGGGTTCAAAGAAGTGGGAACATACCGCCACTCCATTTCTCTAGTTAGCTTCTGAATTGTCGAAACTGAATTGGCGATGAAAACATTAAACCGACAGGGTTCTTCTCGAATCCAAGACAGAGCCACAGCAGAATCGCACCAGCAAAAATACTTTCCAACATACCCTTCAACTGCTCTTCTTCCGACATAAGTCGAGCCAACAACTCGGCTCCCGATAACTCCAGCTTAGGCACCGTAACAGTCTTTAAAGGCGCAACTCGAGACTTCGAGCAGAGTAAATAGCTTGTAGATCCTGCGCTCCATTGGACACGACATAAACGCATGCCCCATACGCCTCAATGCTGGCGTCACAGAATCCATGGACATCCACCTCGGATTTCGATGTTAGCGCCCATTTAGGGAATTGGGCGCGCTGCGTACAAACAAAACAAAGCTGCTACAAATCATATTCCAGTCGCAGTGAAGAACTTGAGGAAGACTTTCATCCCAGGACAACTTCTCACGGCACAGATTCTGGAGAAAGATCTTCCCCTTTGAAATTGCAGGACCAACAAGGCCTAAGGGGTCATAAAGCCGAGCGACTGAAGAAAGCACAATGCGCCTAGTGGGCTTTGAGATTGACTGAATCCCTTCAAAAGAAAATAGCAAGCGGTCAGTTGCAGGATCCCAAGCAAGACCCAGTGTCTTTGTGCAGTTGCTACCATCATCAAACTTTAGGAAAGACTCCCGATCTTCTTCAGGCACCTTATCCAGCACGTCGGCAACATTGGAGCACCACTTCCTTAACCGAAAATGGCCTTTGGCAAGGATCGCGGATGTGTGCTGCATTATGCTAATAGCTTCATCTATAGAGTCGCCTCCGGAAAGCAGATCATCCACATAAAAGTCGCGACGCAGAATTTCGGCCCCCTTTGGAAACATTTTTTGCTCATCATCTGCCAACTGATGCATTGTCCGAACTGCTAAAAATGAGGCAGGCTCCGTTCCATAGGTGACCGTTTCCAGCTTAAAAACCTGTAACTCATCCTGGGTGGAATCCCGCCAAAGAATACACTGAAGATAGCTGTCCTCAGGAAAAACCCTGACGCAACGATACATTTTACAAATATCTCCAGTAATGGCCACCCGATGGCATCGGAACCTTAACAGAATATGCAGTAACTTTGGTTGAATAACTGGGCCAGACATCAACACGTCATTCAATGAATATCCAGAAGTTGTGACAGCAGATCCATCAAAGACAACGCTGAGCTTGGTTGTTGAACTGTCCTCCTTTAAAACACAATGGTGTGGAAGAAAGTATTGACCAGTGACGCTCGCATCAGAAGGGACTGGAGACATGTGACCCAACTCCAAATACTCCTTTATGAAGGCAGCATATTGCTCCTTTAATTGAGGACGGCGACAGAGCTTCCTTTCGAGGGAAAGAAATCGTCGAACGGCTTGGAGGTACGACTCTCCCAGCAGCTTAGAACCGCATTTTAACGGAAGCCTCACAGCGTAAGCGCCGGAATCCAGCCGAGCAACATGTTGCACGAAATGCGCATCGCAATCTAGCTCTTCCTTCGTCCGCTTCACAATAAGATCGGAGCAGTCTTCGATTTCCCAAAACCGGCGGAGAAAAGAATCCAGCTGATTATCCAGCATTGTTGTGCTCTCCGGAACATCCTTGTGGGCAGTGGAAACGAGTGATCTTCTCTGGACATGTGAACCGCCTCCATACACGACCCATCCAAGTCGAGTTTTCTGCAGCAATGGCAGGCCGGCTGAGAGCTTAATTTGCCCAACACACAACAGCTCATAAAACAGACTGGCTCCGATAAGAAGGTCGATGCGCTATGGGCGGAAAAATTCAGGATCAGCCAAAGAAAGATTGCCAGGAATATTCCAACTGGAGACATTCACACTGAAGCTATGCTGCAGGTCCGTGATATTGGCGGCGATGACGGCGTTAACCAGGGCCGAGTACTCGGAATAGTGGGAACGTAGGAGAACATCAACAGAGAATCCATCTGTCGCAAAGCCGGTATCTCCAATACCAGACACCGCCATGAATGATTTGTACCTCCGGAGCTGCAGCTGACTTGCCAGCCGGGAAGTGATCACGTGCACCTGCGTCCAGAATCCAACAGAGCTCGGCATGGAACAAGGGATCCAGCGCGACTACGAACAAAAATGTTCGCTGTAGCAAGCAACGATATATCGCCGCTGTGACCTTGAGCAACTAGTGCATTAGCAGTGGACGACGAAGAGGCTACAGGCTCGCCGACCTCGGCTATGGCTGACGTGGGAGGACCAACCAAAGGCTAGATGCCGGCGGCTCCAGGAAATGCAGCAGGCTGTGATGCCTCCTTCTACAACTGCGACAATAAGCAGCGAGGCACTCACGCATGTGATGGCCCGTTTGCAGACACTTCCGACAAAGACCGAGTCGCCTGCCCTCACCAAGGCGAATCTCAGGGGGCATTGATAGAAATCGGGGGCATGCAGACATTATAATGGACCATCTACCGCATAGAGCGCAGGTAGAGGGAAGCGAATTAGTAACAATAAAGGATGATCTACTATTATTTGCACTTCGACGCCTTCCCATATGAGCGCCCGGGGCGTATGCAGCCATGGCCACGTCCATAGCCTACAGCGTCCTACACCGCTGCTCCAAAAATTCGGCCATCGACTCCCAAGTAGGGATGGCGTCTGAACCTGAGGAGTTTTGACTCTCCTCCCACTTGTCCTGGGTAGCTGGGTCCAACCTTTGAAGCAGAACTTGGACGATGATGCAGCTGGCGATCTGAACTGAAGTACCCAAAATTTGTAAGGCTCGCATATGGGCATTGAATTTGTCCGAAAGACTTCGAAGAGCTGCTATTGAGCCACTTTCCAACAGACTGAGGCCCAGAATCTCGTTCACGTGTGCCTGAAATATTAAACGACGGTTATTAAATCGTTTCTCCAATAAATTCAGCGCAACATCATAGTTCTCGTCGGAGACTTCCAAGGAACGAACTGCTTCGAAAGCGGACTTCCGGAGGCAAGATCGCAACCTTTGCAACTTTTCCACCTTACTAATACGAGGATTGCTGCCGACGATTGTAGAGAAGATCGAGTAAAATTCAGCCCATTCCGAGTATCCACCGCTGAACGCAGGGAGAGGCAAAGGAGGCAGCACTTGAAAACTTTGACCTAATCCTGGGCCAGCCTGCATGGTGGACATTCCGTTGGCAAGGGTGGAGTGGGCAGCAATTCGAGATGAGCGAAGGGTCGTCTCGTGCTCAATTTCCGCCTGCATCGTCGCTACGAGCTCCGAAACAGTCCATCGAATGTCACTGCTGATCTGCAAAATGTCCAAATCCTCAAGCTCCCCGTGGATGGCCTTGAAGTCGCTGAACATGGTGGCTATCTGACCATGTCGCACGTGTAGCATGGCATCATCCACCTTGGAAATAGGCTGAAGAGCTCCTTGGATCCTCTGCAAGTCCTGGAGAATACCCAGGGCCTTGCACTTTAAAATAGCACTCCGGGTTGGAGTGGGTGCTCCTGTGACGGCGCCGCTGGAGTCACATAACACTGTTTACAAAATTGCTTTGTTTTTGTTTTTGTAATTTGTTTATGTGTATATAAATATATTAACGATCACGTCGGGGTTCACCAATGTTTGGTCATTGAGCGTTTTCAATGCCGTAAATAAAAAATCAGAATTTAATTAGGTTCAACGTTATAACTTTATTCAGGCCGCATATGAAATTAGGCTTTATGAGGATTTATGAAAAATATGGGAAATCCAATTTAGAATGCGAGCGCAGTAAGGAGATGAACGAGAGTGGCACCAACCTTCCAATTGTCAATAAAATTGACAAGATTAAAGATCATGGAGGAGGCCGCTAGATATGAGAAGACAAAATTTGATAAAAATGGGTCTTAAGTAACAAGGTTCTGTGTGGGGGACTTTGTACTGCTTAAAAACAGCGAGAGACTGCAAACGAAACTAGATCCGAGTTCTGGGCTCAGATCATGTTTACCATATGTTTTTGGGGTCGCTCGGAAAATAAAAATTTTATTAAGTTTTTGAGGTTATGTCGTAACCCTGACATTCTGGAGTTTTTTGACCTCGGATTCGGATTGAGGAAATGGAGGAACGGAGGAATGGAGAACAGCAGGAACTTACGCATGATATGGCCCGCCCGCTCTAGGATAAGATCAATGATGCTTATCGCCCTCAATAGTTGCGTTCATCCGAAAAGCTTAATGGGACGGCGAGCCTCCTCAGGTAGGGTCGACTTTCTTGCGCAATTTAGTAAATAGGAAGGGGGGTATCCTTGTAAGACTTTTTGCCCCTGCGGTATCACAAGGATAGTGGTCACAGGTGGTCAGCAGTGCTGCCCATTTAGCTTTCTTCCCATCAAATCCGGCTTTTTTATAGGATCAGCTGCAGAAAAAAATGTGAATTGCGGTAAGCGGGAATTTTGGCTTTCTCTGAAATACATTTGGATTTTTTTTAATTTTGCCAAAATAATTTCCATTTGCTAAAAAAATGTGTGGAAAATTACCAAATGTACCAATTTTTATAGTAATGTACCAACTGCAGCTTTATCCAAAATTTTTATCGATATTTGCAAATATTAACACTACTTCACAACAACAACAATTTTCGAAAAGTGCGGTAAAAGTGTGGTTCGGTTCGTAAAGTCTAAAGAATATTGACAAAAATGCCGTGAGGCTTGGCTTCAAAATCCAGAATTCAAAGAGTGGGGTCGCAGGAACGTAACAGACGAGGAAAAAGTTTGATGCAGTTATTGCAAAATCGCAATAACTGAAAAATTCTCAGCATTCTTAGCATAAGGTAATAATTAGTTATGTGAGAAATAATGTAACACATTTGTATATTAATTATTTTAAATTACAGAAACGGCTTGCGAAGGCAAGTGAAAAGCTGCTTTGATTGTTTTTTACCTCAATATGTCCTTCAAAAGATTGGTTCGAACAGGACGTACGAGAATAATGTTAAACGAAAAGAGTTGGATGAACTTCTAAAAATACTATAAATTATTTTAATTTTCGATTTCAGCTTCTATAATTTTAAAACATTATAAAAAATAATTAAATTACAGTCATTTCAGAAAAAAAAATTAAGTGAATAAATAAATAAAATTAAGGCAAAACAAAAATAACTTTTTATTTAGCCTTTTTTTTTTTTAATTTTTACCTCTTTTTTCTCTTTCTTTCAAGCCAAAAACAGTTTTTGTTATACCCTTGCAGAGAGTATAATAATTTTGGTCAAAAGTGTGCAACGCAGTGAAGAAGACATCTCCGACCCTATAAAGTATATATATTTGAGATCAGGATCACCTCCTGAGTTCATATGAGCATGTCCGTCTGTATGTTTGTACGCAGACTAGTCTCTCAGTTTTAAAGCTATCGACTTGATTCTTTGCATCCACCCTTCTTTCCTTTGCACGCAGTATATAAGTCGGAACGACCGGGATCGGCCGACTATGTCCTATGGCTGCCATATAACTGATTGATCGGAAATTCTATAACTCCGGTGTTTTTTGAGTTAGAGAGTTTTGTATTTTGTATGATGCTATTTTTGACAAAATGACCCGCCATAACTCCGGTGTTTTTTGAGTTAGAGAGTTTTGTATTTTGTATGATGCTATTTTTGACAAAATGACCCGCCAAATTTTAAAGGCCGTTATATCCTATAGCTGAAATATAAGTGAAAAGTGAAATGACCCAACAGAAAGTTAAAACTGTGTACAGATTTTATCCTGGCTTAGTTGATCCCACCTACCAAATTTCATAACGATCGGCCGACTATATCTTTTAGCTGGCATATAACTGAACGATTGGAAATGGTATGTTGTTTGGTAAAAATACCAACATTGGTATAGAAGATAAAAGCTACAGACTTTTTTTTAGATTCTGTATTATAATAAATTGGGCTATATTATGATATTCTCATAAAGATCGGCCAACTATATCCGATTTAGATATATATATCTGGTTTTAGCTGCAGGTATATCAACTTCGGCTCTGCCCGAAGCTAGGTTTCCTTTCTTGTTTCAAAAAAAAATTGGCAGCACTGGTGGTCAGTTACAGGCCTCCCGCATCGCCGCCTCAACCTTTCCTAACATAAGCCGTCTGCGTTGACCTAAATTTTTTTTCTATCTCGTTTTTTAAAATACACCCTGAAACATTAAAACGTTATCATCGACCCAAGAGAAATTAGAACATAGCAACACTAGCATAGGAAATTTTTAAATGGTGCCCATTCAAACTTTTGAATTAACGAAAAATGAAATGAAAAACTGGGTTTTTTCGTTTAGTGAATGCTCTGCTCTCATTGTTTTTCTCTGCTATGTATACACTCAAATTTTAAACATTTGTTGTTTTTACTCACCACTGCTTTAGAGCTACATATCGTGTATATTTAAGAATTGCAAAATTTATAAAAAATAAAAATTAACAATTTTTTGTTTCTTTATAACACTTTTCCAAAGGTTTCCAAAAGGTTTTTCCAAAGGTGTACTGAAAAGGTCGGAAAAACAAAGGTGAGACAGGGAGGTGACAACACCAGAAATTGTGGATAAAGTCCATGGAATGATATTGGACGATCGTCGAATCAAGCAAATGCCAATGATTGCAAATGCTTTAAACATTTCTCGGGAACGCGTTGGAAACATTTTACACGAATTTTTACATATTAATAAGCTTTCGTCAAGATGGGAGCCGCGATTGCTCACAATGGAAAATAAACGCAACTGCTTGCACATTGCAAAAAAAAAAACAAAAACGAATTTTTTCCTCGTTTTGTGACTGTTGACGAATTTTGGATTCATCACCATACACCAGAGAGTAAGGAACAGTCAAAGCAATGGATTTCAACTGGAGAAAAAGGCAAAGATCGGTTTGTCGGCCAACAAGGTGATGGTAACGGTTTTCTGGGATGCCCGAGGTGTAATTCATGTGGATTATCTGGAAAACGGCAGAAAAATTACGGGAGAATACTATTCCAATCTCTTGGGACGATTTGATTTGGAGCTGAAGAAAAAAAGGCCGCACATGGCGAAGAAAAAAGTTTCGTTTTACCAGGACAATGCTCCCGCTCACAAGAGCGTTGTCGCCATGTCGAAATTGTGCGATTTCAGTCAAATGCGATTTCAGTCAAAGGTAATCTGTGAAACAAACGCTTATTTTGAGGACCTGGACAAATCGTATTTTTTGGAAGGTATTGGGAAACTGGAGGATCGGTGGTCCAAGTGTATACGTCTAAAAGGAGATTATATTGAGAAAAAATTAAAAATAAGGTTTTTTTTTGTAAGGCTGACTTTTTATCAGCCTACCCTCGTACTATACCCGGTACTCAAATCTTCCACCACAATTTAACTAAACTTTTGGAGACAAAATTGGAGAAAATTTGGAAACAAACTTCAACTGCGTGAGCATTGTAGCCAAATCCTATTGCTCCTATTGCTTCATTTGGCGGTCTCCATGCCAAATCCTATTGCCTTGTCTTTGAGATCTACGAGTTCATACACGTTCATATATCGACTCGCCCGTTGATGCTGTGCTTTTGTTAGTTTTTCAATTATGTCGGGAGCAAGGTTAGCACTCCCATAGACAACCTCAATTGGTTTTCTGCGCGTTACAGAGTGAAACGATCAATTATATTCTATGATAGCCTGCAGAAACAACCGGACAACATCACCTACCTTTTTTTTCAGCTTTAGACATCTCGATATGGCATATCGCTATATCTAGTGCAATGGAATCTCCCAACCTAGACATTTGAAGTACTATGCAGTGGCGGAGCGTTAACCATATCTATTCCGTATTGTCCTTTCAACAAAGATCGAATAGTTTCAGAAACAACAGCCGGTTTATTATCGCAGCACATAGTCCAAAGTCTCATTTAGTATTCATAGTATTCATTTAAAACGTGCTTTAAAATTTCCTGGGCAGCCCTGTTATGCTCTAAGACCATTATTTCTGTTTTCTCGTCCCTTCTGACAATATCTGCTACCCTAGATTTGCAGTACCAGAACTTGGTATCCGGAAATAGCTGAACCAATTCATCTTGAATATGGGCCATGATCGGCAGCTCGCAGTGTAACGCATTTACTACGTTCGGAGTTACAACACCCTTTACCAGATATAGCAAACCATCCCTGCTGATAAAAATAATAAGGTGCCGTGTATTTGACCCAAACAGTATAAATATCCTGTGAGTAGAGGCAGTTGCTTCTTCAAAACTTTCTGATTTGTGGAGAAGTTGACCGGCATGTCAGTTGCTTAAATAGCTGTGTATCTTCGCGGCATTCGACTCTGGCATGTTCTGGTAAAGCATGAATGTTCTGACGTGACAGGGAGTCACTTAGTTCTCATTTCCAAACTTATAAAGAACCTTAACTCCGCTCTTCTCGATGCGCGCTTTCCAAGAGGATGATAGTCAGTATAGAATTTGATATCTCAAATTCTCTTGTCGAATGTGTTTGAAAAATCTGGCAAGGATGTTCCTAAGTCTGTCAAACGCATTGAGTTCGGCCTTTTTTAAGTCAACAATCATATTCTTTGATCGATATTTGCTAAATATACTCTCTTCTCCCTTTAGGATATTAGTCAAAGGTCTTGTTTTCGTTGCGAAATCCTTGATAAAATAACGACAGTAGCTAGCAAGGCCCAAAAATGACTGTAAAAAACGTTACTGGGCTTTTTAAATTCTTACCTTATCTAAGCTCTTTTTTATAGCCACTTAACAGACAACAAAGCCGAGAAACACATTTAAGATTTTTCTCTTGACACCCTCATGTTAGCGCTATGCAATCTTTGAAGGATTTCTACATGAGAAACATGCTCCTCTTTAGTTTTCTAGAAAACGATGACTTCGTCTACGTAGACATAGCATGAGTGGCCAATTTTATCTCGAAAAAAATCGTCGATTGCTCTTAGGCAAATGGTTTATGAGTGTTTTTAGGCGGAAAGTTTTTTAGGTATTTTCCAATATTTAACGAAAAAGATGTCTTTTCTCGATCACCCTCCGCGAGATTAATCTGGTTTGTCTGGATACCCAGGGTTGTGAAATAGTTTGACTTTCCTAGTTTTGAAAGTATCATTGAAATACTCGGCATCGGGTATTTTTCGACAAAAGTCTTTGAATTCAATTTTCTAAAATACACCACAAGTCTTTTATTAGGCTATCCCTAAACCCTTTTTTCCCACAACCCATATAGGGGCCACAAAAGCATTCAAATTGGAAGACATCATTTGCTAAAACTCTGTCTATACTTCAGGTAGAATAACAATGTCACTAATATCTGTGAAATTAACCTGCGCGCAACTCGGAAACTTCCGTGCCTCAACACACCCATTGTCGATTAAAGAAAAGGAACCTTTCAACTATAATATGCTTATTGGTCAAAAGGCCCTCAGACCAGCTCTGTCCATTACGCCCTTGTTGCCTGTAACATCTAAATATATATAAAAATGTATGCTGAAATATTAAAAAATATAATAAGTATTACAAATATATAATCTACGAGTACTGGTTATAAAAATGGCACCGTTACACAAAATATATATTCACAAATCATCACCCAGCAGATGATTGGGCGCCACGGTACCGGGTCCAAATAAGGTCCACCCTCCCTTGGGCCAAACCATACATCCGGATCATCACCGGCTGGCCTTTGCTAAATTTCTCTTTCCACGGCTCTGAACTCACTTTTTTTTTGGTTTCACGTTTTCCCTTTCGCCGCCTTTATTTTAGATTTCCACTCTCATTTCATTTTTTTGTTTCCAATTTGAATTAAAACCACTTCTTTTGTATCTTTTCTTTTTAATGAAACACTTAACTATTAAAGATGAACTAACCTAACACCTAAAAAAGGCACCTTGAGACAAATACAGAATATATTACAAAAAAAAGGAACTTTAATAAATAAGTTGTGATTAAATATAAATAAAAACAAGAAGGGAAAGCTATCTTCGGGCGTAGCCGAAGTTGATATACCCTTGCAGTTAAAACCGGATATATATCGCAAACATCGGATATTGTCGGACGATCCTGATGAGAATATGATAATATAACCCAATTTATTATAATAAAAATCGATATTGTTGGCCGATCCTGATGAGAATATGATAATATAACCCAATTTATTATAATAAAAAATCTAAAAAAAAATCCCAAACTTCTATCTTCAAAAATACCAAAGGTTGTATTTCTACCAAAAACCATATACGATAGTTCAGTTTTATGGCAGCTATAAAATATATTCGGCCGATCGTTATAAAATTTGATAGGTCGGATTATCTGACCAAAAATATAATCCGTACTAAGTTCCAGCTTTCTATCTTCAAAAACACAAAAGTTGGGTTATTTCCGATCGTTCAGTTATATGGCAGCAATAGGATATAGTCGGTCGATCCTTATGAAATTCGGCACGTCGTATTATTTTGCAAAAAATATCTCTTATGTAAAATTTTAGCTATAGGCAGCTATAGGATATAGTCTTTGGACAAAATTATAATACCCTCTCCAAGGGTATAAAAAAGGTGTGAGAAAAGGAAGAAGAAGAAATTTTTGCCTCCTAGATTTTGCCGGTACTCTGACGACGAAAATGATGGCTATCAAATTGAATGGCGATCAATAATAGTAAACAGCTGATCTCGGGGTGTAAGAATAATTTATTTGATTTATTGTGACACCCCAAACATGGAGCGAAAATTGAAAGAGAAATATTAAAGAGAGAGAAAGAGAACAGCTGTTCAGTATTATCCTTTTCCCTAATTTTTTTGGTCACACTAGCTCGGTAGCCAAATAAAGAGCGATTTCGCTAGCACACGTGTGACAGCGGATTTTCGTCGTCAGAGTATTAGGCTTTAGGGCTTACGACTTCACTATTTTTTCCAGTTTCACGTTTCATACCCACGTGTTCTCCTCCAGCTGCTAATCTTTTCTTTCCTTGACCTTACAACGGTTGAAACCCGCCCGGTTCGTTCTGGCTTCATCTTCTTGGGGCCATTCCTTCCGCACGATGTGTCATCTCTAGCACCGCTATGCCATCCTAAGCTGTCACTTGTAGCGATTACCGACACATAACCAGTGATTGAAAATGCTATGCTACATCAGAGTATTTTTTTTTGCTCCCGCTATTGCTCTGTTTTCGATCGGCTCTGTAGCATATCAGAGAGCACAAAATCAAAACGGCTGCTCTCTGCTCTGCTCTGTAGCACTGAACGTCGGAGCACGGAGCAATAGCAATAGCAAGAAAATGCGCGACACGCTATTTGTAGTTGTAGCAATAGCACAAGCATCGACAGCGAGATGAGAGCAGGGCCAAAGAAAATAATTTTGTGCTCTCGTAGCAACTGCATAGTCGCACTCGTAGCAACTACGTAGTCGCTCTGGTAGTATTTTTTAAGTTTAAAGAGGAAGAAAATAATAATTGAAATTGTTGTTATTGTATTGAAATTTAATTTTTTTTTTTGTTATATGAAAAAAAAAATGTTCTTATAATTTGAAATTAATGTCTTTTAATGCAGTATCTGGTATGCGGCAGTAACAATGATATGCGGCAAAATTTGGCGAATTGAGAGCACTTCAAAGATGCTACCAGAGCGAGGATCATAAGGATTCATAAGGATCGGCCGATAAAAGTTTTGGACCTTTTTTATATTTGGTATTATATACATATGTATATATGGTATGTTTTTAAATGTTTAAGTATTTTACTATTTTAATGTAATTAAGACCAATGCATTTAAATTCTAAAAATGAACAGAGTTTATTCTCCCGAAAGGTTTTACAAAAAAGTTTGAAATAAGACAAAGAATTAATGTGTATATGTTGCAAAAACGCTAATTATAATATCGATGTTATAATATTATATCATCGATGTGTCGCGACGATGTTCAGTGGCTATAACACCGGTATAACGGTAACACTTCCCTTCCTAGAGTGAAGTGACGGCCAGAGTGAAGGTATGGTCGCGCGAATTGCAGGGTTGGTTCTGGGGTAAAAAGTGTTTTTGGTTATCTTCTTTTTCTGATCAGGTTTAGGATTTTTTCCATTGTGTCTATTGCTAACCAAGAGTAGGTCTTCTAACGTTGTTTCGCTGACCTCGTTAATTCTTCATTCTGAAGGTATATTTCCTTTAGGTTTGGTGTTGTTAACATTTTTCTGAGCCTGATATCTGTCCACTTGGAAACTGGTACGTTCAGGACTTCGTTGATTTCACCAATACTTTCTCCGCACTTCCTTATTTGAAATAGAACTGTACCGGTTAAGTTGAATTGTTCAGCACACGAAGGAATAATGGTGGTGTTTCGAGCGTTGATTAGGACGATGTTTTCGCCCTCTGATTGCCAGATCCTTATGGTCGGTTTCCTATGCCACATATGTCGTTGGTTTTGCTGATAAGATTTCCTTTAAACATTTCTTTTGATACTTGGGATCCGAAGTATTTTCCTCGTGGCATAGGTACACTTTGCAATTTTTTTACAATTGTCTTCTACGTGTTTTACAATGCTTTCTTTGTTGAACAAAATATAATTTGGTAAATATAATTGTTTGGTCATTGAGGGTTTTCAATGCCAGTAAAATAAATGGAGAGGGCGGCCCGACCTAGACATTGCCGAGCTAAAACTCTCTATAAAAAGCACGTAGAGTCGAGCTTGCGATCAACTAAGCTTTTGTACAAACTTAAGCCTATTAAATAAACATTACACTAAACATTACATAAACATTAAACGCCGTGCTGCTGCCTGACCCGGCAATAATATTTTTGTATTGTTAATAGTATAAATTTTTGTATAGTATACAAATTATTTTTTCTTGCTCGTTGGCAATTCAATGATTAATCTATTTATATAAAATTTGCGTGTCACAATTTGTGTAACCATTTTTTTTTTCCCTTATTACTCTTCTCGGGAGCTTAGGGCCTCTACAAGGGCTCTCCACCTAACTTTATTTTCCGCTGTTTGCTTTATTGTGTCCCAGCTGATGTTCTTCCGGGATATTTGTAGGAGTGCTGTACGGCGCCAGGTCATCTTTGGGCGACCCACTCTTCTGCTTCCTTGTGGGTTCCGATCCAGAGCCATTCTTATGATGCTTCCTGGTTCCTTCCTCAGAGCGTGGCCAATCCATTTCCGTTTCTTTATTTGCTCCTGGATTGGGACCTCTCCTGTGCAGTGCCATAAGTCCTCATTGGGTATTCTATCTGGCCAGATTACCCCAAGTATTATTGTTAGGCACTTATTGATGTAAGCCTGCAGCTTCATCAATATCGTTTGAGTGGTCAGCCACGTCTCCGATCCGTATAGCGGTATGGATTTTACACACGAGTTGAATATGCGCAGCTTTGTTTTTCTGTTTATCTGCTGGTTTCTCCATACTCGGTGTAGTCTTCCAAATGCAGACCTCGCTTTGCGCAGTCGGTTCTCCACATCACTTTCCACTCCACCATTTGATGTTATGATAGTACCGAGGTAGGTGAAGCTGTCGACGAAGTCGATGGTATTATCTCCGATTGTGATGTTGTTTGTGTTGGAGTTGTTGATCCGCATAGCTTTCGTTTTTGATGCGTTGATCTTTAAGCCTACTGCGCTGGCTCGGATCTCGAGGTCCCTAGCTTTGGCTTGAATGTCTTCGAATTTGTGAGCCAAGAGACATATGTCATCCACGTAATCCAAGTCTTCTAGATGTCGGGTGAAGTTCAAGGTGATTCCATGTCTGTTCATGCATACTTCTCTCATAATTTCGTCGACTACCAAGTTGAACAGAAGTGGTGATAGAGGACATCCTTGCTTGACGCCTGTGTTCGTCTGGAATGGTGCACTAATTTTCCCGTTGTGCAGTACCGCCAGCTCAGCATCGGTTGTTCTGTGCAGCTGATCTCTCTAAAGTGCTGTCGCCATCTCTGGAGTTGTGGCTCATCATCAGTAAGGAGTCTTCCATCTCCGTATCTGGGGATTTGAAGGGATTGAAGCTGTTTATCGCTCAGCTGAGATACCTATTACTTCGAGATACCTATTACTTATACCCAGCTGGGATACCTATTAGGTGTTCGAGATGGTTTGGGAGGGAGGGGCTGTCCCCCTATCTCGGCGTTTCCGGGGTTTTTTCGTCTTAAGAAAATCCCGGGAAATGTGCATTTGTAAGAGCTTTCCGAGATTTTAATGTATCTTAAATTTGGTGCAGTTGTTGCGAGATACCACCATGGTGGTTTCTCTGACTTGCTACTGCACGATCTGTTTTTGGGACAAGCTTTATGGAATGCCCTGGTGCACGCCGCCATTAGCGTGTCCACCATGGCATCCAGGTCTTTTCTGCTGTCAACGTCTTTTGTTAGAGGTTTCCCCAAGGATCTTTCTAATTTTTTCCTGAATAACTCTCAGTTTGCTTTTGTCGGGATGCGTACTGTTAGTCGATTAAAGTTCTCGAAATTGACCACTACTTCTATGTATCGATGGTCCGAAGAAGAGTTTTTCTCTAGGACTCCCCATTTAACAATCCTGTCAGCTAGGGAGTCAGAGTAAAGAGTAAGTCAAGTACTTCCCTTCTGTTCTTGACTATGAAGGCAGGTTCTGTACCCCTGTTACTCACCAGAAGATTGGAGCCTAGGATAAAATCGAAGATTGACTCACCCCTCTCGTTTGTGTCAGTGATTCCCCACTGATGATGATGGGCGTTGGCATCGCAACCTATGATCAGGTCGATCTTGTGCTTCCTGCTGTCTTCCACCAGCTGGTTGAGTAGCAGGTGCGGGGGGAGGGCCTCCTGGTCGTGGCCCATATACGCCGAACACACCCTTAGAGGGCTTCAAAAAGAAGTTAAGGTTCTTTTTTGCGAGGATGCAGGCTCGTCTTTTCCTGTTGTATCGGCTTTGCAGAGCCTATACTCCTATATACTGTCTCCAAGGATCCAGGGTTCCTGGATAAGTGCCAAATCAGCTCCACTCTCGGCGAGGTGGAGTAGGAGGGCAGCTGACGCCGCTTTACTGTGATGGAGGTTTATCTGCAAGATTTTCAGGGACATTCTTACGATTCTCCACCACAGTAACTTCTGCCTCCGTCTCGGAGCTCAGCAGAGAGTCCTCCTCCACCAAGTGCCCTTGGCAAGTCGCTTTCCTCCGAGGTGTACCCTTCCAGGATGTCCTCCTCCTCATCCGACATTCCTTCCGTGTGCCCCTCTTCGGTCGGCTCCTCCCAAACTGGCTCAGGCGCGTCTGCCTCCAGCCCGATACCTCCTGGTTTGGTCTTCGCATCGGATTTGTAACTGCGGACCGTCACATGTTCAAATCCGTACTTTAACCGGTGCTCCGACCTTTCCAGGGCATTAACGATCTCCTCGTTGAGTGTGAGGACAACCTGCCCCCGCAGTCCCACCCCCACCCACGCTTTGCGTGATCTCCTTGGCAGGACTTGACCCATCACGTTTTTTCGGATCCAGCCTCACACCTGCCTTTTCCGGTTTAAAATCGGGCAGGAACTCCCTTGCCCACTTAATAATCTCGGCCTGATCCGGGTTGGCTTCGGCCGATAGGTCCGCTCTCATTAAAATGAAGGCTTCTCCTATCTTTATAAGAGCACTTTCGCTGCGTCGAGTGAGACGCTCCCGGACCAGGGTTCGACTTAGGGGCTCCGCCGGTTGGTTTAGAGGTTGACCCTGGGGTCTTCTTCTCCAAGTCTTGGCAGCTTCCTTCGCACCGGCGCGTCTCGCCTCCAGATGTTGACCCTCTTCTCTATCTCCATTTTCTATCTTGGCTTTTGAGGGCCTTGGAGTTTGACAGGTCACTGACCCCATTTCCGGACTTTTTTAGGAAATTCCGTTCTCCACTTAGGTTTTTGTTAGGTAAGTAAGAATTCATGTTTTGGTCCCACGAGTAGGCGGGAAGGGGTTTGTCTATCATGACATAGCCCGCTTGTCACGATAAGCCTGGTTAAAACTGGGAGGTCGGCCGGTCCCCCAGAGTTCGCATCTTAGCTTCCGAGCCCCCCCTCGGACACGCATCCTTCGGCATATGCTGTTCCACCTTGGATTGGGGTGAGTTAAGGAAGGAAGTTTTCTTCTCCCCACCCGACTACCATTAGCCAGCATCCTCGCCAAAGACATGACCTTACCGGGACCCGTTACCAGCCGCCCTCACGTGGAGAGTATAGTCGCACTACCAGCGGTGTATGCAGTTACGGCATGCAATTGCTTGGGTGTAGGTCCCCCTGTTGTACCCGTTGACTGACGGCCTAGTTCGGGTTGTATGGTGCATATAAATAATAATTTTTTTTTTTTTATCGAACACTTTGAGTTTGCCTTTTTGCCCTAAACGGACGGGTCTAGTGACCTTTTGTTGTATTGCATTTTGTATCAAACACTTTGCTAGAGTTCGCCAGATATCCCTGAACCGACGGTCCTTGTGATCTTTTGATATGGTTGCATGTTCTATGAAACATTTTGTTTGGGTGAACCGACGGATCATGCGGAACTAGGATGCGTAACGTTTAAGTTCTGTTCGAAGATTATTGAATTCAAGTAGCCAAAATAGTCAGCTAAATTTTACTAGCGCCCCGGAGTAAAAGTGTGGAAAAGAAAGGAATAAGCGAAATGGAAGGGCACACCTAGAGCACATTGCTCTGGAACGCTAGCAGGATTGAACTGACTTGTATTGGGAAAAGCGTTATAACTTCAACAATTTTCATAATTTCCTGATGAAATTGGTCTCGTTTTATTCGAGATTAATGAGGTAATATTGATATGCATCAAAAATGATAACATTTCTTGGGAGTTGTACCAAAAAATGGCGTCAAAGTACGAAAAATACAACAAAAATTCAAAAATGTCATTTTCTTGATAAAGAAAAGTCGAAAATTTTAAAATCCGCTTAAAATTACGCCATAAGGAATTTTTAAGAACAAAAAGGTCCCGAAAACCCGTTTTTTCTAAATAAATCAAGATTATTAAGGGGGATAGAAATATTTCAAACACGGTTTTGTATTTCAATAATATTTCAAACATCTAATAAACAATTCCTACTAGGTTTCTTCAAAAGTTCTAAATCACTATCGCACTGTGTTATTAACGGAAGGTGCGCAGATGAAACTTTATGTATTCCTAGAATACCATTGAATCCGAATGATCTTCCTTGACTTGAATGATCTTCAAGTCAATTCCTTGAATGATCTTGACTTCAAACGATTGCAATTTCCAGTGCGCCTTGCGTTTGCAATGACGCAAGAAGACGCAAAGCTAATGTTTAATGTTTGCAAAAAAAATTTATAAAATCATTGTTTTTCTCATGGGCAGTTATACATTGCGTATTCGCAAGTTGCTTTGTTTGCGTTAACGTCAGATAAAAAAACAAAATATTTGGTTTATCATAAATGTCGGTTTACCCGATTTTCGGATCGGGAGCGGGCCGGGAGCTTATGTCACATATTTTTAGTTTACTGACTTTTGCGAAGTCCAAATATAATTAAACTGTATGTCTTTCAATTATTTTGATTCACCACTTGGTGGTTTATTTTTTTTTTTTTTGTTTAAAGTCTAAATTCATGTTTAGTCGATTGGAGAGGATT
Organism: Drosophila bipectinata; assembly: GCF_030179905.1. Classification (NCBI taxonomy): domain Eukaryota; kingdom Metazoa; phylum Arthropoda; class Insecta; order Diptera; family Drosophilidae; genus Drosophila; species Drosophila bipectinata. The sequence continues at coordinate 24,082,860 of NC_091736.1, read as the reverse complement.
CAGAAGTATCAGCTCAGCTTAGTTAGTTTAGGTGACGCTGCTGGGGCTCCGCTGCCGGAAGACCGTTTAGGGTTGAAGCTGAATTGGGGCCGGGCTTCTCGTCGCTGGTGATGGTTGATAGCTCGATTTCCCACAGCTCACCCAGAAGTCGTCGCATGGAACTGTGCATAAAGGCATTCTCGGGCAGCTCATAGCCACCACTGCTAATTGAGGGTGGTGGCCCTATTACCGTGGGAGAAGCACTAGGCGAAACCTTCTTTGGTCGGCTGGAGTTGTTGATTTGCTTCTGCTCGTTGGCCTCTAGAGCCTGGTCAATGGGAGCGGATCTGGTATGGAGCGGAAACATAAACTTGACGTCCAGAAAGCTGCACAGCTCTCCAATATTGTCCAGCGTGCGGCCAAGCTCCTCGTTGGTATTGGCCTGCTTGGCCACGTGGTGGCGTACTGTTCCCACGTACGTTTGCAGTTTGCTCCGTGCTATTTTTATCACCGTTTGGACTCCAGACGAAGGAGTTCAGGGCTATTTTCGAGGTACCCGGCCATGGCTACCCGATGAGAGTCTTGTAGTTTGGCTAGCGCCGAGGAGTCTGCCGCATTACGCTCCTGCATATAGGTAATCTGACGATCGATCTGACTACCGGTGGTTGCCACTTTTTTTTTTTTTTTTATTATAGCTTTGCTTTTATTTATTGAATCTACTCTTAATTTTGAGACTAACAATAAGTTGACGAATCTTAACATTAAAATTTAACTAACAGTATACTAAGACTGCATTCTGGTTGCGCGTCCCTCAGGTCGGTCGCTGGGTGGGTAAGTCATTGCGACGAAGGCGTGATTGGTTGCTCAACCTTGTTAGACCTCTCGCCAGGTGGTTAGGGTGCACCGATAGCTTGGTTAAGTACTTTACCTTCTGTTCTGCGATCGCTTCTTTGACTGGTCGAATGTTTAAGTCGCGGTGTATGTTTTCGTTGCGAACGTACCACGGTGCCCCGGTGATTGTTCTCAAGATCTTCGACTGAACTCTTTGAATTATGTCAATGTTGCTATTGCTGGCGTTCCCCCATAACTGGGAGCCGTACATCCATATAGGTTTTAGTACCGAGTTGTACAGCAGGACTTTATGTTCAAGGCTAAGAGGTGACCGAGCGTTGATAAGCCAATGAAGACCGCTGGCTTTTAGCTTTAGGTGTGTTCTTTTGGCTTCAATGTGCCGGCGCCATGTGAGTCTTCTGTCGAGATGTACTCCTAGGTATGTTACTTCGTTTGCTTGTGGGAGTAGAGTGTTGTTTAGTGTTATCGGCGGGCAGTTTTGCCTGTTCAGAGTGAACGTAACATGCTTGCATTTTAGTTCGTTCACTTTAATTCGCCAGTCTGACAGCCATTTTTCGACATCGACCATATGATGAGCTAGCTGCGCAGTTGCTTGAATCGGGCATTTTGAGCGGCTAAGAATAGCTGTGTCATCGGCAAACGTGGATGTTGTTAGACGTGTGCTTGTCGGGATATCTGCTGTGTAGAGGACATATAATATTGGCCCTAGCACGCTGCCTTGAGGAACTCCAGCTCCAACAGTGTACTCATCGGATATAGCGGTATTGCACCTCACGACAAATTTTCTGTCGTGAAGGTAAGACTCCAAAATCTTGTGGGTGCTGTAGGGGAGCATTGTCTTGATCTTGTACATTAGACCTTCCAGCCAGACTCTATCGAATGCTTGAGAGACATCTAAAAATATGGCAGTACAGTACTCTCGTTTTTCGAACGCGTTCCGAATTTCGGATGTTATCCGGTTGACCTGCTCAATTGTTCCATGCTTTTCACGAAACCCAAATTGGTGTGACGGGATTCCTTCCTGGATTCTCAGGTATGTGTTTATCCGAGTCATTAGGCATTTTTCAAAGAGTTTAGATAGGCAAGAGAGTAGGCTTATAGGTCTATACGACGTGGGGATAGTGTGGTCTTTTCCCGGCTTTGCTATCATTATTATAATTGACTTTTTCCATCTCACTGGAAAGTGGCCAAGTTTTGCGATGGCATTAAATAGCTGGGTGAGAGTGCAAACGGCACAGTATGGGAGCTCAATGATCATTTTGGGAGTTATGAGGTCGCAGCCCGGGGATTTTTTCGGATTCAGTTTGATGATGTTAACGATTTCGTTTGGGCGAAACTCAATCGGCTCATGTTGAGGCTGGGGCTCATCTGATAGAGTCGGCAGAGTAAACGCATTGGTGGCAGGATTTGGTTGGAAGACATTTTTAAGGTGTTTGGCAAACGTACTGGCTCTGTCTGCGTCGCTGCGCGCCCACCCGCCTGTGGAATTTCTAATAGGCATCACGGTTTCTTTCGGTGAGCTCAGAGTTGGGTGAGCTCTCCATAGTGAGTGTTTCGTACTGTTAGTTGACAATTGCTCTATGTAGCGGTGGTGGACATACGTTTCTTCTTGCTGTAGAGCTTGATCAAGTTGACGTGAGGCATGTTTGAAGCGTTGCTTAGCAGATGGCGATCTGTGACATTGCCATTCTCGACGTAAGCGTCGCTTTTCGAGGACGAGCTGTTCGATTTGTAGATTTGTCTTCTTTTGATTGCGTTGTGTGTTTATAATTTGAGGTGTTGAAACTCGAGCTGCAGAGACGAGTACAGACTCCAGCGATTTAACAAAACTGTCTACGTTGGCTTCGTCGCTGAGGTGAGGACTCAGCTCAATGTGTGAGCTGATGTACTTCCTGTACTTAACCCAATTGGTTTTATGCGAGGTCAGATTTGATGGTTGATCCCATGTTCCTGGGTGTTGGAGTAGAGTAAAAAGGACAGGCGAGTGATCAGATGAAAGATCCGAAAGGCATTCGGCGCATATCAGATTTTTAGGAATGTTTTTGGTAATCGCAAAGTCAATTAAGTCGGGAAGTTTCTTTGGGTCTGCCGGCCAGTATGTTGGTGTGCCAGAAGAAGCATAGTCTAGCTTGTTCTTAGCTTTGATAATTGCATTATAGAGCTGCTTTCCTTTTGGGGTCACAAGACGAGATCCCCAGTGTGTGTGCTTGGCATTGTAGTCTCCTGCTGCTATGAAGTGGTCTCCGAGTGAGTTGAAAAACTGCATAAACTCATCTTCGGCTATGGTGAAGCGTGGGGGGCAGTATACGGCAGCTAGAGTTAATTGCTTGCCAGTATTTAGGTGTATATTTATTGATGTGGCCTGTAGGTAGTTTTTTGCAAATTTCGTATGATAATGGTGCTTGATACGGCTTCTGATTAAAATTCCAGTCCCGCCGTGTGCTTTACCGTCTGGATGATTTGTTCCATAGAATGAATATCCTCGTAGTTGGAAATTGTATCTGTTCGTAAGATGTGTTTCTGAAAGCAGCATTACGTCGATTTGATTGTCTAGTAGGAATTGCGCTAACTCGAGTTTATGCTGCGAAACGCCGTTAGCGTTCCATGTAGATATTCGTAGGGAAGTCATTATTTGGATTGTTGTGAAACCAGCATTTGTATTAATAGATTTTGGTTTCGCATTAGATCTTGCATGGTTGTACGCATAAACGACATGAACTCCGTAAGGCTTTGTTGTAGACTGCATATCATTGCTTCAAAGTTACTTTTTGACTGCTCCGGAAGTTGATACTGCTGAGCCGTGTTCGGTTCTTGGTGTGCTGATTGCGGCAGTGAGCTTTTTGAGGCTGGGGTAGCCAGTCCTGATTTTAAAGCGCTTGCGTATGTGACATTTTTGTCAGAGTTTGTAAGTCCTAGTGAGGATCTGGCTGCGGTCGAGAAGAAGACTTCAGGGTTTGTCCTGGAGGCTATGAACTGATTATTTTGGGTGCGGGCAGTAAGTCCCCTCTGGTGGATGCGACTTTTCAGCTCCTTATAAACTGGGCAACCTCTATAGTTAGCAGTGTGATTTCCACCGCAGTTGCCGCACTTTTTCGAGTTTTGGTCATCTTTGCTCGCTGGGCAGTGTGCGGAGTCATGAAGCTCACCGCAAACTACACAAACTGGGCGCAGTTTACAGTAAGACCTTGTATGGCCATATTCTTGGCAGTTCGCACATTGTACCGGGCCATTGCGTTTGTGCGGCTCCTCAACTGTAATTCTGCGGTGCAGCAGGAACTGAAGATTGTATATAGGGTGCACTTCGTATTTCTTGAGGGGCTTAGTTTGTGGTTCGAGTTCAACCTTAAAGAGTGGCTGCGGCTTTCTATCCCTGTTAGAGATATTGAACACTGTCTTAACGCTAAATCCCTTCTCTTGTAGCGCCTTTGTTATCTCTGCAGGCGGTACTTCGGGCTCTATGCCCTTAAGTACGACTTGCAAGCCCTTGCTGCTTTTTAGCTGATACGTATAAAAGTTCTTTTTTTTTGTCGGTGAGGTATTTTGATAATACTCTGTAATTATCTTCAGACTTCGTTTGAACTTTTGTTTCCTGGATATTGCCCTTTACGAGTGGTATTATGTGAAAGTTGTCCTTGCCAATGAGCTCTATAATTTTGTTGACAAGAACGTTGGAACTTTTTTCTCGTATGTATATTGGCGGGGGCTTAGGCTTCCTTTTTTCGACTTCTGTAGATTCGGCGTCATCCTCATAGTCTGCCAAGATTTTAAAACGGTTTGAGTTCGTGGGCGTTTCTATTGCGGCTATGTTAGCATTGCCACGGGTTATTTTGCGTTGGGAGTTTAGGGGGCTCAGCTTCCTTTTGATTTGGATGTAACGATCCATACCAGTCTGCACAGCCGGCTTAATATTTTCTTTGTTTTTGTTCTCTTTTTCGGGCAGCACAGCGGCTGAAGTATCAATGTTTGCGTTGCTAGCTGATGACGTCGTTAAACGCGCTGTCGTTACAGTAGCGGTTGTTGTTGTTGTTACGGTTGACGTTGTCAAAGAGGTTGCGGTGCTAGTTACTGCGCTCTTTGGCTGCAGAGACATCGATGGTAGCGAGGGGGAGCAAGAACGCGCTCTCACGCTCTCTACGTTTAAGAATTCGGCCAAGTTTGGGGTAATTGACCGTGTTTGGGATGAGCTTGCATTACTTTCGGTTGCTTTGAAAGTGAAGTATGCGTTGTTTCTTTGTACTGAGAGCCGTCTCTCGTCTTGCTCACGTTGACGTTGTGTGCTAACGTCGTTTAGACTCATTGCAATCGAAATTGATATTGTTCGAGTTTTAAATGTTATGTTTTATATTAATTAATTAATTAATCAATATAAACATTAGCGATTTCATCGCTGAAAGCGTCTTTTCGCGTTGTTGTTGATTTACGAAACCAGTCACTGCACTTTTTGATATTGATGAATGTTTTTTTCCCGGAGCACAATAAATACACGTCTGCATGCGACGACGATTCGCTCAGTGGTGGTTGCCACTAAAGAGGTTTCCGAAACGGTACGGAGTCGGGCAGCTGGCACAATTGCTTCTTTACCCGCCGAGTTGTTTGTGAAGGACACACAAGTGAAAGCGTTGGCAGGATAATCAAAGTTTTTGGGGTTCCAAATGCACGTCCACATTTCCCGGATAGCATAAGATATGTCAGAGATGTGGTGTAGTCGCTAAGGAGCAGCTTTTCGCGGATGTGCACCAACATAGCCACCAGAATGTAGTTGGGCAGATCGAAGCGGTCGCTATCGGCAAATATTGCGTCCTAAAGCAAGAGCAGGTCCAGCAGCATGAACTCCCGACCAAAAAGAAGGAATATGAAGCGGAATTTCCATCTTCTGGAGATAATGGTGCAAATGCTGGTCCTGCTTGGCAAGTATAAAGTTCAACTGGCTGATAACCTCCGCTTCTGTTTGCTGCTCGTTTTCCCCGGGGGACTCAATGCGTTGGTCTATGTGGCCGCCGGGCGTCGAGACAAGATTTGAGACGCGATAGTACGACACTACAGATGCCATCAACCGAGAGAATAGAGAGTAAGTATCCGCCTCGAGGTAAGCTGGATCCAGGACGTCTAGCAGCGTGGGATTTATGTCCGTCTTGGCAAGCTCACTGGTGGTCGCTGTACACTACAAAGATGATGAAGATTTGCCAAAAACAGTTCTTAAACAAATGAAAAACTACGCTTCCCCATCTATATTTTCTATGGAGAAAACTTTTTCAAACCCAATTTCTAAGAAAATTTATCCCAGTGGAAACATTTTAATTTTTAAGTTTGGGCTGTCAAATGAGAGAGCTTCTAAAAAAATTTGAAAGTGCTTACACTGTCAGTGTCCCGGCAGCGCTGCGGCAGAATTTCTTACCCTATGCTATGAAAAATGAGAGTTTGCCCCCCACTGGTTTACTAAAACTAACTGAATTAGCAGAATTCGCAATATTGTTGCTATTTGCTATTTCGACTGCGAGCGATATCAAAAAGTATGCAATTGCTTTTGCTTCTGCTTTTGAAAAAGTCAGAAGTCGTATGCTTGCCTGCCGCAAAAATCAAACGAAAATCAGAACAAAATCAGAAAATTTGCTGTTTCTTTCGAACGTATACATAAGTTGGAAACATTCAATACTCATTTTTGTTTTATTCATTACAAAGTACCTCTTGTTCAAAAAGTGTCCAGAAAGCTGGGATTTAATTTGACGAGCAATATGTTCTCAAAAACATCTTGTCTTAATCGATTGCGATAGTCGGTAAGCACCAGTCTTAAAGAAGAGAAAGCTCGTTCAATCGGCACCTGTTAGAAAAATAATAAATAAATGATAAAATTTTAATTTATTAAGCCATTTTCATTTACCCCTGTTGGCGGTACGGCATAACAAACATTACTAATTGCGTATAATTCCTGGTCGGTATACTGTTTGCCTTTCCAATAAGACAAAACGTCTATGTCAATCCTTTGATAAAAAAGTTTCAGGTTTTTAATTTTTGAATAGACATTGATTCTACTACTCACTTCTGATTTAACGCCTTGAGATAAGTACGCTTCTAAGAACTAGTCTTCCTTATCAAAAAAAAAGTTCTTCATTTCATTAGAGCTGGAATTCGGAGTTGAGCACATATTGCCAGTAGGGTGAAGAAGTTTAAGTTTATAATTTTAAATGATTTATTGCGTCAATTTTTTTTTGCGGCGATAATATATGTTGAAAACGTAGATCCAAAAACAAGCAAGAAATTATAAATTTGTTGTTAAACAATATTTTTGTTCGTAGAATAGAATTTAAAATTGCATTTCCAATAGTTTTCGTTAAACTTTGATTTGAATCCTTTACAAATTTTTCTGAAGAAATTTTAAGTTTGGGCCATTGGGCGTAAAAGTTAGTCCTATGTAATTGTTCCTCTTGAAATTTTTTTTTTTTTTTGTCAGTCCAAGGGGCCGTCTATAAATTGCGTGACGCGCTAGGGGGATCCGGGTTAACGTCACGGTTTGTAGTCACGGGGGTCTAAACTCGTGTCATGGTTTGTCACGCAGGGGGGGGAGGGGGTCAAAAAAGTCTGAAATTCGCGTCACGCAATATATGGACGGCCCCCAAGGGACTGAAAACATTGTAATAAGCCTCAATAAAATCCCAAATCGAGCAATCTAGATCAAAATTCTCTTCATCCCATTTTTTTTAATAGAATCAATTTTACTTTAAATATCTTTGGCTTCCAACAAGTTGTTTAACATTATGAACGTAGATCCTCATCTGGTTGGACATTCTAATTGTGGCATTTTTAATTTTTTTAATTCAAATATTTCACGATATCCATTGGAGGTTTTTCTTATGTATTTTGTCATATTTCTGCAATTAGCGCAAAAGCAAAATTTGCTTGCTGTGCAAGCAAAATCATATGAACTGAAATTTGCCGCAGTTTTTTAAACGCTGGTTTCACACATTTATATTGTGTGTGTGTGGTTATATTGTGGTGTGCCGGATAGGGCCGTCCCGTCCACTGATCTAATGTACATACATACATGTATTCTTAATATGCGGGTTATGTTTTTTAAATTTAACACCCATTGGCACTGTCTGTTGGGAATTGTATTATCAAAAACGCTTACTTATTCTTCTGTCATATTATTCTGTCATATCCATATTTTTTTTATAATACCCTTCATTTCGACCTCACCCTTTACATTGTTGTAGACTTGTGTTTTTTGCTTTCGGACCATAAAGGTTGGGGCTATTTTCTCGGCAATCTAGGGACTTTGTGCCCAATTCTTTGTTAAAAATAATATTTATATTTTAGGGCGGCCAAATAATCCCACGACTTCCCAGGGCGTCGTGGTAACTTAAAACAAAAAAATATATATATATTCAGGTCAAAACTTCCCCTTAGAATGGCTATACCATTTATTTATTAACAAATTTTTCCAATATTTATTTTTTATTATCTAAAGCATAAAACCTTTTTACGATATTTTAAATAATTTTTTTTTTATATAGACATATAATGATTTAGACTAAAAACAAATGTTAACAATTTCGTGTGCTTACTAAATTCTAATATGGGAATAGAAGAATTTAAATAAACGAAGAGCCAGAGATAGTCTCACCATGTTCGCATCTTTGTATGGAACAAAATCCCGTAAAAACCGCGGTGTGGAATTATGGTTTATCCCGCTTTTGCTTACTAAAAAAATATTTAAAATAAAACGTATTATTTATTACAACTGTAACTAATACATTTAATTTATATAACTGATTCAATATAGATTTTGTCACAATAAATTTAAGAAAATAAATGTACATATGTATGTATATTACTTTCGAGCCATAGCAAATCCTAATCCCAAAATTCCACCAAGAACAAGTGCAGCACCTCCCGCAACAGCCATGCCCTTCGCTATTTCTTTATCACTTTGCTTTTTAATGTACTCCTAAAAATAAAATGTTTTTTAATGTCCATTCATTATTTAAGGAGAAATTCACCTCAAGCAACCGAACTTGCTCGTTTGACTCGATTTCCAAAAATGCTCTGCAGTAATTTAAGCTTAAATCATAATTTTTAATACGAGCATTTCCAAAAGCAAGATAATAAATATAGTCACGCCTTCCCTCTGTATGTGTGCGGGCCAACTCCTCCAAAAACATTATTCCCTGGATTAGTCCAAGCAGAGTTGAAATTTTGTTTAAGACTAATTTATTTCTAGTATCTTATTTACCTTCCTTATATCGTTAGTATATCGACTTCGAACAAGACAAAATGCATACCTGAGCATATATAAGAATAAAAAAGTATTATATATTATTATACCTAAACCAATCGACTTATTTGGGTACTCGAATTTAGTCTCCGTGGTAACTTCACCGTCTAACTCCAGCTCGTGATGATATTTTCTTTCAAATCTCTTTAACGATACGCATTACAATTTATTTAAAATTTTTTTTACATATTTTTACCTCTAAATCTTCTTGTGGCACTACCTCATTCAAAAGTTCGTCCATTGTTTTCTCCTTTTCTAAATGTACATACATTAGGGCTGGCAAAATATCGGGGTGCTACCGATATTATCGATGGTGTGAACCATTTTTCAAAACATCGATTTTTTTTCACTATCGATGTCTTTTTTTTTGCAAGAGGGAATTATACCACTAATTCATTTATAAATTAGTGGAATGGTTAAGCCTAGTACTCTGACGACGAAAATTCGCTGTCACACGTGTGAAGGCTGTCAACAGCTGATTTTGGGGTGTTAAAAGAATTCATTTGATTTCTTTTGATAGCCAAAACACGGAGAGAAAATTGAGAGAAAAAAATTGTCGGACCGAACAATTTCGCAGACCGGTCGCGGATCGCGAGGATAAAGTCAAGCTAATTGGTGCGGTCAAGGCGAAGCCCATAATATGGGATTTGACCCACAAGGGGCATTTTAATTCCATAAAATGGCATTGAAATGATTTGTGATTGATTTTGATTTTGATTTTGACCCAGTTTTCTTTTTCTTAATCAGCTCCTTAGCGGCGAAATACATAAAGAAAACACCAAGCTAAAAGCTAAGGAGCTCCCAAGCATTATTCAGACTTATGGCATTAAAATGCCCTTTGTGGGTCAAATCTCATATTATGGGCATCGCCCTGACCGCACTCATTAACTTCACTTTATCCTTGCGGGCCGAAAATTTTTCGGTCCGACAATTATATTTCTCTTTCAATTTTTCCTCCATGTTTGGGGTGTAAAAATAAATCAATTGAATTATTGTCACACCCCGAGATCAGCTGTTTACTATTTTGATCTGGCAACGCCATTCAATTTGATAGCCATAATTTTCAAAAATTTCTTCTTCTTCCTTTTTTCACACCTTTTTTTTATATGGAGTTCGGCCGCTGTAACACGTGGGACAGCGGATTTTCGTCGTCAGAGTACTTGGCTTTAGAGTACCGGCAAAATCTAGAAGGCCAAAATTTCTTCTTCTTCCTTTTTTCACACCGTTTTTTTTATGTAGAGTTCGTCCGCTGTAACACGTGTTACAGCGGATTTTCGTCGTCAGAGTACTAGGCTTTACTTTTTGTAAAAGTCTAACCAGACTAAAATACCAAATTTTACACGGCTGAAATCTGTACTAGAATCAAATCAGGAAATGATATACATATGGCGTATAAACAGAGGTTATTTCTAAATCACGCTTTCAAGAATTCGTGGTTGCCATCGCATAAAAATAGTAACACACACATATGTTAATGTGTATGAAAATACGTGTGTATATTCGATAAATAATTTTTTTTTTGAAATTTGTCTTTATATTTTTAATGTTCTAGGCTTCTATTTTTAATGTTCTAGGCTTTAACTTTGAGAATTGGTTGTCAGGGGAAGGGGTAACTTACTTCCATGACTTACACAAGCTCCTATTTAAATATAATAAATACGGAAATCAGAAAATACTGAAATCAATTGCTTACATTAAAATACATATCTATGGTTTTTGTAAATATCATAATCAAATAAATCATTTTTTCAAATAAACGATTTATACAAAACTGAACATACAAAAATATTTTTTCTCGGCACGCTCAACAAAAACAAAGTAACACACGTGTACGTGTATCAATATTTATATTCCTTTGCAGAGGGTGCTATGATTTTGAGTCAAAAGTGTACATCGCAGTGAAGGAGACATCTCCGACCCTATAAAGTATATACACTGCCGATCGCCGATCGCCGACGAAAAGCGAATCAGCAGCAGCAGACGCCATGTAAAAAATTTTGATTTTGCTTTGCTGCTGCTTTCGCGAAGCAACGCAAGTCGAAGCAGCAGCAACTGCTCAACTTCTGCAAGTCGCCAGCAGCAGCAGTCGCCGTTTGAAAATTTTTGATTTTTCTTTGCTGCTGCTTTCGATTCTGCAAGTCGCTACGTGACACAGTCGACTGCAGTCGAGATTTACTTTGCTGTTTTTTGCTGCACCTGTATTCTGATAAATTAAACAATTTGGCAATTTGATTCTTTTTTTAATTCATTTTTTTCATAAAATATTATTATTTATTAGATATATCATTATTCAAAATAAAGTTTCAAAATCTTCGTCATCTTGAAAAAGAGATAAGTTGTCAATCGCTGAGTCCAGAAAGCTTGGATTCAATTTAAACAGAATTATATTCTCTAGTACTTCCTGACTTAGTCGATTTCGGTAATCAGTAAGTACAAGTCTTAACGTCGAAAATGCTCGTTCAATCGTCACCTGTTAGAAAACATTTGTATTTATGAATCTGTGAACATTAATTTATTAAAATATTTACCTGAGTTGGTGGAACAGCAAAGCAAACATTACTTAGTGCATATAGCTCCTGGTCAGTGCACTGCTTTCCTTTCCAAAATTTGAGAACGTCTGCATCGATTCTTTGGAAAGGAAGTTGAAGATTCTCAATCTTTGAGTAGACGTCGAATGTACTACTGACTTCCGTTTGGATCCCTTGCTCTAAGTAAGCGTTTAATAATTCATCTTCTTCATCAAAAAAATGATTCACAGATTGTTGTGAGCCCGAATTTGGGGTTGAGCATAACTGTCCAGTAGAATTTATGTCATTTATCCTGTCCCATATTGATTTTAAATGATTCACTACATCATTTTTTTGTTGTGGTGTTAGTGTATGTTGGAAACGAGGATCCAAAAACAAACACGAAATAAGGCGACTTGCAGAAGGCGAGCAGTTGCTGCTGCTTCGACTTGCGTTGCTTAGCGAAAGCAGCAGCAAAGCAAAATCAAAATTTTTTACACGGCGTCTGCTGCTGCTGATTTGCTTTTCGTCGGCGATCGTTTTCTGCTTTTGCTTCGACTGCGACTTCTGATTTTTTCAGAAGCAGAAGCAGAAGAAACTGTTCATTCTCAGAAGGCGCTCGCAGTCGAAGCAGTGAAAAGCAAAAATATTGCGACTTCTGCTACTTCGACTGCAGTTTTTTAAACACTGTCTTTAATTTATTTAAACAGAAAGGATACAAATTTTACAAAAGAAACTGACATTTTTGAATTTTTGTCATGTTTTTTAAACTTTGACGCCATTTTTTCGGTATAACTTCCAACTTCCATTCTAATATTGATATGTATATTGACTCATTAATCCTGAATAAAACAAGACCAATTTCATTACGAAATGATGCAAATTGTTAAAGTTATAACGCTTTTCCCAAAACAAGTTTACTAGCGCTCCGGAGTAAAAGTGTGTAAAAGAAGAGAATGGGCGGAATGGAATGGCACACTATTGCTCCGGAAAGCTATGAAGATTGGACTGACTTGTTTTTTCAAAAAATTGAAAATCGGCCTAAAATTACGCGTTCAGGAATTTTTAAGAGCAAACACTTTCGAAAAACCGTTTTTTCTTTAGATTTCTTTGTCTTGCGTAAAAAGGTGGAGTGTTTTTTAGTGAGAAAATATTAAAAATAAACAAATAAATTGTTTAAGAGCAATATTTAAAGTTAAAATGGGAAAAGCTGGTTTATGAACTTATTAGAACGTCAAAAAGTTGAACAAAAAGTTTTTCACTCGCAAGGACCATCCAATCGAAACATTGCCAAAAAGATAAATCGCAGCTCCAGGACTGTTGATTGATATTTGAAAGATCCAGAGGAATATGGAAAAAAACTTCAAAGGAAAAAAAGATCACTATCTGAACACGCAGTAGGCAAAATTGTTAGAACTCCATCCAATTCGACGAAGTGCAAAGCAAAGATTAAGGAATTAGCCGGAGTAAAAGCATGCCTTTCAACTGTTCAGCGTATAATAAAAAATTCAGGATACCTACAGCGTCTAAAAATAAAAAAAAAACCTTCTCTGAATGCAGCACGCAAAGAAAAACGCCTTCAATTCGCGAAACAATACATGATGTAGAATGTTCAAACAGACACTCGGCCTAATGATTGGCGTTCTGTTGTTTTTACTGATAAAAAAAGTTTAAATTTAGATGGCCCCGATAGCTTTCAATTTTATTATCACGATTTGCGAAAAGATGAGATATATTTAAGTCGCCACCACAGCCGAGAAGGTGGAGTAATGGTGTGGGGTGCCATCACGTTTTATGGAACAATTGACTTGGTTTGTATCGATCAAAAGATTGTTGGGATCAAAAGAGATCAAAAATTGTTGGAGTCCGTATTCAAAAATTAAATGATCTCTTTGGGCCAATACCTTGGATTATTCAACAAGACAATGCTCCTATTCATAACGCTCGAGTAGTAAAGTCGTTTATTTCGTGTCAAAACGTTAAAATCATGACCATGTTCTCCAGGGCTTAACGTAATTTAAAATGTTTGGGGCTGGCTAACGCGGAAGGTATACGAAGGAGGAAAGCAATACGAAGATAAGGAAACATTAACTGCAGCTTTTAAACGTGCTTGGAGCGAGTTTTCGTCGAAAGACATAGATTCCCTGTATTATTCTATGAAGGACCGGATATATGATGTTATTACTAACAAAGGAGGCAGTACTCATTACTGAAATACTTTTTTTTATTTCTAATAAATTAAATATAAACAGCAACTACAAATTTAAGTTAAAAATAAGTTACTTAAAAAAAAAAAAAGTATTATGTCTAAGTGCGTCTATTCTATTGACCAAGAAAAAAGTGCCTTATTTTAAGTTGCTTGAACAAAAAGTTTAACAACACAACTTATGTTATATTTTTATAATATTTTGAATATTATAATTGAAGAATTATTAAATAACCAAGGTTTTTGCAAATTAACTTTTTTTCAATAATCATTCAAATAAAAACAAGAAAGCAAAGCTAACTTCGGGCGGAGCCGAAGTTGATATACCCTTGCAGTTAAAACCGGATATATATCGCAAACATCGGATATAGTTGGCCGATCCTAATGATTACATCATAATAAAACCAATTAACTAAAATAAAAAAAATTAAAAAAATGTCCCAAGCTTCTATTTTCAAACATACGAATTGATATTTCTACCAAATACCATTTCCGATCGTTCAGGTATATGTATGGCTGCTATAGGATATAGTCGGCCGATCCTAATGAAATTTGGTAGGTTTGATCAACTGACCAAAAATAGAATTTGTACTTAGTTTCAGCTTTCTATCTTCAAAAACACGAAGGTTGGGTCATTTTCGATCGTTCAGTTATATGGCAGCTATAAGATATAGTCGGCTGATCCTTATGAAATTTGACATGTCGTAATGTTTAAGCTTTCCTGTAAAATTTGAACTCTCTAACTCTAAAAACACCAAAGTTATACCATTTCCGATCAATCAGTTATATGGCAGCTATAGGATATAGTCGGCCGATCCGGGCCGTTCCGACTTATATACTGCGTGCAAAGGAAAGAAGGGTGTGTGCAAAGTTTCAAGACGATAGCTTCAAAACTGAGAGACTAGTTCGCGTAGAAACAGACAGACGGACAGACAGACGGACAGACAGACAGACGGACAGACGGACATGCTCATATCAACTCAGGAGGTGATCCTGATCAAGAATATATATACTTTATAGGGTCGGAGATGTCTCCTTCGCTGCGTTGCACACTTTTGGACAAAATTATAATACCCTCTGCAAGGGTATAACAAGAAAGGAGAGCTAACTTTGGGCGAAGCCAAAGTTTATATACCCTTGCAGTTAAAACCGGATATATGCAAAACGATGTCGCAAACATCGGATATAGTTGGCCGATCCTTATGGGAATATGAATATATAATCCAATTTATTACAATACAAAATCTAAAAAAAGTCCCAAACTTCTATCTTAAACATACCAAAGTTGGTATTTCTACCAAAAACCATTTCCGATCGTTCAGTTATTTGGCAGCTATAAGATATAGTCGGTCGGTCGTTATGAAATTTGGTAGGTCGGATTAACTGACCAAAAATAAAATCTGTACCAAGTTCCAGCTTTCTATGTAATTACACATTAAAACATTAAATGTGATGTAATCATAAGTCTATTTTGGCTGAGCGTAAAAATTTAGTTATAAAGGAGTAATTTGACGAACCAATACGTGCGCAAAGAACGGATAAATATCGTCTTATTTCAATAGAGGCGGGAAATTTGAACGCATTGGTCCATATTTTGGGCATTTTAATAGTATGTGAGAAATATCTTCAATTGAATTGGAGTTGCAGTCGCAAATAGAATTGTCAAAGACTTGTAATATGTGCAACGTGTATTTTTCGAAAACATGTCCGCTTAAAATTCTGTTTAGTTGCTTAAATTTGAGGCGGTTTTAATTGCAGTTTTTGTCTTTGAACCAAGGTTTTGCATTAACAAACGGAAATGATAGACAATAACCTCTGTTTCTTTTTATACAGAAAGAGTTATATTCTCTTTCCCAATCCAACAAGATGCAATTATACAAATGAATGATGGCATCGTTAAGAGTATATCTCAGGGAAATATATGAGCCACCGTTTCTGGCATTTTTTGCTGCTGAATCCGCCAAGTCGTTTCCTTCGATTTTAAGATGGCTGGGTATGTGATGTAATTCGAAATAAAGGATACTTTGACTGTTTTTCAATTTTTTGGGGATATCTAAAGCTATGCAGTTGGAAACACAACATTTCTTCAGCGTTTGTAACGCACCCAGGCTGTCAGTCAGGATGGCTACTTTCATGAAGTTTTTTGAAATAGCAAAGTCGATGGCTTTCTCCAGGGTGTTAGCTCGGCAGTAAGCGAGGAACGTTTAGTGTTAGCATAAAAACTTTTAATGGTATTAGAATTTGTATGTACAAGGGCACACCCTGTAAAATTTTCTTGAACTGAGCCGTCAGTAAAAAGGATTTCATTTCCCTCTCTTTCTCTTAAGCGAACGGTCGTGTTTTTTTGTGCGTACTGCGTTTTATGATAAATATTGGTAAGCCGGTGTTTACTCACTTAATCAATTGAATATATTGAGAATCTTAAGAATTTTAAGCTTAAACCGTATCGCTTCGCGAGTGATGTGGTATATTTGGAGTCGAATAAATAATTTGTATAATTTCAATTTCAAGCATAGCTCAGCTCTGCTTCTTCCCCGGCTTAACTCTATTTCTGCATTTTTCTTTTGCACTCTGAAACGCTCCCGCTTCGGCTTCCTATTTGGCACAGTGGTTCAAGATATTGTGTTTTTAAACTTTTTATATATTAATTTTGTTTTATTAACTAAAAAAAAAAAAATAAAAGGGAATTTAAATTTGTCTGCGATGTGAAGTCTTGTAACAAGATAATTTCCACATCCCAGCCTACCATCCATTGCTGGTTATGTGAAAACGTCGTGCACGCTAAGTGTGCCGGATTCACTGCCTCAGTTTCGGATGCCATTTCCCGTAGGGGTGGTATACACTATTGTTGTGAAAATTGTCGTGCTGTCCAAGGCGAAATAAGGTCGTTCATGAGACAGACCAAAAACGGATTTAAAGAGTTGATCACTGGTTTTCGTAAAGTCAATAACCAACTCTGTGCGCTTGACACTCAGTTTAGCAGCCTTCAGCTACTAACGGAGTCTCCTAAGCATAAAAAATCCGCTGCTTGTGATCCGTCTCAGTCCACTCAGCCGTCAATAACGCAGCCGCTCATATCTTTGGCCACCCCAAGGGCTAGAACTGAGAACAATTCGCCGTCCGAATTTCTCAAGGAAAATGAGCAATTGTCAAAGCAAATGTCCTCTGTGGTATCCCATCAAGTGATACCACAGGTCCTATTAAATGAAATCCCCGTCAGAGTCACCCAAAAGGGTATTCCAAAGTCCGGACCACCGGCACCGACTGATGCTGCAGTTCTCGTACCTGCGACACCAAAACCCTTACAGGTGATTCCTCCATCGAAACATATATTTGTTTCTCGGCTTGCCCCTGATACTTCAGAGATTGATATCTCGGCTTATATCAAAGCCAAAACAAAAGCCGATATAAAGGTGGAGGACATAACTAAATTTAAATATAATTATACACGGCGCACGTCTTCTTTCAAGATTCGTGTGCCCGCGCTGATGTTCAAGACGATTTGTTCCTCCAGTTTTTGGCCAGAGAATCTTTTCGTGCAAGAACATCAGCCTAGTTCCGTAAAGAAAAAAGTTAAAAAACCAGTGGGAGTGAGACTTCCCAATATCGGCACCACTGAAAACTAGTATCGTCACTAACACTTACCTATCAGAGCACTAGGGGGCTCCGTAGCAAACTCCCTAAACTATATTCTGATACTTTTTCCTTTGCATCCCACATTATAGCCTTTACAGAAACTTGGTTAAAGCCGGAGATCTTTAGCTCCGAAGTTTTTCCAAGTAAGTACACCACTTTTAGACAGGATCGACCTCAGCGAAGGGGGGGGTGGAGTCCTCATTTCGGTAGACTCTACTCTTGCTTCTGAAGAGGTGAAATCCCAAGAGTTTAGTGACATAGAATTTATGTGCGTTAAAATCACTATGTCCGTGAAATCTTTATACATTACATGTTCATATATACCGCCTATGTCTGAACCGCCTACATATTGGCAGCATTTGTCCGCTATTCGACACGTCTTTAATCTTATGACGGATCGTGACCAACTCGTAGCGGTGGGCGACTTTAATATCCCAGAATTAAAGTGGTCCAACGTCGATAACTCACCATCTTTGACCCTTATCACTCACCATGACTTCACCGCGGGCATGTTTGACATGTCGCTAGGTCAGATTAATCATGTTAGAAATTCGCTAGGTCGGCTCTTAGACTTATGTTTTGTATCTGATCCGGATGGTACCGCTCTCTCCAGAGCCTTTCCCCTTTCAACCCCAGAGGATCCATATCACCCCACGCTGGAGGTCTCTATCGAAACTATTCCTGGTATCGATCAGATATCTCTATGCGTGGCAAATAAGATTCGCTGCTTCCGTAAAGCTGATTTTCAGAAACTTAATAGCCTCATCAATACATACGATTGGTCCGATATTTTGGCATGCACTGATCTGAACGTCACTTTAGAAAAATTTTACTATACTTTAAATAAATCTTTTGACTCCTGTGTGCCATGGAAATATCCATTCGCTTCAACAAATCCTCCTTGGTATACAACCTAACCTAAAAAACCTAACCTCACTAACCTAAAAAATATTAAAAATAGGCTCTTACTAAAATACAAAAAAACCTGCAGTAGTGTTGATTTTTAAAGATATCTACTAGCTCGGTCGAATTTTACCGTGCATAACGCGGAATGTTATAGGAATTATATTGACCGCTGCCGGATACAATTTACTCAGGATCCAAAGCAGTTTTATAATTTTGTCAACACTAAGCGTTAACACGTATCTTTTTCACCCCTGCTTACATTTGAAAATGCCTCTGCGACCCCTGATCAGGCCATTGCCGATCTATTCGCAGAATTTTTTCAAACAACTCCGCCTAAATTGACAGATCAGCGTTACGCATATAACATTCAAGCAGCAAATCTTATTTTCTGTCCGTTTTTTTCTGAGAACAACTTATTATCTGATCTTTTAAGGGTAAAACCCATTTATTCGCCAGGCCCCGACGGAGTACCAGGCTGTGTGCTAAAATACTGCGCCAGAGCTCTGTGCAAACCTCTTCTAAGACTTTTCAACTTATCTTTGGAAACCTCGATTTTTCCCCTTAAGTGGAAGGAATCGTTCAAGAGTCCGAGGCTGCCAACTACAGAGGCATCTCTAATTTGTCGGCAATTCCAAAGATATTTGAAAAATTAATTACCCCTCATTTGCAACACCTTTGCTCTTCGATCATCACTCCTTGTCAGCATGGCTTTATTAGGTGTCGCTCCACCACCACAAACTTATTGGAGTTGACATCCTTTGTCATAAATGGCTTTTGTAAGGGATATCAAACCGATGTAATTTACACAAACTTCAGCAAAGCATTTGATTCAGTTAATCAAAGTCGATTTAATAAGTCCAAGGGATTTCCTAAGGAAGAAATTCGCATGAACCCTAATACTTTTTGTCACCGTTTTCGAAATGAAAGCGAAAGAAGAGCAGGCGTATTCATATTTTGGCCTAACAAAAGCCTTAAAAAGGTTAAGGGCCTTGCTGGGATGAATGCCAAAACGAAATCCACTTAACATATTTAAAAACATATTGCATTTATTTGATTTGGCTATGATATGTTTAACATGTCCTAAGTAGGAATTATTTGTACAAATTGTCCTACCTAAATAAATAACCTGATCTACATTATTATTGACGTCGTTAATGCAGTGGGCTGTAGAGTGATTTTTTCTAAAAGCATAAGACCGATTTGGAATTAGTTTAAAACTATCTATGTGCATCTCCATGTTGACTTTGATAAGACCTTCTAAGCATTTAAGTACAACACTTAAAAGATTAATTGGACGGTTATTTGTAATTATTGACGAATCGGTGTTCTTTTTAGGGACTGGAACAACTTTTATTCTACGCCAAGAATCAGGTACTATGCCATCGTTAAAAATTTCATTAACCATAAATACTAAATTTTGGATTTCGTCAGGGGGTAAGGAGAAAAGCATGCTATAGGAAATGTTGTATAGACCTTTCGCAGAATTTGGGTTACGTGATTTTAAAAATTTAGTGAGATCAGATGCCGGAAAGTACAATCTATTTAAGGTTTGAATGTCAAAAGAGGGAAATTCCTTTTGAATACATAAATAAGACATAAATAAGACAGATAAGTAAGACGGATTGGGAGAATAAGTGGGAGAACCGTCATTTAAACAAGAAAAACCTGCAGAAATGAGGATCTGTTCTAAAATTTGGCCTTTATTATCATGCGTAGAGTTTCCCCAAATAGACGACTTAGCATTTAGGTCACCACCAACTATAGATAGTCCCCCAAGAGCTGTTGCCGTCATAAATGTATCTTTACAACCTTTCTCGAAGTCATTTACGTTGGTACTAGGGGGAGAATATACACTGAAAACATTAATATTGTGTTTTAGGTTGGTCGTAGAGATTCCAATGGTTTCAATTTTCGTATCACAGTTAATAATTTTATACCTAATATTTTTTTTTATATAAATACCTACACCCCCATAACCGTCATTACGGGGCTTACATACAAAATTAAAATTAGCAAGGCTGCACATCGCATTATTTTTAATCCAAATTTCGGACAAAATGGCAATGTCTACATTTTTATTAACTTAAAAAAGTTCAATAAGCTGTTTATTATTATTGGCTGTCAAACTTTGAATATTATACTGTACGATTTTCATAAATTAAAACAAAAAATAAATAAATAAATAAATAAAAAAAAAAAAAAAGAAAATGAATATAATACTGAGAAGCTTCTAAAAACACAATGACGAATTTAATAATTTAAGAACTTGAGCGCAATTTTTGCACATCAATTTCAGAATTTTTTTTGGCAATACGTGATCTTAGGTTTTCTAAAAAGGTTCTAGAATCTGATACAATGTTTGTATTATTTTCTAGCAAAAATGAAGTAATTTGAGAGGAAATAGAAATTAAACCGATTTCGGCGGTTTCTAAAGCTGAAGCTTGGGTCAAAGTAATAGGTTGGGATGGAGAGGGGGTTTGTTGTTGCTGTGAAAAAAATGGAGGATTTTGAAGGAGGAGGAATAAATTTTTCATTAAGGGGGGACATCTGAGTAGAATTTTGAAAAAATCGAAATATTTGTTTTTCGCTTAAAAAATTTTTTAGGGTCTTAAAAATGACATATCAAAAGATAGAGTCCGGCCAAAGTGTCTAAGTGTCGAAATTTTTCATTCTGCGGCGATGCCTCACAGGTATATCCCACAGTACTTAAAACTTTACACGCGTTTTTCTCGGAACCGCTTTTTTTGAGTTGGCCGAACACATAACTCGAACAACTCTTAACCTATCGATCTAAAATTTTGACAGTATACTCAAAATACTTATGTCTATCGACACACGTATTTTTTTATTTTGCTTACTTTTTTTTTTATCAATAAACAATATTGTGACGTTTTTTGTTCGTGAAAATTGAAAATTTTTTTCAATCACTCACCATTTTGCAAAAACTCAATATATCGAAAAAGTCCTATGTGTGTCGATAGCCGTTGAGATACAGAAACTAACCAAACTTGATTAAGGACGTTAGGTGTTCGGCCATGGACCCCCTTTAAAAAAATAGGGCCTACGAATAAGGGCTGCAGGGCCGCCATTTTGTTTTCGATTTATTAAAAAAAAATTTTATTGTGTACTTTAAATATAATATAATAAAACCTCATTTACAAATTTTCGATTAGCTGTTTTGATTTGGCAAAAAAAAAAAATTCCAGAAAATCCGCATTTTTTTGGCCTGTTACTCAAATGTCCCCCCTTAAGAGAGAAACTGTTTTCCCTAATTGCAGATTTGTAATTTTCCATAGTGACCTGAGCATTTCTATTCTTATTAATACGGTTTTGATTAATTTGAACTACTTTATTATAGGGCATAAAGTTATGAATGCTTTCTGCAGCAGCCTTCATATTGTTCTGCAACACTGGAATGGCTGATTTTTTCTGGGTCTGAATCAGAGGAAAATCAGATGAATTAAAAATTTCAAAAGAGTTAGCGGATTGCTTCTCAAATAAAGCAGAAAAACTTGGTTTTGATTTGGTTCTACTCTGGAAAGATTTTCAAATGTCATGCATTTTTGGATAGCAAAAGCCCTCTGTCTTGCTGGGCATTCAAGCTCAGTAGCATAATGAGGCTGTTTGCAGTTTGCGCACTTGAGAACATTACATTTCTCTTCCCTTGGATGCAAAAGGGAACAATCGCGACAAATTTCATGGGTTTGTTTGCAGTGTTGAGCGAAATGGCCAAACCTTAAACACCTGAAGCACTGACTAAATGGAACAAAAAGTTCGACCTTAACTTTAGTATATAAGAAGACGACCTCCTCCGGAATTTCTGCACCTTCAAAGATTATTTTAACCCTGGAAGTAGGCACCATATCTTTATTTTCGTTTTTCCTATGCACTCGAACAATTTCGTGGATGGAAATTGGCGATTTTTCTTATTGTTGGTAATGCTATTGTCTCTATCTCCTTCTTTTGATTGGTTTTCACAACTTTTCTCTATGACACTGCACTTTTGTGAATTTGACTCATATGAATCCATTCGATTTTCTGCCGATTCTTTTATCACTTCGATTACGTTTGCACTCCTCTTTTTTGGTGTTGCGGAAATTTCTGGTAGTTTTATAATGGCTGCATCTAAGCTCAAGGGTTTATCCTTGGCTGGGAGCGCCATTTTATGCTTAAGAGGATGAATTTCCATTTTTGAACTTTTAAAATTTGTTAAAGCAAACCAAAAGAAAAAAAAAGAATAAATAAAAACGTGCTGGTTTGAATTTATGTGGATTCGGTTGTTGTTGTTGTAGCTGCCTTAAGTTCTCCAGGGAGTATAGGACGAAAAACGACCCGACCTGTTCGGGAGTTGAAACGGCTCTGTGTGCAAGCTTGTTTATTGTTGGTAGAGGATCATGCCAACAAACATCTATTAAGTTCTATTTAAGTTCTATCTATTTTCATTGCCATTTTTTTTGTTGTTAGCACAAAGTCTAAAGTATATTTAGCACAAAGTCTACCCGGGGGCGGCAAAATGTTTAAAGAGATTATTTTTCTATCACAAAAAAAAAATAAAACCAAAACTTGAGCTGGCTGCTAAATAATATAAAAGCACGAGTTTAACGATATTATTTATCTCTCATACAAACAAATTTAAAAAAAAGAAAGCAAAGCTATTGTTTGGTCATTGAGCGTTTTCAATGCCGTAAATAAAAGACGAATTTAATTAATTTTGGACGTTACAAATGTTTATTCCTGCATGTAGATGAAGCCGGATGATCCGCAGATAGACCAGCTTATGGTGCATGCAGGGACTCAAGTAATATACAGAGAGAGGGCGGCCCGACAAGTCACCTCGAGCTAAAGCTCTCGAAAGTGGAGAGGGCGGCTCGACCTAGACATTGCCGAGCTAAAACTCTCTATGGAAAGCTTGTTGAGTCGAGCGGCCGAGAGAGAGTCGGCTTGCGATCAACAAAGCCTTTGTACAAACTTAAGCCTAATAAATAAACATTACACTATGGTAATCATTACACTAAACATTACATAAACATTATTTAAACATTATTTAAACATAAACATTAAACTCCGTGCTGCTGCTTGACCCGACAGCTATCTTCGGGCGGAGCCGAAGTTGATATACCCTTGCAGTTAAAATCGGATATAACCGGATATATATATCGCAAACATCGGATGTAGTTGGTTGATCCTTATGGGAATATCATAAAAAACCGATTTTATTACAATAAAAATCTAAAAATAAGTCCCAAGCTTCTATCTTTAAAAATACCAAAGTCGGCATTTTTATTATATACAGCTCTAAGATATAGTCGGCCGATCGGTTTTAAATTTGGTAAGTTGGATCAACTGACCACAAATATAATCTTTACGAAGATTCTATCTTTCTATCTTCAAAAACACGAAAGTTGTGTTGGATTGTTAGGTTATATTAGAGCTATAGGATATAGTCGGCCGATCCTTATTAAATTTAGTGAAATTATACAATTTCCGATCAATCAGTAATACGGCAGCTATAGAATAAAGTCTGCGTTAAAAAAAAAAAGGTGTATGCAAAGTTTTAATTCTAATTTGCGTAAAAACAGACAGACGGACATGCTCAAAGAACTCATGCTCATATAACTCATGCTCATATTATATCAACTCAGGAGGTGATCCTGATCAAGAATATATACCTATACTTTATAAGGTCGAAGATGTATTCTTCACTGCGTTGCACCCTTTTGGTTACTTGGATACACTTTTGTTTTGTGCTCTGGATAAAGGAGTTGGCTCTTCCCCTATAACTCTATTAAGGCTCTTAAGCTTATTGGATTAAAGGGATGATAGACTGATTGGTCTAAACCAGTGGTCGGCATCTCAATACATTGATATGATTTTAACGCATTAGTGTTAGTTACGAATAGCAGAAAGTAGGCTGTGAGCATGACATTCCACACATTTATACTATGTGTGTGTGCCAGAGCTCGGGCAGAGAAATTTCCTATGCCCTCGGGATAGGGCCGTGCCGACGACTGGTCTAAACTCATCATGGGGTCATAAGTGATGACTTGTCCGCTTGGGTATAAGTACACGTTTTCATGTGACAAAGTGCCTGATTCTGGAGAGCATTTGGGGAAGGATTATCCAGCAGCATAGGAAGAGATTTCTTACTAGTACAGTGAGATCTAAACATCTAGATCTTCTAGATCTAAAGGTAGCTTAGAGTTGAGGCTTAATGGGACTTTATGAAGCAAAGCAGCTTGAGCTGTGCTTTAACAGTCTAAGCAGAAAGAGATCAATGAGGAGCACTTCGCTTTTTGCTTTCGTCAGCTACCTCTGATGACCACCAGGGAGGCTTGATTCGCTCTTTTGATTTTGTATTTGGGCATCCTCTTTTTAGAATTACCGAGACTTTTCGGTAGCTGGCAAGTTTCCCAGTTTAAGTAAAATATTTACAGCGTACTATTAAAAGTCTTCTTTATGTTCTATTTGCGGAGCTGGAGCGGGGTGTCGAAAGGGGTGCACAGTGGTCGATTTGGCCTCGCTAGCGGCATTTAATTATGATTTGCAAATTTAAATAAACGTTAATTTAAGTTTACCTATCGATAGTATACACCTTGATTAGATGCTAATTGATGTTTTATAAGCTCATCAATAAGCTAATGATCAGCTGTGAACTGTCAAAGTTAACATATGTTTCAGCAGTTGATATTTACAATTTTGGCGCCCTTTTACTTATTGGGTGCATATTTGAATAAATAGTGCAATTTACGATTATTCTAGTGCAAGTTTGGTTTTTAACAACTATTAAGGTATGTGCTACATAGAAAATCTGTGCTTGTGACGTGTCAGTATATGTGTTACTTATAAATTGTAGTGGATTTGGAGTGTATTAACAATGTGCGGAATAGAGCGCACACCAGTCTTTCGTAAAGTAGAACTTAACAAATTCACTCTGGTTGCAATTGTTTGTTAAAGTGTGAATTATTATCTGTCCGAAATGTCAAGTCCTGCGTATCTACAATTTATTTCACTTTTTAGGAAGAATGTCAGTGTCGAAGCGCGCTTTTTTCTTAGGATGGCACGGCGAAGCCGTTACAATCAAATATGATTGTAACGAAAAGGAGTTTTTCAAAATTGGGGAAAAATAGTAGTTTTAATAGTGGGCTTGTCCAGTGGTGGAGAAATGCGATGTAAATAAGGCAGCTTTTGAAAAAAATGGCTAGACACGATTTAGAAATGTTGGACGCCCAGAGAAAAGTATTTCAGAGTGATGCAGAATAACTCAAATCAACAAACTATCAGGCATTTCGGACAAAGTCTTGACGGATGCATTGTTGTTGGCTGCAAGTAGCCGCTTGTATAAGGACGGAAATACATCAAGAATTGTGTCGAGGCTGAATGCTGACGAGGAGCTTACCGGGGATATTATAAGACTGGACTGGAAGTACGGCCGGTACTGTAAGTACTAACAATGGAAACACTGCACGAAGATTTTTTCCAAATTTAGCTGCGCGCATAAAAAGAGTAACCAAATTTTAATATTCCGATTTAGCATTGTCCTGCGAGCATTGTCCTGTGGACATTACTTAAACACCAATGCATTCGGATCGTACGCTATGGAAACTGCCGAAATTTTTGTTAATAAATACCCTTGGTTTGACATGCCATCGTCTGTTCACAGAATTTTAATTTTATTTGTGTATGATGTATATAAAATTTTTGTATACAATGTATATGTTTCTTATTTGCTTCTTGCATAATATAAGTTATAATTCTATTTCTTACTCTTTTTCTTTAGAATACAAAAAAATTAATAGAAGTCTTTTTTTAAATATAAAAACAAAATTTAAAAAAACACTATAAATTTCATTTTTGTCCACATAATGCAAAATTGAGTAACAAACCGAAAATAAAAAACCAGAAAATCAGAAGTTATTAATTTAATGCGGCTAGCGAGACCGAATCGACCACTGTGGGGTGGTTCAAACGGCGCGATGAGCTTAAGACAAGTACAGCTTCCCGGAGCTTAGCGGTCAACAGCATTGTAATAGAGGAGTCACACACCATGGACGATAGAAGGGGAAGGAGACAGAAGGCCCGCCAAACGACCGATTTAATTGAATTGAAAATTGAATAAACTTTATTAAACAAAGTGGTTTAAGTTGATTTTGCTGCTCACACAAGATATAACCCATAGACAGTAGATATTAAAAAAAATTCATGGGGGACCTCCACTTTTTTTTTAATTGAATAATTATTGTAAATTTATTTAAAAAAATTATATAAATGAAGTGTTCCGCGTAAAGAAAATATCTTTATTAAAGGAATCTTAAATAGATTAGGCTTAAGTTTGAATGTTGCTTAGTCTTTTTGTTGTCAAACCTTTTTATCTTCGTTCTCCAGTTCGAAATTCATTTTAAATTAAAAACTATTATCGAAATAGCCTATTTTTTTGCTTACCCTGTTTGCTTGTAGCTGCCTGAATTAACAAACTTGTGTTTCTATTGTGCGCACTGCGTTTATTGTAATTATTGCCGTAAACCGGTGTTTACATGCTTGAGAATCGAATTGTGAGAAACTTCAGTTTTAACTTAAATCGAATTTAAACTCTTCTGTTCAATGAAGTTTTGTAACAAGACAATCTCCTTATCTAAGCTTACCATCCATTGCTGGCTATGTAAAAACGTCGTACACGCCAAGTGTGCCGGGTTCACTGCCACAGTTTCGGATACCATTTCCCGTAGGTCTGATTTTTTTTATGTCCAAGACGAATTGAGGTCGTTTATGAAACAGATTAAGAATGGATTTAAAGACGAATTGAGGTCGTTTATGAAACAGATTAAGAATGGATTTAAAGCGGTGGTGCTCATCCCATTGCTCTCGCTGCTCATTTGTTTTTGAGTTGTTTTTGAGTTGTGCTTCTCAATCGTACTAATCCGATTGAATTTGTTTGTTGCAGTGGCGAAAACTGGTCACTGCAAGATGTTCATTCTTGTTTTTGTTTCTGCCAAAATTCTCGACCTAAAGCGATAAATTTCATCTTCGCAGAACTTTTTTTTATTAAGAAGTTCTGCATTATGTATCATAGTATAATAATAAGCTGTTGTAAAATATGTAGGGCCTTTTTTTAATTGCTGTAATAAAATTTATTTTTATTATATTGATTTTTTTAAACCCCTTGTGAATGTTACTGTAGTATTATTTTTGATTGGTATGGGAGTTTGCTGTCCCGTATGTAGAGCTTGGGCACCCCTGATTTAAAGAGTTGATCACTGGTTTTCGTAAAATCAATGACCAGCTCTGTGCGCTTGACACTCTGTTTATCGGCCTTTAGCTGCTTAATAAGTCCCCCAAAGCGTAATAAATCCGCTATTTGTGATCCGCCTCAGCCTGCTTAGCCGATATTACGGTAGCCGCTAATATCTCTGGCCACCCCAAGGGCTAAAACTGAGAACAATTCGTCGTCCGAATTTCTCAGTGCAAATCAGCAATTGTCCGACATGTCCTCCGTGGCATCCTTTTAAGTGATACCACAGGTCCTAGTAAATGAAACCCCCGTTAGAGTCATTCAACAGAGAATTCCACCGGCACAGCAAAACGACAGCAAAAACCTTAGGTGATTCCTCCATCGAAACATATATTTGTTTCTCGGCTTGCCCCTAATACTTCAGAGATACATATTTCAGCCTATATCAAAGCCAAAACAAAAGCCGATATAAAGGTGGAGGACATAGCTTAATATAAATATAATGTCCTTTGCTTCAGTCAATGACTCAATCTTGTTGAGTAAACTGAATATGCTGGGATTTTTTACAGATTTCCTAACGTGGATTTCCAGCTACTTAGATGGAAGAACACAAAGAGTATTATTTAAATATATACATTCCCCCTTGGTGCGTGCTATATTTGGCGTCCCTCAAGGAAGTCATCTAGGCCTGTTATTATTTACTCTTTTTTTTAATGACTTGCCCCCTGCTTTAACGAACTCTTTAGTTCCTATGTATGCAGAAGATGTTAAGCTTTTTCTTTAATATAAATCCATCCCTGCCCAATGCAGTCTTCTGTCTGATCTCGAAAACTTTCTTAAATGGTGCTTAGCAAATGATTTAATACTTAATGGATCTAAATGCAAGCTTATGTCTATTTATCGTTTTTGCCCTCTGCAGGCTAAATATACTGTCTATGGGATTGCCTTAAAAATAAACTCAGGTTACTGATCTTGGCGTCCTATTAGACAATAAACTTAAATTTGCGGACCATATTTCCACAATGGTTATTAAAGCTAAAGGAGTCCTTGATTTCATTAAAAGATGGACAAAAGAATTTAACGACCCCTAAATAACTAAAACCTTATTAATTTCTTTGGTCCGTCAGATACTGGAGTTCATGTGTCAGGAGTGCCCAATATGGAGTACATCAGGACCGCATAGAATCCGTACAAAAGAATTTCTTAACTTTTTACTTAGAGGTCTTAACTGAAATCTTCATCTTCCATCTTATAATAGTAGACTCTTTCTAATAAACTTACCAAGCTTAACCAATCGTAGGCCAATGCTGGGCGTTTCTTTTCTTACATAACCTAATTAAAGGGGATGCAGATAGCCAGATAGCATTTACTAACACGCTTAAATTTTAACATTCCCAATAGAGGCCGTCAGTCAACAAGTACAACAGGAAGACCTACACGCAAGCAATTGAGTGCCGTAACTGTGTACACTGCTGGTAGTGCGACTATAAGCAGGAGTATGTGCTGGAAGATCCTGCCAAGGAGATCGCAAAGCGTGAAAAGGCAGAGGTCCACGGAGGGAGAAGCCCCCCAGGCTAAGAAGAGGAAGGCCCAGCCAAGGATGGGCTCATCCCCAAGGACCTTTGGCGAAGAGTGGTAAACTAGTTGCATGGGCGCTTCGTGGAGGAGATGCTGCGAAGCGGAGGACCCCCACCACAATGCGAAGACGCAGGATGGTAGCAGGGTAGCATCAAGGTAATTGCCTGCCAAGACGCGCGATCGGTAGAGACCTACAAGCGAATGGTAGCATCATTTTGAGAGGTCTACCCCGGAGCTAAGCTGGTGGCGGTTGACTGGGAGGAGATTCCAAGCAAACCGAGGGCGCGAGTGTGGCTCACTGAAAAGCCAGCCGACCCTAAGACCATGCTAACTATGCTTAGGATGTGCAATCCGACGCTTCCAACGGCGGACTGGAGAGTCGCCAAGGTCAAGGAGGGGGTGGGACTTCGGAGGCAGGTCGTCCTCACATTCAACGAGGAGACCATAAAAGCCCTGAAAAGGTCGGAGCACCGGTACGGCACCGGCTGAAGTACGGATTTGAACATGTGATGGTCCGTATTTACAAATCCGATGCGAAGACCAAACCAGGAGGTATCGGGCTGGAGGCAGACGCGCAAGAGTCAGACTTGAAGGAGCCGACCAAAGAGGGGCACTCGGAAGGAATGTCGGATGAGAAGGAGGACATCCTGGAACGGTACACTTCAGGAAAGCGACTTGGCAAGGGCACTTAGTGGAGTCGGAATGCAGGAGGACTCTCTGCTGAGCTCCAAGAAGGAGGCAGAAGTTACTGTGGTGGAGAATTGTAAGAATGTCCCTGAAAATCTTGCAGATAAACCTCCATCACAGTAAAGCGGCGTCAGCTGCCCTCCTACTCCACCTCGCCGAGGTGGAATAACAGAACCCACCTCCATTGTCAAAAACAGAAGGGAAGTACTTGACATCACTCTTTACTCTGCCTCCCTAGCTGCCAAGATTGTTAGTTGGGGATTCCTAGAGAAACACTCTTTCTTGGACCATAGATACATAGAATTAGTGGTCAATTTTGAGAACTTTAATCGATTAACGGTACGCAACCCGAGAAAAGCAAACTGGGAGTTATACAAGAAAAAACTAAAAAAGGTCCTTGGGGAAACCTCCAACAAGGGACGTTTACAGTAGGGAAGTCCTGGATGCCATGGTGGACACGCTAACGGCAGCGTGCGCCAGGGCATTCAATAAAGCTTGTCCCAAAAGCAGATCGGGCAATAACAAGTCAAAAAAACCACCATGCTGGTCGCAAACACTTGCGCTCTTTAAGCCCAGGGCCCGCAAGGCCTTTAATTTTGCCAGTAAGGCAAACTCGGAGACAACAATACAACAATTCAATACAACAAATAACTGCGCACAGTGGTCGATTTAGCCAATCTGGCAGTCAATAATTAATATCAAGCTAAATAAACAAGTTATGTTTTTCAAATTATTTTTATAATTTAGTATGTAAATAAACAAATATTTAACAATACTTTAAAAAAAAAATTTTTTTTAAATTAAAAAATAAATGTTTTAATTTTGATTTTTTTTTAGAAAAATTTTCAGCTCTGTTTTTATACCCTTGCAGAGGGTATTATAATTTTGGTCAAAAGTGTGCAACGCAGTGAAGGAGACATCTCCGACCCTATAAAGTATATATATTCTTGATCAGGATCACCTCCTGAGTTGATATGAGCATGTCCGTCTGTCCGTCTGTCTGTCTGTTTCTACGCGAACTAGTCTCTAAGTTTTAAAGCTAGCGACTTGAAACATTGCACACACCCTTCTTTCCTTTGCACGCAGTATATAAGTCGGAACGGCCCGGATCGGCCGACTATATCCTATAGCTGCCATATAACTGATTGATCGGAAATGGTATAACTTCGGTGTTTTTAGAGTTAGAGAGTTTAAATTTTACACGAGCGCTATTTTTGGCAAAATAATACGACATGCCAAATTTCGTAAGGATCGGCCGACTATATCCTATAGCTGTCATATAACTGAACGATCGGAAATGACCCAACTTTCGTGTTTTTGAAGATAGAAAGCTGGAACTTGGTACAGATTATATTCTTGGTCAGTTAATCCGACCTACCAAATTTCATAACGATCGGCCGACTATATCTTATAGCTGCCATATAACTGAACGATCGGAAATGGTTTTTGGTAGAAATACCAACTTTGGTATTTTTGAAGATAGAAGTTTGGGACTTAGTTTTAGATTTTATATTATAATAAATTGGGTTATATTATTTTATTCTCATAAGGATCGGCCAGCAGTATCCGATTTTTGCGACGTATATACCGGGTTTTAACTGCAAGGGTATATCAACTTCGGCTCCGCCCGAAGTTAGCTTTGCTTTCTTGTTTATTATAACAAAATTGGAAAATTACTTTTCATTGTTGCTAATTTCGGGGATGCTTTCCAAAAGCTGAATCACCTCGTCTTCCAAAGCAATATACTTTTTTTGAGAACTTTTTTGAGCTGAAGGGTAGCAGCTGGTAGCACCTCATTTTGACACTGGACGATTCACAAAAGCTAATTCTATAAACACAGAAAGATTGGTGGCAGGAGATCGTAGGGGTCACAAGTTCTATTCCACGAAAGTCTGAGGTATGTAAGTAATGCTACTGTAAACGAAATGTTAACTTATACATCGATTTACCACGAATACAAACAAACACAGGGCACACATATGTTTTTTTTATTAAATACATACCAACTTTGACTTAGGATAACACTTATTTCAGAAAAAATTGCAAAACTTTAACTTTTACAAAGCAGAAGAAAACGCTTAAAAAGTGCGGGAAAATATATTTAGGTGTGGACAGAAAAATTTAGTGAGCTTCCCTAGCTCACGACTGCGTGACTATCGATTAGAAAAATGTAGTAGTATAAAAATAGATATTGGCGGGATTTTAGTTTTCAAAATAAATAAAAATATGAATTAAATTTCAACCTTTAATTTTATATTTATTGCCTGCCAGATTGGCTCAATCGACCACTGTGCTGCTTAAGGAAAAAAGGAATGCCTGGACCAAGTTCTGCACGAACATTCAACAAACATCAGAGGCCTCCCGACTCCGGAAGGTCCTCGCAACAACTGCACCAAACGTAGGATACATTTAAACCTCGGAAGGAACTGAACTGAAGGTAACTGTCCAGCAAAGAAACCCTAGAGGCTCTCACAGAGGCACATTTCCCGGAATTCTCTCTAGAAGAAACAACCCTGGAAACGCAGAGACAGGGGGACAGCCCCTCCCTCCCGAGCCAACTTGAATACCTCTTAAGTGACAGGTATCTCAGCTAAGCAATAAATAGTTTCGAGCTTTTCAAATCCCCAGGCCGAGAGGGCATTGTCCCCTGAGGTCATGGGTCAGGAAAGCTTTCTTAGCAATTTTCAGAATAGGCACCGTGCCCGCAATGTGGTTGCGGACGAAGGTCTTATTCATACCCAAAGCGGGAAAATCATCACACTGCACCCCTAAGGACTTCAGACCTATAAGCCTGTCGTCCTTCCTTCTCAAGACATGGGAGAGACTAATCAGCCTCCACATTACTCTTACCATCAGATGATATCTCGGGATAACAGAATGCGTATAGGATGGGCTGATCCACGGAGACAGCACTCCACGGGATCTTTACGATCGTCAAAAAGGCACTTAGTGACAAGGAATTTGTTCAACAACAACCTGCCATGTTCGATATTCAATGCGCTAACGAGGCTAGCAGATCTTGGTAAACAGGACTGTTGAAGATACGTCAGAAGAGGCACTCCGCAAGGAGGTGTACTCTAACCTTAACTGTGGAACGTTAGAAGCCTACTACGATCCCTAGAAGGTTGCAAGGTTATTGCTTATGTAGATGATGTCGCAATTGCCTTCTCTGAAAAATTTCCCCAGTCTCTATGCGACCGCATGATGGAGAAACTTGGGGTATGGACTTTCAATATCGGCAGTTAGGAATGGACTAGATGTAAGCCCATCCAAAACCGAACTTTTCCTCTGCACTAGGAAACAAAATACCAAATTAGGGCTTCCAAAACTATCAGGAGAAACACTCCGCTGTGTAAAGACTGCAGTCTGGCAGTCAAGTCAATCACGAGACACTGGTTAATAGGAGCACACGCGGCTAGACTAGCGGTGCCACATTGTGACTACTGCAGGAGCTGTGGGGATGTAGAAGAGGAAGAGACAGTCGCACACCTCCTGTGTCAATGCCCTGCGCTGGGGCTCTGCCGACTCAAATTCTTGGGCGCAGCAGCACTCACGGACCTAACAGACATCGCGGAGATCGCTCCACGCAGACTCGTAGCCTTCATCCGTAAATCTGGATGGGACCGCGAGCCGCCGCAGGAAGGTTAGTACTCCTCTGGGCACATTAGTAGAAAGGAGAGAAAAGATCCCTTTCTAAGACCTCTTGCCTGTGCGGTATCACAAGGAGCACCAGCGGCACTAGTGGATGGGGGTGTCAATGACAGGCCCCGCATCGGCGCCTCAACCTAGCCTAACCTAGCACTACAAAGCTTAGTGAACCATTCGATTGCTAGAATTATTAAAGCACACCCAGAAAGTTTTCCTCACCATATGGAAAATAATATTGTAATAAAACCGAGTTAACTGCTACCTATAAATAGGCTGTGATGGGAGCAGCTGTCATTCTACATACAGGCCAAAATTCAATGACTTCGATGGAAACATGATAGAACATGATAGGGCCGACAGTTTTATGGAAAAAAATCGACCTTCTTCTACTCGATATTGTCGATCCATAAAGATACTTTACGAAAAAGAATCGGCAGACTTGACTCGCAGAGAAACTGAAAATATGAAAAGCCTAATATAAAATATTTTAACAACATTAATGGGTAGCTTTAGAATCGATCACCAATTTCATATGACCATGCTTGATGGCCTACCGTTCAGGGTCATATCGGAATCCTCTTCGAATGTGAACGATCTGAATTTGGTAAAGAGCTTGTCTATTAAAGAAACCCTTATTTCTTTATATTTCAAGGTATATTAAGTATTCTAAAATTTCTTTTACAAAAACAATTATTATGGGCGGTGATGTTAAGAGTTTGCAATAAAGCATCTGGATATGCCTCTCATCTGGATATAAAAAATAAAGTTTATTAATAAAATATTTTAACTGAAGTTTAAAAAAAATAAAAATAAAAATCTGTAGGAAGTTTCAACTTTCTGTCTTCAAAAACACGAAATTTGGGTCATTTGTAGTCATTTTGGGACAGCTATAGGATATAGTCGGCTGATCCTTATGAAATTTGGTGGGTCGTCTGAGTCTTCTTCTCCGTGTCGGAGACGTCTCCTCCACTGCGTTGCACACTTTTGACCAAAATAATTGTAACGAACTGTTTTTCTGCTTCCGTTCGCCACAATTTGCCGCGGATAGCTCACAGAATTTCGCGGATCCGTTCCACCGAATTTATAGATTCGACGTGATTGCCCAAGCCCAGAAAATAATGCAAATAGCTTGAGATTTTCACACTCTTTATTTCGAGATCTCTTCAAAATACACAAGGTTTTCCTTCTCTCTTTCTCGTTGATCCTTCCGTTTCTGCCGGCTCCGTCGTCGGCGTCCTCTGCGGGTTGGTCAGGATACGCCGCCGCTACTCCGTCGCCGATGGTATTCCTGGTGCCGCGCTGCCAGCGATTTCGCTACCCTCCGCCCTTTTGCCTTGAAAACACCCCCTGGGGTCGACTACGACTGGTCAGACGATTGGCAGTGCTTTTTTGCCCCCCTACTCCCGGGAACCTTCGTGCCGGCGGGCCGGGATTATAAATTGGTTGCGGATCGTCGCCTTCGCTACACCGGACACCGTGCATTTGCTCCGGTGCCAGGTTTGGGAGTTTGTTTGCTGACTGCCGCTTCGGCTACACCGGGACACTGTGCATACGCGCCAGTGCCAGGTTAGGGAATGCTTATGCGTGTCGCGTTCGCTACACCGGGACACCGTGCATACGCTCCGGTGCCAGTTTTGGAAGTTGTCGTGTGACTGACCGTGCGTCGCGCTCCCGCTACACCGTGCATACGCGCCGGCAAACCCGAGTCGGCCTCCTTGTTTCGCAGGACCACGCCTGTTGGTTGTGATTTCAGGAGTCGGTAAGGCATACGCCAGACTTATCCTTTTCTCACTTCCTTGCAAGGCTACCTGTCGTGTTCGGGAATGGCCCAACTCGATCTCCCCACCCTGGTTTTGTCTTGTGTCTCGTCCTTTACGTTCCGTGTACACCGGGCGTGCGATCCCGAGTCGGTCTATCCTTGTTTCGCAGGACCACGCCTGTTAATCTTCCTGGATTCTGCTCCTGCCGTTAATCCTGCTTCCAAAATTACGCCACTTTCCCGTTGGCGGGTCGCTGACCGTGGCTCCTCGTTTCCCCCGGCCACGGATCTCTGCTGCTGGTATGTGGTGCACAGGTGGGCACCGGTGCACTCTGCGTCGCAACCCCCCCTTTGCTCCTTGCCGCTCCTTTGCTGCTCACTCCGCCACACTTTCTAAGGCACGCCTGCGCAACATGCTGGTTCCCCCACTGGCCTACTTTTCCACCGTTGCTTCGGGAACCGTTACGTTCCACGTCGATTCCATCTTCCCCCGGGTGGCGGCATTTACCCCTTTACCGAACACTGTTACGTTCCACGTGGATTCCGTACTCCCACGGGTAGCATTACTTCGCCCTTCGCCGGAACCCACGGTAACTGGCTTTTACATTCCCCCAAACCCCCCGTACTGATCCTGGCGACAATCCATTTAGGTTGATGACAGCCATTTAGGCTGCTAGGTTGATGACAGGTGGTTGACCTCCTTTTTTCCGCTATCGCGCCTCCTCGGCTATATTTTTCAAGCAGGCTAGAGATTGAGCCGATAAATGAGTATTGAGTATTAGGCATTGCTTGCAAATAACTGTAAACCTTTTTTCCCTTATGTTCAGTTTATGAGAACAACCGAAAACAAAATTTGACAATCACTCTCTCTCGGAGCAGGGGACTTAAGTACTTTATTTTGATTTTGGTTTTTGGTTGAATGTTTTCGTTGAGAGTTTCGTAAAATGCTCGCCTACTGAACATTGCTCACTGAGAGATATAAGACCCTGAGAGACCCTCATTAAAAGACCGATTGACCGAAAAAGTCTATTCAAAAAGTCTTTTCAATACTTTGAAATAGAAAATAAATCTTCCATCTGTTCGATGGCAGGGATACAATGTGTAATTGTTTGAATGAAAAAATAATTTTTTGTTATAATTTATTTTCTATTATACATGTTGGCGACCCCAGAATTGGTTAGTTTTATTAACAGCACAATGATATACGAAATAATAAGTATAAGTAATGGATACCACATATTAGCAGTCTGTTATTTTAGTATTATTTTTCATTTATTTTAAAGTTTTATTTAATCTGGAAAGCTATCGTCTTTATATTTCCAGCAGTAGAAAGAGTCTCAAAATGTATATTTTGCATAATAGATACTTCTGAATTTGGCAGTGAAAACTGTAGCGGCGACTTTGTGGATATACTCTTGTAGTTAAACGTCCAATGAACACCTTGTGGAATTCTTGTTACAAGATCAAAACACTGAGCTAATTTAGAAGACCA
The DNA here is from genome assembly GCF_030179905.1 of Drosophila bipectinata. Classification (NCBI taxonomy): domain Eukaryota; kingdom Metazoa; phylum Arthropoda; class Insecta; order Diptera; family Drosophilidae; genus Drosophila; species Drosophila bipectinata. The sequence goes on along the minus strand of NC_091736.1, from coordinate 24,046,112 downwards.
AACTGAAATGGAATCAAAGCTTAATCTTTCTCTTCTATAAAGCATTATTAATTCATCAAGATTTTTAAAAGCACTCATAGTAATAATGGCAGAGGACTCCCCAAAATAGTATTGAGGAAAGTCCAAAACTACTATTGGAGACCCTTTTTTCCTATGACCATACTGTTTTTTTGTATCTGCTTCTTCATATTCCTCAATGTGTATTGTTGAGCAATTCATACGGTCAATAAGATTCACAGATTTAAGGTAATTTGGATGAATTTTCAACCGTTCGTCCATTGGTATTAATTTTGCACGGATTTTTTTTATCATATCGTCCCGGACATATTCCTCTACAAGAACACTTGTTATTAATCCACTTCCCATCGTGTGGCTTAGGTCCTTGACTATTGCCTCTGCAGCTTGGTTCATATCACCACTACCGAAAATTATAGTTATTTGTGGACATTTCCATTTATTTTCAGTCCCATCATCCGGAAATTTGTCCTGGTGTCGCTTGAGTAAATGGGCAAAAATGTCTGAGCTTGATTCCAAATTTTCTAATGTTACCAAATTTTCAACGGGTGCAGACATTTTTTTTTTATTACTGAAACTTCAATTTGGGATTCGTGTTTTAAACAATATTTAAAAACAAAATGATACCATAAAATTTTTAACTGCAAATTGCTTATGAAATTGTTTGTACAGTTTACTTTGTTTAAGTGAGGTGCATACTTTCTATTCTCTCGATGGAAGTGTCGATGGTTTACGTTGTTGACTACAAAAACGATTCACATAAGTTTTGCTTGGTTTTTAATCTACTTTGTAATTATTCATGAACCTTTTATCATACAATTTTCTTGATTTTGACGTGGAAAGCTGATTTATAAGAATTATTTTGCATTATACCCTTGCAGAGGATATTTATTTTTACCCTTGCATAGAGGATAACTTTGCCCAAAGGTGTGCAACACAGAGAAGGAGACATCTCCGACCCTATAATGTATATATTCTTGATCAGGATCACCTCCTGAGTTGATATGAGCATGTCCGTCTGTCTGTCTGTTTCTACGCGATCTGGTCTCTCAGTGTAAAGCTATCTCAAGCTATCGCATTGAAACTTTGCACATACCCTTCTATCCTTTGCACGCAGTATATAAGTCGGAACGGCCAGCATCGGCTGACTATATCCTATAGCTGCCGTATAACTGATTGATCGGAAATGGTGTAAATTTGGTGATTTTAGAGTTAGAGAGTTCAAATTTTACATGAGATGTATTTGGCAATATAATACGACATGCCAAATTTCATAAGGATCGGCCGACTATATCCTAAAGCTGATATATAACTGAACGATCGGAAATAACCCAACTTTCGTTTTTTTGAAGATAGAAAGCTGGAACTTGGTACAGATTCTATTTTTGATCAGATAATCCGACCTACCCAATTTCATAACGATCGGCCGACTATATCTTATAGCTGCCATATAACTGAACGATCGGAAATTAAAAGTTTAAAAACACGAAAGTTGGGTTATTTCCGATTGTTCTGTTATATGACAGCTGTAGGATATAGTCGGCCGATCATTATGAAATTTGGCATATCGTATTATTTTGCCAAAAATAGCTCTCACGTAATATTTGAAAAATTGTCTAACTCTAAAAACACCAAAGTTATACCATTTCCGACCAATCAGTTATATGGATATAGTCGGCCGATCTTTATGAAATTTGGTAGGTCATATTATACTTTTAGGGTCGGAGATATCTCCTTTACTGCGTTGCACACTATTGACCAAAATTAAAATACCCTCTGCAATGGTATAAAAATTTAGAAGTAAAAGTCTAGTAGAACAAAATACATTTATAAACAAAATATATAAAGATATACATAAATAAAAAAAGAAAAAAGTCTTGCTGAATTTTCAATTATAGGTTTTCACCCTTTCATAGAAATTCTTTTCGCCATCGGCAAAAAATTCGAAGAGCAAATTTTCACAGGCTTTTTTTCTCTACCGGCTTGCCATTGTTTAGGTGAGGGGCCGTGGTGCCGCTCAGCTGAAGAGCGCATCCGCGCTGAAGAGCGCACCCGCGCTGAAGAGCGCACCCGCGCTGAAGAGCGCATCCGCACTCGCCCCTCTGTGAACTCTCTCTCTCGCTCGTTGGTTGTCGTCGGTGGTCTCTTTTTGTACTAGTTTTTAAGTTGGAAATCCTCTGTACGCAGCCAATAAAGATGAACGCGTTTCTTTTAATTCAACTGAAGACGCCCTCGACTTATCATTTTCAACCCCTACTTTCTGGAATCTTTTGCGGCAGCAGCGCCCCCCTACACATTTTGGTCCTTCGAGCCGGATATTGTGGATATTTTGTATATTTTGGATATTTGGATATCTTCTACCAGCAGTCCAGGCATTGTTCCGCCAAAAGATAAGTACGAAATTTTTCCCGTCTCCGTCTCTCTGCCGGTCTTCAGCATTGGTCCGAACATTAAATTTCGTTCACACTGGTGCAAGATTTGTAATTTTTTTTCTCTACCGTGTCAACTCCAAGTCCGAGTTTTTCGACACCACGGCAGCTTGAGATTTTTCTAAGACAAAAACCCTACAAAATTTTCCATCCATCTCCGTTTTGTGTGCCTCGCTATATTTCCCGCCGTTGTTGGCCTTTCCGTTATCTATTTGCTCGCCAACGGTCGAGGCATATGTGCATGCATACACACATACATTGTTTTTGGTGCAATTAATCCGCAAAAAAAAAAAAAATCCGCAAGTCAACAGTGAAAGTGTGTGGTGAAAAAAAAGGCATAATTAATATTGGCCAGCAAGTGTAAAGTGGTTCCGATAATTTCCAAGTTCACCGAACAGTCCGCCGCTGTCGTAATATTGGTTTTTTCTTCCCCAATTTTGTACACCACATAACTTTCCCGTTCCCCCAGTTACATATTATCGACGCTCCACTGTGCCAGCATATTTATTTATTTATTTATTTATTTATTTATTTATAATTATAACTAATAAAATTTATTTAATTCTTATTTTCCGCCCGAGCAAAGGGCCAGGTTTTTTAATTCACCTTTCCGGCCATTCAATGATTAAAGTCGAAAATTTAATTATCGAGAAAAAATTATAATTAATTGTCAATCTTCTTTCTGAACCGAGCCGCGGTTTCAATTCCACCGTTCCAGTTTCGTGATACTTAACCTCCATTGATTAAAAATTGAAATTTTCAACTACACCCGTCTGTCTCCATAATAATTAAATCCGACAATTAGGCAAAAATTAATAATTTATTTTTTCTCTGTGTTAAATCCAAGCCAAAGTCAAGTCCACCTTTCCGGCTCCGCAAATTCGAAAATAGTTATGAATTAAATATTTACGTACGAGCCATACTGGTCGAAATATACATTGTCGTCGCTCGGGTGGGAGTTGCCTTAAACATACGGCGGCGATGGGGCAACCCGCCTTAAAACACCAATGTAGCTCCGTGTATATATGTATGTTTTATTCTAGTGGAAGTACAAGTTATAGAAAAGATGCTAATAATAATAATAAACATTACCGCAGTATAACCTCCCACACTCCATGGCTTTCGACGACAAATTCACCACCAAATTCACCAATTATCTACCTAGTGTGCCCAATCTCTTCATGAGGGCACAATACCAAATTTCAATAATAATACTTAATACTAAACTATCGATAATCGATCCGCGACATCCCCACCTCCGTGAAGAACCCCTTCACTCAAGTCCAAAGCCGCCAACTTTGAAGCGGGGCGCCTTATCCAGCGAGTCCGATCTCCATCCATGATCCTAACGCGGGCTCGTCTGACCTCACCATCCGTTCCAGTAAAGGCCTCCTCCACGACGCCTTTCCGCCAGTCTCGACGCGGAACGGCTGGATCGCAAACGAAGACGATGTTTCCTCGTTGAATCGGCTTCTCTCTGCGGCATCACTTCTCTCTCCGTGTCAGCGTGGGAAGGTACTCCAAGACCCACCTTTTCCAGAAACGGTCCCTCAGCATCATTGCCACGCGCCACTGCTTTCGCGTAGCTCCTTCCTAAATGAGGCCTCCATCCAGGCCGGGTGTATCCGGTGGGCAAGCTGCTCCCTTGAGAAGATCGTTTGGCGTAAGAGGGGCTTCCTGGTTCGCACTCACTGGCAAATGGGTGAGCGGACGAGAGTTAACAATGTTCTCCGCCCCTATCAGGAAACTCTCCATTACGTGCTCCTTCGGCGCCACTTCCTTCACTGTTTGACGCAGCACCCTCTTCACGCATTGCACCATTTGCTCCCAGGCTCCACCCTCTGAAGGGTTCGCTGGGCAATTGAAGATCCATTCAATGCCCTTACTTGACAGCTCCGACTGGATCCTCTCGGGTTCGAAGATCTCCGCAAATCTCTTGGCCTCCCTGTCAGCTCCAACGAAGTTCTTGCCGTTGTCGCTGCGCAGTCTATGTACAGGCCCTCGACGGCAGATGAAGTTCCTGATTGCAATTACGCAGGAGTACGTGGACAGGTCATGTGCTAGTTCCAAGTGGATCGCCCTGGTCGTCAGGCATGTAAACAAGGCCACCCATCGTTTCTCTTGGTGCCGATCAACGGTCACTAGCAGTGGTCCAAATTAGTCGAGGCCCGTGCTCTTAAACGGCCAGCCATAGGCCTCCAAACGATCCTCTGGCAGAGGTCCCATAATCGGCGCCATCGGTCGTACTCTGTTCAGCTTACACTCGCTGCATCCCGAGATCACATTGCGAAGCACTCTCCGCAGGCTCGTAATCCAGAACCTGGTCCGGATTTCCGTCATCGTAGCATCCACGTTTTGATGCTTCATCCTCACATGGGCATCGCGCACAATCATCTCCGTGAGACCGTGTCGGGTTGAGAGGATCACAGGCCTCCTGGCGCTGTACGGCAAACATAGCGCCGCATCAATCCTGCCATACGCTCGCAGGACTCCATTGCCATCTAGGTATGGCGCCAGTCCACATATGTCGCTTTCTTTAGCGACATCCAGGCCATTATCGGCGGCCTGCATCTCGTCGGGGAACGCCTCACGTTGTGCTATACGGACTAACAAGTCCTCAGCTGCTTCACACTCAGCTGCAGTGAGGCCGTAGTTCTCAAGCTCGTCTCGTTGTTCACGGCATCGACGTGTGAACCTTAGGACCCAGGCCGTAGTCCTCAACAATCGCCTGTAGCTTGAGAATCTCTGCAAGGATATAAACGTGTCACTCGTGCCAACGAGCACAAACTCACTCGGCATTTCCTATTCATCTTCTGCGTCCGCTTCGTCGGTAGGTGCGGTTCCCGGCCAGCAGCTCGGTGATCTCCTCAGGAATGCCGGTCCTTTTAACCAGCGTGACTCCTCGCTCAGGTCTACGCTGCGTTGCGCCCGAGTCGCATCATCCGCCACGTTGTCGGCGGACGGTAGCCATCTCCATTGGGCCACCTTCGTTGACTCCAGAATCTCGGCTACTCTGTTCCCTACGAACTGCTTGTAGCGCCTGTGCGTGCTCTTCGAGTCCGTCCATAGCACAATCTCTGCAATAGGCACACTTTGCCTGACTGTGTCCATCAATCTCGTTCCTAGAACTGCTGCCTGCAGCTCCAACCGTGGAATCGTCATCGTTCGCATAGGTGCACACTTTGTCTTTGCGCACACGAACCTCACTTGCACGTCGCCGTCCTCATACGTGATTCTCCAGTAGACCACTGCCGCGAATGCCGACTGACTCGCATCCACGAAATTGCACGTTTTCATCCTTTCTCGATAGTCTTCACCAGTCCAGATCCAAAATAGTGACGTGGGCTCCGAAAGTTTTCCACTTTATCCATTTCCTTACGCCAATCCATAAAGGCGTTGTACATCTCAGCCGGTAGTGGCTCGTCCCATGAGATCCTCTTTCTCCAGACTTCTCGCAACAACAACTTCGCTGTTACCATTAGGCAACACAGAAATCCCAAGGGGTCAAACGTTGACATGACCATACTTAAGAATTCCCTTTTTGTGGCAATTCTCTTCCCATCGGATACGATGGGGGCAACTTTGTGGTACTTCACTCGAAACCTGAAGTCGTCCGTGGCTGACTGCCACCGCATTCCCAAAATCTTTTGCTCGGCTTCACCCCATCCAATACTCTGGGCGTGGTCACTGGGTCCGAGCATCCTCTCTACTGTAGGCGAACTAGACGAAAACTTGCAAAGCTCAAAACCGCCTTCTGCATGTATCTCCTTTACTCTAGTAGATACTTCGATAGCTTCCCTCTCTTTGGCGAAGCTGTCCACGTAGTCATCCACGTAGTGGTAGTCCTCGATGGCCTTGACTGCTCTGGGATCCGAATCCTGGAATCGCTTGGAATTCGCTGTCTTCACGTGATGAGCCGCACTCGGTGAGCATGCAGCTCCAAAGATCATCACGCACGTTTCATAAACGTCGGGGTCTCGTTGGTTATCCCCATCTCTCCACAGAAATCGTTGCGCACATCTATCTTCGGGTCGGATCAGCACCTGGTTTCCTTAATGTCACTGCAGACTCCGACAGCACCTTCTCTAAAATGGAAGAGGATAGATGCCAAGGCCTTATAGTGTTGCGGCCCCTTGCTCAGCGCAGAATTCAGCGATACTTCTCCAACTCGTGCCGCTGCATCGAATACCAATCGAATCTTTCCTGGCTTGTTGGGATTCTCCACTCCAAAATGTGGCAAGTACCATATCCTATCGCCTCCCATAGCGATCTCCTGTCGCTCCAGACGCCGAGCGTATCCCTTGACGACGTAATCATTGATAATCCGTGAGTACTCTTGGGCGAACTGCCCATCTCGCTTTATTTTCTTTTCGATATTGACCAACCAATAAGTAGCTTCGGCATTGCATTTTCGTAGGGCTTCATTGGTAATCGAGCGTACTTGTTCACGCTCCTGACATCTCTTCGTTGCAGGCTCTGCATCGGCAAACTCAGTTTCGGAACGGCATACACGTTTCTCAGCACATGTCGGGAAGAGTTGCCTGCTCCACTAATTCCACTAATATTGGACAATTCCTGAGGCAGCTTTCCTGTTGCTCGTCCTGCTCATGGTCGATGCTGGCATGAAGCAATCGACGCCTTGGCTCTTTTCCATCAATGTCCGCCACCATGCAGACATCGTTCGCTAGTTCCATCAACCACGAACAAAAGTCCACGATAGTCGGAAAGGGCTGAATAGTTAAAGCGTGCCCACTCCACTCGTTTGCTTATCGGGAGCTTGGCCACAAGGTCTTCCATCAGGGTAGGGTTACCCAGGTGCTGCTCTGCCTTCGCTGACTGTAGGAAGGCCTTGAGGTTACTCACATGTGTGGCGTATGCGACGAGCTTTCCTAGGTTGTGTTCCGAAATTCCGGGCACATCTCGAAGGCTGTTGAGCTGGCTGCGTATTAGTTGCTCTGGTCGTCCATATCTGAAACGCAGCTGCTCCATCGCTGCATTCGCATTGCTGGGGTGAATCAACAGCGCCTTGACCGTCTCACGCGCGTCATCCTTTAACGCCTTCAGTAGCCTTTGGTTGTTCTCCAAGTCCGTACAACCATATGCTTGCGTCGTTTCCATAAACGCGCAATAGAAGATGGGCCAATCCTCTGGCTTCCCTCCAAACGTAGGCAGCTCAGGAAGCTTTCGTGGGGCCCAGCTTGCATTTCCTCCAATACTCGTCGCCCAAGCACCGTATCCAGGAGAAGGCGCTCGTACCGATGTTCCGCCGGCCGCTTCGTTGTGTAGTCCGAAACCATGCGCTGGAACCGTAGTGCCGGTAGCGCAAAATGGCGATGCGTGAGTAGTCCTTGTGGCACAGTTCTGCGAAACCAAGAGGTCGGCCACCTTCGGTTTGTTGGCGGCTCCAGATGCTGCCGGCTGAGCAGATGACACCGGGGCTTTACTGCTTCGGCCGCCATCTTGCGGCGTCCCTGCGCTCGGTTGTGGAACCAATACGCTGCCATCCATTTGCGTCACGATATCCTGTCTCTCGTTTAGTCGAGGACTCCTTCTGGGCGAATGCTGCATCATGTCGTCCATGCACTTTGCGCTGCCTGTGCAAGATCAACCCTCTCGCCAGGGTGCTACTCCAGATCCAAGTCGCCAGTCGCCTGACTGCGAATAAAAGCTTCTGTCGTCGCTCGGGTGGGAGTTGCCTTAAACATACGACGGCGATGGGGCAACCCGCCTTAAAACACCAATGTAGCTCCGTGTATATATGTATGTTTTATTCTAGTGGAAGTACAAGTTATAGAAAAGATGCTAATAATAATAATAAACATTACCGCAGTATAACCTCCCACACTCCATGGCTTTCGACGACAAATTCACCACTAAATTCACCATTTATCTACCTAGTGTGCCCAATCTCTTCATGAGGGCACAATACCAAATTTCAATAATAATACTTAATATTAAACTATCGATAATCGATCCGCGACATACATATATAGACAGTCATCAATTATTTTTCCGAACGAGCACGAATTTTCCGTTCCGTGATTTTTCTAACGCTGCTTCTACTCCGCATCTGGCAACATCCGCCTAGAATCTCAACAAACCTAGGCCCATCTGGTTTTTTTTGGCTTCCTGAAGATTCTCCCACATTCGAATTGTGCCGCATCCGACGTTCCTCTCGACATCGGCGCTACTAATTCCCACTTGGCCTTGCAATCGCATTTCGTCCGCGATCTCACCGGTCTCATCACATTAGTGACCGGCTACCGCTTCGTACGAGGCACCCATTGCGCGCGTCAGTCGACAAGCTCTGACCAGCGAATTGGTGTCTGAGAATGCCCACCGGAGACGACCAAAAGCCACGTCCGATCCTAACCATCCGTTTGGACAGATCTCAATCTGCTTCTCCGCGGACGCCTCTTTTGAAGCCTAAGGCGTACAGTGCCATTCCAAGGGCAAAGAGTGACGAATCCGTCAATACAATCCCCGGTCCTTCACAGAGGCAGACTCGTTCCGTTGCAAAAATGGCTCAAAGAGCGGTCGACGTGGCGCTGAAAAAGTTCATCGCCACAACAGATCGAATTATCCAATTTGAGGCAAACATAAATACTCCGGGCGCCAGAGAAACGGAAGGAGGCTCCCAATACATTTGCGAGGTCCATCGGGACCAAACTCGGGCACTGTGGGAGAAGGTGGAGAAAAGCTATGAGAGCTGCTCCGATTTGCTAGCCGTGTCAGACGACAATGTGGCCACCTCGACCGTGCTGGAATCGAAGTACAACTATTGTTACTCCGTCTATTCGAGATGTATTGCCCAGCTTCGGGAGAAAATTGCTTCCCAATCCAGGCTTTCGTCAATGCCCACACGCCCGCGCCTACAGGCTGCCGGTTACCTCCGGTGGATACCGAGGTCTTCGCGGGCGATTATCTGCGGTGGTCCACCTTCAGAGACTTGTTTTCGGCCATTTACATCCAAAATTCGCGGCTCACCCCGGTAGAGAGGTAGTTCCACTTACTGTCCAAAACAAGTGGAGACGCCCACGCCATTGTCTCTAAGGATCCGCTTACCCATGAGGGGTTTGTCGTCGCTTGGCAAAGCCTCACGGACCACTTTGAGAACCGGCGGCTATTGGTCAATAGCCAGTTGAAAATCCTTTTCAACCTCCAGGCTATTTCTCAAGAGTCCGGGGTCGCGCTGAAGGAGCTCTAAGCCACCATTCAGAGTTGCCTGACAGCCCTAGAAATGTCCGCCATCAATGTTGAGGCTTGGGACTGCCTCCTGGTGTTTATGATTTCGTCAAAGCTCCCCAAAGTCACACTTTCCATGTGGGAGCAATCCGTCCATAATAAGGCCGAGATTCCAACATGGAAGGAATTAGACAACTTCCTGACAGAGCGCCATCGCACTCTGGAGGCCATCGACGACGTCAGGCTTAGTGGCTCCGTGCAACTTCCGCCAAGGTCGGGAACTCCTACTGCCCCTGCTCGAAGGCTTAATTCATACGAGACTCGAGTGGTTCCGGGCCCCAAGGGTTGCGATCTCTGTTCGAGGGAGAACCACCCCATTCGCTTATGTCCGCGGTTCCTGGAAATGGACGTAAATGGGCGCTCGGACTACATTAAAAGGAAGCAGTTATGTTTGAACTGTTTTGCCCGAGGCCACCAGCAACGAGACTGCACGAGCGCCCATACCTGCTTCACATGTCACAGCCGACTCCACACCCTCCTGCACCGCGGCAATCCGTTCGCCACCGCTTCAAGTCCGCCTACGACAGCAAGGGCTCGACCCGCCCAGACTGCTAGAAGCACAAATGGCTCAGAAGATCAGTCGGATGTGCAGGTGTGCTTCGCTTTCGGGTCAGGAGCCGTCCTACTGGGCACTGCCCTTATCAACGTGTGCCATTTGGGGTGCAGCTTCAGACCATTTCCGCGCAGTCTACTAAATTGTGCCATTTCTCCATTCGGTCGCCGTCTAGACCCGGGCTACAATTAGAGACTGCGGCCTACGTTCTTCCGCAGTTGGCAGGAAATCTGCCATCATACCCGATTCCGCGAGATCGTCTCAAGGGGCTGCCCGTTATTCCCCTGGCGAACCCCAACTTCTTTGAGAGCTCCCAAGTCGATGTGTTAATAGGAGCTGACATTATTCCGTCCATTCTCCTTGGTAATTTCAAGGCTAACATCTGCGGGTCGCTTCTCGGTCAGGAGACCATTTTTGGATGGGTGCTGACAGGCCCATTATCTCCAGCCAATACCCGCAGCGTGCCCGTTTTTTCCACACGAGTGGCCCCCAGCCTCGGTGACTCACTGGATCAGCTCCTCACCAAATTCTGGGAGGTGGAAGATGTGCCCACACACATAAGTTCGGAATCGGATTCAGTTTGCAAGCACAATTTTGTCCAGACGTCGAGAAGAGACGAGTGTGGCAAGTACGTTGTGACGCTACCCTTACGCGACCCCTGGCAGAAGGGTTCCGAGCTAGCGGCTTCACGGTCCTTTGCCCTTGCTCAGTTCCTGCGTAATGAGCAGCGCCTGAAGAGGGACCCACCCCTTAAGGCCCGCTATGACTCGGTAATTCAGGAGTACATCGACTTAGGCCACATGACCGAGGTCTCTCCCGCGAGCAATTCCGCTACCTACTATCTTCCACATCATGCCGTCTTCAAGCCCGAAAGCACGACCACCAAGGTGAGAGTGGTCTTCAATGCTTCGAGCCCGTCCGCAAACGGGACCAGTCTGAACGACATTCTTTACGCGGGACCGGTCTTACAATCCGACCTGACGATTCAAATCCTAAAGTGGCGATACTTTAGGTTTGTCTTCAACGCCGACATCGAGAAGATGGATCGGCAAATTTGGGTAGACCCCAAGCATACTCCGCTCCAACGTATTTTGTTTCGCAATCCCGATGGGGATATCCGCGACTACGAGTTAAAAACGGTCACCTTCGGTGTCAATTGTGCCCCGTTCCTGGCGATCCGTGTGCTGCAACAGCTCGCTGACGACGAAGAGTCGAAGTATCCGCAGGCAAGCCAAGTTATCCGGCATTTTATGTACGTTGATGACGTTCTCGCGGCGACAGACTCCAAAACTGAAGCCCAAGCTGCGATTCGGGAGCTGAAAGAGGCCCTTGAGTCAGCAGGGTTCCCACTTAGGAAATGGACGTCGAATAGCAAGGCAAGCCTGGCTGACATTCCAAGCGACCACCGTCTTCGTGCTGACTTCCTCGACATCGATGCAGAGAGCACGGCCAAGACACTCGGCATGCGGTGGAAAGCGACGACTGATGAATTCTTTTTTGTCCCGCCAGAATTGATTTCCGGCTCGGCTTTCACGAAGCGCCAAGTCCTCTGGCTCGATCCTTTCATTGTTCGGGCAAAAATGTTGATGCAACACATTTGGCTTCTGACATTTGGATCAGATTCGTGTTCCTCGGTGGGTCGCGTTCCAACCACACCTAAAGGTCGAACACCACGGGTTCTGCGACGCTTCACAGAAGGCGTACGGCGCAGCAATTTACTTTCGTGTCGAGGTTGGGTCCACGGTAAAAGTGACCCTGCTGACTGCAAAGACTCGGGTGGCCCCAGTTAAGACGGTGTCGCTCCCTCGACTAGAACTGTGCGGTGCCTTGTTGTTGTCCGAGATGGACACCGCCGTCTGCCCTATACTGTTGGACCGACTCGACTATTGTCCTCGCGTGGCTGCATAAGCCAGGGTGCCAGTGGACAACGTTCGTGGCCAACCGGGTGACCAAGATCACCCAGTTCACCGACGTGCAGAAATGGGCACATGTCCGCTCTGAGCAGAACCCTGCGGATCTCGCTAGCCGGGGCGTAGCTCTCCAAGATCTTGCAGATAACCTGTTGTGGTGGCACGGTCCTGACTGGCTGCAGAGGCCTCGCAGCGACTGGCCCACTCAAGGCAATGATGCCCCCGCGACTGAACTCGAAAAGCGAGCAGTCAAGGTCCATGTCGTGAAAGCGCCCCCCATAGATCTCCTTGAGCGTTTCTCCATACTCGACAAGGCATTACGAGTCCTTGCCTATGTTAATCGCTTCATCCAGCGCGCGCGGAAGATTCGACCCTCGTTTAAAGAACATCTGACGGCTAATGAGGTTACGTCGGCTGAACGTCTTCTAGTTTCCGTCACTCAGCGCAGACACCTTGTCTCTGAGATGGGCTGCTTAAGCGAAAAGCGTCCAATATCGGCATCCAGTCCGATTCAAAATCTGAACCGTGGGTTCGCAAGTGGGTTCGCAAGGCCTTATGAGAGCCTGTGGCCGGGTCACGTCCTCTGAGCTTCTCCAATATGACGAACGGCACCCTATTATCCTTCCGTACGACTGTCATCTGTCTCGACTCCTGGTTCATTTTACACATCGCATCACGCTGCACGGTGGCAGTCAGATGATGATCGTCTGATCCGGGCCAAATTCTGGATTCCAAGGGTGAGGAATTTGGTCAAGTCCGTCGTCTATTCTTGTAAGGTATGTGTCATACACAAGAAGAAGTTGCAGACGCAACTCATGGGAGAGCTACCCAAGGAACGGACGTCCTTCTCGCGCACATTCACGCACACCCGTGTGGATTATGCCGGTCCCTTCGAGATAAAAAACTATACGGGGAGGGCCTGTCTCATCACAAAGGGTTATGTGTTGGTTTTTGTGTGCTTCTCCACCAAGGCCATCCATTTAGAGCCTACGTCGGACCTTACGACCGAGAAATTTCTGGCGGCTTTCGCACGGTTCGTGTCCCGGAGAGAATACCCCCGTCAAGTGCAGTCCGACAACGTGAAGACCTTTGTGGGAGCAGCTGCTCTTCTATCCCGCGATTTTCTCCAGAGCCTAAAGGGGGCTGTGACCGGTGCCTATAGTCACCAGCAGCTTCTTTGGCATTTAATTTCTCCGGGAGCTCCCCACATGGGGGGCCTTTGGGAAGCAGGGGTCAAGAGCTTCAAGACCTTGTTCTACAAGTCCACCGCCACGCGGAAATACACCTTTGAGGAGCTGGCTACTCTCCTGGCGAAGATCGAGGCGTGCCTGTCCGAAGACCCTGCTGACCTGCTGGCTCTTACACCCGGGCACTTTCTTGTGGGAGGCCCACTTCTCGCCACGGTCGAGCCCGAGATAAAGGGGGACACCAATTCCATCATCAATCGCTGGCAACACCTCAAGGCGCTTCAGCAGCAATTTTGCTCCGATTGAAGGAGGAGTACCTCAAGGAGCTCCACAAGAGAAACAAGTGGCGAGCCCCTACGAAGGACCTCCGCGTTGGGGATATGGTCGTCATCAAGGAAAACAACCTTCCGTCCAATGAGTGGCGTTTATGCAGGGTTGACGCGGTTTATCCCGGCTCCGATGGCCATGTCCGCGTGATCGGCATCCGCACCGCGCGAGGTCTCGTAAAGCGGCCCGTTGCTAAGGTCGTGCTTCTTCCGTTGGACGCGTCCGCCTACCCACAGTAATTAAAATTTCTTCCGCTCCAATGTTCCTGTCCATTGTGCTGTCCCGTAGCTCTGCCCGTAGTTCCGAACCTTCATTTACACCGATTCTGATAATGTTATTTGTTCCTTCACCATATTTCCGTCAGCCATAGTCAACACGATGTCGCCACGTCCACGCAACACCCACGCATCGCTGTCGGCGGGGTGACGGTTGTAAGACGTGTGGTCAGGATCACCACACGCTGCTGCGCCTCGTGGAGAAGCCGCGGGCTCGGCGCAAGGCACGCCAAGAGGAGCACCGGTCACGGAGCGCGGGCGACAGGACACGGAGTGTCTCGTCTGGCGCTCGGCCGTCATTCGCCAACTCACGGCGCGGTTCGGGTGCTCCTTGGCCTGGGTCCGCCACTTTCCGGCATTTCCAACCCGATCCACGGCCACCGACTTCCCGGCTCTCGTCGATACATCCTCGGCATTCTTCCGCCACTCCTCGGTTGCCGACCACCGCTCATCCGCCCGCGTCATCCGCACCTAGGCAATGTTCCGCCTCTCGTCGAGGGCCCCCGCAGGACGCGGTCGCTGCGCCCACCCTCTCGTCGCTGCTGCAGCGGAACAGCGTCAACGTGTTGCCGACTGCACTAGTGCGGATAGACACAGGGACCCAGAGCTTCGACACGGGGTCCTCATCGACCGAAGATTGAGCCTCATGTGCGAGTTCGTACGCCGTCCCGGGAGCTGAGCGACGCGGTGCGTCCCCACTTCCGAGGCGTGACACTGGCGGATGAGCGATTCCATCAGCCAGCGACAATCTCCGTCGTCCTGGGCGCAGATATGTACGGATTATCCTGAAGATCCAGGACGGACTGCCAGTGGCCCAGAGCACCGCGTTTGGATGTGTCGTGTCCGGAGCCTGCCACCAGCCATAACATCGAGGGAGCTGATGCAACCCGAGCGATTGCAAGGGGGACGGAATGTTTAGGTGAGGGGCCGTGGTGCCACTCAGCTGAAGAGCGCATCCGCGTTGAAGCACCCGCGTTAAAGCACCCGCGTTGAAGAGCGCATCCGCACTCGCCCCTCTGTGCACTCTCTCTCGCTCGTTGGTTGTCGTCGATGGTCTCTTTTTGTACTAGTTTTTAAGTTGGAAATCCTCTGTACGCAGCCAATAAAGCTGAACGCGTTTCTTTTAATTCAACTGAAGACGCCCCCGACTTATCATTTTCAACCCCTACTTTCTGGAATCTTTTGCGGCACCAGCGCCCCCTTACACAGCCATATTTGTTAACCGAACTCGTTTGCCATCGACAGAAACCATGTTATCGAAAATACCGACTTTTTTGACAACCTTATATATGTATATCCATGTGTGTATTTGTATAACAATATTTATAATAATAATATCAATAAAAATTTATTAACAATGTTTGCAATATAATCGCAATTTAATTATAAATTTTAATATGACTGGTAATGTTTACAATAATCGTCGCCATTCTGGCGCTACTAACATCAAACCCTATCATTGTGACTCGAAGAGGCAACATAACCGGAACCATAATAAAATCAGATAATAGGATCTTAATAAATCAGGTGAATCGACACTCGTTACAATTTTTGACCATAGCCATTTGGCCATAGCCGTACCATAACCGGAGACCGCAAATGTGCTGATTTTTTGACACCAGTAACCCGCTAGAATATCTACATGGAACGCTAACGGCGTTTCGCAGCATAAACTCGAGTTAGCGCAATTCCTACTAGACAATCAAATCGACGTAATGCTGCTTTCAGAAACACATCTTACGAACAGATACAATTTCCAACTACGAGGATATTCATTCTATGGAACAAATCATCCAGACGGTAAAGCACACGGCGGGACTGGAATTTTAATCAGAAGCCGTATCAAGCACCATTATCATACGAAATTTGCAAAAAACCACCTACAGGCCACATCAATAAATATACACCTAAATACTGGCAAGCAATTAACTCTAGCTGCCGTATACTGCCCCCCACGCTTCACCATAGCCGAAGATGAGTTTATGCAGTTTTTCAACTCACTCGGAGACCACTTCATAGCAGCAGGAGACTACAATGCCAAGCACACACACTGGGGTTCTCGTCTTGTGACCCCAAAAGGAAAGCAGCTCTATAATGCAATTATCAAAGCTAAGAACAAGCTAGACTATGCTTCTTCTGGCACACCAACATACTGGCCGGCAGACCCAAACACATTGAGCTGAGTCCTCACCTCAGCGACGAAGCCAACGTAGACAGTTTTGTTAACTCGCTGGAGTCTGTACTCGTCTCTGCAGCTCGAGTTTCAACACCTCAAATTATAAACACACAACGCAATCAAAAGAAGACAAATCTACAAATCGAACAGCTCGTCCTCGAAAAGCGACGCTTACGTCGAGAATGGCAATGTCACAGATCGCCATCTGCTAAGCAACGCTTCAAACATGCCTCACGTCAACTTGATCAAGCTCTACAGCAAGAAGAAACGTATGTCCACCACCGCTACATAGAGCAATTGTCAACTAACAGTACGAAACACTCACTATGGAGAGCTCACCCAACTCTGAGCTCACCGAAAGAAACCGTGATGCCTATTAGAAATTCCACAGGCGGGTGGGCGCGCAGCGACGCAGACAGAGCCAGTACGTTTGCCAAACACCTCAAAAATGTCTTCCAACCAAATCCTGCCACCAATGCGTTTACTTTGCCGACTCTATTAGATGAGCCCCAGCCTCAACATGAGCCGATTGAGTTTCGCCCAAACGAAATCGTTAACATCATCAAACGACAACTGAATCCGAAAAAATCCCCGGGCTGCGACCTCATAACTCCCAAAATGATCATTGAGCTCCCATACTGTGCCATTTGCACTCTCACCCAGCTATTTAATGCCATCGCAAAACTTGGCCACTTTCCAGTGAGATGGAAAAAGTCAATTATAATAATGATAGCAAAGCCGGGAAAAGACCACACTATCCCCACGTCGTATAGACCTATAAGCCTACTCTCTTGCCTATCTAAACTCTTTGAAAAATGCCTAATGACTCGGATAAACACATACCTGAGAATCCAGGAAGGAATCCCGTCACACCAATTTGGGTTTCGTGAAAAGCATGGAACAATTGAGCAGGTCAACCGGATAACATCCGAAATTCGGAACGCGTTCGAAAAACGAGAGTACTGTACTGCCATATTTTTAGATGTCTCTCAAGCATTCGATAGAGTCTGGCTGGAAGGTCTAATGTACAAGATCAAGACAATGCTCCCCTACAGCACCCACAAGATTTTGGAGTCTTACCTTCACGACAGAAAATTTGTCGTGAGGTGCAATACCGCTATATCCGATGAGTACACTGTTGGAGCTGGAGTTCCTCAAGGCAGCGTGCTAGGGCCAATATTATATGTCCTCTACACTGCAGATATCCCGACAAGCACACGTCTAACAACATCCACGTTTGCCGATGACACAGCTATTCTTAGCCGCTCAAAATGCCCGATTCAAGCAACTGCGCAGCTAGCTCATCATATGGTCGATGTCGAAAAATGGCTGTCAGACTGGCGAATTAAAGTGAACGAACTAAAATGCAAGCATGTTACGTTCACTCTGAACAGGCAAAACTGCCCGCCGATAACACTAAACAACACTCTACTCCCACAAGCAAACGAAGTAACATACCTAGGAGTACATCTCGACAGAAGACTCACATGGCGCCGGCACATTGAAGCCAAAAGAACACACCTAAAGCTAAAAGCCAGCGGCCTTCATTGGCTTATCAACGCTCGGTCACCTCTTAGCCTTGAATATAAAGTCCTGCTGTACAACTCGGTACTAAAACCTATATGGATGTACGGCTCCCAATTATGGGGGAACGCCAGCAATAGCAACATTGACATAATTCAAAGAGTTCAGTCGAAGATCTTGAGAACAATCACCGGGGCACCGTGGTACGTTCGCAACGAAAACATACACCGCGACTTAAACATTCGACCAGTCAAAGAAGCGATCGCAGAACAGAAGGTAAAGTACTTAACCAAGCTATCGGTGCACCCTAACCACCTGGCGAGAGGTCTAACAAGGTTGAGCAACCAATCACGCCTTCGTCGCAATGACTTACCCACCCAGCGACCGACCTGAGGGACGCGCAACCAGAATGCAGTCTTAGTATACTGTTAGTTAAATTTTAATGTTAAGATTCGTCAACTTATTGTTAGTCTCAAAATTAAGAGTAGATTCAATAAATAAAAGCAAAGCTATAAAAAAAAAAAAAAAGTAACCCGCTAGTGAAGGAAGAAGAGTTCCCGGTATACCACTTAAAACTTATTCCCAAGCTGGAGCTACAAGTAAGACAGAGCCAGTTTGAAATATCATCTATTGGGTGCAATCAATAGAACCTAATGCCTAATGGATCTGTGGAACAAAGGAACCAAGAACAATGACATTTATTTGTTCCACAGATAGAGATCAGACCATTAAAAGCGTTCAGAGTCCTACAATTACGTTGTGACGAGCACAGGTCTCAGGTCTCAGGAGCATATGTGCATGAACGGCCAGCAAATACGGCCACGTGCAAATAGCGTGAAATGACCTAAATTTTGAATTGGCCAACGGGATCAGATACATGTAGAAGTTAAAGGACTGAAGGAGTTAACGAAAAAAATCTCAGAGCTTGCTGAAGGCAGCACATTTTGCGCCATCACCAGCCACCACCATCACTCCGGGATGGCGATGATCGGGGTAACCAGCCTAATACTAGCATGGGTCGGGCACACAACATTTTCAAAGAACGCGAGTGCCTGAAGATTTTGGAGCATCATAATAAGAAAAAAGGAGAACGCAGAGTTCAAGGGTATATTGTTTTTTTTTTATATACATGGTAATATTTTTCTTATATATATGCATTACTTTATTAACAAAGCCCACCATAAAAGTCGGTTTTAAAAGTTAAGTTAGTTTATTGAAATCGGTACTCTTAACAGAGCCGAGCCAAAACTTAATTCATAGTCGCCAGACTAAAAATTATGTGAAAACAAAATCACTAAATAAAGTAATAATCAGGAATAATACACGACTCATCAGGTTCGTCGACTGATGTACCCATAGGCGTAAAACCAGAATATTGTTACATACTTCCAATACTTCCAGCCGAGCGCTTAGCATTGCACTTAGAGTGATGATAAATTGATGACAAATCGAAAAACGCTACCTTGCGTGGGTACGGCGGTACAACCAGATGCGGCTAAATGGCGGATAAAATGTTTTTTGCGCACAGACCACATCTTTAATATTGAAGCTGCAATGTTAGTTTAATGTTTATATTGCAAAGCTTAAAATTAAAAAAAAAAATTTCAGCTTAAAATTGCGGCGGGGATACAAATAGTGAACTTTCGTCGTGAACTTGGAGCATTCTCGGATGCCGGGGCCTTGGCAGCAGTAGAGACTTGAAAATAATTAGGCTTGATGGAGAGCATCCATCGTGTGATGCATAGCAGACACAGCAGGCTTAGCATCAAGAGTAGAGTGGGTCGGATAAGCACCAAAAGCAGAAAATTTTTGGTGGCAAATCTCTTCAAAGCAGAGGCTAGAACTGCTTCTCAAGCATCAGTAAGGATTAAAGAACCCTCCAAATGCTGAGCTATGTCCTGGCCGTCATCGTCCGGTGCCACAAGTGGCGCTAACCTCCCCTCCCAACACAAGGGTACAGGCTCTGTTACCGATGCAGAAAAAGGATTGGAGGCAGGTAGTTCAGCATAGCCAAGACTGATAGCTGGCACCACGCACCGCTGTACAATCTGTGGAAACTCCTTACTTGAAGATCGCCAATCTCTTCGTTTTTAAGGGCCTTCTGTTATTATTGTGGGACTTGAATTTTAGGCTTAGTTCATCGGAACGTTAAAGAAAATAGCATAATGGCGCGCCGTGTAAAAATTAGATACATTTTTTATTCACGACATCGATCTTAAGAATAATCTTCTACCCACTGGAATCAGAGATTGAGCGTCATCATTTTGTTGCAAATTCAAACAAAGACTATAAAAAATAAACGATAAAAGAACCCGAATGTACCCTCAGCATAGGTGTATTTCAATTGATTACACAACTGTGAAAATGAGTTAATTAAATTTTAAAACTTGGGCCAGCTATAAATACAATAAATATTACAAAATAAATTTATATCATTAGGGAGTCATGAGGTTGCAAACCATTTCATTCCTCATCAGCGATTTTAAAAAATTTTTTTTTTATTGTCGTCTATATTTGCGCATTCTATTTGAAAGTGGGAA
The DNA here is from genome assembly GCF_030179905.1 of Drosophila bipectinata. Lineage (NCBI taxonomy): Eukaryota > Metazoa > Arthropoda > Insecta > Diptera > Drosophilidae > Drosophila > Drosophila bipectinata. Next base: position 24,025,931 of record NC_091736.1, on the reverse strand, counting down.
TGCATAAAAAAACTAAAAATTCTCTCCTATTCCGCGGCTTAAAGCATTTGTTGTCTTTTTTTTTTATAAAGTTTAGTTTTTATACCCTTGCAAAGGGTATTATAATTTTGTCCAAAAGTGTGCAACGCAGTGAAGGAGACATCTCCGACCCTATAAAGTATATATATTCTTGATCAGGATCACCTCCTGAGTTGATATGAGCATGTCCGTCTGTCCGTCTGTCCGTCGGTCCGTCTGTCCGTCTGTCTGTCTGTTTCTACGCGAACTAGTCTCCCAGTTTTAAAGCTATCGTCTTGAAACTTTGCACACACCCTTCTTTCCTTTGCACGCAGTATATAAGTCGGAACGGCCGGGATCGGCCGACTATATCCTATAGCTGCCATATAACTGATTGACCGGAAATGGTATAACTTTGGTGTTTTTAAAGTTAGAGAGTTCAAATTTGACATGAGAGTTACTTTTGGCAAAATAATAGGACATGCCAAATTTCATAAGGATCGGCCGACTATATCCCATAGCTGCCATATAACTGAACGATCGGAAATAACCCAACTTTCGTGTTTTTGAAGATAGAAATCTTAAACTTCGTACAAATACTACTTTTGGTCAGATAATCAGACCTACCAAATTTCATAAGGATCGGCCGACTATATCCTATAGCTGCCATACAACTGACCGATCGGAATTGACCCAACTTTTGTGTTTTTGAATATAGAAAGCTGGAACTTGGTACAGATTATATTTTTGGTCAGTTAATCCGACCTACCAAATTTTATAACGACCGGCTTATCTTATAGCTGCCATATAATTGAACGATCGGAAATGGTTTTTGGTAGAAATACCAACTCTGGTATTTTGGAAATAGAAATTTGGGGTTTTTTTTAGATTCTATATAATAATAACTTGAGTTATATTATCATATTCTCATAAGGATCGGCCAACTATATACGATGTTTGCGATATATATCCGGTTTTACCTGCAAGGGTATATTAACTTCGGCTCCGCCCGAAGTTAGCTTTCCTTTCTTGTTTTTTTTTTAATTGTCCTGCTCATTCTAAAAATGGCCCGATGATTAAAAAACATATCTTTCAAATAAAACGACGAAATGATATATTCCAAACGTTGTTATAAATTTATTTATTCGTATCCGTCTTAGATAATACGCTGAACGAAAACTTGAAAGCTTACTGTTATGTATGCGACCGCATTCTCTCGCGCAGCGATCTCGTTCGACTGAAATCAGTCTTCACTCAATCGTGAGCACCTGCAGATCAAGCTGCAGTCACGGCAATTCAGCAATTCCCCGTTATATTAATAACCTCCTGTACTAATTGGTACTACTCTTCCTCATTACTGAATTACTTAAATAAATTTAATACATGCTTGCGCATACATAAAATTGGTGACGAGGATGGGATGTTTGTCGTACAGGGAGAGAGAGAGAGACGGATTTAACGGTGACGAGTTAGACAACTGAGAAATTATTAAATAAAACAAAAAAAAAATAAATAAAATGGAATTTAAACTTGTCTGCGCCATTAAGTCTTGTAACAAGACAATTTTCACATCCCAGCCTAGCACCCATTGCTGGTTATGTGAAAACGTCGTGCACGCCAAGTGTGCCGGTTTCACTGCATCAGTTTCGGATGCCATTTCCCGTAGGTCTGGGATACATTATTGTTGTGAGAATTGTCGTGCTGTGCAAGGCGAAATGAGGTCGTTCATGAGACAGACCAAAAATGGATTTAAAGAGCTGATCACTGGTTTTTGTAAAATCAATGACCAGCTCTGTGCGCTGGACACTCAGTTTAGTTGCCTTCAGCTGCTAAATGAGTCCCCTAAGCGTAAGAAATCCGCTGTTTCTGATCCGCCTCAGCCTGCTCAGCCGACCTTAATGCAGCCGCTTATATCTCTGGCCACCCCAAGGGCTAGAACTGAGAAAAATTCGTCCGAATTTCTCAGGAATAATGAGCAATTGTCCGATACGTCCGCCATGGCATCCCTTCAAGTGATGCCACAGGTCCTAGGGAACGAAACCCCCATTAGAGTCACCCAAAAGGGTATTCCACAGTCCGGACCACCGGCACCGACTGATGCTGCAGTTCTCGTACCTGCGACACCAAAACCCTTACAGGTGATTCCTCCATCGAAACATATATTTTGTTTCTCGGCTTGCCCCTGATACTTCAGAGATTGATATCTCGGCTTATATCAAAGCCAAAACTAAGGCCGATATAAAGGTGGAGGACATACAAAAATTTAAATATAATTATACAACGCGCACGTCTTCTTTCAAGATTCGTGTGCCCGCGTTGATGTTCAAGACGATTTGTTCTCCCAGTTTTTGGCCAGGGAATCTTTTCGTCCAAGAACGTCAGCCTAGTTCCGTGAAAAAAAAAGTTTATAAACCAGTGGGAGTGAGACTTCCCAAAATCGAAACCACTGACCAACCCTCCACCTCTTCTTTGGCCACTAACCCAAAAAACTAGTTTCCCCACTAACTCTTACCTATCAGAATACTAGGGGGCTACGTAGCAAACTCCCCAAGCTACATTCTGATAGTTCTTTCTTTGCATCCCATATAATAGCATTTACAGAAACTTGGTTAAATCCGGAGATCTTTAGCTCTGAAGTTTTTCCAAGTAAGTACACCACTTTTAGACGGGATCGATCTCAGCGAAGAGGAGGTGGAGTCCTCATTTCGGTAGACTCTACTCTTGCTTCTGAAGAGGTGAAATCCCATGAGTTTGGTGACATAGAATTTATTTGCGTTAAAATCACTATGTCCGTGAAAGCTTTATACATTACATGTTCATATATACCTCCTATGTCTGAACCGCCCACATATTGGCAGCATTTGTCCGCCATTCGATACGTCTCTAATCTTATGACGGATCGTGACCAACTCGTAGCGGTGGGCGACTTTAATATCCCAAAATTTAAGTGGTCCAATGACGATAACTCACCATCTTTGTCACTTATAACTTACCATGACTTCACCGCGGGCATGTTTGACATGTCCCTAGGTCAGATCAATCATGTTAGAAATTCGCTAGGTCGGCTCTTAGACTTATGTTTTGTATCTGATCCTGATGGTACTGCTCTCTCCAGAGCTTTTCCCCTTTCAACCCCAGAGGATCCATATCACCCCACGCTAGAGGTCTCAATCGAAACCACTCCTGGTATCGATCAGATGTCTCCGAGCGTGGTAAATAAGATTCGCTGTTTCCGTAAAGCTGATTTTCAGAAACTTAATAGCCTTATCGATACATTTGACTGGTCCGATATTCTGGCGTGCACTGATCTTAATGTCACTTTAGAAAAATTTTATTTTACTTTAAATACATTTTTTGACTCATGTGTGCCTTGGAAATATCCATTCGCTTTAACAAATCCTCCTTGGTTTACAATGTCCCTCACTAACCTAAAAAATAAAAAAAATAAGATTTTACTTAAATATAAAAAAACCTGCAGTAGTGTTGATTTCTCAAGATACCTACTAGCTCGGTCGAATTTTACCGTGCATAACGCTGAATGTTATAGGAATTATATTGACCGCTGCCGGATTCAATTTACTCAGGATCCAAAGCAGTTTTATAATTTTGTAAACACTAAGCGTAAACACGTATCTTTTTCACCTCTGCTTACGTTTGAAAATTCCTCTGCAAATTCGGATCAGGCCATTGCCGATCTATTGGCAGAATTTTTTCAAACAACTTATTCTCAAACCCATTTATTCGCCAGGCCCCGATGGAGTACCAGGCTGTGTGCTAAAATACTGCGCCAGGGCTCTGTGCAAACCTCTTCTTAGACTTTTCAACTTATCTTTGGAAACCTCGATTTTTCCCCTTAAGTGGAAGGAATCATTTATAATTCCCCTACATAAAAAAGGGAAAAAGTCCGAGGCTGCCAACTGCAGAGGCATCTCTAAGTTGTCGGCAATACCAAAGTTATTTGAAAAATTAATTACCCCTCATTTGCAACACCTTTGCTCTTCGATCATCACTCCTTGTCAGCATGGCTTTATTAAGCGTCGCTCCACCACCACAAACTTATTGGAGTTGACATCCTTTGTCATAGATGGCTTTTGTAAGGGATATCAAACCGATGTAATTTACACAGACTTCAGCAAAGCATTTGATTCAGTTAATCACTCACTCTTGTTGAGTAAACTGAATATGCTGGGTTTTCCTAAAGACCTCTTAACGTGGATCTCCAGCTACCTAGATGGAAAGACACAAAGAGTCTTATTTAAAAACATACAGTCCCGTCTGGTCCGTGCTACATCCGGCGTCCCTCAAGGAAGTCATCTTGGCCCGTTATTATTTAAGCTTTTTATAAACGACTTGCCCCCTGCTTTAACGAACTCTCTAGTTCTTATGTATGCAGATGATGTAAAGCTTTGTCTTCAGTACAAATCCATCTCTGCCCAATGCAGTCTTCAGTCTGACCTTAATAACTTTCAAAAATGGTGTTTAGCTAATTATCTAATACATAATGGATCAAAATGCAAACATATGTCTTTTTATCGTTCTTGCCCTCTGCAAGCTACTTATTCTATTAATAGGATTGCCTTAGAAAAATTAACCCAGGTTAATGATCTCGGCATCCTATTAGACATCAAACTTAAATTTGCCGACCATATTTCCTTAACGGTTAATAAGGCTAAAGGAGTCCTTGGTTTTATCAAAAGGTGGTCAAAAGAATTTAATGACCCCTATATAACCAAAACATTGTTTATTTCCTTGGTCCGTCCTATACTAGAGTACGGTTCATGTGTCTGGAGTCTCCAAAATGGAGTACATAAGGACCGCATAGAATCCGTACAAAAGAACTTTTAAATATTTGCACTTAGAGGTCTATACTGGGATGCAAATCTTCAGCTTCCATCCTACAGTAGCAGACTTTTACTTATAAACTTACATAGCTTAACAAATCGTAGGACAATGCTCGGTGTAGTTTTTCTGCATAACCTTATTAACGGGAATGTAGATAGCCAGCATTTACTAACACGCTTAAATTTTAACATTCCTAATAGAAGGACTCGAAACTTTAGTCCTCTGTTCCTTAGCCGTTGTAGTTCGACATATGCACTGCATGACCCTTTTAGGGTATTATGTTTGAACTACAATGGTCTCTACTCTATTACATCTCTTTCCTGTCCCTCTAATTTAAAATATAGAATTTTAAATTTCCTTACTAACTCCTCTTAGCTTAACAAATTTCAAATAGCTTAATATGTACTAACAAATCGTTTCTCGAGCGCCCCTCGGTCGTCTGGGCCTCTAAGCTTTATGATGAACACAGGAATGCTAGCTGATGCTCTTATTGATGCACAAGCCATTTCCAAATTCTGAAAGACCGCGAAAAAAAAAAAAAAAAGTTCGTCAACGAAAGCACCAACAGGCGTGGTCCTGCGACACAAGAATAGGCCGACTCGGGAACTCACGCCCAAGTCAAATACAGAGTGAGAGCTCCCCGGTCACCAGCCCCGCCACTACAAATTCGGGCTCGCTGGCGCGTATGCACGGTGCGAAGGAGCACTGCCAATCGTTTGACCAGTCGCAGTCAACCCAAGGGGGTGTTTCTCAGAGTTAGGAAGACACGCGTATGGCCAGCGAAAGGGCGAAGGTTAGCGGAGTCACCAGAAGCGCAGCAAGAGGACCATCGGCGACAGAGTAGCCCACAGAGGACGCCGACGACGGAGCCGGCAGAACCGGGAGGAGCAACGAGAATATGGAGCGGGATTGAAAGAAAACCTTTGTATTTCGAAGAAATCTCTAAATAAAGAGTGTGACAATCTCTAGCTGTTTGTATTATTTTTTGTGCTTGGGCAATCACGTCGAATCTATAAATTCGGTGGAACGGATTCGCAAAACTCTGTGAGCTAGCCACGGCAAATTGTGGCGAGCGGAAGCAGAAAGAGCAGTTCGTTACAAAGTCAGTGATTTGCAATTAAGAGACGTCTATGATATATTAACTAGTCACGTGGCGCCCCGCCAATCGGAGATTGCTGCAATCTACCATTTCCACAAGCGTGATCAACACCCCGACGAGTCCGTCGGTAACTACATGGCCGCATTAAGAAGTTTGGCGGTAGGGTGCAATTTCGGACAAATATTAGATCGCATGTTGCGGGACCGATTTGTGGGTGGCACGCGCGACGTAGGTCTCCAGCAAAGCCTGCTAGCCGACCCCGAATTGACGGATGCAGCGGGCCATGGAACGAGCCGTCTTGTTTTCATCAGAACTTGGTCGGCCGCCAGTGGCCCTCAAATCAGAAGAAGAACTTGCGAGTAGATTAAACGAAGTTCTAGCCCGTATGGACCAGGCAGGATTACGTCTGCGCAATGACAAATGTCAGTTTGGGGTCTCTTTCATCGAATTTCTTGGATTCAAAGCTGACGCTCTCGGCATTAGGCCATCAGCCGACAAAGTTAGAGTCATTCATTAGCCCCCACCGCCAAAAGAGAAAAAACAGTTGCAAGCGTTTGTTACCAATATTTATCACTCATTCTTGCCCCAGAAGGCCACGTACAATAGACATGGCGTCCGGTGCACCAAAAATCATTCGCAGAACTAAAGAATTTGATCATATCGGATGCGGTCCTAATTCATTACTCTCCGGACCGCCAACAGATCCTAACCTGCGATGCGTCACCATACGGGTTAGGAGCAGTACTTAGCCACAAAATACAAGACGGGATAGAGAAACCGATTGCATTTTACCCCACTGTCGCCCACTGCTGGGAATCTTTTCGACAAAAAAGCCAATCCCTCAAAACATTTCCAACCCGATGATGCGTTGAGCAATTTTTTTGAGAGCCTATAAATTAAATTTAATTTATCAGCTTGAAATGAAAATAAGTAATGCAGATTTCCTAAGCCGCTGTCCAACGTCAGATATACACCATGAGCCTCGAACAGAAGAAGCTTTCATGATGGGCAACTGATCCCACTGTCACTGCGAACACCCTAGCTACCAACATGTCTAAGGAATGCAGCCTCAGAAAAGCGCTCAACTGGGTGTTAAGGGGATTGAGTAGAGCTAAAGTTCAGCGTCATGATGACCTGTACCCTTTCTTAGTTCGGCGAAACGAACTGACCAGTAACCAAGGAATATTATTTTGGGGTAATCAGGAAGTTATTCTCTTGACGGACTGGCAGGAAATCACTACAATCACATCAATGGGAGTCTACCAAGAAACCATGGTCCCGCCTGCACATTGATTTGGCCGGACCGTTCTGAGGGAACACGTTTGTGTTAGTCGTCGACTCTTTTACGAAGTAGCTTGAAGTTTGCCCCTGAAAATCGACATCTGCGTCAGCTGCCATCTCTTTCCTTCGGCAACTGTTCGCCACCCATGGCATTGCGGATGAAAACGTGTCCGACAACGGAACTGCTTTCACCTCCGAGGAGTTTGAGTTGTTGTTTGGTCATTGAGATTTTTCAATGCCAGAACTAAAAAAGGCAATTGTATTTAATTTTAAACGTTATAAAAATATGTCTTTCTGCATGCATTTGAAGCCGGATTATCAGCAGATAGATCAGCTTATGGTGCATGCAGGGACTCAATGTTATGTAAAAAGAGGGCGGCCCGAATAGTCACTGCAAAGCTATAGCTCTCGATAATGGAAAGGGCGGCCTGTCCTAGATATTGCGGAGCTAAAACTCTCTTAGGAAAGCCCGTTGAGTCGAGTGACCGAGAGAGAGTCGGCTTGCGATCAACTAAGCTATTTGTACATACTTAAGCCTAATAAATACACGTTACCTTAAAAATTACATTAACATTACCTTAACATCAACATTAAACGCCGTGCTTCTGTGTGACCCGACAGTTGTTTACGAAAAACATTCGGATCCATCGCATCCGATCCACGCCGTTACACCCTGCAACCAATGGACAGGCCGAGAGAATGGTTCAAAGAACAAAGAGTTAGCTGAAAAAAACTAGATCGTCACTCGGATGTCAACTTAGTCTTAGCTCGTCTCCTATTTGACCAACATACTACGCCACATTCCGTTACAAATCATTCGCCAGCAGAGTTAGACATTCAGACATTCTTTGACAAATTAAGTCCAGGCGAAAGATCATATGGTAAGATCTACGAGGCCCAAGCTAAAAAGACTTTTAGTTCAGGCAGCCCTTTTTGGGTCTGAAACTATGCAAGCGGTCCCAAGTGGTTTGAGGGCCCGTCTCGAAGCGAACGGAACCGATTTTCTATTCGGTGTGTCTTGAGGACGACCGAACAGTCAGGCGACATCTGGATCAGCTGCGATTGCGCAGTCCTTCGCAGCAGCCAATACTAGAGGAGACAGCATCACCAAATTGCTGTACCACTCCAACCCCAGCTAAAGCGGTAGCTGGCGACCCACAACTTCAGCTGAGCTGGACCGCCACGCAGATCGGCCCGTGACCGTTGCGCGACCAGTTCTACGATCCGTCTGGGTGTTAAGGGGTGTTATGTATGCGACTGCATTCTCTCGACTAAAGTCAGTCTTCACTCTATCGTGAAAACATCTACGGCTAATCCTCTACCAACGAATGCATTGCCCAAGCTGATAAAAATGGGCCGTCTTTGTATCCTGTTTAAAACTTGCAAATCATCTTGGGTCTAGTCCCGACCCAGACGCTTCGGTATACTTTGCAGATATCTCCCGGCCATTATGGGATGGCATCGGAACCTTGAAAGGATATGCCGCAACTTTGGCTTAATAACTGGGCCAGTCATCAGCACGTCATTTAATGAATACCTAGACCTACAAAGAGCCGATTTATTAAAAACAACCCTGAGCTTTGTTGTTGAGCTGTCTTTTTTAAAACAGTGTTGCAGACGGAAGTACAGCCTAGTGATGCTCGCCGGCTATCGTATGGTAGAGAATTCGCTGCTTAGGATAGAGTGGTCTAATGGTCGATTTTATCATGTATCGTCGCTACGATCTCGGAAACAATCCTTCGCAGGTCGCTGCTGATCTCCAAAATATCTCAAGCTCCCCGTGGGTAGCCTTGAATTCATCGTACATGACGGCTTACTATCTGTAACGCATAAGAATCATGGCATCATTAACCTTGGCCACTGGTTGGAAAGATTTTTGTTTTTGCCAAAAACTTGTCTGAACTGGCGCTACAACAAGATTTCCTTTTTGGGAACGGGAGTGGGCGTAGAAAAATTTTAACACATAGTTCCAAATCGGATAGTTACATATATCTCTTAAAGTCTCTGATACATATCTTCGCGTTCGAAATTTGAACACGTTTGTATGGAAATTGGTTCGTAGGAATATCCAAAGTCTACAAAACATCTAGGCAAGGGGCGGGTGCGCCTCTCGAAGGTCGTCCGAAGTATCTGCGTTTTATCTCACTAAGAATACCCTATTTTAGAGGTATAATTTCAGTAGTTTGTGAGTCTATGTTGGTAAATAAGTTTTAATTTTGTGCATGAGTCCATAGGGCCAAACTCCGTCGAAAGCTTGAGATACGTCGAGAAAAATATTTCGAGCGTATTTCTGATGCTAATCTGTTTTTGCTCGATGTTTTCTTAGGCAGCCAAATTGATGGAAGCTTCCGGATATGCGGATAATGCGGATAATATTGCAAGTTTTATGCGGTTAATTCGGTACCGGCCTCGGTATCATTATGATAATGGATTCCCAACTTTTTTGGGAAATAGCCAATGATCCCATTAAATAGTTTAAGTTCGATCAACATCTTTGGCGTCAGTAGGTTACCACCGGAAGCCTACTTTGGTTTTAGCTCTCTTATGACGTTTTCGTAGGAGGGTCAGCTGGAAAGCTGCACTTAAAAAACATGAGTACTCTCTCAAAGAAAAATTCATTAATACCCAATCTAAAGAACCTGTTTCTGCTCAACAAGTTGAAATTTATAATCTTAACAACCAAACTCTAGAAGGTGCAGAAAATAGGTTAAGCCAACTAGCCCTAGAAAATTCAAATTTAGTTCCTGAATCAAGAACCTTTTCATTTAATTGAAAAGATCGTATTTCTGTTACAAATTCAAAAATTTATTTAAATAAAATTAACCAATCAATACAATAGTTTTTTAACGTTGCTTGTTTATTGACTTTTCTTTAGTAAAATCCAAAATAAAAATATTATGTCACATTTAACTTTCCTAGAATAAATTCCAAAGACATTTGTTTTTACAAATGCTAAGTGGTTTCACTTCTGAGTTCATCCAAGTAAATCCCTTATTTTTTTAAAGCTTTTATAAGATCTAGGTTTGAGTACGCCTGTTCCTCATTCGCTAACTTGTCTAAAGCAGCCCTAAATATTATCAATTGCCACGCAAATTTTCACCTGGGAAAAGCATTAGGCCTTATTAAATCAACTCCTGTCAAAATTATTTATCATCTCGCTGCTGAACTACTTCCCATTTACAGAATTGAATTCGTTACAGCTAAAGAATTAGCCAAATCCTTCGCGGAAAATTGTTTTTGAATTTGAGTTTTGCCTACGATGGGAGCAACACACGTACATAAAATTGTATGTCCCATATGAAAGAGTAATTCCAACAACAAAGGAGCACCGTGAGCAATGGGGAGGGCACCCCACGATCGCTACTGTGCCTGGGCTACAAGGTGCTACTCTACAATTCAGTCCTAAAGCCAATCTGGACGTATGGCTCCCGGCTGTGGGGACAGAAAGATAGACATCATACAGCGCGCAAAATCAAAAATCTTGATAATTATCACTGGGACCCCTTGGTATGTTCGCTTCATGGATGTTTCATCCACAGGGATCTGGGCATCCTCACAGTAAAAGACGAAATCCGGAAGTAAAAAGATTCTTACAAAGAAAAACGGTTTTCGTAAGCAATTTTCTTTATCAGACTTAATGGGGGACATCTGAAGAACTGGGAAAGAAAATCGAAATTTCAGGAATTTTTTTGGCTAAATAAAAAAGCCAATCGAAAATTTGTAAATTAGGTTTTATAATATTCGATGCAAAGTACAAAATAATTTTTTTTCGAATTATTCGAATTGCGAATCGAATAGTCGTCGCATGCAGACATGTATTTGCTCCGGGAAAAAAGTATTTAATAATAGCAAAAAAGTGCAGTGACTGGTTTCGTAAATCTGGTTTCGATTAATTAATTTATTAATATAAAACATAACATTTAAAACTCGAACAAAATCAACCTCGATTGGAATGAGTCTAAACGACGTTCGCACACTACGTCAACGCGAGCAAGACGAGAAACGGCTCTCAGTCTCAAGAAACAACGCTTACTTCACTTTCAAAGCAACCGAAAGTAATGCAAGCTCATCCCAAACACGGTCAATTACCCCGAACTTGACCGAATTCTTAAAAGTAGAGAGCGAGAGAGCGCGTTTTGGCTCCCCCTCGCTACCATCGATGTCTCTGCAGCCAAAAAGCGCAGTAACTAGCTCCGCAACTTCTTTGACAACGTCAACCGTAACAACAACAACAACCAAAACTGTAACGAGAGCTCGTTTAACGACGTCATCAGCTAGCAGCGCAAACATTAATACTTCTGCCACTGCGCTGCCCGAAAAAGAGAACAAAAACAAAGAAAATATTAAGCCGGCTGTGCAGACTGGTATGGATTGCTACATCCAAATCAAAAGAGCCCCCTAAATTCTCAACCCAAAATAACCCGTGGCAATGCTAACATAGCTGCAATAGAAACGCCCACGAACTCAAACCGTTTTAAAATCTTGGCAGACTATGAGGATGACGCCGAATCTACAGAAGTCGAAAAAAGGAAGCCTAAGCCCCCGCCAATTTACATACGAGAAAAAAGTTACAACGTTTTTGTCAACAAAATTATAGAGCTTATTAGCAAGGACAACTTCCAAATAATACCACTCGTAAAGGGCAACAACCAGGAAACAAAAGTTCAAAAGACGTTTGAAGATAATTACAGAGTATTATCGAAATACCCCACCGACAAACAGTTTACAGTTTCTGGTGAGCTTCATGACTCCGCACACTGCCCAGCGAGCAAAGATGACCACAACTCGAAAAAGTGCGGCAACTGCGGTGGAAATCACACTGCTAACTATAGAGGTTGCCCAGCTAATAAGGAGCTGAAAAGTAGCATCCACCAGTGGTGATTTACTGCCCGCACCCAAAATAATCAGTTCATAGCCTCCAGGTCAAACCCTTAAGTGTTCTTCTCGACTGCAGCCAGATCCTCACTAGAACCCATAAGCTCTGCCAAAAATGTCACATACGCAAGCGCTTTAAAATCAGGACTGGCTACCCCAGCCTCAATAAGCTCACTGCCGCAATCAGCACACCAAGAACCGAACACGGCTCAGCAGCATCAACCGCCGGAGCAGCCAAAAAAAAACTTTGAAGCAATGATATGCAGTCTACAACAAAGCCTTACGGAGTTTATGTCGTTTATGCGTACAACTTTGCAAGACCTCATGCGAAACCAAAATCTATTATTACAATTGCTGGTTTCACAACAATCCAAATAATGACTTCCCTACGAATATCTACGTGGAACGCTAACGGCGTTTTGCAGCATAAACTCGCGTTGGCGCAATTCCTACTAGACAATCAAATCGATGTAATGCTGCTTTCACAAACACATCTTACGAAAAGATACAATTTCCAACTACGAGGGTATTCATTCTATGGAACAAATCATCCAGATGGTAAAGCACACGGCAACACTGGAATTTTAATCAGAAGCCGTATTAAGCATCATTATCATACGAAATTTGCTAAAAACTACCTACAGGCCACATCAATAAATATACGACTAAATACTGGCAAGCAATTAACTCTAGCCGCCGTATACCTCCCCCACGCTTCACCATAGCGGAAGATGAGTTTATGCAGTTTTTCAACTCACTCGGAGACACACACTGCGGATCTCGTCTCGTGACCCCAGAAGGAAAGCAGCTCTATAATGCAATTATCAAAGTGTTCTTAGCTAGACTATGTTTCTTCTGGCAGACCAACATACTGGCCTGCAGACCCAAAGAAACTTCCCGATTTAATAGACTTAGCGATTACCAAAAACATTCCTAAAAATCTGATAAGCGCCCAATGCCTTTCGGATCTTTCATCTGATCACTCGCCTGTCCTTTTTACTCTACTCCGACACCCAGGAACATGGGATCAATCATCAAAACTGACCTCACATAAAACCAATTGGGTTAAGTGCAGGAAGTACATCAACTCACACATTGAGCTGAGTCCTCACCTCAGCGACGAAGCCAACGTAGATAATTTTGTTAATTCGCTGGAGTCTGTACTCGTCTCAACAGTTCAACAATTTTGTTAATTCGCTGGAGTCTGTACTCGTCTCAACAGTTCAATAGTTCAAACAGTTCAGTCGAAGATCTTGAGAACAATCACCGGGGCACCGTAGTACGTTCGCAACGAAAACATACACCGCGACTTAAACATTCTACCAGTCAAAGAAGTGATCGCTGAACAAAAGGTTAAGTACTTAACCAAGCTATCGGTGCACCCTAACCACCTGGCGAGAGGTCTAACAAGGTTGAACAACCAATCACGCCTTCGTCGCAATGACTTACCCAGCCAGCGACCGACCTGAGGGACGCGCAACCAGAATGCAGTCTTAGTATACTGTTAGTTAAGTTTTAAGGGGGCCCCCCCCATTCTCGGTTTAAAAAAATCGATTTTTTCTTTTTTAATTTAATTCGAACTTATAACTATTCAAGAATGTTCCCTGAAAATTTCAAGTAAAAATTTCAAAAACTCTTGAAGATGTAGCCGATTTATTTAGTCTTATTTAGTTTATTTAGTATTTAGATTTATTGTTAGTCTCAAAATTAAGAGTAGATTCAATAAATAAAAGCAAAGCTATAAAAAACAAAAAAATAATAATTAAAATTAAAAAACAAAATGGCGGCTGTGCAGCATTTTTTCGTAGGCCCTTTTTGTTGAAGAGGGTCCATAGCCGGACAGCTAACGTCCTTAATTTTTGATCGAGTACAAAAAATCAAGTTTGGTTAGTTTCTATACATCAACAGCTATCGACACACGTAGGATTTTTGCTATACATTGATTTTTTTGCAAAATGGTAACTGTTTAAAAAAGTTAAAATTTAAAAAAAAAAAAAGTAGGCACTATAAAAAAATACGTGTGTCGATAGATAAAGGTAGGCCGTCAGCCAACGGGTACAACAGGGGGACCTACGCGCAAGCAATTGCGTGCCGTAACTGTGTACACCGCTGGTAGTGCGACTATACTCTCCACGTGAGGGCGGCTGGTAACAGGTCCCGGTAAGGTCATGTCTCTGCCGAGGATGCTGGCTAATGGTAGTCGGGCGGGGAGAAGAACACTCCCTTCCTTAAATTACCCCAATCCAAGGTGGAACAGCATATGCCGAAGGATGCGTGTCCGAGGGGGGGCTCGGGCGCTAATATGCGAACTCTGGGGGACAGGCCGACCTCCCAGTTTTAACCAGGCTTATCGTGACAAGCGGGCTATGTCATGATGGACGAACCCCTTCCCGCCTACTCGTGGGACCAAATATGAACACTTTACCTAATAACAAAAACCAAAGCGGAGAGCGGAACTCCCTAAAAAAGACCGGAAATGGGGCCAACGGCCCGTCAAACTCCAAGGCCCTCAAAAGCCAAGGAGTTGCTGAGATGGAGAAGTCCCCCACAGAGGGACAACATCTGGAGGCGGGACGCGCCGGTGCGGTGGAGGTTGCCAAGGCAACTTCTTCCAAAGCGGGGCTAGCTATGGGACCACCGAACGGTGTGGAGAGGAAGACCCCAGGGTCAACCTCTAAACCAACCGGCGGTGCCCCAAAGGCGAACCCTGGTCCGGAAGCGTCTCACTCGACGCAGCGTAAAGGATCCTACAAGGACAGAAGAAGAGCAGCCTTCATTCTGATGAGGGCGGACCCATCGGCCGAAGCCAACCCGGACCAGGCCGAGATTATTAAGTGGGCAAGGGAGATCCTACCCGACTTCAATCCGGAAAAGGCGGGAGAAAGGCTGGATCCGAAGAGACGCACTGGGTCAGACCCTGCCAAGGAGGCCGCGCAAAGCGCGAAGAGGCAGAGGTCCACAGAGGGAGAAGCCCCCCAGGCCAAGAAGAGGAAGGCCCAGCCGCAGCCGCCCAACCGCTCGTTCGCTGAGGTGACGAAGGGAAGAACCCTAATTGGAGTCCTGGACAAGGGCTCCAAGGATGGGCTCATCCCCAAGGAACTCTGGCGACGAGTGGTAAACGAGTTGCATGGGCGCTTCGTGGAGGAGATGCTGCGAAGTGGAGGACCCCCACCTGAATGCGAAGACGCAGGATGGTACCAGGGTAGCGTCAAGGTGATTGCTTGCCAAGACGCGCGATCGGTGGAAACCTACAAGCGGATGATTGCATCGCTTGGAGAGGTCTACCCTGGAGCTAAGCTGGTGGCGGTTGACTGGGACGAGATCCCCAGCAAACCGAGGGCGCGAGTGTGGCTCACAGAAAAGCCAGCCGACCCTAAGACCATCCTGACCATGCTTAGGATGTGCAACCCGACGCTCCCCACGGCGGACTGGAGAGTCGCCAAGGTCGAGGAGGCGGTGGGATTGCGGAGGCAGGTCGTCCTCACACTAAACGAGGAGACCGTAAAAGCCCTGGAGAGGACGGAGCACCGGCTTAAATACGGATTCGAGCATGTCTCGGTCCGTATATATAAATCTGATGCGAAGGCCAAGCCAGGAGGTATTGGTCTGGAGGCAGACACGCAAGAGCCAGACTTGGAGGAGCCGACCGAAGAGGGGCACCCGGAGGAAATGTCGGACGAGGAGGAGGACATTCTAGAAGGGTACACCTCGGAGGAGAGCGACTTGGCAAGGGCGCTTGGTGGTGTCGGAATGGAGGACTCTCTGCTGGGCTCCGAGACGGAGGCAGAGATAACTGTGGTGGAGGTTTGTAAGGATGTCCCTGACGATCTTACAAATAAACCTCCACCACAGTAAAGCAGCGTCAGCTGCCCTCCTTCTCCACCTCGCCGAGAGTGGAGCAGATGTGGCCCTCATCCAGGAACCCTGGATCCTAGGAGACAGGATTCTTGGGCTGGGGGCGTCGGAGTTCAGGCTCTGCAAAGCCAACACTACAGGTAAAAGGCGAGCCTGCATCCTCGCAAAAAAGAACCTTAACCTCTTTTTGCTACCCAATTTCAGCAATGAAGACCACGTAGCCGCAGCCGTAGAGAGCCCAAATGGCCCTCTAAGGATATGTTCGGCGTATATGGGCCACGACCAGGAGGCCCTTCCCCCGCACCCGCTGATCAAACAGCTGGTGGAAGACAGCAGGAAGCACAAGATCGACCTGATCATAGGTTGTGATGCTAACGCCCATCATCATCAGTGGGGCAGCACTGACACAAACGAGAGGGGTGAGTCAATCTTCGATTTTATCCTAGGCTCTAATCTTTTGGTGGGTAACAGGGGTACAGAACCCACTTTCATAGTCAAGAACAGAAGAGAAGTACTTGACGTCACTCTTTACTCTGAATCCCTAGCAGACAGGATTGTTAGATGGGGAGTCCTAGAGAAACACTCATTCTCAGACCACCGATACATAGAATTAGTGGTCAATTTCGAGAACTTTAATCGACTAACGGTACGCAACCCGAGAAAAGCGAACTGGGAGTTATATAGAAAGAAGCTAGATAGTTCCTTGGGAAATCCTCCAACAGGGAATGTGGATAGTAGGGCAGCCCTGGATTCCATGGTGGATACGCTCACGGCAGCGTGCGCCAGGGCATTCAATAAAGCTTGTCCCAAAATCAGATCGGGCAAAAGCAAGTCAAAGAAACCACCTTGGTGGTCGCAAACACTTGCGCCTTTTAAAACCAAGGCCCGCAAGGCCTTCAATTTTGCCAGAAAAACAAACTCGGAGGCAGCCTGGGAGTCGTACAAAGCGGACCTTAGGCGATATAATAAAGAGCTTCGCAAGGCAAAAAGAAATGCCTGGGCCGAGTTCTGCACGAACATTCAGGAAACATCAGAGGCCTCTCGACTCAGGAAGGTCCTTGCAACTACTGCACCAAATGTAGGATACATTAAAACCTCAGAGGGCAACTGGACATCGTCCAGCAAAGAAACCCTTGAGGCTCTCATAGAGACACATTTCCCGGGATGCTCTCGAGAAGACGCAACCCTGGAAATACAGACACAGGGGAATAGCCCACCCACCAACAATCCACTTGAATACCTATTGAATGATAGATATCTCAGCTGGGCAATAAATAGCTTCAAGCCCTTCAAATCCCCGGGTCCAGATGGCATTGTACCGGCTCAACTAATTAAAGCCGGTCCCAACCTGAAATCATGGGTCAAGACAGCTTTCTCAGCAATCTTCAGGATGGGCATTGTACCCCAAAGGTGGTTGCGGACGAAAGTCGTATTTATACCCAAGGCGGGTAAACCATCTCACTGCACCCCCAAGGACTTCAGACCAATAAGCCTGTCGTCCTTCCTTCTGAAGACAATGGAGAGACTAATCAGCCTCCATATCAATCTTACTATAAACCCAGAGGATATCTCGGGATCACAACATGCGTATAGGAAGGGCCGATCCACGGAAACGGCACTCCACGAAATCACTACTTTTGTCGAGAAGGCACTTAGTGACAAGGAATACGCACTCATTGCTTTTCTAGACATAGAAGGTGCGTTCAACAACATCCTACCAAGCTCGATAACCAATGCGCTGACAGGACTAGGAATAGATAACCAATCCGTACGCCTTATTAAGCAGATCCTGGTAAACAGGACTGTTGAGGCGTCACTAGGAGGAGAATCTATTCATAGATACGTCAGAAGAGGCACCCCGCAAGGAGGCGTACTCTCACCCCTGCTCTGGAACGTGGCGGTTAATAGCCTACTGCGATCCCTTGAAGGGGGTGGTTGCAAAGTTATCGCTTACGCGGATGATGTCGCAATTGCCTTCTCAGGAAAATTTCCCCAGACTCTATGTGACCGCATGACGGATAAACTTAGGGTCCTCTCAACATGGGCAGCTAGAAATGGACTAGGTGTTAACCCATCCAAAACAGAGCTCGTCCTCTTCACCAGGAAGTACAAAATACCAAACTTAAGGCTTCCAAAACTATTAGGAGAAACACTATCTCTTAGCGATAGCGCCAAGTACCTAGGGATTACGCTAGACAGGAAACTGGACTGGAAATTAAACACTATGGATAGAGCCAACAAAGCTGCAATCGCGCTCTATACTTGCAGAAAAGCCATTGGTCTTAAATGGGGAATGTCACCAAAAATAGTAAGATGGCTTTATACAGCGGTCATAAGACCCATCCTCTTCTACGGGGTGGTGGTATGGTGGCCCGCTCTCACCAACTCCACAATCAGGGAGAAGCTTAGGAAAACGCAAAGGATGGCGGAAGTCTGTATCACGGGCAGCCTACGTACCACTCCTACGGACGCACTAGACTTCATACTCGACCTTTTACCAGTAGAGATAATGGGAGTCAAGATGGCCACGCTATCGGCAATCAGGCTACGAGAGACGGGCGCATGGAAAAGGACTGACTACGGACATACCAAGTTAGATCTACACCACTGCACGCCAACGGGGTCTACGGACTACTGCGTACCTGTCGATAATCCCACCTTAAAATACAAGGTCTACATTCCAACAAGGGAGGAATGGGACACACAAATCCCGGGACCAGCCGGTTCCCTCCATATTTACACAGACGGCTCAAAATTGAATGGCCAGGTGGGAGGCGGTTTCCATTGCGAACAGCTGTGTTTAAATGAGTCCTTCAGACTCCCAGACCACTGTAGTGTTTTCCAGGCAGAAATAATAGCTATCGGAGAAGCACTCAAATCCCCAGCACTTATTGGTAATCAGGACACAATCTGTATCTTCTCAGACAGTCAAGCGGCACTCAAAGCCCTTGACGGTCTTTCATCCAACTCCAGGACAGTGAATGACTGTCCTGTGACTGACAGATCTCTTAACGAGATGGCAGAGCAGCATGACATACACCTCATATGGGTGCCCGGGCATAGGGACCACGAGGGTAACTGCGCCGCCGACGAACTAGCAAGAGCAGGTACTACCAATCCTCTCCTACCGGAGAAGGAACCAGTAGGTATCCCCTTAGCTACGTGTAGGCTAAAATGCAGAGATCACTTTGACCGCGCAGCACTGCGGAAATGGAGAAACCTCCAAAACTGCAGGAACTCCCGCATGATATGGCCAATCCGATCTAGGAAGAGGTCAATGATGCTCATCGCCCTGAATAGGCAGGACTGTAGTCTGGCGATCAAGGCCATTACGGGACATTGGTTAATAGGAGCACACGCGGCTAGACTAGCGGTGCCTCATTATGACTACTGCAGAAGCTGTGGAGACGAAGAAGAGGAAGAGACAGTCGCACACCTCCTGTGTCAATGCCCTGCGCTGGGGCGCATTCGACTCAAATTCCTGGGCGCAGCAATACTTACAGACCCTACAGACCTCGCGGAGGTCGCTCCACACAGACTCGTAGCCTTCATCCGTAAAGCCGGATGGGACCGCGAGCCGCTTCAAGAAGGATAGAGCACCCTTGGGCACATAAGTAGTGGGAAGGGAGAGGTCCTTTTGTAGGATCCTTGCCTGTGCGGTATCACAAGGAGCCCTAGCGGCTCAAGTGGATGGGGATCAGAAACCGGCCCTCATCGCCGCCTCAACCTAACCTAACCTAGATAAAGGTATTGGAAATACAATTGGCAGCACTACCCGATATATATCGGGAGCTTTATTATTTTTATAAGTATCTCCTCTAAGGCCTCTTCTTCTGTTTCTGTCACCTCTATTGCCAACAACCTTGTTCTACAACACCTTCATTATAATAAATAAATAGAACTATTGCCTAAAATACAACAGGTTATGGGCCCAGCACGCTTCCACTGCGCCAGAGAATAGTTCAAAGAAGGATAGTGAACAAATAGTGAGTTCAAATGGCAAAATTCCATTTGTGGTGAAATTTCCGGCACACACATATATACATAACGTGTGTATGTAAAAGTCTTATTGGCAACAGAGGAAAGAAGCGTGTTCGTTGCTTGTGTAGCTACGTGAAATGTTAGCTTGTGTAGCATAACTAAACGCAGATCAAAAAGCAAAATGAGTATTGCTAGTATACGCATAGAGCCTTTGGGCAAAGACAATTTCGACACCTGGAAAATACAAATGCAGGCCCTTTTGATAAAAAATGACTCGTGGAAATATGTCAACGGGACTCTTTTAAAACCCGAAGATAATTTCGCACAATGGATAAATGAAGATGCAAAGGTTAAGTCCGATCTCATTTTGGCCATGTCAACATCGGAACTTAGGCATACGAAGAACTGCGAAACTGCAAATGATATATGGGTAAAGCTGCACAACACTTACCAGTCTACAGGGCCAGCCCGTAAAGCCGCACTGTTGAAATCGCTGATCTTACTGAAAATGAATGCAGGCGGAGATATGAGAAGCCACATAGATAAGTTTTCGGATTTAGTTGACAAAATAAACGAAGTTAATCTGCTGAATATTGACGATCTGTTAACCATCTTGCTACTATACAGTACACCAGAGGAGTACGAACAGTTTCGAATTGCGATTGAAACTCAGGAAAACTTAATATCAACAGAAGCACTAAAAATTAAGTTACTAGACGAATACGAGGCAAGAAACAGAAATCCAAGCGAGTCGACGCCTGGAGCATTATTGGTGCACAAGAAGTATAATCCCAGCAAGCCGAAACAACTAAGCACCAATAAAAAATTTAAGTTTAAATGTTACAGCTGTGGAAAAGTCGGTCACCGTGCAGCTGAGTGCAGATCAAAGCCAATGAAGAACCAGAGCGAGAGCATGTACATCAACATAGCAAATTATACAAACAGTGATTGCAGTAACTGGTGTCTAGACTCTGGAGCAACGTCACACATGTGCTCACAGAAAAATATGTTCGAGACCCTGGAGCCAGCTGAAGGCTCAAAGCTCAGACTGGCAAACGATGAGGCCACAGATATAAAAGGATGTGGATCCGTGCAGTTCTCCCCAAAGAACAAGTTCACCGCCAGCCTGAAAAACGCACTCTATGTGCCGGATTTAAGAACCAATCTCTTATCGGTCTCAAAAATATGTGATCACGGCTTCAATGTAATATTCAAGAAAGAGAAAGCTGAGGTAGTTAGAGCCAAAGGAGGAGAATTAGTTTTTACCGCTCCTCGCAAGTTGGACTTGTACCAGATCGAGGAAAAACACGAAAGCAGCCAGATCGCCATAAGTAAGCAAAACAGCACCAAAGAATGGCATGAGTGTTTCGGCCATCTAAATGAGCCGGATATGAAAGAACTGATCGGAAAAGGCAAAGTTCAAGGAGCTAAGGTAAACCTAAAGGAGAGTCTCCCAATTTGTGAAATATGCATCAAGGGGAAGCAGTCCCAGAAGCCGTTCCCAGTATCGAATTCAAGGGCAAGGGATATACTAGAACTAATCCACAGTGACGTATGCGGGCCCATGCGAGTAAACAGCCACGGAGGCAGCCGTTATTTTCTGACATTTACAGATGACTTCTCGAAATGGTGCGAGCTCTACACTATAAAAAGTAAATCAGAAGTGTTCCAAAAATTTAAAGAATTCAAGAACTACGTAGAACGACGAACTGGAAAGAAGCTAAAAACAATCAGGTCAGATAACGGCACAGAATACACCAATAATGAGTTCAAAAATTACCTTGCAGCTCAAGAAATAAAGCATGAGTATTCCGTTGAATATACACCTCAACAAAACGGCACAGCCGAACGTAAAAACCGAACCCTTGTAGAAATGGCTCGCTGTCTCATGTTACAGAGGCTGTTAGAGAGGCTGCTCTGCCTGCGAGCTACTGGGCCGAAGCAGTAAACACAGCTAACTACATAAGAAACAGATGTCCTTCAAGAAGCCTATGTGGAGAAACGCCTTTCAAGCTGTAGAACAATCGCATCCCAGTTGTGAAGCATATGCAGAAGTTTGGTCAAATTGCTTACTCACTGGACAAACGATCGAAGAGTAAGTTCAGCTCAAAATCCAGGAAATGTGTTTTCGTTGGATACTGCAGCGATGCCAAAGCTTATAGCCTGTATGATGTAGAAACCAAAACTTTAATTAAAAGCCGAGATGTTGTTTTTACACACTTATTTGGGCACGACTACAAGTACGAGGATTTTATGGAATTCCCAATCAATATCGACATTGAACCAGTAGCAGTTGATCGACCAGAAAATGACGACCCAGATGACAACGACGGCAGCCAAACAGAAGATCCCGAGCCAGAGGACCCTGAACCAGATGATGAACAACCAGAAACGGAAATATTGATAAAACGTGGACGCGGAAGAAGAAGATATTAACAGGCAAACCAGGAAGGCCCAAGTTAATGTACAATCAAATAATTGCAGACCGAATCGACACATCAAACCAGCAACCCGAGTACGATCAAAAAGACATATTCTATGAAGCCACCTCACTTGCAATGAACTCAAAGGAGCTAACTGCGAGCGCAGCTCTTAAAGGCACGAACGCCATCGAATGGAAGGAGGCATTGATAAACGAGTACAAGTCATTGAAAAAGAACAATACATGGGAGGTTGTCGATCGTCAGAAAAACCATAAGGTTATCGAAACGAAGTGGGTGCTACGAACAAAATATTCGCCCGACTGAAAGATAAATTGTCGAAAAGCTCGATTGGTCGCAAAAGGATTTACACAACGCGAAGGTATTGAATACGACGAAACCTTTTCTCCAGTATCCCGAATGAGCTCAATAAGGATATTAACAGCTTTAGCCACGGAACTCGGATTGGATGTTCACCAACTCGATTTCAACAGCGCCTATTTAAATGGGGACATCGAGGAAGAACTTTATGTAGGCGTCCCACCTGAGTTCCAAGAAATATTGACAGCAAATGAGAAGAAGATGTTGAAGCATGAATTATCTAACAAATTCCAGATGAAAGATTTGGGCAAGATATCGTATTGTTTGGGCATAGAATTTAAACAAAGCGAAGACAAGACAGAGTTCACCATGGCCCAACCAAAGTATATAGCAGACATCCTGAAACGTTTCAACATGGAAAACTGCAAGCCTGTAAATACTCCAATTAATACAAGCGAAAAATTGTCTACGGAAATGTGTCCAACCACAGAAAGCGAAAAGGAAGAAATGTCTAGTGTGCCATATCAGAGTTTGGTAGGAGCCTTAATGTGGTTGGCAGTATCAACGCGCCCTGATATAGCGTTTGCAGTGAGTGCACTAACCAATATAACACAAATTTTGGGAAACAGCACTGGATGGCTGCAAAAAGGGTATTACGCTACTTAAAAGGAACCCAAAACCATGGTTTGTTTTATAAACGAAGTGGCCAAAACCTAGTAGGCTACGCAGATGCTGACTGGGCCGCAAACATTGACGATCGCAGATCTTTCACGGGATTTGCCTTCAAGTTCGCAAGTGCAGCAATATCCTGGGAAAGTAGAAAGCAACGGACGGTTATATTGTCAAGCACAGAGGCGGAGTACATGGCCCTATCAGACTCATCAAAAGAAGCAGTTCACCTTAGAAGTTTCCTTAGCGAAGTTTTGGGGCAACTGAAGACAACTGTCATTTACAACGACAATCAAGGAGCCGGTCAACTTGCTTGCAACCCTGTATTTCACAAACGCACCAAGCATGTTGACATCCGCCACCATTTCATCCGAGAGCTGGTTGAAGAAGGAACTATATCCGTGAATTACATCTCAACGACCGAGATGCCAGCAGACATATTAACAAAAGGACTTGGAGCCTCAAAACACAACACCTGTAAGACATCCTTGGGTGTATGTCCAGTCGATTAGCAGCTTACCAATTGAGGGGAAGTATTGGAAATACAATTGGCAGCACTACCCGATATATATCGGGAGCATTGTTATTTTTATAAGTATCTCCTCTAAGGCCTTTTCTTCTGTTTCTGTCACCTCTATTGCCAACAACCTTGTTCTACAACACCTTCATTATAATAAATAAATAGAACTATTGCTCAGCCTAAAATACAACAAAAGGTATTCTAAATATACTGCCAAAATTTCAGATCGATCGGTTAAGATTTGTTCGAGTTATGTTTCCGGCAGTCTACAAAAAAATGGTTTCGAGAAAAACGCGTTCAATGTTTAAAGTACTGTGGGATATACCTGTGAGGCATCGCCGTAATTTCGACACTTTGACACTTTTGCCGGATTAACCTTAATGGTATGTTATTTTTAAGACCCTAAAGAATTTTTAAAGCGAAAAAAAATTTTTCTTTTTTTTTTTTTTAATTTTACTCAGATGTCCCCCCTTAAAAGAATAGTATCAAATCTTGTAAAACGTAACAAAATCGCCTCTTAAATGAATAAGCTTCTTCAGCACACCGTTTTTTTCTGAAAATCTAACGAGACTTTCTAAAAATAAAATTGATGCTGTGTGTTTATTTGTACAGCACAGTCATCGAATTACACTGCCCAATTTGAATTATATAAAATGGATTTTGAAGTTAATGGAATTATTTTTAAGTTTAAATATTAATAAAAGATAACTTGTGTTGTTATTGATTCTTTACCTAATTATATTTTTAGTATCTTTTGCATTCGTATTTTTTATGTTTACGTAAAGTTTTAATTGTGTTTTAATTAGAGTTTTAATTGTGATCCCCCAAAATTCTCCGATTCATTTTGTATTCAGTGTATTTGTTAATATATTACGGTATAAAAAAGGTAAAACTAAAAAAAAAGTTCAAATCAGCTGATTTGCATTGTAGTTGGGCTATGTCTTTGTGTTCCTCTTTCGTGTTTTATTATCTTAGCTTCTAATTTTATTTTTTTTTAGCTTTAGTATACCATTGCAGAGGGTATAATAATTTTAGTCAAAAGTGTGCAACGCAGTGAAAGAGACATCTCCGACCCTATAAAGTATATATATTCTTGATCAGGATCACCTCCTGAGTTCATATGAGCATGTCCTTCTGTCCGTCTGTCTGGGGAAAACAATGCCAACGACACAATGATCAGCTGCACTTTAAAAATATAAGTACTCTCTCAAAGAAAAATTCATTAATACCCAATCTAAAGAACCTGTTTCTGCTCAACAAGTTGAAATTTATAATCTTAGCAACCAAGCTAAATAGGTTAAGCCAACTAGACCTAGACATTTCCTCTTTTTTAGTCAATGAAAATTCAAATTTAGTTCCTGAATCAAGAACCTTTTCAGTTAATTGAAAAGATTGTATTTTTATTACAAATTCAAAAATTGGTTTAATTAAAAACAAGAAAGGAAAGCTAACTTCGGGCGGAGCCGAATTTTATATACCCTTGCAGTTAAAACCGGAATATAGAATAGAATCTGTACCAAGTTCCAGCTTTCTATCTTCAAAAACACGAAAGTTGGGTCATTTCCGATCGTTCAGTTATATGGCAGCTATAGGATATAGTCGGCCGATCCTTATGAAATTTGGCATGTCGTAATGTTTTGCCAAAAATAGCACTCATGTCAAATTTGAACTCTCTAACTCTAAAAACACCAAAGTTATACCATTTCCGATCAGTTATATGGCAGCTATAAGATATAGTCGGCCGATCCCGGTCGTTCCGACTTATATACTGCGTGCAAAGGAAAGAAGGGTGTGTGCAAAGTTTCAAGTCGATAGCTTTAAAACTGAGAGACTAGTTCGCGTAGAAACAGACAGACAGACGGACAGACGGACATGCTCATATCAACTCGGGAGGTGATCCTGATCAAGAATATATATACTTTATAGGGTCGGAGATGTCTCCTTCACTGCGTTGCACACTTTTGGACAAAATTATAATACCCTCTGCAAGGGTATAATAACCAATCAATACAAAAGTTTTTTTTAATGTTGCTTGTCTATATTCTTTTCTTAAGATATTTTTTTAAGAAATAAATAAAAATAATAACATAATAATAATCATAATAACAAAAATATAATAATCTTCCTAAATATAATAACAAAAATTAAAATGACTCTAAAATTCTCTATTTTTAGTTAATAATAATATAAACATAGCAATTTTTCAGAAATCTGGATTTTAGGTATGGAGTCTTTGGAATTTATTCTAGGAAAGTTAAATGTTACATTAATATTAAAGCAGTTGGTGCTGTACAACCAATCTAAAAAACAACATAAACATTTTTAGTATCTATGCCGCACTGGTATTAAAGGTGGCGATTTTAATGACAAATATAGTATTTGGGGTAACACCACGCTTGATGCCAGAGGAGGCATCTTGGAAAACGCTTTTTTAAATTCAGGATTTTTATGCATTAACAATGGCGATCCAACCTAATCACATAGTCCGTCCTATTTCTCTACCCTTGATGTCACTGTCACAAACAATAATCATCTTAGATTTAAATGGGCTTCAGGAAATTCTTAAATTTATTGAAGTTTTAATTGAAGTGGATAATATTTCGGCTTCTTTCAACTCTTATAAATATAATCACCAAAAAATTATTTAAGATTTCTCTAATGTTCATATTACTTCTCTAGACACTCTTTTTACTTCTCAAAACACACACGCCAATAATACGATAAAATTAAATGGAAATAATAGATACGTTCCTTAAAAATACTGGGATGAGGGTTGAGAAAAACTGTTTACGCTAAAAAACAAATAAGAAAAAAATATTTTAAATCCAAGCTTTACACAGAAGCTATTGCCTATATTAACAGTAATAGAAAACTTAATTACTTCTATAAAATAAGAAAGGATACCCTAAACAGGCTTTTAGATGATTTATCTGACCCTACCTCAATGAAAGATAGGTGGGGAAAAATTCCAAAAGTACATTTTTTGACTCGGAGCACCACGGTTTTCTTAGTCAAATAGCCACAGTTCCTAACACTGCTATTTGTGATGATATTTTCCCTGACGACCTAATTTACACAAATTCTATCTCAAACTTCACATATCGTGAACTTCTTGTCTTTCTCAAATCCCGTAACCCTGATTCTGCTAAGGGACTCGATAAGATTACATATAGAATGCTCCTAGCCTTACCTACTGTGCATTTAGAAAACCTTGTTTCCTTACTTAATTGTACTTTAGACCAAGGTAATATTCCAAATAATTGGCGTAGAACAAAAGTCCTGTACCTACGAAAAACTCTTCTGTAATTACAAACAAAAGACATATTTGCCTTCTAAGTGTAATTTTCAAATGTTTTGAGGGCTTTATTAAATCGAGTATGGAGAATCACATTAATAGACACGATATTCTCCCTCCAACGTCCTATGTTTTTATGAAAAACCATTCAACATCGCAATTTATTAATAATGTGATCAACACTATAGCTAATTTAAAAGCTCGTGGCTTCCATGTTACAGCAGCAGTTCCTGATTTAAATAAAGCGTTTGACGCGGTCAAAATTCCTATCCTAGGTAGAAAATTATTTAATTTAGGTTTTAGCCACTGAAATAATTTTAACTTTAGGCAAGGCAGAGGTTACAGTCGACAAAGGTGTTAATCAGGGAAGCTGTCTTAGCCAAATTCTAATTAACCTTTACACTCTTGAGCTTCATAATCTAAGCAACAATCATTACAATACTCTTTTCCAGTACGCGAACGATTTTTTTAGTGTGCTGAATCTAAATTAGGGCAGATTATTATTTAAATATTCACCAGCCACACTTATTTGTTAATTTTTTTTTATGGTGTGGGTAAACTAATCTCATTTAACATTTTGGCGGCCCCGGGTGGACTAGTGCTAAATATTTAAAAATAAAAATAAACATAAAGTAACAGTGACACTTTGTTATTACACACAACAAAGACCAAAAAAAACAAAAACTCAAAAAAAAAACTAAAAAAAAAATTAAAATTAAAAAAATGTAAAATTGATAAACAACATGCATACATATCCACATAACTGTCGCTCCGGTTTTTTCGTGGCAGGAGTAGAGCCGGTTGGTTGAATATCCGTGGGGAGCCGGCAGTAGGTTACTGCCGCTGGTTGAGTAGTGGTGACCACCAAGGTTGGCAGCCACTGGAGAGTCGGGTGGTCGCTTCGACTCCCTTCCTTCTTCTAAAGATTACGGTGGGAGATACTTATCTCCGTTGTTACGGCCCTTAAGGCACGATAACAAAATTCAATAATCAGAATAAATGTAACGGCAAGTCCGGAGTTTTATAATCGAGCTAGTGCTCTTTATTTCAAATCCAAATTAAAACTAAAACTTAAGATTTAACAAAAGCTCATGCATAGCCCGTGGCAGACCTTTCACATTTTGCAGCAGTCATACGATCGCTGTCAGCCAATGAAAAGGAGCCACGGCTCGGAATGGTACAATGTGCTGGCTCAGCTCTAGGGCCAATAAGGTGGACCCAATTTAGGGTGGACCATGCATGAGAGAAAAATGTAATAATAATAATAATAATAATAAAAAATGATTAATACTAGAAAATGATAAACATTGATAAATGATTAATATTAATAAAGAAAAAACGAATTGGCCTGCTCAGCCTAAGCTGGGAGTTGGTTGTTAACTACTCCCCCCTTAAATTAGACGCCGTCCTCGGTGACAGCCAGTTCGTCGATGGACTTTTGTAGCTGGGCTGCCTCTCGTTTGCGCCTGCAGTGTTGTTGGAGCAGGACCAAGTCGCATAGTGTGAGGCTGACGGCAACTCCCGCGGTGAACCAAATCCTCGGGGAACCTCCAGCCGACACGTCATCTCAGAGCTCCTGCATTAAACGCAGGTTATGCTCATTCATCCGCTGTAGCATTGGCAGACTCAGTCCCGTGATATAAATTAGGGGGGAGGCCGCAATACCCGGGCTCATATTCACTGAGTAGTTGAGGTTCAAATATACGGAGTCGTTGATCACCCCCTTTCTCTCGAAGGTGATGAGGTGGGTCCCTACTATGGTTGTTGTGGGACCGTCATCGATGGTAATCCTCGTTAGTTTCTCATTAACGATAATTACTCCGTCGTCCACAATTGTAAGGGGTTCCAGATTGCTGGGCCGCGTCCGGCATGTAGCCTGCATTTAAATGCCTGGCGCAGGTGTCGTGAGGCGCTTTTTTGCAAAATGTGGCCAAGTTGGTAGAAGGGCAATCGGAGACTGCTAGGATTCCGTCATCAAATTCCGCCACGATGTTGTCTTCTATTTGTAGCATAGTATGGTAGTGCGCGACAGGGAAGAGCAGGACTTTTTTACAAATACGCTTAACCCTAGAATACTGGACTATAACGTGGACAAGAACATTATTTTGAAAAATTTTAATCTTAGATACATCCATAAGGCTAACTATTGGGACCTCTGTAAGCTGTTCGTCAAAAATAGCCTTTAGGTCATTGTGATTGAAAATAGTAGGATTGATGATATTATTTTTAGCAAGCGTGATGGTGATCACACAATTTTGGATTTCTGATATTAAAATTCTATTCCTGGCAAGGAGTGTTTCATACAAATGGCCTAAGTGAACAAGCCCGTTCCTCTTCTCCCTGAGGATCTTGTTTACTGTGTCTGTGAGTAGATTGATGTGTTTCTGCGTTAATTATAACCTGTCTATTATTATGTTAATTCTACTTAGATCGTCCGCGTCGGGTGTACCGGCCACGACCTTAAGGACTGAGCGCAAAAAATCAAGGCTCCTGGCCATTCTATGGTGTATCTTAAGTTCCTCCAAAAGGTTCTGGGCATGCTCAATGTCCACTTCCAGCAGCTTCCTCATATGGGACTGTGGGAACAGTTCCAGCATTCTGACTGTGGAGTCAATTATGCTGGCAAACTCGGACAGATTTGTCGAGTGCCTGACCAGGCCGTACTGTTCCCATATCAAAACATTGCCATCTAGCACCGGGATGTATTTAGCGTGCGAGAAATCGGTGAGTCTCGCGCTCGCGGTGGACAGCAGTATGATGGATATAATGGCGAGCCTGTGGGAATTATAGCAAAGATTGGGTTCTCGAAGACTCTGTTTTGAACAGTTCCAGTAGAGACCTCAATATTAGTTTCACAGTATCCTCAATTTGTTTATCAATTTTGAGGCATCTGGCAATTTCCGACAGGGTACTGGGAAATCTCTGTATCGATGCTGTATTGGTTTTTCAGCAATGATGTGATTGTCTCCGAGTTAAAGGAGGCCTCATTGTCGCAGTATATGGTCTTGGTGTTAGGGTAAAAATTTACTAATTGAAGAATAGGTGCTCGTACATCTATTATTGTCCTAGAAACCAAGGGCTGTACGATAGCGAATTTGGAAAATTTATCAATGCAAGTTAAGAAAATTTTTTTGGTCGGTCGAAAAAATGTCGATATGCAACATTTCCCCAACGTATGATGGGATAGGCGTAGTTCCCAATTCCTGTTTCTTGGGATGGCGGTCGTATTTGGCTTTATTGCAGACCTTGCAATTTGCGACCACTTCGCTAGATGACATGTTCGGGAAGTAATAATCCCGGAGAATTTGTTTTGCGTTCTCCTGGGCAACCCTATGGGCGCGATTGTGCTCGGTGTTAGTGATTTCCAACTGTTCATTAGCGTTGGGTTTGTCACTGACGAAGGTTTTACAATGCCAGAACTTGGTCGAAGGAAATTCCTGCCTCAAGGCATGTTGGATGCGAGCCAGGGTAGCGAAATCACAGTAAATAGCGTTCATAACGTTGGCGTTGATGATCTCTTTAACGGATTCAATAAGGAAGTCCTTGTTATTAAAATTGATGATATGGCGAGTTCTATTTCTGAAGACTATGAAATCTCGCCGAAGCGGTTGGCCCGCTTTTTCCAAAATAATTTGGTTTCTAAAGCATTTATGAGGTTTGTCTGTGGTCTCTATGGTGTATGGGAGCGAAAGCTCACTATGCACCGTGGCCGCGTCAGACTGGGCTTCAGCCTCTAAGTTATTCAGGGGTTGCCTCGATAGCGCGTCAGCTACTAGGTTTTGTTTTCCGGGTGTGTAAAACACTTTCCCGTTGTTTTCATCAATGAATGCTTTCCATCGCTTACTTTTAAACGCGTAATTTTGGAGTTTGCCTATTGCCCAGACCTATCGCCAATAATTCTCTTTCGTTGGTGGCGTAGTTCAGCTCGCAGTCTTTTAGCGTGCGTGAAATCATGGTAATAGGTCTTTTATTCTGGGATAGTACCGCGCCTATTCCACTCGCTGAGGCGTCGGTGGTTATGTCAAACGGTGATTTAAAATCAGGGTATGTCAATATGACATCTTCGGATGCCAAAATGTTACGAAGGTGATCGAATGCATTTCGCTGGGTTTCATTAAACCTGACAGCTACTTTTTTCGACATATTCTTGCTGACCGTTCCGTTTTCTCATTTGAGGATGGCGGTCAGAGGTCTAGCAATAGATGCAAAGTTTTTTACAAAGCTTCTGTAATAGCTCGCCAGGCCTAGGAAGGACCTGAAGCTAAACAGATTTTTTGGTTCCGGGAACTCTTTTATTGCCCTAACCTTTTCGGGGTGTGTTTTTGTTTCTCCTCTGGTGACAATGAACCCTAGAAACTCAACGCTCTCTTTAAAGAACTTTTTTTTTCCCGTGCCACCCTCATGTTGGCATCGAGAAGGCGCTTGAGCACCGTGTCAATATGCTTGACATGTTACGTTTCATTTTCGGAAAAGATGATAACGTCGTCAACGTAGACGTAGCATATTTTGCCGATTTCTTTCCGCAGCCCATCGTTGATGGAAAAATACTCTTTGGAAAATACTCCCTGCATTTTTTAGGCCGAAGGATAGTCGGCAGAATTAGTACTTCCCACCATTAACTGAGAACGAGGTCTTCTCTCAGTCCTTTTCAGCCAGGTATATTTGGTGGTACCCTGACTTCAGGTCTAGGGTGGTAAAGAATTTGGCTTTTCCCAAGCTCGCTAGAATTATTGGTATGCTCGGCATGGGGTAGCGATCGGCGACTGTTCGCTCGTTCAGCTTCCTGAAGTCGATTACTTATCGCTTCTTCTTACTGCCATTATCAGCAGTCCCTTTATTGTCAACCACCCAGGCAGGGCTGTTGTATGGGGATCTGATTATGCCTGAAAGCGCAGGAACCCTTAGACCAGAATAAAGTTTAGCCCATGGAGGTAGACCCCTTAACGGCAAAATTCAGACAAGAAACAAGTTGCGGAAAGCCTCAAAGTAACAACAATTACAAAGGGCAGAAGTCGTCCCAGCGTCAATCGGGCCAAAGACGCCAACGCGTCAACAATATAACCCAACCCCAACAGGAGGTAACAGATTATGCTACCACAGCTGAGGCTGAGGTTGCCACCATTGAGGAAGATAGCGACTCCACCGACACCCGAGAAAGTGTCAAGATCAGGACGACAATTAAGATTCCCAGCAAAGTATCTTTCCCAACTGGAACTCTAGGAGGGGGGTACTGTGGCAACCCCTTGCAGTTCTCGTTATCGACCAAACTCGATAACTCACGCTAATAACGATATTACGGGAACACATCTCCAAGAGACACTCTCTGATCTATCAGCTTCGTCCAACGCCACTACAGAGTCTTATCCGAATTCATCTCTCGATCATCTTTCTAGTTTTAAATATAAGTATAGATATAAATATAAACAATAAATATAAGCAAAGCAAAGATCAAAAAACCAAGAAGCAGCTAAAAGTTTTATAGATACAGGAGCCACTGCTTGTTACATAAAAAGGGGTATTTTTGAAAATAAAAACGAGCTACCAATATACAAAAGGATAACAATAAATCATGGCTACTCAATTATTAGGTATTACCATATTATAAATATATTTGAAACAAAACAATTATTTTATGAAATCGAAGGTTTAGAATCTGATATTCTAATTGGATTCAATTTATTAAGAAAAATTGGAGCTATAATAAATATAGATAAAGGAATCTTGAAATATAATGGGGAAAAAGGAGAAGTTAAAATATTATGATAATGAAGAGAAAAATGAAATACCTTTAATTGAATAAAATAATATTCTTCCGTTAAAAAAATTATTATAAAAAAGTATTTTGATGATAATGGTAGCAAAAACACAGATTCATTATTTGTTGAAAATAGTGAGAAACGCTTGGGAATTAAAATTCCCGAGAACGCCGACGTAGAAATATCCGTCAACAAAAATACAAATATTTTGGGAACTAAAAATCCCGAGCACGCCGACGTAGAAATATCCGTCAATAAAAATAAAAATCTCTTGGGAATTCAAAGATAAATATGCAAATTCCTTTTAGAACAGACATAAAGGGGGAAATAAATATTATCCACGATAGGCCAATATACGGGAAGCAATATCCATATGCTCTATCTGTCAACGACTTCGTGAATAGCGAAATCAAAATAATGTTATCAGAAAAAATAATAAGGCCTAGCAGAAGCCCTTACAATTCACCACTTCTGGTAGTCCCAAAGAAAGGAGAGAATCAAGACGGAAGCCATAAATTAATACTCGTCATTGATTATAAAAAATTAAATGAAAGTACTATACCTGACAGGTACCCAATGCAAGACCCATCAGTAATTTTATCAAATTTAGGAAAAGCAAGATATTTTTCAACAATAGATTTAGAGTCAGGATTTCATCAGATACTAATGAAAGAATCTGATGTCGACAAAACAGCTTTTTCAATAAATAATGGAAAATACGAATTTTTAAGAATGCTATTCGGATTAACAAATGCACCACGAATCCTTCAGAGAGCAGTGGACGATATTCTAAGAGAACAAATAGGGAAAACATGTCATGTCTATATGGACGACATTATAATATTCTCAAACTCAA
The DNA here is from genome assembly GCF_030179905.1 of Drosophila bipectinata. Lineage (NCBI taxonomy): Eukaryota > Metazoa > Arthropoda > Insecta > Diptera > Drosophilidae > Drosophila > Drosophila bipectinata. The sequence goes on along the minus strand of NC_091736.1, from coordinate 23,992,164 downwards.
TTAAGCAACACTATACAGATCTAAGCAAAATTATAAATATATTATTAAGGGCAAACATGAAAATCTCTTTAGAAAAATCTAAGTTTTTCAAACGCCAAACCCGTTTTCTAGGATACATGGTATCCTATAACGTCATCAAGACAGACCCAGAGAAAATTGAAACCATTAGTAAATATCCGCTTCCAGAAAATATTCGGGAACTAAGAAGTTTCCTAGGTTTTACGGGCTATCATAGAAAATTTGTCAAACTACGCCTACATAGCCAAACTTCTAACAAAATATCTTGGAGGTCATAATGGCAAAATCTCAAAAAGAATGTCAACAAAAATGTTAATTCAGCTGGATGAACCAGCAATTAAAGCTTTTAACGAGCTGAAAGAAAATCTCATTGCTCAAGTAGAACTAGTTCAACCGGACTATAATAAAAAATTTACCTTGACCACCGACGCTTCAGACGTCGCAATTGGTGCAGTTTTATCTCAAGAAGGAAAACCAATTACTTTCATTTCAAAAACCTTGTCTAAAACAGAACAAGCTTATGCTACTAATAAGAAGAAACTTTTAGCGCATTATCTCGAATTCAGATAAATAATATTACTAACAGCGACATAGAACAAACAGACCAGTCAGACTCAGCTCAGAACACACAGCATTCAGCTGAAAGTAGTTTTGAAAATGTAATACAAGAGACCCGTAAACCGTTAAATCAATTTAAACAACAACTGTTATTAACAACGGGGAGGTATACAATACATGAGTCACTGAAAATCTTTGACAGGACACGACATTTAATTGAATATGACGAAAATTTAATAACTATATTAAGAGAGTATCTTTCTCCTAACATTACGGTAAGATTCATTGTACCTTAGAGGACTTATTTCAAATTCAATTACCATTAAAAAATAATTTCACAAACACATTCCTTTTTACAAGAATCTTTCTACAAGACGTGGAAAACGAGGAAGATAAAGCTATTATAATAGAAGAAACACAAAGCCGTGCTCATAGGGGGCTAGAAGAGAATTACAAACAGATCAATAAATTATATTATTGGCCAAACTGTTTTAAAAAATTAAAAGAATTTATTAAAAATTGTGTGATTTGTAACGAAAATAAATATAACAGGCACCCAATAAAAATTCCAATTGGGGAAACTCCAATTCCAAGTAAAGAAGGAGAAAATTTACACATTGACATATATTTCGCGCAAGATCTTACTTTCATAACTTGTATTGACGCTTACTCAAAATTTCTAGTAGTAAAAGAAATCCAAAATAAATTAAATATCGAAAATAAAGTAATGGAACTTCTTCAACATTTTCCACAAGCCAAAGTAATAATGACCGATAATGAACCGAGCTTTACCTCGGCCCAATTTAAATCTTTCGCACAAAGGTGCAATTTAACTATACATTACGCAAACCCGAGGCACAGCACGTCAAACGGACAAGATGAAAGGGCACATTCTACATTAACAGAATTAGCTCGATGCATTAAAGAAGACTTTAATTAAACTGACTTTTCCGAAATAGTAATAAGAGCCGCTCAAGAATATAATCAGAGCATTCATTTTGCAACGAACCAAAAACCTTTTGACGTACTATATAATAAAATAGAGCACGATAACATTCCTCAACCTTTGAAAAATACTCAAGAGAAAATGTTGGAAACACATAACGAAAATAGAAAAGAAAAAGAATATCATGTAGGACAGGTAGTCTATGAAAAGAAATACGGGGAAAGAAATAAACTTAAAACCAGATATAAAAAACAAAAAGTTGAAGAAAATTTACCCATCAAAATAATAATCAACAATAGAAATAGAGTTATTCACCAAGATAATATAAAATTCTAAGTATTTATATATCATCCTTTTTTTCTTTCCTTTCTCAGAAAATGTTTTATCAGGTGCTCATACTACATCTTATTTTATTAACAAAATGAGAAATAATTGACAATAAAGACGTATTGACGTACGATTCATACGCAGATTTATTCCAAGTAACTAACTTAAGTTTTTATAAAGAAATAATAAATTTGGAATCAGATAATATTAAAAGGGATACTAATAAAAGGTCACAATGGGAAATTAAATATGACATAAAAGTAATAGAACTAATTTTATCACAATTAATATCAACTAGATCAAAAAGAGGGATAAATGAGTTAGGCACCGTGTGGAAATGGTTAGCTGGAACTCCAGACCATGATGACTTTATTACAGTTCAGAATAAAATTAATGAATTAATTCCCGATTATTCAAAGAAATAGAATCTCTTTCCGATGATTTTAAAAAAGTATTTATTGATCAAGATCTACCACTACGAAAACATCGCTTGCGATTATTAACATTTGATCTGCAAAATTTAATTGACACAATCACTCTAGCAAAAATAGACGTTTTTAATACCAAAATTTAAAACAATGATGACATCTTGGAAATATTAAAACATGAACAAAAACCAGTAATTATAGCTGATTTAATGGACATATCTTCTTTTAAAATCGCATTGCATAAAGAACTTTTAATAATTTATATAAAATACCCAATAATAAAAAACAGATGTGAAATATATCACGCTAGAGCGATTTCCCAAATCGATGGAAAACTAGTATTAAGCAATCAAGTCGCAAAATGCGAAAATATTTTTTACGAAATGTCTAATTTTAAGAACGAACTTTATAATAATTATTGCACTCTAAGTAACAAAAAAACTTGTTTTACCCGATTATTAAATGTTAAGTGTTATTTGTACATATTAACAAATAACTCTGATCTTTCTTTAGATAATATAAACATTTTAAACATTTTCGTTAAAATTAAGAATACTAAAATATCACTTGCCTTTATATTATTAATTTTAATCATTATATATTTGATTCTTTCACTTATTATAAAATACAAAAATGCTATATTATTTGTAACCAAAAAACATCGGCCTGAACCAGAAAAATCTATTAACCAAGAAAATTTTTTAACAGAATTAAGAGATCATTTAAACGAATTTCATATTGAATCGGGAATCGGGCTCACCTGGAAGCCCCATCTGATTAAGAAGAGGAAACAGGCTGATCAAAGACTTCGATCCTTCTACTGGCTTATGGGTAGGAAATCGAAGCTGAGAACTTCCACTAAACTCCTCATTTACAAGGCCATAATACGCCCAATCTGGACGTACGGCATACAGCTCTGGGGCACTGCGAGCAAGACGAATGTCCGAACTATACAAGCTTTCGAAAATAGAACTCTTCGAATCGCCACTGGGGCCCACGTCTATCATGGCAATCGCACCATCCACGAGGTTCTCAATTTCCCTTGGGTCAAGGACGAGATACAAAGAAGCAGCGCACGTTACATGCAGAGGCTTCATAATCACCCGAACCTGTTGGCCAGCTCCCTGCTGGACAACAGCGAGCAGCCCAGAAGACTAAAAAGGACACACCCGCTGGACCTCCCCTTACTACTCTAATTTATTTCTACCATATTAATATTTAAAATTATCTATAAGTGAAGTTTATGTGATAACATTTAATGGTTGTCCCTAAAGGACAGTTTTAAATAAACGTTACCCTGCTATTACAAAAAAAAAAAAAAAATATTGAATCGGGACGATCCATTTTAGAAGGGGGAGAGTTATCCAACCCGTAAATACAGGCCACTTATGGCTTTTATAAACAATATTTTCAATCTCTGCATTTGCCTTTGTCTTTGGCTCTATTATCCAACCCATAAATCCAGGCCATTTGCTCTGGATTGCTTTCGGCTTTGTCTTTGGCTCTGAGGTCCGATCTCGGTTCCCCATAAACAAATCAAAATCAAAAGTAAACATCAGCTTCCTTCCGAAGCCCAATCAATTACGCCTTTTGCGTTTCAAGTACCCACCAAATTGCATCGATCAGCTTAATCGAATTTCACAATAAGATGCGACAGTTTCATCTTAAGCTTCTAATCTAAACACAACTGATGGCCGAGGTTCTTTGGATCAGATTTAGAATTAAGAAGTCAGTGCTATTTTGAACGAGACCGCGAACGGTTGACGGAAAATAATTAAGAATAAAAAGTGTCTTGTAATAATTAAGTTTAATAAATAAAGGTTTAACAGCAAGTTTTATAATTAATAAATAAAATTTACATTTTTGTAATTCACCGAACTAAAAACAATTTAACTTATATGTATTATATATGTACATGTATTTGTATATAAATAAATGTTTGGCTGCACTAAATTTAACATTTTTGTTTTGCGAAAAACAAACGAGGGGTAAAAGGGGGGGGCGACAGTGATATGTATGTATGTTGTTTATCAATTTTACACACAGGCAGTTTGTTAATTATTTTAACCAAACTAATCAAATTGTTAGCTCTACTAATTTTAAGTACGTATGCGCCAAGAATTGAAAGGAGGGTGCAATATTCCAATATTTTTTAATATTTAGCACTAATGTGCTAAATACCACCCGGGGCCGCCAAAATGTTAAATGAGATTAGTTTATCCCACACCATAAAAAAAATAAAAAACAAGAAAGGAAAGCTAACTTCGGGCGGAGCGGAGTTGATATACCCTTGCAGTAAATTGTTGAAAAAATTAGGCACTGAAATTGTTTAGTATACCTTTTAAATGGGATATACCTACCTTTTTTATAATTATTAACAATACTATGGAAGTGATTTAACATTTTCATATGTTATACTGGGATTCCGGGTAGTAGGTTATTAATGATCATAAAATTGTGTTCATTTTCATTGTTAAGTTTACAACCCTTTACTTTTTAAATAACACCCGAATTTTTATTACGAGAAAACCATGGGATTATCCCATGATAGCCTAATACAGGTCATGCCGCCAATTGGTTCAATGGAAATCCTCCTTCGTTGAATGAACACGTGCAAGGGTTTTCAATTGCGTAACAGGTAGTGCAGGTATGAATGAAATCTGTATGGGGACTGAGTAACTTTAAAATATCAGGTATTACCTTTTTTCTGATTGGTCAAATCGGAATAACATTATCCCTTAAATTTGGGCTGCAAATATTGGTAACGCCTAAGTTCATAACACAACAGGTAAAACAGGTATATAAAATGATCCTGACACTTTATTGCCTTGACAAAAAGGGTAAAACTGTATAACCTAAAAGGGTTAAGGGATTATATGTTTTTTTTTTTAAATATTACATAACTTGCCTATATATTGAAAAAACCACTAATCCGTAGATCAGTCTAAAAAAAATTTTATCGAGTGACGACGTTACTCTGCCAGTTAATTTAAAGTGCGTGAAAAGTATTTTTTGCCAGTGTTACTATTAAGGAGTGCAAGTTTTATTTTTACCAGTGACAAAAAGTGTGTGTTTAAAAAATATATGAAATAATTGTTAAAACATATATTTTGGTAAGTCTATTCCCCTAGAAGCATCCCTTAGTATGAGATTTATGAAGGAGGAATTACGAATTTAATCCTTCGTAAATTTCCTATTTCCATTTTTTACCATAATTGTGAAAATAATTTAATTTGAATTTTTTCCAACAGCACGCAAAAAATGCTGATCGGCGACTGGTTCTTCAATTCCGTGTTCCAGAGAGGATTCGGGACATGGAAGCACATGCGAACCGTCGGGAGAACCCGGAGGAACGGCGACGAGAGCAGTTACAAAACACTGCTGACCATTCTACTCGGAGGGATAATCCAGAGTACCGAAATCCGTAACGGGTTCGGGACGCCACAGCGCGTGCTATTCGTCGAGAGGACTCCGAGGAGCGGCGACAAGAGCAGGTGCAAAATACTGCTGATCATGCGACACGGCAGAGGAAAGATTAATAAACTTCAGGATGGACCCCCAAAATCGACTGGATGCCTCCCAAAGGCAGTCACAACGCAATATGGACGCAAGAGCTCAACTTTCGGAGGACGAACTGGATCAGGAACGAGAACAACAGCGAAATAGGATTCGAGCAACAGCAAGGGATCTATATCACAGGAGCATAAAGGAAGGACCAACGGAAATTTGTATCTGCTGTGGAGGAACATGGTTCCGTTCACAGGTTAGTGGATTATACATCCTGGCTATCTCCTCTAAATTTCCTCTCCTAAACGTTGGCAACGCTTTTTATTTGTCACGAAAATTTTCCAGTCCGTCCGGCACAGTGGCGGATCTAGAATTGCTGGCGCCCGGGGCAAAACGAAAAATTTGCGCCCCCCCCCCCCTCCCTCTCTGCTATATGAACGCGTTAATTTTTTTTTATATGAATAAAATTCAAAGTATTTTGGGTGTGTAAAAGGTTATATCATCTAAAGCTTATAGGTATGAAGAATTATATTTCATTTTTATTCTTTCGTTAGATGCATCATAAAAATACATTAAATGTTGTGTTTTTGTATGAAAACAAAATATTACTTCTGTAATATAACTTTCCTGGCCTTGGTTGCCGCAAATTCAGCAATAATATCATTGTAATCGAGTGATGCTGCTACATCATTTTCGATGGAAAGTATTGCCAAGTTTGATAGCCTGTCTTGGTTCATGGTTGTGCGGAGATAAGATTTTATTAGTTTCAGTTTACTGAACGATCGCTCACACGAAGCCACGGACAATGGTAGAGTCAGCAACATTTTCAAAGCCGTCACAAGTGTTTTGTACGCCTCTAACCCCAACGATGAAATGTATAATAATATTCCTTTTGGAGTGAGGTCGAGAGTTTCTCCATTTTTATTGGCTCTTTTCAGGAGAAAAATGACATCTTTAATATCTTCAAACAATTCCCTCCCGTTTAAATCGTTGGAATAGATTTCGGCTAATGATTTGCACTTATCGTTAACTTCCAACAGTTTTCTATCTAAAATTTCTTTATCGTCACCGAGATATTCTTTGAAGTCGAAGAAAAATCCGAAGCGCTCATTCAGCACCCTCAAGTTAGCGAAGCGAGTAGAAACTTCGATCGAAAGGCTGTCCAAAATTTCAACCAAAAAGCGTCTTGTTTCTTGGTAGGTATCGAGAGCAGCGTCATTTGCAAGTTCACCTGGCATCTTACGTTTTTTAATTTTTCTCTTCAAAATCGTTACCCCCATTTCTTCACATAGTTTTTTAGCTTTCACTATGACCTTGTCGCAAAGACTTACTCTCCACTCTTTGATGTGGTCTGACAATGTCTCGAGTAATTTTGATGCTTCGTAAATGCTGATTTCTTTGGTTTGCAACATTTTCTGCATTCTGTCAATAGAAGGGAGGATCTCCGCCCATAAGAGGAGCAGAACCAGAAAATCGAATTTTTCAACAGCACCGATGACGAGTGCTGCATCTTGTCTCGTGTCTACGGTTTCAGAAGACGTATCTCGAAGCATTTCTAGAGCTGATATTACTTTATCAAGTTGGGTAGATAAAGTATTTACTGCTGCTGCGTTGGCACTCCATCTTGTATCAGACTGACGTTTGACCGTGATTGTCACGTGTTGTTTCAGGACATCCCATCTATGAGTCGATTTTGAGAAGAAGGTATACACTCGTTCCACCGTTCCAAAGAATGTTACTGCCTGAGCATTGATGTGAGCTGCATGAACTCCCACCAAATTAAGTGAATGGTTATTGCATGGAATGAACGTTGCCAATGGGTACCGATCTAAAATTCTTTGCTGAACCCCAGAACGAGTACCAGCCATTGTAGCTTGATTATCGTAAGCTTGACCTCTGCAATTATTGACATCTAAGCCATCATTTTCAAGCTTATTTAGGATTTCACTTGTCATTCCTTCTGCATCCTTCGTTTTGAGAGGAATAAAATCGATGAATGATTCTTTGACCTCAACAGAATTCTTTTTCACTTCAACGTATCTTATGATCTGAGCCATTTGTTCTTCATGACTAGAATCTGGAGTTGTGTCAAAAGAAATGCTGAAGTAAATCGCATCTTTGACTGCTGAAACGATGGATTTTCTAACTTTGTTTCCTAATAGCGAAATGATCTCGTTCTGAATGTTGTGAGAAAAGTATGACAGATGTCCTTTATTAGCAGAAATCGATTCCACGTGAGCTTTCATGACAGGGTCAAATTTACTCAGATACTTTATAAGAGCGAGGAAATTTCCTGGATTTGGATCTTCAGAAATGGATTCTCGGTGTCCTCTGAGTGCCAAATTCTGCTGTGCAAGTGTCTGTATGGTGGCAATAATGCGCTTGAGAATATCACTCCATTTGTTCGTTTCATTTCGGATCTGCTGTTGAAGACGATCATCGAGAAGTCCTCCCTTCTTCAAAGAGCGTTCCATGTCTTTCCATTCCAGAAACGAGGAACGATGCGCAGAACTATTTTCATGGTCTTCTATTCTAGGATTCAATTTTTTCCAAGATGAAAATCCATTTTCACTGCTGAAACTACTCTGGTAGTTTTTGGAAGGGAACAGCTTGCAGCAAAAACAAAATAATGCTTCTTTTGCAATGGAATAGCACATCCAAGTTCTTTCGGTTTTTTCGCCATTTTTATGCGTTCGTTGAAACCAAGAACTATTTAATGATCTTCCTGAATTATCTTGATGAAATGGACCATTTTTATTTTGTAGGGATTCTGTTCCAGTATCGACAACCAAATCACGAAATGATCGTGAAATTTTCTCAGGCCAAGAACCTATGTCTTTGTTCATGGAAAGTTCGACATTCTCTGCTCTCGTATTTTCCTGCAATGAAACAGTGTCCTAGAAAAAATCGATCATTCAAAGATATTGTTCACACTTTTTTATTTTTGTTATCTGGCTTTGAAAATTCAAGACATTTCGTACCACATTTTCTTCAATATTTGGAATGTTTATTGAAGTTTGTTGTTCATAATAATAATAATAGATTATAACAATGTATTATAATAATAACAATATAGATTATAACAATTAATAATTTCTTATATTAATAAAATTTGTAATAAAATAATAATTTTGGTTGGAAAGGTGGGGGGGGGGGGGGGGGGGAAAATCCTTACAGTTCCTCAGTGAATCTCTTATGAATCCCACCTATTTCTTGTAAGATTCCTCAGAGAATACCCCAGGGATTCCTTGGGATATTTCCTCAACGATTCCTCAGAGTATACCCCAGGGATTCCTTGGGGTATTTCCTCAACGATTCCTTAGAGTATACCTCAGGGATTCCCTGGGGTATTTAGTTCGAAATACTCTTCGAATAACTGCAGGAATCGTGCAGTATTCCTCGAGTTGTTCGAATTCCTCGATGTGAGGAACTCTTCTATGGAAATTCCTTGATGGTTTGTATGAAACATACCTAGAGGATTCCTCGGGTGGCAATACTAGTACCTAGACGATTCCTTCAGTAATCCTTGAGGTATGGTACTGAAGGGATGAATTCTCGAAACATACAGTGTTAGCCGAGCTCGATTTAGCGCCCCTTCGGGACTTGGCGCCCGGGGCGCTTGCCCCTTTCGCCCCCCCCTAGATCCGCCACTGGTCCGGCAAATATAACTTTTGCAACACTTGTCGTCGTGCCATCTCTCTTGGCAAACTCCCGTCACTCTGCCTTTCTAATGGGTTCGACTTCCCAGAAATTCCTGAGGGCTTGAATGGACTCACCTGCCTCGAAGAACGCCTTATCTCACCGAGAATTCCTTTTATGAGGGTTATTTCCCTTGGCTATGAAAGGCAATGCGGAATCAGAGGGGCAGTAGTGAACGTTCCAATTTCAGTTCCTGATATTGTGACTGCGCTTCCGCGCTCTTTCGACTCTACTCATGTCATCCAAGTCCATTTAAAAAGGAGACTAGAGTACGCTCACAATTTCATGACTGAAACTATTCGACCCGCTCGGGTCCTTGAAGCTGTACGGTTCTCAGTGAATACCGAGCTCTACAGAAAACACAACATATTACTGAACGAATCATGGCTAGCAGGACTTCAAGGAATTAATGAAATTCCTTTTATTGCGGATGAATCTGATCGCGAAGCAGTAGAGCAACTTCTTCAGAAGCAACACGTATCCCAAAATGCTGCAGAGCTCGAAGAAAATTTAAATCCCGGAGGCCATGAAACATTATTGGAAAATAATGATACTGCTATTCAGCGAATTGCATTGGCACCGGGTGAAGGCCGTCGCCCAACAAGCTTAACGCTTGACGAAGACGCAGAGGAACTTTCCTTTCCAACTATTTCTTGCGGAGAAATATTTAAAGGAAATACAACTTATGCGAAAAAAGCCAGATATCAAATCCGATTTTACGACCGTCGTTGCGCTGATTAGTTTATCCCACACCATAAAAAAAATAAAAAACAAGAAAGGAAAGCTAACTTCGGGCGGAGCCGAAGTTGATATACCCTTGCAGTAAATTGTTGAAAAAATTAGGCACTGAAATTGTTTAGTATACCTTTTAAATGGGATATACCTAGCTTTTTTATAATTATTAACAATACTATGGAAGTGATTTAACATTTTCATATGTTATACTGGGATTCCGGGTAGTAGGTTATTAATGATCATAAAATTGTGTTCATTTTCATTGTTAAGTTTACAACCCTTTACTTTTTAAATAACACCCGAATTTTTATTACGAGAAAACCATGGGATTATCCCATGATAGCCTAATACAGGTCATGCCGCCAATTGGTTCAATGGAAATCCTCCTTCGTTGAATGAACACGTGCAAGGGTTTTCAATTGCGTAACAGGTAGTGCAGGTATGAATGAAATCTGTATGGGGACTGAGTAACTTTAAAATATCAGGTATTACCTTTTTTCTGATTGGTCAAATCGGAATAACATTATCCCTTAAATTTGGGCTGCAAATATTGGTAACGCCTAAGTTCATAACACAACAGGTAAAACAGGTATATAAAATGATCCTGACACTTTATTGCCTTGACAAAAAGGGTAAAACTGTATAACCTAAAAGGGTTAAGGGATTATATGTTTTTTTTTTTAAATATTACATAACTTGCCTATATATTGAAAAAACCACTAATCCGTAGATCAGTCTAAAAAAAATTTTATCGAGTGACGACGTTACTCTGCCAGTTAATTTAAAGTGCGTGAAAAGTATTTTTTGCCAGTGTTAATATTAACCCTAGACGGTCATGCTTATTTTTCCTACGTTAAGGTTATGCTTCGTCGAATCGACGACGCCAATTTTAAAATAAGTATAATTGATAAAAAACAAACAATATTGAAAAAAATTTTTTTACTGCGTTTTATTCATAACGTTATCAGTTCAAAATAAGAAATAACAATTCATTTTTACATTAATAATACACTTAAAAACTAAAAAATAATAAACAACCTTTTTTTCATGTTTTTTTTTTGGGCCTTGTTTCTTTGGCCAAATTAGATAACAAAAATCACAAGTAGTTTCTTTACTTCAGTCGAATCTTAATATTAAGGCTTAAAACTAAACAAAAATGTGAATCAAGATGTTGCAAATTATTTTTTTACACAAGAGGCACACAGATCAAATTTGTGTTCTCCACAAAGGCTTTTTTGGCATTTCGAACAAATGGTTTTGGTCATACGACGTTTTGCGGAAGGACAAAAAGCGCAGATCTTTCTTTTTGCATTTAAATTAGATTGGTTTTCATTATTGTTTTCATTTTTATCAATTAAGCCGCTTGAGATATTTTCCCGAGCTAAATTGGGCAATGTAACTCGGCTTAGCCTATTCATTAACTGTTTTTGAATGAGGCTTGAGTGTAGGCTTTTCATATAATTTCTACGGCTTAGTGGTTTACTACCCGACTCTAACATGTTATGGGAATAAATAACAAAACTGTTAATAAAAGCCATATTTAACATTCCAAAAAAGGTGGCCATTGTCCAGCGGTTGGTTTTTCGAGCGCAGCTCATGACGCTACACATTTGGTCAAAGGTGTCTACACCCCCCTTAGTGGAATTGTAGAACTCGACCATATGGGGCTTTTTAGTGTCGTCATTTATAGTTCCATTTTCATTACATGACGACAACAAGAAAATGACTTTATGTGGTTTCGGCTTATAAGACAATAAAGTCAGTTCATTATCGTAAACGAACATTGAAGTACCGACTTTGCGCCCTTTGTCGTTTTTCAACTCTGGTGGTATCTCTCTTTTATTTGAGCGTAGGGTTCCTACAAGTGTTAATTTATATGGGCTCTTCAGTAAAGATTTGGCTAATGCAACTGATGTAAACCAATTATCCATTGTTACATTGCGGTTTGTACCATGTATAGTTTTAGTTAAATCTTTAACATAGCTTTCAGCTATCGGAGCATTGGAATCGGTCGATCCTTTACCTAAGTAAGGTTTGGCATCAACCATATATTTAGTTCCACTGTCGCACATCATTACAAGTTTTAAGCCGTATTTGGCTGGCTTATTCGGAATGTACATTTTAAATCCACATCGACCTCTAAAAGCTAATAGCTGCTCGTCAATGGTGAGATATGGACCAGGAGTATAATTATCACGACACTTTTGAATAAACATTTCCCAAACTTTTCTGATAGGGGCAAACTTGTCGTGGATAAGCTGAATCCTAATAGATTTGTCATCAAATCGTAAGCAAGACATCAAAAATTTGAACCTTGATTTTGTCATAGTTGAAAGGTATTTTGAACCGCAGGATGCTGTATTAAACAACTCATCACAGGTAAGGTGATTATCTTTCATAGCAGCTGTGAGTGTTAGAATACCAATAACAGCATAAATTTCTGTAGAGGATGTTGATTTTGTTTGCAAAATGTCGTTGCCGTCGTGCTGCCTATGTTGAATTTCAGCGTTTGTCCACATAACTATTTCTTCCACTATTTCCGGCGTTATAAAGTGCTGAAATATATCCAGTGGATCCTTTAAGCTTTTACAGTTTCTTGTCGGTCCGCGACGTTGATGGATAATGGATTGCCCGTATTTATGGGATTTTGACTTTTGAGTTGCCCACTTATGACGATCCTTTCCGCGAAGACCAGTTTTAGAAAAAGTAATAATACTGGACTTATTAAACAACACATTTAATGGTGTGTTTTCGTCATCTGAAGAGTCTTCTGAAGAACTTGGTTCCTCAACTAATTCGCCCAAAATTGGATGATCTTCACCAGAATCTTCAATATCCACATCGGATTCGTCCTCTTCAAGAAGGTTTGCAATCGCAATCTCGTCTAAACCATTGCCTCTATTCATTTTCTAGGCCAATTTTCTGCAGAAAAATATATGCAATATTACCAAAAAGTCACACTAAAGACATGCTTCGTCGTTTCGACGACGCTAATTCTCAGAAATGATACTTACATGCGACCGACGGATTTGTACGTTTGCACACAGCTGCGTCTAAGCATCGACAACAGCTGTACGAAAAACGAGGAAAAAGAATCAAAAAAATACTGGAATAATCGAACAAATGTGACCATGCGTCGTCGAATCGACGAAGCATGACCGTCTAGGGTTAAACAACACATTTAATGGTGTGTTTTCGTCATCTGAAGAGTCTTCTGAAGAACTTGGTTCCTCAACTAATTCGCCCAAAATTGGATGATCTTCACCAGAATCTTCAATATCCACATCGGATTCGTCCTCTTCAAGAAGGTTTGCAATCGCAATCTCGTCTAAACCATTGCCTCTATTCATTTTCTAGGCCAATTTTCTGCAGAAAAATATATGCAATATTACCAAAAAGTCACACTAAAGACATGCTTCGTCGTTTCGACGACGCTAATTCTCAGAAATGATACTTACATGCGACCGACGGATTTGTACGTTTGCACACAGCTGCGTCTAAGCATCGACAACAGCTGTACGAAAAACGAGGAAAAAGAATCAAAAAAATACTGGAATAATCGAACAAATGTGACCATGCGTCGTCGAATCGACGAAGCATGACCGTCTAGGGTTAAGGAGTGCAAGTTTTATTTTTACCAGTGACAAAAAGTGTGTGTTTAAAAAATATATAAAATAATTGTTAAAACATATATTTTGGTAAGTCTATTCCCCTAGAAGCATCCCTTAGTATGAGATTTATGAAGGAGGAATTTAATCCTTCGTAAATTTCCTATTTCCATTTTTTACCATAATTGTGAAAATAATTTAATTTGAATTTTTTCCAACAGCCCGCAAAAAATGCTGATCGGCGACTGGTTCTTCAATTCCGTGTTCCAGAGAGGATTCGGGACATGGAAGCACATGCGAACCGTCGGGAGAACCCGGAGGAACGGCGACGAGAGCAGTTACAAAACACTGCTGACCATTCTACTCGGAGGGATAATCCAGAGTACCGAAATCCGTAACGGGTTCGGGACGCCACAGCGCGTGCTATTCGTCGAGAGGACTCCGAGGAGCGGCGACAAGAGCAGGTGCAAAATACTGCTGATCATGCGACACGGCAGAGGAAAGATTAATAAACTTCAGGATGGACCCCCAAAATCGACTGGATGCCTCCCAAAGGCAGTCACAACGCAATATGGACGCAAGAGCTCAACTTTCGGAGGACGAACTGGATCAGGAACGAGAACAACAGCGAAATAGGATTCGAGCAACAGCAAGGGATCTATATCACAGGAGCATAAAGGAAGGACCAACGGAAATTTGTATCTGCTGTGGAGGAACATGGTTCCGTTCACAGGTTAGTGGATTATACATCCTGGCTATCTCCTCTAAATTTCCTCTCCTAAACGTTGGCAACGCTTTTTATTTGTCACGAAAATTTTCCAGTCCGTCCGGCAAATATAAGTTTTGCAACACTTGTCGTCGTGCCATCTCTCTTGGCAAACTCCCGTCACTCTGCCTTTCTAATGGGTTCGACTTCCCAGAAATTCCTGAGTGCTTGAATGGACTCACCTGCCTCGAAGAACGCCTTATCTCACCGAGAATTCCTTCGGCTATGAAAGGCAATGCGGAATCAGAGGGGCAGTAGTGAACGTTCCAATTTCAGTTCCTGATATTGTGACTGCGCTTCCGCGCTCTTTCGACTCTACTCATGTCATCCAAGTCCATTTAAAAAGGAGACTAGAGTACGCTCACAATTTCATGACTGAAACTATTCGACCCGCTCGGGTCCTTGAAGCTGTACGGTTCTCAGTGAATACCGAGCTCTACAGAAAACACAACATTTCACTGAACGAATCATGGCTAGCAGGACTTCAAGGAATTAATGAAATTCCTTTTATTGCGGATGAATCTGATCGCGAAGCAGTAGAGCAACTTCTTCAGAAGCAACACGTATCCCAAAATGCTGCAGAGCTCGAAGAAAATTTAAATCCCGGAGGCCATGAAACATTATTGGAAAATAATGATACTGCTATTCAGCGAATTGCATTGGCACCGGGTGAAGGCCGTCGCCCAACAAGCTTAACGCTTGACGAAGACGCAGAGGAACTTTCCTTTCCAACTATTTCTTGCGGAGAAATATTTAAAGGAAATACAACCTATGCGAAAGTTTTATACATGTATAAATTTTACGAAATGCAGCGCATTCAAAATTCTATTTCAATTGCTTTACGCAAAAAGTCAGGTGCAGTTACCGCTGGTAATCTGCGGGATGAGTCATTTGTTGACAGACTTGTTCAACATGATGATGGCTACCACATCCTTAAAGGTTTACGGTCTGCACCAGCTGAAACTAAGTGGAATGAACTTTTAGTTATCCTTTCCCTCTTATTGGACAATAGGGCTATAAGCGAGGAAGAAGCGGCAGCTCTTTCCAGCTCCGAAAAGGCTCGGTTAATCCGATCCGATCCAGTGTTAGACAAACGAGTTAGATTGACTCGCTCAAATGAAGAATTAGAGCGACTACCAAACAACTCGGTGGATATTTTTGAGCATAATATTCTTGACCGATATGTGCAAAGGCATGCGCAGTTGGAAGGAATTTGTTTAGCAGATTTCGCGGCTTGGTACAGATTTGTCAAGCGAAATGCACGATCTGCCGCTAATCATAGGGAAGACTATGATGAAGCAAATGATGTGGAGGTAGATGACAAAGATGAAGTTGCTGAGCAAAGCTATCCACTGATGGATGGGTCTGGTTGCGTTAAGAAACGCGGGCATCCCCTGATTCTAAGGTGGGTTCGCTTTAGCATTAACTCTTCACCTTCCGATTATTTCCGAGAGCATTTAATGCTCTTCTATCCTTGGCGAAATGAAGAAGCTGAACTTCTTTCCAACGACATTGAAGACACATTCCGAGTAAACCATGAAGCCATTAAGGCAAAAAAAAGGAACTATGATGTGTTTGATGATATGGAGTTGGAAAGAGTTCTTGAAGATTTGCAAGAGGATAGGGGAGATAATGCTCCTGATGCGGAAGAACCTGCCTCCCAATTTTTAGACGAAGAGTTTAGAGCTTTGGCAGTACCAAATATAGAGCGGGATGTAAATATTCTCCAGGATGACAACGCGATAAATAACCCTGAAGAAGACGGCAAACTTCAAATAATTAGACTCCCCCCGTTAGTTTCCAATGATGACCTTTGTTCGCTAACTCGGTCCCTCAACTACAAGCAAAGACAATATTATGCACATGTAATGTATAATGTTGTTTGTAAAAATATTTTTTACGAATATGTTGGTGGAGGGGCCGGTGTAGGAAAAAGCAGACTGATTTCTACCATCTATCAGTCTGTGACTTGGCGAGCAAACAAACTTCCTGGTGCTACGGATTCGGCAAAGGTTTTATTATGTGCTCCAACTGGAAAAGCTGCTTTTGGAATTGGAAAACTGACACTTCATTCAGTGTTTTCTCTTCCAATTAATCAAGCTTCAGGTCCCTTGAGACCTTTAAGCAATGATACTTTAAATACAATTCATTGCAAGTTGATTGATCTCCAATTAATTATAATTGATGAAATTTCTATGGTTGGTTCTAAAATGCTTTCATATTTGGATCAACGGCTTCGTCAAATTTTCCGAAGCCCTGACTTAAGTTTTGGTGGAAAATCAATTATAGTTTTTGGAGATCTAAAACAGCTTTCCCCAGTTGGAGACAGTTGGATATTTTCGGAGAGGACAAATGATCCTTATAGCGTTTTAGCAGGAAATAGCTTATGGAGCAACTTTAAGTATTTTGAGCTCACAGAAATAATGCGCCAAAGAGGCGATCATGCATTTGCTCAAGCCCTGAATCATTTATCTGAGGCTTGCATGACAATTGCAGATATAGAGCTCCTTAAACAAAGAGTTGTTTCACCCAGCGAGGTTCCTGATGATGCCATTCATTTATTTTCTTCTAACGAAGAAGTTAACAATTACAATTCCATAAAACTAGCGCAAATTGGGACGGAAGAGCTAGTTTCCACTGCCGTTGACACAGTGAAAACTCCGAACATATCTGCACGAAACAGAGAAAACACGTTAAGATATGCTCAAAATATGAAAACCTCTGAAACACAGGGTTTGCCATATAATCTTCATCTCAAAACAACTGCTAAATATATGGTAACCGTCAATATAGAAACAAGTGACGGACTTGTAAATGGAGCAACTGGTAAGCTGATGCAAATTGATCATTGCTTAGTGAATGGCTCAAATTTAGTAACGCGACTTTGGATTAAATTTTTTGAACCCACGGTTGGCGCTATCGCCAGATCAAAGGTTCGGAACAGTCCCGATCCCAAATGGACTCCAATATTAAAATCCTCTCGAGTTTTTCAATGTGGAAGATCCGAACATGCTTCTGTTGACCGAAAGCAATTCCCAATTGTTCCTGCTGAGGCTATTACCATCCACAAAAGCCAAGGAGCAACATATAGCAAAGTCGCCGTGCATCTTAAAAGAGGCATCAAGCGAGCTTCGCTATATGTTGGATGCAGCAGGGCTACTAGCGCATCAGGACTTTTCCTTCTAGGCGACTTTGTTCCTCCAACCAGATTTGGAGCCTTAAATGTCCAAGACGAGCTTAAAAAGTTAAGAGAGGAAAAGTTCTTGACTACGCATTATGAAGTTTTGGTCAGAAGTAATGAAGAAATCTCCCTATATTACCAAAATGTTGAGTCCCTTCGAAGCCATCGCGAAGATATTTTCAACGACCCTATTATTTGTTCTGCAAATTTTCTTTGTTTTGTCGAAACGTGGACTCTTCCCAACGAAGACTTTTCTTTACAAGGTTTTGACATTATAAGAAGAATTGATAGCAATCGATTGAATGGTATTGGCAAAAATGGAATTATGATTTATGCCAAGCAAAATATTGCCGAAAATTTATTTTTCTTGTTTGAGACAAATAAGTATTAAAGCTCAAGAACTACATACCAATCAATTGCCTTCAAATATCTCGATACATCCTTTATTGTTGTTTATAGGAATCCTGCATTTCCTATAACAAAATTTCGAAATGAAGTTATGCTGGATGTTGAAAGGATACGCAGCTTAGAACATAATTGAAAATTGGTAATATTAGGAGATTTTAATATATGCAGATCTACAACCACTGATCGACTGGAGGAAGCTTTAAATGAAGTTAACCTTATTCCAATCAATAATTGTGCAACTACAAAACATTTAACGCAAATTGATTGGATATTTGCTGAAAATGAGCTTGGGAATGCTGTGGCTCCTACGTACCAAACGACCTATAGTCATCATGATGGAATTTTTCTTAAATATAGCTAAGATTTTTTTATTAATTTACTTATTAATTTATTAACTTATTTATTTATTTATTTATTTATATTAATTGTATATATTTATTATTTAAATATAAGATTTTTATATTATTTAAGGATTGTAATAAATTGTTTGTAAAAATGTGCAATATAAATTAAGTTATTATAATATTCCCTCTCGTGGATTGAGACCTTGTCGTGGTGAGGGGGCTAAGTATGTGAGGATTAATAATATTTATCACGGAAACTAGCATCAATCCTTTGTTTTATCTAGTTCATAAAAAAAAATTGTTATAGGTTGTCAAAATAATCAGTTAAATGGCAGCTGTAGGATATAGTCGGCAGATCCTTATAAAAGTTGGTATGTCGTATTATTTTGCCAAAAATAGAATCCACAGAAAATCCCCACTTTTTAGCTCAAAAAACACCAAAATATGCCATTTCCGATCAATCAGTTATATGGCAGCTATAGGATATAATCGGCCGATCCCTACGAAACTTAATAAGTCGTATTATTTTGCCAAAAATAGAACCCATAGAAAATCCCAACTTTCTAGCTCAAAAAACACCAAAGTTATGCCATTTCCGATCAATCAGTTATATGGCAGCTATAGGATATAATCGGCCGATCCCTACGAAACTTAATAAGTCGTATTATTTTGCCAAAAATAGAACCCATAGAAAATCCCAACTTTCTAGCTAAAAAACACCAAAGTTATGCCATTTCCGATCAATCAGTTATATGACAGCTATAGGATATAGTCGGCCGATCCCTACGAAACTTGATAAAACGTATTATTTTGCTAAAAATAGAACCAATAGAAAATCCCAAATTTCTAGCTCTAAAAAAACCAAAGTTATGCCATTTCCGATCAATCAGTTATATGGCAGCTATAGGATATAGTCGACCGATCCTTATGAATTTTGGTAGGTCGTACTACTTTGCTAAAAATAGCACTCATGCGAAATTCGAACTCTCTAACTCTGAAAACATCGAAGTTATGCCATTTCCGATTAATCAGTTATATGTCAGCTATAGGATATAGTCGGCCGATCCGGGCCGTTCCGACTTATATACTGCGTGCAAAGGAAAGAAGGGTGTGTGCAAAGTTTCAAGACGATAGCTTTAAAACTGAGAGACTAGTTCGCGTAGAAACAGACAGACGGACAGACGGACATGCTTATATCAACTCAGGAGGTGATCCTGATCAAGAATATATATACTTTATAAGGTCGGAGATGTCTCCTTCACTGCGATGCACACTTTTGACCAAAATTATAATACCCTCTGCAAGGGTATAAAAAGTTTGGCTGCTGAATATTTAACAATAATTCTGTACGCGAAGGACTTTGCTAACTCTTTAGCTGTGGTGAATTCAATTCTGTAAATGGGTGGGAGCTCAGCAGCAGATCACATTATTAATACATTGCGAATACATGCGATAATCCGAAAATAACTTGGCGTTATCACCACCAAATGAACGTCCTCCCTCAGCGCTACATCTTGATGGCCCTTCTTCGTCACATGCCTTGCATGCGTCATCTCTAGAAAGGGTTTTGCTAGCGACGTCCATCGTAAGTGTTAGAACTAAAAATGGCGAGCACATATTGGCCCGGGCATTACTTGACTCTGTGTCACAAATGAACTTCATTACTGAAGAACTTGCTCAACGCTTACAGATCCGTAGGGAGGAATCGTGTATCAACTTGCTTGGAATTGGTCAAGCTAATTCCCAGGTTAACAAAAAGATACACACTGTGGTGAAGTCAATAATTAATGGTAGTGAGTTTCCGTTCGACTTTGGGATTTTGAGAACTATCTCGGGTTATCACCCTGACCAGTCAGTGAACGTGAAAGATTGGGACCTACCAAAGAACTTGCCGTTAGCAGACCCATATTTCTATAAACCTCAGCGGATAGACATCCGGAGCTGAGTCATTTTTTGAACTGTTGTCCATTGGCCAAATAAAACAAGGGACAAACCATCCCATCCTCCAAAAAACTCTCCTTGGATGTATAGTTTCGGGAAAGTATAAAGCAAATACCTCAACTCCTCAACAGCCTGTCTCTAGCCTGAATTGCCAAGAAGAATTACTCGAGTTGATAGATGGCAATATGAAAAAATTTTGGTCGTTGGAAGAAGTACTAACTTCTAAAAGCTTTTGTCATTTGAACAAGAGTTATGTGAGGAACATTATCAGAAATATACAGTTGTACTGCCTTCAGGTCGATTTGAAGTCAGGCTTCCATTTAAATCGGATCCAAGCGTTTTGGGAAACTCGTTCGAGGTAGCCAAACGCGATCCGAGATCCGAATTTAAAGAAAATGTATGTGGAATTTATGGATGAATACGAATCCTTAGGTCATATGTCCCCTACAAGCAATGATATTCTTGCTACTCCACACTACGTCATACCCCATCAGTGTGTCTTACGGCCTCAAAGCACATCGACCAAATTACGAGTCGTGTTTGATGCGTCTTGTAAGACATCAACACATAAGTGCCTTAACGATCTGTTGATGGTTGGTCCTACCATCCAGGAAGAGTTGTATTGAATTCTTCTTAGGTTCCGGCTACCAGTTGATAGTGTTGATAAGCGATACCAGTTGATAGTTGAAAGACCCATCAGAGTCCTTGAAACTGTGCAAGCTCAACACCGTTACATACATAGCACTGCGCCAGCCCAATTCCTGGCCATAAGGTGTTTGAAGAGGTTGAGTGAATCTGTGAAAAATACATTCCCTCGAGCTGCTGAAGTTATTGGGTCCGACTTTTACGTCGACGACATGTTAACGGGTGCTGGTTGCATTGAGGAGCTAAAGACAATTAAGTCTGAAGTAACTCAGATTCTTCAAAACGCTGGGCTTAAATTAAGCAAGTGGTTTTCGAACTCGCCTGAAGTTACTGCATCCGAGAGCACGGTAAAGCCAATAACACTTTCGGACTCAGAACTGACTAAAGCATTAGGAATCGCTTGGATTCCTAAACAAGATTTATTTAAATTTGAAATTGATGCTCATGGGTCATGGTCAAAAGGTCAAAAGTCATGGGTCAAAAGGCGACCAAACGGAACATCCTTTCGGTGACATCGAAGCTGTTTCACCCCCTTGGCTTATTAAGCCCTATACTTATAAAAAGAAAGATGCTTTTGCAGGAACTTTGGCTAAATAAAATAGATTGGGAGGAGTCAATTCCACTGCAGTTAGAAACAGCGTGGAACAAAATAAAAAAAATGCCTTTTCGCAATTAGAGTACATTTCAATTCCGAGATTCGTGTTTACCGAGCCAATGTCACCGATTCAAATTCATGTCTTTTCTGACGCATCGACGAGAGCCTATGGAACCAGCGTCTATATTCGTTGCGAATCTGCAGAAGTTATAAAAGTTTCATTGTTGACGGCAAAGTCCAAAGTAGCGCTGCTCAAGACAAAGACGCTCCCCCGTCTTGAGCTATGTGCCGCTCACCTTCTCGCAGATCTCTGCGTTCCCATCGAGCGAAGTGTATTTTGGTCGAATTTAGAAGTAACTCTTCTTTGGAATAGAGAACCGTTCCCATTCATCGTCGTTGTCAACGGTCGTATCGAATAGAGTAGCTGAAATTCAAGAGTGGTCAGATGATAGCAGGTGGCGGCATGTACCAACTAAACAGAACCCGGCAGATATAGGGTCCAGAGGTGAAGACGTAAAGCCTTAGAATCGATCTGGTTTACAGGTCCATCGTTTTTAAAGGAACCGAAAGATAAGTGGCCCACGAGCCCAAAATTTAAATTAAAAATTTGTTCCGCTTCATAAGGAAATCAAAGAAATTAGTAGTGAATTCTGATATTGTTCCCTTACCTGTCAAATATAATGAAGTCTTTAAGAAAATAGTCGAAATAGTCCAAGAGCACGAGTATCAAGATGAAATAGAAAAGATCCGAAAAAATTTAAGTGTTAGCCTTAGCCTACAAAAGCTAAATCCCTTTCTACACGAATCTTCAGAGGCTGGGCTTACCTTTTCGTTGTTGCGGGTTGGGGGGCGACTAGCTAATGCTCCTATATCGTACGATGCCAAGTTTCCAGTATTGTTGACAAAACGCTCTCAATTTGTTCAGAGCTTCGTCCGATACTTGCACGAGTCGAATTTTCATGTGGGTCCACGAGCACTTGTGAGTCTTTTGCGACAGCGCATATGGATCGTAAATGCGCAGGAAGTAGAATCGATGTAGAGTCGGAGAATCGATGCCGAGGTCGACGCAGTCACGCAATACGCATCAAAAAAAGGATGCCTATTTGCGTATATACCGCCGCAGGCTCCGCACATGGGCGGACTATGGGAGGCAGGTATGATGTCTGTCAAGCACCTACTCCTACGAGCGGTAGGACTCGTTAGAGTCGAGGCCGTCCTGAACCCACGACCCCTGGGGGCTTTGAGTCAGGACCCAAGCGACGGCGAGGCGCTTACTCCCGGGAACCTGTTGACAGGCCCCATTCATCGCCCCATTAGCACCGCGGACCCCGGACCAGCAGGGTCTAACGTGCTTGCGGCGATGGCGGCTTGTCTCGTCAATCAAGAAAATGTTTTGGCAGCGATGGTCCCGGGGGTACGTCTTGGGTCTGCAGGCGCGGTCGAAGTGGCAGAACCAGGAGGACGACATTCGGACGTGCGAGCTGGTCCTGATCGCAGAGGATCACCAGCCGCCACAATAGTGGCTCACAGGAAGGGTAGGAGCAACGCACGACGGCGCGGACGGGAGGGTCAGGGTCGCCGTCGTCAGAATTGGCAAAATATTCCTTATTTTGCTACTTCTTTCCGAGATACGATCAAAAAATGCCATCGCATTGGCCATTGCATCTTCTGGCATTGTCAGACAACTTTATTAGATAGAGGCAGTACAGCTCATAAAAAATATGTTTAGAACAGAACATAAAAAAACAATCGTCTATGGGCATAGTGCTGAAACAATGCAAAATAATTATTTAGGATGAATGCACTATGGTACGTAAACATTCGCTTGATGCATTAGATTGGACATTTAGGGATATAAAAAACAATGATAAACTTTTATTTATTTATTTTCTATGAGCTATTATACATAAAAGTATTTATAATATAATAACTAATTATAGAAAGGAGTAACTAGCTACTAAGGCCTTTGACTCGATGATTAATATAACAATTTGTTTCAGTGAGGGCTTATGGCTTAACAATTAATAAGAGTTTTAACATGTCGTGGTGTTTAAATTAGGTGTAATTAGGTTTTTCTTTTCGTTTAGATATTAAGATATTATTATTTTTAAATTAGTAGCTGTTGGTGTAGCTAATAAGTTTGAGGGCGGGGTAAGCCCGAAGAGGTTGGTCCTAAGTTTATGATAGTGTTGGCATGAATCTAGTATATATTTGACTGATAGTTCCTCCCCACAGTTAGGACAGTTTTGCCGTCTTTCGCCGTTTAGTATGTGCAGTATCTGTTTGATATTTTTCCAGATGTGCTGCTGTACTCCAGGTATAATTGTAGGACTCGGAGCCCGTCCGGCTAACTGCTTCTGCAGAAAAAACCGAGTAGTGGTGAGATAGTAGGCCCCACGAAATACATATTCCGTGATCTTTTACCACTGCAAAAGAGGTTGTGGCTTCAAACTTAGATCCGTCCGTATAGAACCATTTCCGATCAGAGTAATTCTCGGTTACTTCATGGAATAGCTGCTTAAACGTTGTGTCTGGTGTCGTAGATTTTTGCAGAACATGAAGGGAAGTGTCAATGGCCGTGGAGCATTATTTCAATGGGGGAGACGGGATGACTTTATTGCATCAGTAAGGCTTTTCAATATTGTATATCTTCTCATACATATTCGTATCGTGGATTTAACTTTGAATAGTCGTTGATGCTTCAGGGCCACGTCGAAGTCCTTGCAAAGAATGGAGTTCGTTGAGCACATGAGTTTTAGTATCAGCTTAAAAGGGGTTTGGGCTACTGTGGTGTTAATATCCGGTAATTCGGCTTCGGCCAGGAAGCATTTCGTTGGGGTCGTTGGAAAGGCGCCAATTATCCATCTCACAGCAGCGTGATAAAGAGGTAAGATCTTATTATGGTTAGCACACCTTCCGTAGATAGGGGGCTGTACTCGATTTTGGACAGCATCAAGGTTCTCATCGATTGTATGAGTGTTGTGGGGTGAATTAATTAGCGCTTAATTGTTAAGAATTTTATAATGTTAAGTCTATAGTTAAGTTGTATCCTAAGTTCTGTACAATGTTGCTTGAATGTGAGTCGTTTATCGATAGTCAGGCAGATAGTCAGTTAAGAAATGGTACGAGTTCTATGTCTATGTTGTTGAAAAATAATTATGGTACATTATATATGTACAGTGTTGTTTTTTGCAAATATGAAAGAGTTTTCATTTATTTACAGCAAGGGTAGCTTTGAAAGTGTTTCCCCATATTTGGATTTCATTAAGAATATCTGTAAACTTATTGTTGAGTGAATTGGTATTCTTACATTTGCTAAAAATAATGGCATCATCTGTATAAATTGAAAGGTTAATTTGCTTATATCTTAAAATGATGTTATTTGAAGATTGGAAAACAATTATGAACAACACCACAGAGAGGGCGATCCTTGTGGGATGCCATTGTGCAGAGTATAGAATTTAGATAAAGTGTTGTTTACTTTCACTTGGATTCAATGGTTGATCAGGAAAGCCTTCGCTATATTGAATGTCTCTTGACCTACCCCCAACCGAGAAAGTTGGTCCAGTACTGTATGCTCCACTATGCGATCAAAAGCCCTTTCGAAATTTATTGCCAGAATAGTAACATGATTTTTGGTGGAAAGGGCATCAGATGCATAATGGTGGAGATGCAAAAGAGAATAAAGAGTGCTTTGCTGTTGTTTAAAAGCTGTTTGGTGGGAGCTGATAAGTTTATGTTTTGTAATAAACCTCATAAGTTTTTTGGCTAACATTTTTTCAACTCTTGCTTAAACAGGGAAGGAGAGAAATGGGCCTAAAGGAAGATATTTCGTGGGTTGGTTTATTAGGTCTTAAAATTGGGATTATAATGGCGGATTTCCAGACGTGGGCGTAGGAGCTTTTACCAATCATTTTATTGTACATTTCTAAAAGGCGATACTTAGCTTCGGAGGGCAAATGTCTGAGCATTGGGTTTGAAATCCGGTCTATACCAGGAGTTTCACCTTTCCCATACTGAAGGGCATATTCAAGCTTGCTACGGGTAAAATTAGAGACGAGATTAAAGGTCTGCAGGAATACATTCTTATTGCCTCAGCCATAGAATACATCCGAATGGAATAGAATGAATGAGTGCAAGAAACACAAGTGAGTGAGTTGGGGTGGGATGTAAGAAAAGTGCTTTTGAAATGAGGAATGCAGTCGAACGTTCGAATGGTTTTAAACACACTCTATGCATTCATTTATTTTTTTCTGTTGAGCGAAACGCTTCTTTTAATACTTCTTTCATAATGAGGGAGTTGGCCGAAAGGTAAATTATACTGAAAGTGTTTTTTTAGTGAATGTATGAACATTTCTTTTATACTTATAGTTTTTAACTGTTATTATTATTTTCTTAGTGTTTTTTGTTTAGTTTTCAATGAAAACTTTTCATGTGAGTTTTTCCAAATCAAATTATTTTATTTTATTTAATTAAAGTATTTATTAATAAATATTACAAATATTTTTTAATTCTTATAAGTAAAATATGTAAAATAAAATCTACAACATAATAATGAATATTTCTGAAAAAAAACAATGACTCGCTTCCACTTCTGAATTATTTTATTATCAGCGTCTAAAAATACAGGCAAATATGCATAGTTGTATCGTACAGTCTAGAATGCATTCGAAACAATTTGAGTGCGAATTTTAACTCTAACTGATTCAATTCGGTTTTCATCCCCCGAATGTTGTGCGAGTGAGACCTACACAGTCGCACTCACTCATTGAATTATTTTCGTCTCAGCATTCTATCTTACTCAATTCATTTTCAAGGGTGTGCATTTGAATGTCGTTTTTTAGCTATTCATGCCGACCTCTAGTCGAGATCAGTAGCAGATGCGGACAAATTGGTTACTGTGTACAAGCAGGACTTGTATCTCGTATTGGTGGGAGAAGTTGTCGTCTTTAGAATAGTCCGACTAAAAGTTCCCAAAAGCGTTGCAAATGTCTGTAGAGTGATGCAGCTCTTCATCTTTAATCTTAACTGTTTTGAGGCTATATGAGGAGTTACCAATTAGGCGATTTAGATCGGACCATGTCTTCTTAGTAGAAGATAAAAGGCTAATATTTGATGTGAATCGATCAAAGGATTCTCGTTTTTCTATTTTAGATTTGTATTAAAAAAGGGCAATAAATTTCCTGTAAGGGATCAGAGCAGCGGTGCTCCTGGTTTGTCTGTAAGTGTGCCAAATGGATTGCTTTTGTTTACTTAGATCTTGAAGAGTTTGAATTCACCAAGGGACAATTCGCTGATGTAGACAGGCTTTGGTTTGCGGGATTACTACATTAGCTTCTGCTTTAATTCCTTTTATGATTTTGTCTATGCACGCACATACATATGTATACATAGTGACGGTCAAGCGTGGGAACGCTGACATAGCTATTGGGCTGTGGCTGTTATCCAAGTGAGAATCATATTTCGTCTGCACTTGAGTATGTGCAGAGGGCACTTAGCGTTGCGACGAAGTCGCTGGTTATGTATAATGAATTGATGTATGTTGGCATAATAAAAAAGTGTTGCAGCCTTATTTATAAGTATGTATATACATATGTACGCATGCTACATCTCCCTCCTTTTAAGAAATAACGTAATTAGTGTAAGTGTAAGTAGTGTTTTTTTTTTTTCTTTTATGTTTAATTAATGTCTAGACAATTTGATGGAACTACCGAACTGAGCGGACGTGCCTTGCCCGAGCTCCGGGGAAACTGCAACATAAGACAGCTAATCAACGAAATAAAAAAACAAATTGGGGCAACCCAATATAAGAAAAAAGACGCTGAACTAGAATTTATTAAAAGCAATAGACAAGCTTTTTATAACAGTTGTGATGTGCTTAACCAAAATTAGTGCATTGTTTTAAATAGATACGCAATGAGCTCATTGAGCGACGATCAAAAGAACAAGCATAGAAGCTCAGTAAACCAGAGAAACGGCTTCTTTGTACAGCGAGTACAAAAACAACAACTTCGGAAAGTACCAAAGCGGCCACAGCCACACCGACTGGAATGGTTCGCTACATCCAAATTAAGCGCAAGCTTAGCCCGCGGAGTAATCCGGCAGGTAACAAAACAAAAATTAACCGTGTCCTGAATATCGATAAAGAACCAGACAGATCCACTACTAACAGATTTGCCCTACTGGCGGAGGTTGAGGAAAACCAACCAGCCCAAGACACCGCAAAAAAAAACAAGCCCCCTCCAATCTATATTAGGGAAAAAAGCTCGAGTGCCCTGGTCAAAAATATTGCGTCGTTGATCGGGAACGGTGACAACTTTCATGTTATCGTGCAAACCAAGACTGAAGAGCACTTACAAATCGTGTCCAAATATCTGGACATTGAACAGAAAAACTATTACACGTACCAGCTGAAAAGCTGTAAGGGCCTACAAGGGGCTTACCACCGCGGAAATAAAAACCGCCCTTAAAGAAAAGGGCTTCGCCGCCAAGAATGTTATTAACATTCTAAATAAAGATAAAAAGCCACAACCTTCTTCAAGGTCATGCTCGAGCCAGAAGGCAGGTCGCTGAAGAAGAACGAAGTCCACCCAATCTACAACGTGCAATATCTTTTGCATCGGAAAATCACTGTTGAAGAGCCACATAAACGCAACGGTCCAGTGCAATGCACTAATTGTCAAGAGTATGGATACACCGGGTCTTACTGCACACTTCGGGCTGTCTGTGTAGTCTGCGGGGACACCCACAACTTCGCTTGCTGCACTACAAACAAGGACAGTACCTTGAAAAAATGTGGAAACTGCGGAGGCAACCATACGCCAAACTATAGAGGATGTATGGTGTACAAGGAGTTGAAGAGTCGCATGCGTCAAGCGACCGCAACGCGCCAGACGTCTTCTTCGCCAAAGCTGCGAAATCCTCATTCGGTCCACTAAAAACCACCAACGGCTTCTCCTATGCCAATGCTCTACGATCTGGAAGGGAAATTCCAATTCAGCCTAACTCTCAAAGCGCTCAACAGGCCCCAGAACAGCCACACAGCAAAACGGAACATATGATGCTTACCATCCAACAAAGTATGATGGAGCTTATGTCATTCATGAAAAAGAACCATGCAAACGCTTGTTCAAAACCAGAACATGGTGATACAGCTACTCGTAGCACAACAGTCTAAATCAGAGGTCGGCACGGCCCTATCTCGGGGGCATAGGAAATTTCTCTGCCCGAGCTCTGCCACACACACACAGTATAAATGTGTGAAACGTCATGCTCAAAGTCTACTTTCTGCTATTCATTACTAACACTAATGCGGTAAAATCATATCAAAGTATTGGGGTGCCGACCTCTGGTCTAAATTATCTTTGCAGGCTCAACGAATATCAATGTGGAACGCCAATGGTGTCTCACGGCATAAACTAGAATTATCACAATTATTGACACAGTACAACTTCAACCTCCGAAGAGATAAGTCGTGACAAAACAGCGTAATCCTAGCCTCGCGCAAACAAAAACAAAATTATCAGCAAAATTTTGCACAAACAAATATTAACCACAAAAAGAAAATAAAAAACCCAACAACACCAAACACACGAAAACCTCTAATACGGGCTTAAGCCCTTCAACCAATCATGACGGACCCACCTGACATTTTCAAAATTACATCAAAATCGTACCATTCCCAATTAGGCGACCCAAAATTTATTGTAATCAAAAGAAAAGACAACGGCTCGTTCGAAAAAATTTTCACCGGACAAATTGGTTACTGTGTACAAGCAGGACTTGTATCTCGTATTGGTGGGAGAAGTTGTCGTCCTTAGAATAGTCCGACTAAAAGTTCCCAAAAGCGTTGCAAATGTCTGTAGAGTGATGCAGCTCTTCATCTTTAATCTTAATTGTTTTGAGGCTATATGAGGAGTTACCAATTAGGCGATTTAGATCGGACCATGTCTTCTTAGTAGAAGATAAAAGGCTAATATTTGATGTGAATCGATCAAAGGATTCTCGTTTTTCTATTTTAGATTTGTATTAAAAAAGGGCAATAAATTTCCTGTAAGGGATCAGAGCAGCGGTGCTCCTGGTTTGTTTGTAAGTGTGCCAAATGGATTGCTTTTGTTTACTTAGATCTTGAAGAGTTTGACTTCACCAAGGGACAATTCGCTGATGTAGACAGGCTTTGGTTTGCGGGATTACTACATTAGCTTCTGCTTTAATTCCTTTTATGATTTTGTCTATGCACGCACATACATATGTATACATAGTGACGGTCAAGCGTGGGAACGCTGACATAGCTATTGGGCTGTGGCTGTTATCCAAGTGCGAATCATATTTCGTCTGCACTTGAGTATGTGCAGAGGGCACTTAGCGCTGCGACGAAGTCGCTGGTTATGTATAATGTATTGATGTATGTTGGCATAATAAAAAAGTGTTGCAGCCTTATTTATATGTATGTATATACATATGTACGCATGCTACATCTCCCTCCTTTTAAGAAATAACGTAATTAGTGTAAGTGTAAGTGTAAGTAGTGTTTTTTTTTTTTTTTCTTTTATGTTTAATTAATGTCAAGACAATTTGATGGAACTACCGAACTGAGCGGACGTGCCTTGCCCGAGCTCCGGGGAAACTGCAACATAAGACAGCTAATCAACGAAATAAAAAAACAAATTGGGGCAACCCAATATAAGAAAAAAGACGCTGAACTAGAATTTATTAAAAGCAATAGACAAGCTTTTTATAACAGTTGTGATGTGCTTAACCAAAATTAGTGCATTGTTTTAAATAGATACGCAATGAGCTCATTGAGCGACGATCAAAAGAACAAGCATATAAGCTCAGTAAACCAGAGAAACGGCTTCTTTGTACAGCGAGTACAAAAACAACAACTTCGGAAAGTACCAAAGCGGCCACAGCCACACCGACTGGAATGGTTCGCTACATCCAAATTAAGCGCAAGCTTATCCCGCGGAGTAATCCGGCAGGTAACAAAACAAAACAATCGTAGAAATGGAAATAACAATAAGCGAACATAAAACACTGAACTTTTCTAACGGAGTTATTTATTGTAACGACCTTAGATATATTGACGAAGACACTATTCTACAAGAACTAAAACCACAAAAAGTAAGCGAAGTTAAAAAAATAATGAAACGGCAAAACCCCAACACTAACTCCGATAGCAATAACACCACTCTAGTTGAAACAGGATTGATCATCATTACATTCGACACACACAAACTCCCAGAAATATTGCGAATTGGCTACGAAACAGTGCGTGTACGAGAGTATATCCCACTTCCTCTCCGATGCAGAAAATGCCTCCGCTTTGGTCACCCAGCACCAATATGCAATAGCTCCGAAACTTGCACTAATTGCTCAGAAACAAAAGACACAAACGACGGAGAAACATGCAAAAACGAAAAAAAATGCCTAAACTGCAAAAACAACCCAGAACTTGACCATCAGCACAGCCCAATTGACCGCAAATGCCCCACCTTCATAAAAAACCAAGAATTAACAGCCATTAAAACCACACAAAAAGTTGATCACAAAACTGCCCAACGTATTTATTTCGAACGACACGGATCTCAATTGAGGAACACCTATGCCAAAGTACTTGCAAACGCTACAACTCAGAAGACAACAAACCGTGAATCACCGAATACTAATATAAATACATACACAAACACAACACAACCACAACATAAAAACTCGAACAGCACACCCACATCAGGAATCCATATCCCGCCATCAAATGCAACAGCTACCGGATTAGACATAATAACTTTACCATCAAGCCAAACTCTTCAAAACCATCACCACCACGATTACGACAAACTAGAAGACATGGATACTGACTGCATCACACATACCAGAAAACTAACCACACCATACTCGTCACAACTCTCAGAAGACTCACTAAAAATAAAAATCTTCCATAAAGATAAGTCTAAAAATCTAACAACTAACCTTAAAGCATCTAAGACTAAGGCCAAAGCTCTAAACAAAAACAAACACGCTAACAACAGCGACAGCGAATCCATATAGAACCTTAAACTCTAAGCAAGACATAAATTTAAACCGTTAATACTACTAATAAGTTAAGTTACAAGCTTTCATCTTCATCAAAATGTCATTAACAGTAATTCAATGGAACTTAAAAGGATATGTAAATAACTATAACCAACTCCTTATTCTCATCAAAAAATATTTACCGCATATAATCTCCCTCCAAGAAACCCACATACAATACACTAATAACATACCAATCCCAATAAACTACAAACTATTAACAAACATAGCAACCAACAGGTTTGGCGGTGTAGCACTTTTAGTTCACAAGTCAATTCAACACACTACCCCTAACATCACAGACGACCTAGAAACAATAACCATAAATATACAATCTAAACTAAAATTAAACATATCTTCAACATACATATCTCCTACCAAAAACATTACTATCCAGACACTTCAAAACACATTTAACACACAACAAGCACCTTCACTAATCATGGGGGATTTCAATAGATGGCATCCTTCCTGGGGCTCACCAACAACAAACACACGAGGAAAAATAACTCAAAGATTCGTTGACAATGCACACCTTATTCTACTGAACGACAAATCCCCCACTCACTTTTCAACCCACAATACTTACACACACATCGACCTTACATTCTGCTCTCCCCCCACGCTAAGTGGGAAATACTGAACAACCTCCATGGTAGCGACCATTTTCCTATTATCATCACCCTATTCCCATCAACCAATACAGAAAAATTCAACAGACCCTTCTTTAAGCTAAACTGGGAGGCCAACTGGGAAAAATACAACCTTCTTACCCAGCAATCAAACGTAAAATACCCAACCTCTCAAAACGTAAACAAAGAAGCAGCCCAAATTAACAGAATTCTTCTATCTAGCGCAAACCTTTCCATCCCACAAACTTCACCAAATATCCATCCATATAGGGTTCCATGGTGGAACAAAATACTCGACCAGATACAAAAAGAAAAACAAAAAGCGTGGAATACACTCAACCGCCACATAACACTAGAAAACATCAAAGAGTACAGACGTAAAAATGCAAAATTTAGATACACCTTAAAAAATAGTAAAAATGAAGCCTCTAGATCCTTCACTTCATCAATCCATCCGTCATCCCCTTCATCCAAAATATGGGCGAATATAAGACGTTTTTGCGGACTTAACCCATTCAAGCAAATCCACGCCATAACAAACCCAGACAACAACGAAGTAACTACAACTAATAACGAAATTGCCAATATCTTTGCTAAACATTTTTCAAATCTATCAGACGACATGAACTTCCCAGAACAATTTCGAAACAACAAATATAGAAACAACACTGTAGACTACACACCCTCCCCATCAGCTCAAACCATAGAAAAACAGATTTCAAACCTCGAACTAGCGTCAGCACTACAAACCCTTAAAGGATCTGCCCCAGGACTCAATAGAATCTCGTACCAAATGATCAAAAATAGCTCCAATACTACAAAAAACAGAATAACAGACCTATTTAACAAAAAATTCGACACTCACATACCACAAGCCTTCAAAACCAGCCTTATAATTCCTATCCTGAAGCCAAACAGTGACAAAACCCAAACTAGCTCTTACAGACCCATCTCCCTCAACTGTTGCCTAGCAAAAACACTAGATAAGATCATAGCCAAAAGACTTTGGTGGTTTGTAACTTACAACAATCTGCTTAATAAAAACCAATTTGGATTTAAAAAGGGCAAATCGACTTCGGACAGCCTACTTTACGTAGACTATCTCATATCGAAGTCACACCAGCACAGCTCACTCGTCACTCTTGATTTTTCAAAAGCCTTTGACCGAGTAGGTGTGCATTCTATAATCGACCAACTTCAGGAATGGAAAACTGGGCCAAAAATAATAAACTACGTCCGAAATTTTATGCTTAACAGAAAAATAATAATCCGTGTCGGTCAACACAGATCCAACACACTACCCTTATCCAATGGAATCCCTCAAGGTTCCCCAATCTCCGTCATACTATTCCTTATAGCTTTTAACAAATTGTCCGATATAATATCCTTACACAAGGAAATCAAATTTAATGCATACGCCGATGACTATTTTCTAATAATTAACTTTAATAAAAATAAAAATATTAGCTTTAACCTAGGTAACCTTTTAAATGACATAGAGAACTGGGGTTCATACTCCGGGGCATCCCTATCCATATCAAAATGCCAACACCTCCACATTTGCAAAAAGCACAACTGCACCTGTGTCGTAACATTCAATAGCATGCAAATCCCCACAGTTAGCTCGTTAAAAATCTTAGGAATAAATATAGACAGCAAATACAAATAGAACACACACATAGATAAACTTATACCTGCACTTCACAAAAAACTAAATATAATTAAATGCCTATCCAGTCTCAAGTTTAACTGCAGTACATACACATTAATCAACGTAGTAAAAGCTACTATTGTTGCAAAAATAGAATACGGCCTATTCCTATACGGACACGCACCCAAAACAACACTTAACAAATTAAAACCGCCTCTAAACTCTGCCATTCGCCTAGCGCTCGGAGCCTTTCGTTCCACCTCAACAAATAACCTCCTACAAGAAGCCAATATCCCTCCAATAGAATTAAAACGAGATCTGCAAACAGCCAAACTAAGTAAAAACCTTATTTATTCCAAAGACACACCAATACACAAATTCGTAAAACAAAGTAAACTTAAAAGGAAATATCCACCAATTATAGACCGTATAATAAACCTCTGTGAACAATTTCATCTACCCTTCGAACCACAAACACCAAACAAACTCAAGCCACCCTGAGACCTACCCAACCTTATAAACACATCCATAAGATTACATAAAAAAAGTAACACACCCAAAGAAACATACCAGAAAATATACGAAGACACAAAATCAAACCTCAATTCACACAACTTTATATTCACTGACGGATCAAAAATAACCGACATTATAACATACGCCATTACAACGGAAACAAACATCCTAAAATGTGGAATCCTGCCACCATATTCCTCTGTTCTAACAGCCGAAATCATCGCCATTCTTGAAGCTATAAAAATTATAAAGGACAAAAAAGGCAAATATGTAATCTGTTCAGATTCCCTCGCAGCAATAGACTCTATTAGAAATACAAACAATAATAATATTTATCCAAATAAAATAAGATCACTAATAACCCAGCTGGCCCCAAAAATCAAATTAATTTGGATTCCTGGCCATGCAGGCATTGCCGGAAACGAACTAGCAGATCAAGCAGCAAAGTCGACTAACAAAAGCCCACTAATCTTTACATCCAATATAAATCCTACAGATATAAAAAGACAATTTAAATCTGAATTCAAGGCAAGACAAAACCAAAACCTTATACACTGTAGCCAATGGTACCAATCTATCAATTCCAATAGCTACCACATCAGCGACCACTTTAGAACAACCCACCAAAACTGTAATAGACTCGACCAAACTAAAATTACCCGTCTACGTCTAGGACACACCAACCTGACCCACCAACACTATCTGAACCAAATTCCAACACCACCTTGCCCTTTCTGTCAAGGCAACCTCTCCTTACACCACATACTAAACACATGTCCACCTCTCTTGCAAACAAAACAAACTATCTTCCAGAACTCCAACCCGCTACATCTTCTCAATGATCTAAACCCAGAAAACATTAAAAAAAATACTACATTTCCTAAAAACAACACACTTATACCACAAAATATGAATATAAATATTTAATAAGGCTAGTTCCCTAATTTAAGAAGAATAATAATAATAATAATAATAAGAAGAATACATACATAAATAACAGTTAAATACTAAGTTAAGACACAACATGTACATATCCCTCAACATTCAACCATCCCTTAGGCTTAAGCACTATCAACTCATATAGCCGAAGGCCACAGTAGCCAGCGCTATACCATTAAGTTAGTCTAGTTTTGTAAACTTTTCTATCTTTTATAATAATAATAATAATAATAATCACAATTATTGACCGAAAACCATATTGACGTTATGCTACTGGTGGAAACGCATCTTACAAGCAAATATAACTTTCAAATAACTATACAATCTACCGCACAGATCATCCAGATGGGAAAGCCGACGGC
This sequence comes from Drosophila bipectinata, assembly GCF_030179905.1. Classification (NCBI taxonomy): domain Eukaryota; kingdom Metazoa; phylum Arthropoda; class Insecta; order Diptera; family Drosophilidae; genus Drosophila; species Drosophila bipectinata. Next base: position 23,956,287 of record NC_091736.1, on the reverse strand, counting down.
GGAACTAATCAGAGAACGCATTAAACACCATTTTCACAAAAGGTTTGCAACAAACTCCGTCCAGGCGACATCTATACAAATTCAGTCAAGCAACGGAATCCTTTCAATCGCTGCCGTTGACTGCCCTCCTCGTTTCTCAATCTCGGAAGGACAATTTATGCACTTCTACAATTTACTTGGGGATCGCTTTATAACGCTTCTTCAAAGCCCAAAAATAACCGAACACCCTTCAGAATGACGTCGCCAAAAACGAACTGGCTTAAAGACAAAAAGTACGTGAGTGCCCACATAGAACTCATGGAAAAGAAGTAGACCGAAACAAACACTTCAAATCTAATCAGCAAATCGAACAGCTCGTGCGAGAAAAGAGGCGCACGCGTCGTGAATGGCAAAACAGCAGATCACCAGCTTCAAAACAACGCCATAAGGAAGCAACCCGATCACTCGACCAGGCTCTTTACCAACGGGAAGAAAATGCACAGCTGAGGTACATCCAGAATCTCTCCCAACAAGCACAAAGTACCCTCTGTGGAAGGCCCACCCAAATCTTAGCGCCCCAATTGAAACGGCCACCCCGAAACTCTTCAGGATGCTGGGCTCGCAGCGACGAAGACCGAGCTGAAACATTCGCCACACATCAAGCCTCAAATTCATTTCTCCTTCCAGTAATTCAGACAGTGTCATTCCCTCAGCCAGCTGCACCTTCACTCCGGCCGAACGAAATCGAAAAAGTCATAAGAGGGCTAAAACCAAAAAAGGCTCCCGGTGGTGACCTGTTGACCCCAAAGATGCTGATCGAACTTCCAAAATGCGCTTTAGAGGTCGTCTGCAAACTATTTAGTGGAATCATTAATCTTGGCTATTTCCCAAAAAAGTGAAAGAAATCCATCATTATAATGATACCGAAGCCTGGAAAAGACCACACAATTCCGTCATTATACAGACCAATAAGCCTTCTATCTTGTTTGTCTAAATTGTTTGAAAAATGCTTGTTAATTCGCATAATACCACATCTGGAAGCTTGCAATATCATCCCGGCACACCAATTTGGCTTTCGAAGAAACCATGGAACCATCGAACAAGTGAACAGATTAACATCCGAAATACGCTCAGCCTTCGAACAGCGAGAATACAGCAGCGCTATTTTCCTCGATGTATCTCAAGCTTTCGACCGAGTTTGGCTCATCGGACTCATGCACAAAATTAAAACGTATTTGCCAACATACACCCACAAGCTTCTGGAATCATACCTCTACAATAGGGTATTCTCAGTGAGATGCAACGCAGTTACTTCGGGTGACTACACCATCGAAGCTGGAGTTCAACAAGGAAGCGCACTCGGCCCGTGCCTATATGTTTTGTATACTGCGGATATTCCTACGAGCGCACAACTAACAACGTCAACGTTCGCCGATGATACCGTAATGCTTAGTCGCTTCAGATGCCCAACGCAGGCAACAACCCAACTGGCTAATCTCATAATAGTGAAAAGGTCCGACTGGCGCATTAAAAATAAACATATAACGTTTACTCTTAATAGACAAACATGCGCTCCGCTTTTACTAAACGGTATTCAGATCCCTGAAGCTAACGGAGTAACGTACCTTGGCGTCCACCTTGATAGACGACTTACCTGGCGTAAGCACGTCGAATGCAAGAAGATGCAACTAAGCCTGAAATCCAGCAGCCTCCACTGGATCATAAAGTCATGATCGCCACTGTGCCTGGACTACAAGTTACTACTGTACTGTGGTTACTAACGTACCTTGGCGTCCACCTTGATAGGCGACTTACCTGGCGTAAGCACGTCGAATGGAAGAAGATGCACCTAAACCTGAAATCCAGCAGCCTCCACTGGATCATAAACTCACGATCGCCACTGTGCCTGGACTACAAGTTACTACTGTACAATTCAGTCCTGAAGCCAATCTGGACTTATGGCTCCCAGCTGTGGGGGAACGCGAGCAGCAGCAACATAGACATCATACAGCGCGCACAATCAAAAATTTTGAGAACTATACGAAGAAAAACTGTCTTCGCACCCAAATTTTCTCGCTCGGGGATTGACTCGAGTTTCTAGCTTATCCCGCCTGAGACGCAACGACCTCGCAACCCATCAATCGATTTTTAGGGCCGTCTAACTTTGTATCAGTCAGTATAACTATTAGTTAGTATTTTATTTTAAACGTTGTTTCTTTTTTTTTTATTTTGTTAAAGAGAAGAATTCTTTTTTTTTATTTTGAATTTTCTTTTCTTAACTCCCATTTTTTTTTATATTGTTTGTGTTATTTTTTATTATATTATCATTATCTTCTAATTTCTCTACTGTATAGGGTCCTAAATAAATTGGATCTAACTTATGTCCTATTTCATTCTTAAGTTGGACTTTGTATTCTACCGATATATCTACGTTTCCTACTTTTTTATCATATAACTCTTTATTATTTCGCTTATTTTCTTCTAACATAATTCTATCTCTTTTATAATCATCTATGTTATTTAAAGGTTCTATCTTTGCTATTAAAATGATTAAGTAAACTGTTTGTTTTACCGAAAACAAGTTCATATGGACAATAGTCAAGGGCCATAGATGGGGTTGTGGTGAAACAATAAACGAAATATTGGAAACACATGCCCCAATCAGTTTTATTAACCGATATATATGAACGTATGTATTCATTAAAAGTTCTGTGACTTCTTTCGACTGCTCCAACTGTCTGGTGGTGGTTTGCAGTTGATGTTATGTTATTTATTTGTAAATGCTTGCACAAATCATTTATTATAGAACTTTTGTATCCGTAATGAACGTCTTCATTGGACCGTACTTTAAAATAAAATTGTCAAAAGTCCCCTTTGCTTCTGTGTTAGCATTTTTGCTTGGAATTGGAATCGCGACTACATATTTAGTCAGATCACAAATTAATGTTACTGCGTATTCATTTCCATTTTCAGACCTGGGTAGTGGACCAATGATGTCTACTATAACCCTGTCGAAAACATGTATTGGCGTATCAGCTATTGTTAAAAGAGTTTTTATTTTTCTTGTCACTTTTGATTTTTGGCATCTTTTACATTTTCGTATGTATTCAGTAATATCTTGAGTCATACTTTTCCAATAAAAATGTCTTTTGACCTTAGCCAAGGTTTTTAAGATTCCTGTGTGACCTCCTTGTATTGGATCATCATGGAATGTAGACAATAGAGCTTCTTTTTCTTTTATTGTTGTTATTTGGGTCACCGTTTGTTTGGTTATTTGGGAAATTAACATTTTATTGCCCATATTTTTAAAATTATCAATTGAAACATGTTCAAAGATATTTTCCCACGGTGCCACTTTGAGTTGGCTGATTTTATTTATACCGGCCTGCGTTTCAAGCCTTTGAAAAAATTGTTATATAAATCGCTAACTTTATATCTTGCAGTAATTTTCTTACCATGTTTAAAGAAACATAGCATATTTATTACATGCAAGGTCACTACTTTACGTACTTCGTCATTGTTTATTTTTTTTTTCATATACGTTGGGCTTTGAAGCTTTTTCTATAGGTTGCCTTGGCTACTTTAATATCTTGTAGTGACTTTCTTTAGAGATAAATTTATTTGTTTAAGCTGTTGAATGGTTATTCTTGATAACGCATCCACTACAAAATTGTCTTTACCCTTCAGATATTCTACTGTAAAATTATACTCCTCTAATTCAAGTCAAATACGCGTTAGCTTTGAGCTTGGTTTTACCATTGAGAACAAGTATGTTAATGGTCTGTGATCTGTTTTAACAGTGAAGTGTCTATCAATGTATGGTCTGAAAAAAATTCTTTACTGAAATTTGGGTATTGTAATAAATTCGGATTTAATAGCGCCGTTTTGAGATGCTTGAAGGCATCCTGACAATCAGCTGTCTATTCGAATTTGACATTTTTTCTACATAATCTTGTTATGTGACGAGCATAGTCGACAAAATTATTGATAAAACGTCTATAGTAGTTGCAGATGGGAACGAATAGTCTAGCACTGTCCGCTAGGGCGGGTCATTAAAAATTTTTGTTTGACTTTGAAACGCTAATAGGGCTTAAAAGCTGTGTACACATGTCCAGAATACGTGTGCAAAATCCGATTGCTGTGCGACGATGTCTTTCGTCTGCGCATTGACGACAAAAACAAAAAAATTTTGGTATATTTACGAAAAGTTTCAAATTCTAGCAATTTTTTCTCTACTTACATATTTCCAACTTTAACTAGTCAAAAGCGGTATTCCCAGACACTAAAATACGTATGAATTATTGTCGAACCTAAACCTAACAGAGTTCTAGAGAACTCTGTCAAAAAGTCGGAAAAAGTAATCGAATCGGACCGTTTTTCCACGAAATCCTCTGTCTACTCACTTCACCTTATTGAAAGTTAATGTTGAAAGATTGCGTGTTCTTTAAATTTATTTCTCGAAAACTAGAATTTGAACTTTGCATCTCTTCGCCACCTTAGATTTACTTGTGTAATCGTTAGGGCCCAATATTAACTTCTGCGTGTCAACGTAAAAAAGTGTGTATGTAGACCTGTTGTTCTACAGTTGTTTAGTTTGTGTAAATCTGTTTATCTGCATTTATCCACATCGACATGAGTGTATGTCGAAGAAATCTTACATAGAACATTATAGGGCATCCTACAGATTTCGATGGGCGCATGCTGCCAACTTTAAATGCTTTAAAGTATGCTTTAAAGTATTACTTTTACGTGTGGCATGGATTAAAAGAAGATAAGGGAGGTAGCAACCCAACTTTTAGAGAAGCTGCTTCTTAAGTTTTTTTTTTATATACATTTTTTTTATTAATCTCAACAACAATTAACATACTTAACATAAATATAACCATAATAATAAGGGGGGGGGGGGGGGGGGGGGGGGGGGGGGGGGGGAAAGGTGGTTGTTCATGGATGATGGATAGTGAGGGCTTGAGAGCGGGCGGGACGACCGGTAGGCATTGCTTCGCCCGCAACAGGCCCTAACTCTCCACCCTACCGCCTCTCCTGCTCGATGCTCCTGAGCCTCTGCATTAAAGCTGCAGCAAAAGTTGATACTGCGTCCCAGAGCATCTGGTTCTCCAGCATTACCTCCACTAGGTTTCCCGGGTGGATTGATCGGCCCGCCGTCGTCTCCAGTCGGTGGCGCTCTCGTGCAAACCGGCGCCACTCAAAGACAACGTGCCTGGCGTCCTCGATTATCGAACTCCCGCACTCCGGGCACCAGTCATCCTCCGTGTGGCCAATACGCTTCAGGTATTGCCGGAAGCAGCCATGTCCACTCAAGACCTGGGTCAGGTAAAAGTCGACCTGCCCGTGGCTTCGCAGCACCCACCTTCTAAGGTTAGGAATGAGGGTGTGTGTCCATCGTCCCTTCGTCGACGCGTCCCAGCAATCCTGCCAGGCTGTGAGCGACCTCTCCTTGGCGTCCTCCTTTGCAGCTGTATTGGGGGTGCCGCCGGCACCCTCATTGCGAGCACGGGTTTCCTTAAGCTCCTTGAGCTCACGAGCGCGCTCCTTCAGCGGGACCATTCCCGCAATGACCAGAATGGCGTCGTCAGAGACTGTCCTGAAGCCGAACGCGACTCTTATAGCACCCAGCTATATATAGCACCTGGGTTCTGCATACAAAATTTGCGCCGTGGCAACGCTCACGAGGAGCCTTTTCCTGTTCTGCCTGGGGCCTCTGGTGTTTAGAAGGATCCTGGCAAGGCCCCTGGTAGTGGCTGCAGCCTTGCCCTGGATATAATCAAGGTGCTCGCGGAAGGAGAGCCGGGCGTCGATCATCACGCCCATGTATTTTATGGCCCGCTGGGAGGTTATGGCCATACCACCAACCCGGATTGTCGCCGTTTCCAGCACCTTGCGGCTGCTGACCAGCACCGCTTCGGTCTTTTGCGGGGCTAGGCTTAGACCGGCATTTTGGAGTCACATCTCCATTGTCTCGTTAGCCTTGTTCGCCGCTCTCTCCGCTTCCTCCCTGTGCCTGGCCACTATCACCAACGCTACGTCGTCTGCGAAGCCGACGACGTCGCATCCCGCTGGGAGCTGCAGCCTCAGGATTCCGTCATACATGGCGTTCCACAGCAGCGGTCCTAGGACCGATCCTTGGGGCACACCCGCCGTAACGTCGTAAGACTCCGTGCCCATGTCCGTGTCGACCAGTAGCACTCTGCAGCTAAAGTAGCTACAGACGACGTTCATTATGGCACTGGGAACGTTGAACCGCCTTAGGGCTGCCAGTGTTTTGCTCCAGTCCGCCGTGTTGAAGGCATTCCTGATGTCCAGGGTGACTATCAGGCAGTATTGCTTGGAGCCACCGTTCCACCTGGTTCCCGCTATTGCGTTGCGTGCAATGCCGACCACCTCTGCTATAGCATCCACCGTTGACCTTCCCTTCCGGAACCCATACTGCTTGGGAGACAGCTCTCCCGCCTCCTCTATGGCAGCTTCGAGCCTCGCCGCGATCACCCTCTCGAAGACCTTGCCCGTTGTGTCCAGCAGGCAGATTGGCCTATAGGACGACGCCTCCTCCCTTGGTTTCCCTGGTTTGAGGAGCAGCAGGAGCTTCTGTACCTTCCACCTGGTGGGAAAAGTGCCTTCGCCGATACATTTATTGTAGAGCTATGCAAAGCTGCCCGGCTGCAGAGCTAGAGCCAGCTTCAGGGCTCGGTTGCTTCTTTAGTGCTGAAACGCGTAACTGACGTCTGGTCATCGGCTTCCATTCCTGTGGTGAGCGTTACAAGAATGGTGCAACTATTAAAAAATGACGTTTCTACCTATCAACAGCTAAAGAAGTCATTTAAAAGAGACAGTGGGAGTGATGCTTTCAAAAAAAAAGTTTCTGTTTTTCATGCACAGTTTAGAGTGTTGTTTGATGTAGCTGCCTGCAAGTGCCACCACTCCATCTGTAAATGCTCTTTGCAAAACAAAGTGCCAGCAGCGGAAAGGGAGTTTTTGCAAGATCAGCGTACAAATCGGAAAGTGATCATAGGTGGATAAGAAAACTACAGCTAAGCTGCGTAAACGAAAAGAGAGGAAAGCCATCGAGGATAACAGAGTTAACAAGAGACCAATTGAAGATGTGTTAGCCAGTGGTTCAGTGTGTGCTAGTGACGATTAAACAAGTGACAGTGATATAAAAGACGCTGACTTTAGTGTACCCGCCTTATCTGCTGATAGATCTACAGTGAAACTGTCTAGATTGACCTCTTTTGCCAGCAAGTGTGACAGATATGGAATTGGAGACAGAGCTGCAGCATCTCTTGCATCATCTCTTCTCCAGGATCTTTCACGGCCAGAGGTTTTCTCTGGCAAAACAATGCCATCTACATCGAAAGGCCCACTTATTATTGACAAGAGCAAAGTAAGACGTGAAAGGACGAAAACACAGCGTCAAGTCACAGAGAAAGAATGTCGAGATACAACCATTGAAGCTTTATTTTTTGACGGCCGCGAAGATAATACTTTTACGATTGAAACTACAAGAGATAGCCGACAACACCAAAGAGTTGTTAAAGAAAACCATTTATCCCTCGTAAAACTACCCGGTGATAAATATTTTGGTCAGGTTGTATCAGAATCTAGGGCTTAAGAAGAGTTTAAGTCTATCTGGACTTATCTTCAAGAAGAGACCTATGGTGATTTGTTGACGCTAAAACTCGTGGGATGTGACGGTGCTCCAACAAATACAGGAATACACAACGGTATTATCCGCCGTATGGAAAAGGAACTTGGGCGGCCTCTGCAGTGTGACATTTGTCAATTGCACAATAACGAATTGCCATTGCGTCATGTAATTGAGACAATAGACGGTCCAACTACAGGACCTACTGGATTCTCAGGCCCTATTGGAAAATTGCTACAAAACTGTAAAAGTTTGCCCATAAAGAGGTTCAAAGCAATATCTTGTGAGCTTCTTGAAGTTGAAAAATATAAGCTCAGCACTGACCAACTCTACCTATATGATATGTGCAAAGCCGTATCATGTGGTGTAGTCTCTCATGAGCTTCCTAACAAAAAACCTGGGAAGATGCATCACGCAAGATGGCTTACCACAGGTAGCCGTATACTTAGACTATACGTTTCTACTCCAAAACCTTTAGCCAATTTGAAGAATCTTACAATGTTCGTGGTAACAGTGTACGCTCCCTCATGGTTCCATATCAAAGGTGAGGGCACTTTAAAAAACGCTTCTAAAATCCCATGGCATACAATGATTGCTTTACGTACTATCCCCAAGCAGTTGATAAAAGTAGCATAAAAGGTTCTCCAAGATAACGCTTTCCACGCGCACCACGAAAATATTTTGGTGGCAATGTTACACGACGAGAGGATAGAAGTGCGGCAACAAGTAGTTCGTCGAATTTTGCAGGCCCGCAAACGCAGCAACCCTACTATCGTCCGGAAATTCATCCCACCGATCCTGAATTTCTCTGCAAATGATTATACAGAGATGATCGAATGGCCCGAGGAAAAAATTTCCGAACCACCGAACCACCAACTTGACGGAAATCGAAATACAACGCATCATAGAAGCTCCGCTTGCCCAAATGCCTGACGTCCGATTAGCCAACGTTGCATCGCATACGCAATCTGCAGAAAAGGTTGTCAAAGAAGTAACAGAGGCTTCGAGTAAAAAATGTGGACACACAGCGCGCGACGGATTCATACGCGTTAGACTCCAAGATCGAAACCTTATGCCCAAGTTTGAAAGCAAAAAAGACTTTAAAACGTAAAACTCGTCCCGCACGAGAGAGGTGTTGGCTGGGTGTGGGACGAGGGGGACTCGAATTGCAGCCACCGCCAAGAGGTGAGTCCTGGGCCCTTATGATTCACATGTGTAAGTGAATCTAAGGTGGCAAAGAGCTGCAAATATCAGAAAATTATTTTTATAAAATGAAAAAATAAACTACAAAAACTTTCAATATTAACTTTTTTCACGAAGAAGTGAGTAGGCGGATTGTATGGAAATGAGGTCAAATTTGATTACTTTTTTTGACGTTTTGACAGAGTTCTTTAGAATAGGTATAGGTTCGACAACAATTCATACGTATTTTAGTGTCTGGGAATACCGCTTTTGACTAGTTAAAGTTGGAAATATGTAAGTAGAGAAAAAATTGCTAGAATTTGAAATTTTTCGTAAATATACCAAAATTTTTTTTTTTTTGTCGTCAATGCGCAGACGGAAGACATCGTCGCACAGCAATCGGATTTTGCACACGTATTCTGGACATGTGTACACAGCTTTTAAGCCCTATTAGAGTTTCAAAGTCGAAAAAAAATGACCCGCCCTACTGTCCGCATCATGTGGGACTGGGTAATTTTTAAAGACGTCGTATTTTTGTCGTCAGGCAGGATTCCTTTATCCGTGTATTTGTGTCCCAAAAATGTGACTTTATGCATGAAAAATGAACATTTTTTAGGATGTAATTTAAGATTGTATTTCCTACATATCTCAAAAACATCAGTTAAGTTTTTGAGCATATGTGTTTTAGAACAACCAATGACTATTAAATAATCCATATAAAGGAAAGCTTGAGATGGTTCTAATCGTGAAAATGCTAGTCATCATTCACTGGAAAGAATTTGGCGCTGTTTTTAGGCCGAATGGTAATTGCGTGAAGCGATACGAACCATTGTTTGTTGAGAAAGACGTTATATCTCTTGAACTTTTTTATAGTTCAATTTGATGGAACCCTGACATTAAGTCAAGGCATGACAAGAATTTTGCTTTTCGTAGTTGATCCAAAATTTCATCAATTCTAGAGAGCAGGAATTTGTCCGACAACGGTTTTTTATAAATTTGACGGTAGTCAATTACTATACGCCATTTTTTTTTGTCAGACCCTGGAAGAGATTTCTTCTACTATTTTAATGTCGATTAATTTTTGTACTTGTACTTGTATCTTATTTATTTGACTTAGAGGGATTCTATAGTTTTTTATGTAGACTTGTTCATCGTCCTTAAATCTTAGCTTTTGTTTGTAGAAGTTATTTGGTAGTGATGAATTATTCCATTAGGTTGTCCAGTTGCTTCCGTGCAACTGTTTACGAGTTTGGATATGACATCATTCATGGTGTTGAAGGTTCCAGTCTGCATGATAAGTTACCTTATCAATTGCGCAATTCTTTGTAATTGCTTTAACTGCAGACTGTATAGAATAACTTCTGGCTAACTCAAGGCCGTCCGCTATGTACGCACTTTCTAAAGTTTTTGTCATCTGCTCAACCTCTGATGTATATTCGTATATTAGCAGTTTTATTGCGTTGCTGTAGATTCATCAGCTTAGCTGATAATACTTCTACAGTTTCGCCTTTGGCATTGCTTTTTAGTCTGGAAATTACTTCTGATATAGTGGTTTCATTTCCGACTAAGTTTCTGGCGACACCTTTTAGTTTTGTTTTTATTATTGAAATAGCTAAATGTTCGTGTTCGCCTTTTATTGATTCTTTAATTTCTAATGCATCGAGAAAAGTTTTAAGCTTGTTAAGTTTTCAGCTTTACCATCAAATACTGGTATAAGCTTTGATGCAGTTTTGATGAAATCAATATTTGACTGTGCCATTGTAATAAATTTTTTCTTCAACTATGCTTGAGCTAGCGTCTGAATCCGAAGAACTATGCAAATCAGACATTAATTTAGCTGGGATAGTGAGATTTTTTATATTTATCCTTTCATATTTTTTACTAAAGGCTCTTTAAGGCTCATACTTGAATATGCGTATATATTAATTTACTTTATTTATTTATATTTTTTTATTAATTAACATTTTATTTTATATTTTTTTCAATTTTGGTTAGTTATTGTTGTTTATGCGCTAATTTAATTTTGTCCAAGTCATTTGCTTGGCTCATGAACCTTTTCTTTAGGCACAGCGTTTACTTTATGGAGTAAATTTGTTTTAAATCGATAAAATTAATATAAAATTTAATTCAAAACGTGTTCTTTTAAATGTAATTTTGTTTTATTTGGAAATAAAACGTATACTTCAATATTCGATAAAATTAATAAAAATGTAGGCAAACAAAAAAAATTTTTTTTTTTACCTATTCCAAGGTAACAAAAAGTATAGCTTAGTATTTAACCTATTTAAAAATTATTTTGTTTTAGTCCTTTAGTATTTAGTAGGTCTTCCTTGAGTTTTTAATACGACCTTTATTCTTGATGGCATAAAATCTACCAAGTGTTCGTTAGTTTTCTTAATTATGTCTTTATATCAGACACTGCTCAAGCATAGAACACTATTTTATATACAAATTCTTAAGTTAGAGTTTTAAGGGAACCCATGATATAAGAGACAAACAGCATGGTCTTAAACCGATCCCCTGCAGCCTTACACAAACACATTCATAAGTGGTGCGCTTATCGCACTTGAGAAAGGGTCGCATAGCACGTCAGCGTGCAGTGCGTTAAGTAGTTTTAAATAGATTTAAGATTTTCATGTATCCTACTTATAGAAGAACTTTACAAAATAAAATCAGTTTCCAAAAGGAACTCATTGGAGTAAGACCCTTTATTTGGGGCTCCTCTTAACATTTGGTCGTTCGAGGCACCCTGACGTTTCCCCCTTTTGGTAAGAGACTCAGGTTTTAAACTGGCACCTAAAAGTGGCTGTAGAAAAATAAAAATTCTCAGCCAAGCTAAAAAAAATAAGGCTGCTATCTGGGTAAAAAAGAGCCCAGTTTAAAAATCGTAGTCCTCTGTCGTTTCCCCCCAAAAGGTAAGGGACACAGAGAATAAAATTATATAAATGCCAATGAGCATTCAAATATAAAAAATAATAAAAATGAGTTTAAAAAAAAAAGGCTCAAGGAGTATTCTCAACCGTATTTTGGGACTTCTATTAAAATTGGCACCTAAATAGTGGCTAGATTTGCATTGACACACTCAGTGCAAGGTAGCTAAGATGGCTGCGAACTGGGCATGAAAGAGCTCAGTTTAAAATCGTAGTCCTCTATTGTTTCCCCCCAAGTGATAAGGGACACAGAGATTAAGAATTGCCATAGAGCAATAACTGCGTTTATTGTTTAGTGCAGGACTGTCCGAGGCCTTACATCGGAATGTTTATCAGCCATCGGATCTCAAAAGCGATACGGCGCAAGTGGTTCAAAAATCAACTTGTTGAAACAAAAAAAAAAACAAAAAAAAAAACAAAAAAAAAAAAAATCTGGAACAACACCGGAAATTTATAAATATTGAAAATAATATACGGTGTGCTATATCGAGCAAAAATAAAAAGTCGGGTCGGATTTTATTCGGCGGGACCAACGTCTGCGGCAGGACCACCGGGTAGAAGAACAACAACATCAGCGGCAGAAAAAACTACCGGCACACCATCAGCAGCATGAAGGGCGGATCAATCTACATCATCTGCAGGAGGAACACGCATCAATAAAGAAAATTAAAAAACTGTATAGTATGGTAAAAATTGAAAAAAAATCTTTACAATTTAAAAAATAATGATTAAGGGGTTATATACAGTTGTGATATATGAAAAAATCGATTTTTTTTTATTGCATATTCTTTAAGTATATTCTATTGGGAATACTCTCACAAAAATTCAAAACGATCGGAGCATTAGAACCGAAGCTGTAGCTATTTATAGCGCACTATCTTCATATAAAACTTGAACAAACTTGAAACTTTAAACGCGATTATCTCAGAATCTTATTTTTGGGAAATTACCTTTGCGGTGGACACGATTACTAAAAAACTACTAATCCGATCAACACCAAATTTTGACCACTTATTTATTATGATATTAGCTAGTCCGTGAACGAGGGATTTTCAATTTTTTTGAAAACTTCTTTTTTAAAGCACAAAAAACGAAAATCTTATACGTTGAAAAAGTACATTTTTTGTTAAAAACGTCGCCATTTTTTTTAAATCAAAATTTTTAAAAATCCCTCGTTCACGGACTAGACAATTCAATATACTAACTAAACTTTTTTGAATTTTGGATTTCGGATGAACCGTTTTCGAGAAATCATGTCCACCGCAAGACACCATCGAAAAAAGACGATCCGGGAATTCGGCTATAGCATTTTTGTTATGTAATATTTTTTTATGAAAAAATTTAAGTACCCAGAAACATGTACTAAACAACGTCGGTAAAACATTTTTCATAAATATTTTCTATGGTGTCAAAAAAAAATCGATAAAAATCCATATTTTTGCGCGGTACAACTGTATATAACCCCTTAAAAAAAAAAAAGTCCAAAAAGAAAAGATATTAATTATCAATTAAATTTTATAAAAATTAAAATTACAGTCCACTAAAAAATCGAAGAAAAAATTAATTTTTCAAAGTGAATCTAAAATGAAAAGAAAACTATATACTAAGCAGGGGCGGATACAGGTATCTGCCTGGGGGGGGGGCGATCATAATTTTTTTTAAAATAGTTATAATTATAAATAATTATAATTAATAATATTTAAATAATTAAATTAATAATAATTATAAATAAGTAGCAGGTGGCAAATAATCAAAAATTATACGCAGTTTCCAACAATAAACAATACTATAGTTTTATTCAAATCATACTGCACTTAACTTAAATATAACTTAAATTCTAACGCTATTCATAAATGCAAATTAATGTTAATGTTACAGTAGCTGAAGTAAATTAAAATTGAAAAGTAAATTAAATTTAATGTAAATTGTAATTGTAAAGAAAAAGTAAATTAATTAATTAATTTTAATCTAAATGGCGAATTCAATTTTCCTTTTTTTGAAAACTTTTCTATAACTCTCTCTATGTCAATACTCATTTCGGAATGAGTATGTAGCAATGCTAGGCCAGTTAGTCTCCCCTCACCCATAGTTGTACGCAACCATGTTTTCAACCTGCGAAGAGTTGAAAAACTACGTTCTGTCGTAGCATTGCTAACCGGAAGTGTGGCCAAAATCTGGACGAGTGTTCTTATACCTGGAAACATATATTGGTCGCAATCATTTAGGGCTTCCACTGCCGATTGTGGAATTGATGTTTCCATACCACTCCAGAGTTCTGACCACACTTTGTATTCCCCTCGCAAATTCGCACCGCTTTTTCCCAGAAAACATGTGTAACGTTCACCAAGCGAATCTATGAGCTTTAAAACTTCGTCTTTTCCAAGTGAAACGGTTTTCACAATTCTAGCCGTTAACAGAAAATTCAAATCGAAAACTTCTAAAGTATCTTTTGGCAGTCTCTCTTGAAGATCATTCACAATGTGATTTAATAATGGCATGAATATTGCCCTACGATAATATTCTTCAACATTAGCCATCGGATAGTTCACACGATGAATTTGTTTTATCGTAAGCCGAGGAGTACTGATGTTAAGTCCTAATCTTCCGGCTTCCAGCTTTTGATGTCGTCGTTTCTAAATGTTTCTTCAATAAATCATCACCAGAAGCGATTCGATACTTTAAGAGAGCCCGAAAGTTTCCTTCATTTGTAATGGAATTAGAAAAATTGAGTTCACCATCATCTCTGTGCCCTCTTAATGCAAAATTTTGACGCCCACAAAGAATTATCGTTTCAATAATGGGATGCAAATTTGTCTGTTCTCTAAAACCTGTTCCATGCGATGCGAAGAAATTAGATTTACTACTTGAGATCTTGGATTTTCATAAGATTTTATAAAATCTCTTGCAGTGAGAAGCGCATTTGCATGGTATTTGTTGATAGCATGATTTGCTAGATCTCCGGTTTTTTCAGACAATTTGTAAAACAGAGTCAATGGCACCTTCACCAGTTTATTCAAAGGACAATTTGATTTCGGGTCACCAGTATCACTCGCAAAAAGGAAACAGTATTAGCAAAAGCATCCCTTTGCTATATCTGAAAAGACAAGCCAGGTAATGTTTTTGAAAATATCGTTTTTGGATCTTTCCTTTTTTGTTATGACTCGAAAAAGGAAAAGTATCTTCATCCGGTGGTATCCAATGAGCTTTAAGTAATTTATACTTTGTATAGTCATCCAACAAATGCTTGTTTCCACCAAAGCGCCTATGTCATTTTTCGATTGTAAATCTTGACACAAAGAAACTTGACTATTCGAATTTGATGGCGTATTGAATGAATCATGTGAAGATACTGCATTTATATCATTACTTTGTTTTTTTCGATTTCTTCAACGAAATTGCTATTGAATGAATCAGAATGTTCTGTTATGACATCAGTTACATTTTCTGAAACGACAGTTTCGGACTTGGCACGCTTGGAGAAATACGAGTCGATAGTTTTCGAAGCCATCCTTTTTTTGCCTTTTTTCATGGCATCCTCTTATTACGTGATAGAGAAATTTATGAAAAAAATTTAGGATTCAGAAGGTAGGATATTGTTTGTAGGGGGGCGTGGTTGCCGCAAAAGATTCCAGGTGTAGAAATGTTGAATAAAAAGTCGGGGGCGTCTTCCAGTGAATATAACGCGGTCAGCTTTATTGGGCTGCTTACATCGAATACTGACTTAAAAACTAGTACAAAAAGAGACGATCGACGACAACCAACGAGCGAGAGAGAGGGCACAGAGGGGCGAGTTTGGATGCGCTCTTCAGTTGAGCGGCACAACGGCCCCTCACCTAAACATTCTCCCCCCCTTGCAATCGCTCGGGTTGCAACAGATCCCTCGTCGCTAGCTATGCGTCACTGCAGCTAGAGGGCGTACACGGGTCGATGAAGGCCCCCGTGTCGAAAATCCGGGTCCCGATGTTGACGCTGTTCCGTCTCAGCAGCGACGATAGGGTGGGCGCAGCGAGCGCGTCCTGCGGGGGCCCTCGAGGAGAGGCGGAAAGTTGCCTAGGCGCGGATGACGCGGGCGGAAGAGCGGCGGACGGCACCCGATGAGTGGCGGACGAAAGCAGTGGAGCGCTTGACGACTGCCAGCCAGTGGCGGAAGAATGCCGAGGAGTTGCCGACGAGCGTCGGGAAGTCGATGGCCGTGGATCGGCTTGTGAGTGCCGGAAAATGGCGGACGCAGGGCGAGAAGCACCCAAACCGCGCCGGGAGTTGGCGGATGACGGCCGACGAGAGAGCGAGACACCCCGTGTACTGTCTCCCGTGGGCGGTGACCGGTGCTCCTTGGTCCCGGGATGCAGCAGCGTGTGGTGATCCTGACCACACGTCTTACAGCCGTCCCCACGCCGACAGGATCCGTCGGAGTGCTCGTGGGCCAGGTAGCTCGAGCAATAGCGGTTCACGAGAACCGCTCGGAGCCGCTCCTCGGCACTAAGGCGTAGGAAGCGCCGACACTTCTTCAACGGATGGATCCCATTGCAGACTCGGCATCGGTAGGATAGTGTACCTCGAGTACATCTGCTCTCCAGTGACGGGGCGTTGCGTGGGCGTGGCGACATCGTGCTGAATATGACCTTGGAATCTAGAATTAGGCCCGGATCAGTCGGATCATCAGCTGATTGCCACCGTGCAGCGTGATGCGATGTGGAAATCGAAGAAGGAGTCGTAACAGAATTATGCCCGCAGCCTGGGGGGGGGGGCGATCATAATTTTTTTTAAAATAGTTATAATTATAAATAATTATAATTAATAATATTTAAATAATTAAATTAATAATAATTATAAATAAGTAGCAGGTGGCAAATAATCAAAAATTATACGCAGTTTCCAACAATAAACAATACTATAGTTTTATTCAAATCATACTGCACTTAACTTAAATATAACTTAAATTCTAACGCTATTCATAAATGCAAATTAATGTTAATGTTACAGTAGCTGAAGTAAATTAAAATTGAAAAGTAAATTAAATTTAATGTAAATTGTAATTGTAAAGAAAAAGTAAATTAATTAATTAATTTTAATCTAAATGGCGAATTCAATTTTCCTTTTTTTGAAAACTTTTCTATAACTCTCTCTATGTCAATACTCATTTCGGAATGAGTATGTAGCAATGCTAGGCCAGTTAGTCTCCCCTCACCCATAGTTGTACGCAACCATGTTTTCAACCTGCGAAGAGTTGAAAAACTACGTTCTGTCGTAGCATTGCTAACCGGAAGTGTGGCCAAAATCTGGACGAGTGTTCTTATACCTGGAAACATACATTGGTCGCAATCATTTAGGGCTTCCACTGCCGATTGTGGAATTGATGTTTCCATACCACTCCAGAGTTCTGACCACACTTTGTATTCCCCTCGCAAATTCGCACCGCTTTTTCCCAGAAAACATGTGTAACGTTCACCAAGCGAATCTATGAGCTTTAAAACTTCGTCTTTTCCAAGTGAAACGGTTTTCACAATTCTAGCCGTTAACAGAAAATTCAAATCGAAAACTTCTAAAGTATCTTTTGGCAGTCTCTCTTGAAGATCATTCACAATGTGATTTAATAATGGCATGAATATTGCCCTACGATAATATTCTTCAACATTAGCCATCGGATAGTTCACACGATGAATTTGTTTTATCGTAAGCCGAGGAGTACTGATGTTAAGTCCTAATCTTCCGGCAACGTTCGAGATTTTCGTGAACAATTTTGAAAATTGAGTGTCTGCAGATTCTTGATAATTTTTGAGAATATTCAAAGTATTTTTCATCGCTTCAGAGGCTTTGTTCAAATCAATTGTTGGTGCTTGTAAGAGTAAGCTAAGAGGTCGCGTTATCGAAAGTATGTTACTTAAACAAATCATTGAGACAACAAACTCAGAATCATTAATCGATTTAATCAAAGAAGATGCTTTTGAATCTCGCCATTCTGAAATTTTCTCGAGAGCTTCGACGATTTCTGTGATAACATTTTCAAACTGCATTGTTCCATAGTGTTTTTCTGCACAGCGAGTTTCACACAATCCACTCAAATATTTACCAGCCAAAAATTTCTTGAAAATTTGGCTTCGTTTCGCCGATGAATTCGCAAATGAAATAATTTTTTTCATGAGTGTAATACAATTTCTTGTCTGCGGGACTTGCGATGTTTTGGAGAGTGAATTGTTAAGTGAGTGGTTGAAACATGGACAATATTTAGCGTTTGGACAACTCTTCAGAATTTCTTGTACCGCTTCTTTGAATTCTGATGTCATGACAGAGCAACCATCCGTGCATATACCAACACAATCATGTAAAGCAAGACCGAATTTTCGGAGATCAATTACACAGTGCGCTAATGCTACCCCAGTTGAGCGTTTTTCCCCATTTTCAATATCCTCTTCACGAATTGAATCGTAAGCATCAACAAATGTTAAAAATTCTTCTCGAATTTTACCTTCATCGACATAGCGCAAACAAAGACTGAGCTGCTCAATGTTACTCAAATCGGTGGTCTCATCAAACACAATAGCATAAAATTTAGCCTTTTGTACCCTTTTGTGCTTATCAAAATTTTTGAATTTCTTCTTTGCAGCAATCAATTAACTCATTTTAAATTGTCTTGCTAATGTATGTAGCTTTTGATGTCGTCGTTTCTAAATGTTTCTTCAATAAATCATCACCAGAAGCGATTCGATACTTTAAGAGAGCCCGAAAGTTTCCTTCATTTGTAATGGAATTAGAAAAATTGAGTTCACCATCATCTCTGTGCCCTCTTAATGCAAAATTTTGACGCCCACAAAGAATTATCGTTTCAATAATGGGATGCAAATTTGTCTGTTCTCTAAAACCTGTTCCATGCGATGCGAAGAAATTAGATTTACTACTTGAGATCTTGGATTTTCATAAGATTTTATAAAATCTCTTGCAGTGAGAAGCGCATTTGCATGGCATTTGTTGATAGCATGATTTGCTAGATCTCCGGTTTTTTCAGACAATTTGTAAAACAGAGTCAATGGCACCTTCACCAGTTTATTCAAAGGACAATTTGATTTCGGGTCACCAGTATCACTCGCAAAAAGGAAACAGTATTAGCAAAAGCATCCCTTTGCTATATCTGAAAAGACAAGCCAGGTAATGTTTTTGAAAATATCGTTTTTGGATCTTTCCTTTTTTGTTATGACTCGAAAAAGGAAAAGTATCTTCATCCGGTGGTATCCAATGAGCTTTAAGTAATTTATACTTTGTATAGTCATCCAACAAATGCTTGTTTCCACCAAAGCGCCTATGTCATTTTTCGATTGTAAATCTTGACACAAAGAAACTTGACTATTCGAATTTGATGGCGTATTGAATGAATCATGTGAAGATACTGCATTTATATCATTACTTTGTTTTTTTCGATTTCTTCAACGAAATTGCTATTGAATGAATCAGAATGTTCTGTTATGACATCAGTTACATTTTCTGAAACGACAGTTTCGGACTTGGCACGCTTGGAGAAATACGAGTCGATAGTTTTCGAAGCCATCCTTTTTTTGCCTTTTTTCATGGCATCCTCTTATTACGTGATAGAGAAATTTATGAAAAAAATTTAGGATTCAGAAGGTAGGATATTGTTTGTAGGGGGGCGTGGTTGCCGCAAAAGATTCCAGGTGTAGAAATGTTGAATAAAAAGTCGGGGGCGTCTTCCAGTGAATATAACGCGGTCAGCTTTATTGGGCTGCTTACATCGAATACTGACTTAAAAACTAGTACAAAAAGAGACGATCGACGACAACCAACGAGCGAGAGAGAGGGCACAGAGGGGCGAGTTTGGATGCGCTCTTCAGTTGAGCGGCACAACGGCCCCTCACCTAAACATTCTCCCCCCCTTGCAATCGCTCGGGTTGCAACAGATCCCTCGTCGCTAGCTATGCGTCACTGCAGCTAGAGGGCGTACACGGGTCGATGAAGGCCCCCGTGTCGAAAATCCGGGTCCCGATGTTGACGCTGTTCCGTCTCAGCAGCGACGATAGGGTGGGCGCAGCGAGCGCGTCCTGCGGGAGCCCTCGAGGAGAGGCGGAAAGTTGCCTAGGCGCGGATGACGCGGGCGGAAGAGCGGCGGACGGCACCCGGTGAGTGGCGGACGAAAGCAGTGGAGCGCTTGACGACTGCCAGCCAGTGGCGGAAGAATGCCGAGGAGTTGCCGACGAGCGTCGGGAAGTCGATGGCCGTGGATCGGCTTGTGAGTGCCGGAAAATGGCGGACGCAGGGCGAGAAGCACCCAAACCGCGCCGGGAGTTGGCGGATGACGGCCGACGAGAGAGCGAGACACCCCGTGTACTGTCTCCCGTGGGCGGTGACCGGTGCTCCTTGGTCCCGGGATGCAGCAGCGTGTGGTGATCCTGACCACACGTCTTACAGCCGTCCCCACGCCGACAGGATCCGTCGGAGTGCTCGTGGGCCAGGTAGCTCGAGCAATAGCGGTTCACGAGAACCGCTCGGAGCCGCTCCTCGGCACTAAGGCGTAGGAAGCGCCGACACTTCTTCAACGGATGGATCCCATTGCAGACTCGGCATCGGTAGGATAGTGTACCTCGAGTACATCTGCTCTCCAGTGACGGGGCGTTGCGTGGGCGTGGCGACATCGTGCTGAATATGACCTTGGAATCTAGAATTAGGCCCGGATCAGTCGGATCATCAGCTGATTGCCACCGTGCAGCGTGATGCGATGTGGAAATCGAAGAAGGAGTCGTAACAGAATTATGCCCGCATCCTGAATCGAAACCCTGAACCAGTGAGTCACCGAGGCTGCGGGCAACTCGTGCGGAAAAAACAGACACGCTGCGGGGGTTGGCTGGAGATAATGGGCCTGTCAGCACCCATCCGAAAATGGTCTCCTGACCGAGAAGCGACCCGCAGATGTTAGCCGTGGCATTACCGAGGAGAATGGACGGAAGAATGTCAGCTCCTAATAACACATCGACTTGGGAGCTCTCCAGGAAGTTGGGGTCCGCCAGGGTAATATTGGGCAGCCCATTGAGACGATCTCGCGAAATCGGATATGATGGCAGATTTCCTGCCAACTGCGGAAGAACGTAAGCCGCAGTCTCTAATTGTAGCCCGGGTCTTGACGGCGACCGAATAGAGAAATGGCACAATTTAGTAGACTGCGCGGAAATGGTTTGATTAAGGCCGGAAACTTGGGCTTGAATCGTCTTGAAGGGAGGCTTGACGAGGTTGAACAGTCGTTCCGTTATGAAAGTCGCTTCGGAGCCTGAGTCTATCAGTGCTCGTGCCAGGACGGTGCACCCCAAATGGCACACGTTGATAAGGGCCGTGCCCAGTAGGACGGCTCCTGACCTGGAAGCGAAACACACCTGCACATTCGACTGATCCTCTGAGCCGTTTGTTGACGTAGGCGGACTTGGAGCGGTAAGCTGCGTAGGCGGACTTGGAGCGGTTGCGAATGGATTGCCGCGGTGCAAGAGGGTGTGGTGTCTGCTGTGGCATGTGGAGCAGGTATGGGCGCTCGTGCAGTCTCGCTGCTGGTGCCCTCGGGCAAAACAGTTTAAACATAACTGCTTCCTCCTTATGTAGTCAGAGCGCCCATTTACATCCATTTCTAGGAAACGCGGACATAAGCGAATGGGGTGGTCCTCCCTCGAACAGAGATCGCAGCCCTTTTGGCCCGAAACCACTCGAGTCTCGTATGAAGTGAGCCTCCGAGCAGGGGCAGTAGGAAGTCCCGACCTTGGCGGAAATTGCACGGAGCCACTAGGCCTGACGTCGTCGATGGCCTCCAGAGTGCGATGGCGCTCTGTCAGGAAGTTATCTAATTTCTTCCATGTTGGAATCTCGCCCTTATTATGTACGGATTGCTCCCACATAGAAAGTGTGACCTTGGGGAGTTTTGACGAAATCATAAATACAAGGAGACAGTCCCAAGCCTCAACATTAACGGAGGACATTTCTAGGGCTGTCAAACAACTCTGAATGGTAGCTTGCAGGTCCTTCAGCGCGATCCCGGACTCTTGCGAAATAGCCTGGATGTTGAAAAGGATCTTCAACTGGCTGTTGACCAATAGCCGCCGGTTCTCAAAGCGGTCTGTGAGGCTTTGCCATGCGGCGACAAACCCCTCATGGGTAAGCGGAGCCTTAGAAACAATGGCGTGGGCGTCACCACTTGTTTTGGACAATAAGTGGAACAACTTCTCTACCGGGGTGAGCCGCGAGTTTTGGATGTAAATGGCCGTAAACAAGTCTCTGAAGGTGGGCCACCGAAGATAATCACCCGCGAAGACCTCGGTATCCACCGGAGGTAACCGGCAGCCTGTAGGCGCGGGCGTGTGGACATTGACGGGAGCCTGAGTGGATTGGGACGCAATTTTCTCCCGAAGCTGGGCAATACATCTCGAATAGACGGAGTAACAGTAGCTGTACTTCGCTTCCAGCACTGTCGAGGCGGCCGCATTGTCGTCGGACACGGCTAGCAAATCGGAGCAGCTCTCATAGCTCTTCTCCACCTTCTCCCATAGTGCCTGAATTTGGTCCCGATGAACTTCGCACATGTATTGGGAGCCTACATCCGTTTCTCTGGCGCCCGGAGTAATTATGTTAGCCTCAAATTGGATAATTCGATCTGTTGTGGCGATGAACTTTTTCAACGCCACTTCGACCGCACTTGGAGCCATTTTTGCAACGGAGTGAGTCTGCCTCTGTGAAGGACCGGGGGTTGTATTGACGGATTCGTCACTCCTTGCCCTTGGACTGGCACTGGTAGCCTTAGGCTTCAAAAGAGGCGTCCGCGGAGATGCGGATTGAGATCTGTCCAAACGGATGGCTGGGATCGAACGCGGCTTTTTGTCGTCTCCCGTGGGCATTCTCAGAGTCCAATTCGCTGGTCAGCGCTTGTCGACTGACTCGCACAACAGGTGCCTCGTACGAAGTGGTGGCCGGTCGCACTAATGTGATGAGAACGGTGAGATCGTGGATGAAAGGCAATTACAAGGAGCAAGTGCGAACTAGTGGCGCCGATTTGGAAAGGAAAGTCGTGTGCGGCACAATTCGAATGTGGAAAGAAAAACTTCAGGCACCAGAAAAAACCCAAAAGGAGACGAGGTTTGTTCGGATTGTAGGCGGATGTTGCCTGATGCGGAGTAGAAGCAGAGTTGGAGGCACGAAAAAATGGAAAAAGTACCGGAAAATTCGTGCTTGTCCGGAAAAAAATGATGACGGTCTATAGACCGTATGTATGTATATTTCGACTTGTGTGGTTCGTACTGAATTTAATATATACTGAGATATTAAATTCTTAACTATTTTCGAATTTGCGGAGCCGGAAGGTGGACTTAACTTTGGCTTGAATTCAACACACAAAAATATAAATAATTAATTTTTGGCTAACTGTCGGATTTAAATATGATAGAGCCAGAAGGGTGGAGTTGAAAATCTTAATTTTTAATCAATTGAGGTTAATTATCACGAAGCTGGAACGGTGGAATTGAAACCTAATTATTTAGGCTCTATTCGGACAGAAGGTGGATAATTAAATTAATTAATTTTAATTTTCCGATAATTAAATCTTCGACTTTAATTATTGAGTGGCCGGAAAGGTGAATTCAAAACCTGGCCCTTTGCTCGAACGGAAAATAAGAATTAAATAAATTTTCGTAGTTATAATAATAAATACATAAATTTATAATTAATTGATTTTTTAATCTATTTTGTTATGCAGCCGGTAAATTTTTTTTTAACTTTCATCGGCTATATATTATATGTCCTGAAATTGGAGGCAGAAAATATTTGGAAATTATATGGACAAGCATGCAAGTAGGGCAAGGGCATGTGGGGCATATGATGGTACAGTAGAGCTTTGATAAGTGGACTGTATAATTGGGGGAACAGAAAAGTTATGTGGTGTAAAAAATGACACTGATTGAGGAAGATAAAAACAAATATTACGACAGCGGCGGACTGTTCGGTGAATTTGGAAATTCCGGAACTAAGTCACACCGGTGGCCAATATTAATTATGCCTTCTTTTTGTCACCACACAATTTCACTGTTCACTTGCGAATTTTTCGCTGATTAATTGCACCAAAAAAAAAATATGTATGTGCGTATGTATGTATGCGAATGCACATATGCCTCGACCGTTGGCAAGCGAATGAATAACGGAGAGGCCGAAAACGCTGAGGAATATGGGCAGCACACAAAACGGAGACGGATAGAAAAATTTGCCGAATTTTAAGATTATTATAGATTATTAGAAAATCTCAACCTGCCGTTGTGTCGGAAAACTCGGACTTGGAGTTGACACGGAGGGAAAAACAATCTTGCAGCAGTGTGAATGAAATTTAATGTTCGGATCACTGCTGAAGACCGGCAGAGAGATGGGGACTGAAAAATGTACTTATCTTTTGGCGAAACAATGCCGAGAACTGCCTGCAGAAGAAAATCCAGTAATTATCCGGCTCGAAGGACCAATGTTTGTAGGGGGGCGTGGTTGCCGCAAAAGATTCCAGGTATAGAAATGTTGAATAAAAAGTCGGGGGCGTCTTCCAGTGAATATAACGCGGTCAGCTTTATTGGGCTGCTTACATCGAATACTGACTTAAAAACTAGTACAAAAAGAGACGATCGACGACAACCAACGAGCGAGAGAGAGGGCACAGAGGGGCGAATGTGGATGCGCTCTTCAGCGCGGGTGCGCTCTTTAGCGGCACAACGGCCCCTCACCTAAACAGATATTAAAAAATGCTCTACTACAAATTCATATTGTTTGGATATTCATATTAAATTTTAAAAATCTTTAAAGTACTGCATCTCAAAATGAAAAATCGCGAAAATGTATGCGATTGTGTAATACCAGAATAGCGAGAATAGAACTTAATAGAACTTTTAAAAACGCTGTATTTCAGTCAATTTACGAGATAAAGCAAAAAGAAAAAATATGTATTTAATTATTTTAGATAAACTATCAACATATGCAATATAAAAAGTTGCTTCAAATTCCCAATTAAAGAAAGAAAAGAAACACAATATTAAAAAATTGACAAGAAGAGTTTTAAGATAATTAAATTAAATAAAAAAAGAATTCATTAATACAGAAAGTGCAAGGAAACCGAAAGATAAAATAATCCAATATACCTCGTATCTCTCTTGAAAGTGGACATTTGAATTTGAAGTTGGCTAGTACACAAAGGTCTATTATGCGTGCATTATTTTTTACTGGTATCCCCTAGACCCAGGTATACCAGCTCCTCATATCTAGTGTCACTTCCAAAAGAGATACATGATATTAAAAAGTTGGAAGAACAAACAAAAACAAAAAAGTAAAAAAGTGCAGAGAGCCACAAAAAACTTCTAGGAACTGCACTAAATATCCATTCTATCAAGGAAAAAATTCAAAAAAAATTGATATACAAGGAAAATATTAAAAAATTTAATAAGGGCACCGTATCGCTCAAATAAAATTTTGCGTGATTATGGTTCCACGTTTCAATGGTCTAACTATTAGGATAGATGCGTTTTATAATTTATCAACCACTCAAACTTTAAAAAAAAAAAAACCATCGTTAATGCAATATAAACCTCAAATTTTAGAGAAATGTGACAAAAGTACATACCATTTTCGACAGCCTGTTTCGATTCTTCAGCTAGAAAACGCGTGAATAGTCACCAGTCCCTTTTTACTCGAAGAAAGAAGGATTTGAAAATCAATTTCAATTGGAAATTGACTTGATAGAATAAGGCACCATTCATACCATTCGATCAATGTGCCGGTCAGTGTTTGAAAAGCTACGTTACACCCGTAGTTTTTCGTTTTGCTCTTGCTACCGCTGCCACTTTTTTCCAAAGCAAGAGCAGAGCCGTAGCAGAAAAAAAAAATTTCTTCTCTGCTCTGCTCCGAGCTACGAAAAGTTGAAAACAACAGCAGAAAAAAATATTCTGTGCTCCTCGTAGCCGTAGCCAAAAATCTAGAGCGAGAGCAGACCAGAGAAAAAAATATTTTTTATGTGCTATTTTTTTGTGCTACTTTATGTGCTACTTATTTTCGTATGTGAAGAGATAGGAGGTGGGATAGACAAGGAAAGAAGTGGGGCAAGGAAGGACTGGAGACACGCTGTAACACGCAGGTTTCCGAAGTTCACGCCAGTTTACTCCGCTCACGCGTTTTCTGAGGAGTCGGACGCATTTAAGTAAAGCACCTTTTTTCAGAAGCTGGGGGGGGGGGCCCCTTGCAGGATGTTCAATCATTAGGTTGAACATAACAAATAAAAGCTTAAATAATTCTAAAACATTAAAATTCAAATTAAATAATACTTTCAAATTAAATAATGCTTTCACTTATAATTAAAAGAAAAAAATGTATTAACAAAATACAAGAAGAAAAATATAAAAAATTATACAGCCCACTAAAAATTATAATCGAAGAAAAGGTTAAAGTAACATCAAATTTATTCAAAAAACAAGAAAAAAAGCTAACTTCGGGCGGAGCCGAAGTTAATATACCCTTGCAGCTAAAACCGGATATATAGCGCAAACATCGGATATTGTTGGGCGATCCTTATGCGTATATGATAATATAACCCCATTTATTACAATATAAAATCTAAAAAAAAGTACCAAACTTCTATCTTCAAAAATACCAAAGTTGGTATTTCTACCAAAAACCATTTCCAATCGTTCAGTTATATGGCAGCTATAAGATATAGTCAGCAGGTCGTTATAAAATTTGGTAGGTCGGATTAACTGACCAAAATATAATCTGTACCAAGTTCCAGCTTTCTATCTTCAAAAACACGAAAGTTGGGTCATTTCCGATCGTTCAGTTATATGCCAGCTATAAGATATAGTCGGCCGATCCTTATGAAATTTGGCATGTCGTAATATTTTGCCAAACATAGCTCTCATGTAAAATTTGAACTCTCTAACTCTAAAAACACCTAACCCTAAAAGTTATACCATTTCCGATCAATCAGTTATATGGCAGCTATAGGATATAGTCGGCCGATCCGGACGTTCCGACTTATATACTGCGTGCAAAGGAAAAAAGGGTGTGTGCAAAGTTTCAAGTCGATAGCTTTAAAACTGAGAGACTAGTTCGCGTAGAAACAGACAGACAGACGGACATCGTTAGCATTTTTTGCGGTCAAGACTGGGTCTTTCGCTGTTCGCCGGCCATGAAGTCCTGCCTCCTCAATGTTCCTTCGAACGGTTCGAGTGCTTATTTTGACCCCTTTCAACTGGAAAATCTTACTTCTTACATTTTTTGATTCGAAACGATCAATATTGCCTAATCGTGAAAGGATTCGATCCTCGTGGTAGTTGGACTTCTTTTTCTTTCCTGATCCTGGCAAATGCTTTAGAGCTCTGGTATTCTCAAAATGTTGTAGGAAATCCTCTAAAGAAGACCTAATAAATCCAACGTTAGAGCTTATTCCTCGGAAGCTTTAGATTTTCGATTGTAAGGCCAATATGGCTCCTTGGATATTTTCAGTCATTTGCGACATATTCAAAACAAAATTATTTGTAACATAAGAAGTTTAATAATTTAAAAAATGCTTTCAGATCATGAAAGCTAAATACCTTTCGGATATAACGAAAAAATTTGAACTTAATATAATAACACGCGCTCCTACCTTACTATTACAAAGTTCACATTTAGTGCAAGTACTTAGAAGTCCGGATTTCATTGTCCGCTACCGTGTTATTATTTATTTTTTTTTTCATATTAAAATTTCATATTTCATTCATTTATTTTTTTTTTTTTTTTTTTGTTTAAAATTGCTGCCGGGTTAATTAAAAAAAATTTGTTGTAACAAACAACCTGCCTAGTTTTGCAGTGAGGCTTTATGGGCCCCACTTCTATTGGGCATAAAATATTCTGCTCAATTTCACATAAAGCTGTTTATAATTATAATGCAACGAAGTACATTAATAATGCAACGCAGTGCATCAAGTAAATCAAGAAAGGAAAGCTAACTTTGGGCGGAGCCGAAGTTGATATACCCTTGCAGCTTTAACCGGATATATACCGCAAACATCGGATATAGTTGGCCAATCCTTATGAGAATATGATAATATAACCCCATTTATTATAATACAAAATACAAAAAAAAGTCCAGACTTCTATCTTCAAAAATACCAAAGTTGGTATTTCTACCAAAAAACATTTCCGATCGTTCAGTTATATGGCAGCTATAAGATATAGTCGACCGATCGTTATGAAATTTGATAGGTCGGATTATCTGACCAAAAGTAGAATCTGTATGAAGTTTCAGCTTTCCAACTTCAAAAACATGAAAGTTGGGTCATTTTCGATAGTTCAGTTATATTGCAGCTATAGGATGTAGGCCAACCCGGGCCGCTCCAACTTATACACTGCGTGCAAAGGAAAGAAGGGTGTGTGCAAAGTTTCAAGACGATAGCTTTAAAACTGAGAGACTAGTTTGCATAAAAACAGACAGACGGTCATGCTTATATCAACTCAGGAGGTGATCCTGATCAAGAATATATATACTTTATAGGGTCGGAGATGTCTCCTTCACTGCGTTGCACACTTTTGACCAAAATTATAATACCCTCTGCAAGGGTATAATAATAAAAAAAAAATATTTATTGTTGTTGTGCGCTCTTTGTAGCGCTGACGGTTCTCTATATCCGTGGTCGGGCTTGATGCACCCGACGGGGCCGGTGCTGGCTGCACAGGTCTCAAGATCTCAGGTCCCCGGAGCTGCTGATGTCCTGGGCCTTTTGCACTGCTGTGTTATTTTTTTGCAAATAAATTTGCACGCTGGGGCACACTCCAGTATATTTCGGCAACGGCTTTGGGGATGGCAGCTTATTAGTTTGAATTATAGTTTTTATTTTTGCTGAGTGAGTATGCGGTGTAGGGTTTTCTTTAATTTGTTTCAGCTGTTTCTGATAAAAGTCAAGCATGGCCTGTAGCCTTGCTGTTGCATTCCACGGTGTGTTGGCCTCGGGTGAATATAATTGCCACTTAATGTTAGCAATTACTCTCTACTTCCTCTTTTTTTTTTTTTTTTTAATTTTCGTTTCAGTTCGCCTTTGTCCTCTTCAAATGTTGTTTTTGTTGATATTGTTGTTATTAGGCTGTTCCTGCTGAGCTGGTGTTACTGAGTGGTGTTGGTGGCTGCCTTAGGATGTTTAATATTTGCTTGCTGCTGATAATTATTATACCCTTGCAGAGGGTATTATAATTTTGTCCAAAAGTGTGCAAGGCAGTGAAGGAGACATCTTCGACCCTATAAAGTATATATATTCTTGATCAGGATCACCTCCTGAGTTGATATGAGCATGTCCGTCTGTCCGTCTGTCCGTCTGTCTGTCTGTCTGTCCGTTTCTACGCGAACTAGTCTCTCAGTTTTAAAGCTATCGTCTTGAAACTTTGCACACACCCTTCTTTCCTTTGCACGCAGTATATAAGTCGGAACGGCCCGGATCGGCCGACTATATCCTATAGCTGCCATATAACTGATTGATCGGAAAAGGTATAACTTTGGTGTTTTTAGAGTTAGAGAGTTCAAATTTGACACGAGAGCTATTTTTGGCAAACCATTACGACATGCCCAATTTCATAAGGGAAATTTCATATAGCTGCCATATAACTGAACGATCGGAAATGACCCAACTTTCGTGTTTTTGAAGATAGAAAGCTGAAACTTGGTACAGATTATATTTTTGGCCTGTTGATCCAACCTACCAAATTTCATTAGGATCGGCCGACTATATCCTATAGCTGCCATATAACTGAACTATCGGAAATGGTACTTGGTAGAAATACCAACTTTCGTATTTTTGAAGATAGAAGTTTGGGACTTTTTTTAGATTTTTTATTTTAGTTAATTAGTTTTAATATGATGTAATCATGAGGATCGGCCAACTATATCCGATGTTTGCGATATATATCCGGTTTTAACTGCAAGGGTATATAAACTTCGGCTCCGCCCGAAGTTAGCTTTGCTTTCTTGTTTTTGTTTGTCATGATTAAGGGGGAAAAAAAAAATTGAGGGCATTTGCTGCTACTAATAGCCCAAAGCAATTGCTGTCCTGTGGTGTCCTTTTGGTCCTGGTCCCGTCACGGTCGCCATGTAGAGTCTCCTGGCAGGATCGCCATGTAGTGTTCCGACTTATATACTGCGTGCAAAGGAAAGAAGGGTGTGTGCAGAGTTTCAAGACGATAGCTTTAAAAATGAGAGACTATTTTGCGTAGAAACAGACAGACGGACATACTTATATCAACTCCGGAGGTGATCCTGATCAAGAATATATATACTTTATAGGGTCGGAGATGTCTTCTTCACTTCTTCAATTTTTATTTTCGCTGAATGAGTATGCGGTGTAGGGTTTTCTTTAATTTGTTTCAGCAGTTTCTGATAAAAGTCAAGCATGGCCTGCAGCCTTGCTGTTGCATTCCACGGTCTGTTGGCCTCGGGTGAATATAATTGCCACTTAATGTTAGCAATTTTTTTATTAATATTTTTAACCCGCCCACCGCGACCCATAACACTCACTTAACTCTACTTCCTCAGCTTTTTTTTTTTTTTAATTTTCGTTCCAGGTTGTGTTTGCCCTCTCCAAACGTTGTTTTTGTTGATATTGTGGTTATTAGGCTGCTCCTGCTGATGCTGGTGTTACTGAATGGTGTTGGTGGCTGCATTAGGATGTTTAATATTTGCTTTCTGCTGATAATTATTTTTTTTTGTCATGATTAAGGGGGAAAAAAAATTGAGGTCATTTGCTGCTACTAATAGCTCAAAGCAATTGTTGTCCTGCGGTGTCCTTTTGGTCCTGGTCCCGTCACGGTCGCCATGTAGTCTCCTGGCAGGATCGCCATGTACTGTTATTTAGAAGATTTAGTCCAGTTGTTTGTTGATTAAGGCTGACGCCTGCTCCGATCAATCTTTATTGAATGCGCTTGCTTTTGCGCTGTGCACTGTTTAGCAGTGAGCAGCGCTAACATTATTTTGTTTTTGCTTATTATGTACAGAAACAGGAACGTTGCTGGCTAGCTATGCGCGCACATACATATGTATACACAGCGACGGTCAAGCGTGGGAACGCTGACATAGCTATTGGGCTGTTATCCAAGTGCGAATCATATTTCGTCTGCACTTGAGTATGTGCAGAGGGCACTTAGCGCTGCGAAAAAGTCGCTGGTTATGTATGATGTATGTTGGCGTAATAACAAAGTGTTGCAGCCTTATTTATATGTATTTATATGCACATGTACGCATGCTACAATAGTGATCCCTTCCATATAGAGAGTCTTTTACGGACTACTTACAGAAAAGGGAACTATGCATTGCAATGATGCGGAGGCTAAAGTAAAGTCAATAGCCGTGAAGAAGTTGTGGGTAGAATGGGTTGATTGATTTGGTAATTACCTTTTCTAATTGAAGCCCTCTTGAGTTATATGGGGCTGACCCCCACGTATTGAAATCTCCAACATAAAGGATTGGTTTCCTGGTAAGTTTTACTACAGGGTGACAATAAATAACCCGGACAAACTTTGAAGCAATCTATTATAAATGTATTATGATGCAGACATTAAAAAAATGCATTTATCGATAGCTTGTACTTTTCTAAAACAAATATATTTACATTTTTGTGATTCCCATCAATTTGATATTTGTTTCGGGATGTCTAAAAATCGTTGTGAAATTTTAAAACTGTTTCAACAAGGAAATCGCCAATGCGACATTGTTCGTTTGCTTGGAATACCAAAACAAACGGTCTCTGAAGCTATCCGGCGATTTAATGAGCTTGGCCATGAAGGTGACCGTCCCGGACGAGGCAGACCATGTACCGCTAACACTTCCACTCGGAATTGCAGAGTCTCGGTCAGAAAAATAGCCCGTGAAATCGGAGTGAATCGAGAAAGTGTTCGGTTGATTGCAAAAAATGAACTTAATCTCAAGCCCTACAAGCTCCAAAAAGTGCATCTTCTTACGGATGACAATAAGCGCGTGAGACTCCAAAGATGTCGTCAGCTAAAGCGTCGGGCCGCAGGTCAAAAATGGGAGCGTATTCACGGAAATGACATCACCAAAATGACAGAAGCTGTTTTGCTAAAGCTCCGGGTACCTCTGCAATAATCGAGCGCCGTCAATGTGAGCAGTCTTTATTGGTTTGGGGAGGAATATGCGCCACTGGCAAAACACCCCTTGTTTTCATCGATCAAGGGGTCAAAATCAATCAGGAAGTGTACCGCCGGGACGTTTTGGAAACTGTTGTGCTTCCTTGGGGCCAGCAGCACTTCGGTGATACGGAGTGGACGTTTCAACAGGATTCAGCGTCAGCCCATAGAGCCAAATTGACTCAGGACTGGTGCAAAGCCAATTTCCCGGACTTTATCACATGCACGCAAGATCAGAAAAGGATAACAATAGTGTGAGCAAACGCGAGGAGAACAAAAAGTCGTTCTCGGTTTTCGCTGCCGCAGCGAGCCAAAGTGGACTAACGAGTAATATTTGGTGCATTGACAGTGGGGCAACAGCCCATTTATGTGCAAACAAATCGTTATTTGTTTCAATTCGTGAGCATAAGGAAAAAATAATTCTGGTTGGAGAAAATTACATTGAGGCTGAAGGCATTGGAACAGTAAAACTGTTTTGGCAAGAAAACATTATTGAAATGGTTGATGTATTGTTCGTACAAAACCTTCAGTGTAATTTTATTTCGGTGTCGAGAGCAACTAATAACGGGTTCGAAATAAGTTTTTCGAAAAATAGTGCTAGTGTCAATAATAAGAACGGCGAAACGGTATTAAAAGCAAACAAACAGAATGACTTGTTTATTTTCGAAAATAAAAACAAAACGGCTTTTGCTGCAAAAGGAAAAACAAATCAAGTAATAACGTGGCACAATAGATTCGGACATTTAAATTTCGAAAGTTTAAAATCCATGATTCGAAAAGAACTAGTGTATGGTCTACGCGGAGTAACCGGTAGCACGAATGACTTTGTTTGCTATACTTGTGCGAAAAGCAAGATATGGAAATGGCAAGGAGCATGATGGTTCACGCTAATGCGAAACGAGTACCTGTGGGGGGAAGCGATAATGACTGCGATGTATTTGAGGAACCGATCAGAAACGTCTACATTGCCAGACATGACTCCATACGAAGCATGGTTTGGGAAAAGGCCCAGCGTATCCCATTTTAAGGTGTTTGGTACAAAGGCAATTGTGCTAGACAAGACAATGAAAAGAAAATTTTCTCAGAAAGGAATAGAGCATATCCTGGTTGGGTATTCAGAATCTGCCAAAGCGTATAGACTCTTCAATCCTGATACGCAAAATATCAAGGAAGCCAGGGATGTGGTGTTCCTTGAGCACGATATAACAAAAACCGAGGATATATCGACAGTAGAATTGGTAGAAAAAGGAAGCGTTTTTGGTGAGGAGATAAATGGGGGTCACGATGCAAATGACGGAGATCATGCAAGGGACGGACAGTCGGGAGCCGAAGATGGTGAAGACGAGTTGGTTGATAGCGTCGAACGAGTTCAGCGAGGCCCAGGTAGGCCTAAGATAATTCGTACTGGAAGGCCAGGACGACCACGTAAGGAGTACAATATGCTTAACGCTATTGGAGTTGCCGACGTCCAAGTACCGAGTGGAGTCAAGGAGGCTTTGAGCTCGATACAGGCTGAAGAATGGAAGGTTGCGATGCAGAAGGAGTATTCTCAACTACAGTCCACCAATACATGGAGTCTTGTAAATCTTCCTCCTGGCGAGAGAACTATTGGATGCAAATGGGTGTTTGCGGTTAAAGGAGACCAGTACGGCAACGTGGAACGGTTCAAGGCTCGCTTAGTTGCAAAAGGTTGTGGACAGGAGTACGGCATAAACTACAAACTACGATTGGTGATCGCACTGGCTGTCGAGAACAAAATGTTTATGCATCAAATGGACGTCTCAGCTGCGTATCTAAATAGCGACCTACAAGATGTAGTCTACATACGGCAACCGGAAGGGTTCGTGGACACAGCGTATCCAAAAGGGTGTTGAAGTTACACAAGTCTTTATACGGTCTGAAGCAGAGTGGGCGTGAATGGAACCAGAAATTGGACAGTACTCTTCAGCGTATTGGTTTTGTACAATGTCCCAGTGAGCCATGCATTTACACCAAGAACAGCGGCGAAAAATTTAACATAATTGTTGTATATGTCGATGATCTAATTATTGCCTGTTCCATAAAAGAAGACCTTGTCGACATAAAACTTCAAATCGCACGGGAATTCGAAGTAGTAGATGGCGGAGAGCTGAAACATTTTTTAGGCATGGAGATCGAGCGGGATGGAGAGACGGGCAGTGTGGCAATTGGCCACAAGCAATATATCGAGGGGCTGTTACGAGATTATGGCATGGAAGACTGTAAGCCGAATGCAACGCCTTTGGAGGTTGGTTATCAGAACCTATGTGTTTTGGAAGAATGTCCACGAGCCAACCAGAAGCAGTATCAATCGCTTATTGGATCACTGCTGTACCTAGCAATGACTACGAGGCCGGACATTGTTCATTGTGTGGCAAAGTTGGCTCAGAAGTGCAGTGACCCCCATAAGGAACATGAGGTGGCCGCTAAACGCGTCCTTCGTTACCTAAGAGGAACTTCGAGCTTGAAGCTGCACTTTGATCGAACTGGTGTGCCTGTTCACTGCTTTGTGGATGCAGACTGGGCAGGTGACTCTTCTGACCGCAAATCGTTCAGTGGTTTGGCGTTCTTTTTGGCTGCACGGAGGCTGAGTATGTGGCGCTTTCAACAGCAGCTAAGGAGGCAGCTTACGTGCTGAAGCTGATATCTGAGATGGGTTTCGAGACGGCGCCAACATTGATGATCTACAGTGACAACCAGAGCGCCCAATGTTTAGCGAAGAATGCGAGTTTTCATGCTAGAAGTAAACATATAGATATCAAGTATCATTTCATAAGAGTTTTATATAAGAAGAAAGTTATTGATATTGAATATGTTCCAACCGAAAATATGATTTCAGATGTTCTAACTAAAGCTCTATGTAAAGTTAAGCACACAAAATGTATTACTTCACTAGGGTTAAACTAAAAAATAATCTTTTGAATTAGATATACCGCGGTGAGAAGGAGTGTTGAAAATATTTGTATATGCACCACTGTATATCTTATTCCTCTTATGTTATACACTAAAGTAACGAGTAACGAATTATCACTCTCTCTTTAAGTTCTGGTTCTGCCTGCGTGCAGCATTTTTTAGTCTCTAATAAATCGTCAAACCGAATAAAAATCGGTTAAAATTACGCGTTTAGGAATTTTTAAGCGCAAAAAAGTCACGAAAAACGGGTTATTCAAATAAATCACGATTTTGAGAGTGTTACAAATATTTCAAACACGGTTTTGTATTATATTCGACCTAATAAAAAATTCCTACTAGGATGTACAATGATTCCTCTTTAAAAGTTCCTCCAATTGTATTTTTTTGTCGCATTGTGTTATTGCTGCTCGCTTTTAGCTTTCTCAATCTATTTCTTTAACAATTCTGTGTAATATTCAAGTTGGTTTTTATTTGTTTAAAGCATATTGAATTAATTATGGGCTCTTACAATATCATTGTCTGCTTGTTAAAATCGTCTAACAAGCCGATTTCATCCTTCCAGGCCACCATCTTCTGTTGGTTGTGTGGAAGTGTTGCTCATGCTAAATGGAGCGATCTCCGTGTGAAGCGATCTGCGTGAGGTCTGTTAGGTCCGTAAATGTTGTTGCACCCAGGAGTCGACTACGCCCAAGCGCAGAACAGTGGTACAAGAGGTGTATTTCTGTCTCCTCCTCCACATCCCTGCAGTTCCTACCGTAATCATAGACCGATAGTCTAGACGGATGCGTTCCTATTAACCAGTGTCCCATAATGGCCTTAAACGCCGCAGTCCTGCCTATTAAGGTAGATAAGTATCATTGATCTTTTTTTAGAGTAGATGGGTATATCATGCGAGAATTCCTGCAGTTCTAGAGATTCTCTCATTTCTTCAGTGCTACCCGGTCGAAGTGATCCCTGCATTTTATCCTACATTTTTTTAAGGGAATGCCAACTAGTTCTTTCTCCGGAAGGATAGGGTTGGAACTACCTGCCCTTGCTAGTTCATCAGCGGCGCAATTTTCCTCGAGGCCCGTATGCCCGCTGCACCGACATCTCGTTGAGAGATCTGCGACAGTCATTCACTGTCCTAGAGTTGGATGAAAATCCGTCAACATCCCTGAGTGCCGCTCGACTATCTGAGAAAATACAAATAGTTCCTTGAGTGGCAGCCATTGCTGGGGATCCAAGTGCTTCCATGATATCTGTTACTTCAGCTTGGAACACACTACAGCTTAGCCTGATTGACGATTGACGGTACTTTGACCCCCAATATCTCTACAGGCAATAGATCGAGTATGAAGTCTAGGGCGTCAGTTGGTGTGGTACGATGACTGCCTGTAACGCAAGCCAACGCCATTAAAGAACGCAAAGGCGTTTTCCTAAACCTTTACCTACATATGGATTTCGATTGGGCTGGCCACCAGACCACTACCCCATAGAAGGGGATACCTATATTGAACGCTGTATAAAGCCATCTTACTATTTTTTGGTACCCAATTCAAGCCCAATGGCCTTACGGGAAGTATAGAGTGCGATAACCGCCTTGCTTGCTCTATCAAAGAATTTAGCGTCCAGTTTCCTGTCTACCGTAACGGGTAAGAGTTCCCCCTGATAGAGCCGTCTCTGAGGATCGGCCCATCTTTAACGTGTGTCCTGTGATGTCATTTGGGTTAATGGTAAGATGATTGTGGATGCTAATAAGTCTATCCATTGTCATGAGGAGGAAGGACGAAAGACTTATTGCTCTGAAGTCCTTAGGGGAGAAGTGCAATGGTTTTCCGCTTTGGGTATGAAGACAACCTACGTTCGAAACCCCGTCTCGGGTACGATACCTGTCCTCAAGATTTCTGTGATCCATAACCATAGATTGAAACCGGCTTTGGTTTCTTGTGCCGGGAAGATGCCATCTGGGCCTGGAGATTTGAAGGGCTTAAAACTATTTATCGCCCACAATGTGCTATGTTTTTCTTCTTTGTGGTAAAAGGCTCGCCTTTTACATGTTGTATCGGCTTTACAGAGCCTATACTCCTGTCTCCAAGGACCCAAAGTTCCTGGATGAAGGCCACATCAGCTTCACTTTCGGCGAGGTGGAGTTGAAGGGCAGCTGATGCCAGCTGCTGATTTTATCGCCTGATGCCAGCTGCTGATTCTATCGCCTTGAAGCTACCCTGAAAGCGGCCTGCGTCTTCGCATTCTGGTAGGGGTCCTCCACTCTTCCGCATCTCCTCCATCAAGCGCCCCCGCACCTCATTGACCACCTTCCTCCAAAGGTCCATGGGGATCAGTCCATTTTAAAATCCCCTGTCTAGGACTCCAATGAGTGTACTGTCCTCTGTAACCTCGGTGAATGAAGGGTTAGTCGTCGAATGAACGTTTAGTCGGCTGCGGCTGGACCTTCTTCTTCTTCGCCTGGACGCATGACTATCCCCAAACACCCTGGACCCCAGACCGCCTTCCTTAGAGTTTGACTTGTCATTGACCTCATTTCCTGACTTTTTAAGTCGGGAGTTCCGTTCTCCACTATGAAGAATTCTCCTACTGTCACACTTTTTATTTAATTTTTCAAAGTTCATATTGAGTCCCACGAGTAGGCAAGAAGGGACATGACCCAGCCCGTTTGTCACAATAAGGCTGGTTAAAACGATAGGGGTCGGGTGGCCCCCCAGAGTTCGAATATTATCGTCCGAGACGTTCTTCTCCCCGCCCAACTACGATTAGTCATCATCCTCCGCAGAGACATGACCGTGGACAGTAAAGTCGCACTAACAGCGGTGTACACAGTTATGGCACGCAATTGCTTGAGCGTAGGTCCCGCTGGTGCACCCGTTGCCTAACGGCCTATGGACCTAGTCAAGGGACTGAATAAGGAAGGAACTAAAAAAGTACATGAAGTACATTAAGCATACTGTTTCGTCATTGAGCGTTTTCAATGCCGTAAATAAAAAATCAGAATTTAATTAGGTTCAACGTTATAACTTTATTCAGGCCGCATAGGAAATTTGGATTTATGAGGATTTATGAAAAATATGGGAAATCCAATTTAGGATGCGAGCGAAGTAAGGAGATGAACGAGAGTGGCGCCAACCTTCCAGAATAGGCTGAGCGGATGCTCGCTAACTATAAACGCCGAAGTAGCAAAGCCGAGCGGCCGAAAGAGAGTCGGCTTGCGACCAGCAAAACATCAGTTACTAATTAATTGTTGTGTATAAATTAGTTGCTTGCTGCTTGACCCGACATTCTCCCCCCAGTTGGGGCTTCTACTCCAACTTCATCCTTAAGGGGTAAAAGGCACAGCTTAGTCACTGCTCGCTTGGTAATTCCAGATGAGGTTTTTATCACCGCCACTCGAAAGATATCATCCCGACCAGGGATTAACTCCATTATTCTCGCAAGCGGCCATTTCATCGGAGGTAGATTCTCGTCCTTTACTAGCACCACATCGTTCGGGGCCAAGGCAGGACCGGAGGCGCGCCATTTGGAGCGCTGCTGGAGAAGGCATAGGTACTCCTCCTTCCATCGGGACCAGAAAGACTGTTGCAGGAAAGACACGCGCTGCCAGCTGTCCCGGTTGAAGTTCAGCTTTGTGACATCAGGCTCGATAAAGCTGACTGACGGACCACCAGTTAAAAAATGAGCCGGGGTCAGAACATCAAGGTCTGCAGGATTTTCTGAAAGAGACAATAAGGGTCGTGAATTTATAACAGCCCCAATATGGCACAGCAGCGTTCGCAGCTCCTCGAATCCAAGAACTGCAGATCCGACAGCTCGATAAAAATGGTGCTTGGCGGTTTTAACAGCCGCTTCCCACAGACCACCGAAATGCGGAGATCGAGGAGGAATAAAATGCCATTCGATGGACTCCATAGAGCAGAGCTCCAGCAGTGCCCGTTGATGCTCTTCGCTTAGAAATAATCGGCGCAGCTCCTTTAGCTCGTTTTTGGCTCCAACAAAGTTGGTTGCGTTGTCAGACCAAATATGTTGAGGCCTTCGGCGGGTGCATATAAAACGCTTCAAAGCCTGCAAAAAAGACATTGTGGACAGATCCCTTACAAGCTCCAGGTGGACGGCTTTGGTAGCAAAAAAAATGAAAATGCTAATGTAACATTTTACTGGAGCCTTATTACGCACTTCCGGCTTATAATAGAACGGTCCACGAAAATCCACACCAGTAACTCCAAAGACCTGGGAGCCGCTAACTCTTTGCTCCGGGAGATCAGCTATAATGTGCTCCAACAGCCGAGGCTTAGTCCGGAAGCATGGGATGCATTTGTGTAATGCCTTCGTCACGGTTTTTCTCCCCCCAATTGGCCAATATTGGGACCGAATAATTGCCAACAGTGCGCGAGGTCCCGTATGTAAATTTCGCTCATAGAAGTCAACAATTATAGCCTGCGTAACTGGATGGCTTCTTGGAAGTATAATTGGATGCTGACTATCAAAATCCAACGACGACTTTTTTAGCCGACCGTCTACGCGCAACAGTCCAAATTTGTCCAAGAAGGGAGAGGATGAGGCAAGGGCACTGGATACCGCTATGTCTTTTCCATTTTGAAGAGCCTTTATGTCCTCCCAAAAATGCACACGCTGCACTAGCCGCAATAACAGCTGTGTTCCAGATTTTTTATTGCTAGCCGTAACACCGTTGTGGTGAATTCGTTGAGAAAACTTGTATACGTAAGCGAATACCCTCTGCAGTGCTGGAATCGAATTAGCGTACTTAGAAACCGCTGTTATATCCACGTACGGAGACTGAATGAGCAGGACCCTTGCACGTAACTCCAGTGTTGATCTCTCAGATGGGACCGCGGTTGGCCACGTCTCTTGGGATCCAATGAGAAACGGAGGACCATGAGACCACAACTTATTCTCAACCAATTCATTGGGAAGAGCACCACGCGACAGAATATCTGCTGGGTTCAAAGAAGTGGGAACATACCGCCACTCCATTACTCTAGTTAGCTTCTGAATGGTCGAAACTCGATTGGCGACGAAAACATTAAACCGAGAGGGTTCTTCTCGAATCCAAGATAGAGCCACAGCAGAATCGCACCAGCAAAAATACTTTCCAACGTAGACCTTCAACTGCTCTACTTCCGACATAAGTCGAGCCAACAACTCGGCTCCCGATAACTCCAGCTTAGGCACCGTAACAGTCTTTAACGGCGCAACTCGGGACTTCGAACAGAGTAAAAAGCTTGCAGATCCTGCGCCCTTGGACACGACATAAACGCATGCCTCATACGCCTCGATGCTGGCATCACAGAATCCATGGACCTCCACCTCGGATTTCGATGTTAGCACCCATCTAGGGAATTCGGCGCGCTGCGTACTAACAAAGCTGCTACAAATCATATTCCAGTCGCAGTGAAGAGCTTGAGGAAGACTTTCATCCCAGGACAACTTCTCACGGCACAGTTTCTGGAGAAAGATCTTTGCCTTTGAAATTACAGGACCAACAAGGCCTAAAGGGTTCATAAAGCCGAGCGACTGAAGAAAGCACAATGCGCCTAGTGGGTTTTGAGATTGACTGAATCCCTTCAAAAGAAAATAGCAAGCGGTCAGTTGCAGGATCCCAAGCAAGACCCAGTGTCTTTGTGAAGTTGCTACCATCATCAAACTTTAGGAAAGACTCCCGGTCTTCTTCAGGCACCTTATTCAGCACGTCAGCAACATTGGAGCACCACTTCCTTAACCGAAAATGGCCTTTGGAAAGGATCGCGGATGTGTGCAGCATTATGCTAATAGCTTCATCCATAGAGTCGCCTCCGGAAAGCAGATCATCCACATAAAAGTCGCGACGCAGAATTTCGGCCCCCTTTGGAAACATTATTTGCTCAACATCTGCCAACTGATGCATTGTCCGAACTGCTAAAAATGAGGCAGGCTTCGTTCCATAGGTGACCGTTTCCAGCTTAAAAAACTGTAACTCATCCTGGGTGGAATCCCGCCAAAGAATACACTGATGATAGCTGTCCTCAGGAAAACCCTGACGCAACGATACATTTTACAAATATCTCCAGTAATGGCCACCCGATGGCATTGGAACCTTAACAGAATATGCAGTAACTTTGGCTGAATAACTGGGCCAGACATCAACACGTCATTCAATGAATATCCAGAAGTTGTGACAGCAGATCCATCAAAGACAACGCTGAGCTTGGTTGTTGAACTGTCCTCCTTTAAAACACAATGGTGTGGAAGAAAGTATTGACCAGTGACGCTCGCATCAGAAGGGACTGGAGACATGTGACCCAACTCCAAATACTCCTTTATGAAGGCAGCATATTGCTCCTTTAATTGAGGACGGCGACAGAGCTTCCTTTCGAGGGAAAGAAATCGTCGAACGGCTTGGGGGTACGACTCTCCCAGCAGCTTAGAACCGCATTTTAACGGAAGCCTCACAGCGTAAGCGCCGGAATCCAGCCGAGCAACATGTTGCACGAAATGCGCATCGCAATCTAGCTCTTCCTTCGTCCGCTTCACAATAAGATCGGAGCAGTCTTCGATTTCCCAAAACCGGCGGAGCAAAGAATCCAGCTGTTCATCCAGCATTGTTGCGCTCTCCGGAACATCCTTGTGGGCAGTGGAAACGAGTGATCTTCTCTGGACATGTGAACCGCCTCCACACACGACCCATCCAAGTCGAGTGTAAATTGATTTGTATTTATTGAAGTCGAAAATTTGTATTTTATTGAAGTCGAAAATTTTGAATTATATTTATAGCTGAATTGTATTTGTTAGCTATTAATCTGTAAATTTACTCTTAGATAGCTTAGGGCGGAGCGGGATATCATATTCGCTCTTGTGCGAATTCGCCCCGCTTCGCCGCAATAGATAAGTTAGGCTTAAGATTAGAGAAAAATATAATCGAATTTATAACGTGGAAGAGGCAAGATCATTTCTTTCGTTTTTGTTTTTGCCCATTTTTAAATATTAAGCAGCCACCTTTTTGTTTTGTTATTCGAAGTGTGAGATAAACTAATCTCGTTATACATTTTGGCGCCCCCGGGTGGACAATAGTGCAAAATATTTAATAAATAAACAAAAACAAACAAAGTGACAGTGACACTGTGTAACTAAACACAAAAACAAAAAAAAAAACAAAAAAAATAATACCTACAATTTAAAGAGCTGCTCGCGACGCGTCCGTGAAGTGGAAAATAAAAACCAAAAATCACCGCGTCGTAAAACCATCAAGCCTCCAGCCTCCAGGATCATCACCGCAGGATTTTCGCCACTCATCGAAACCTATCTACGTCCAT
The DNA here is from genome assembly GCF_030179905.1 of Drosophila bipectinata. Classification (NCBI taxonomy): domain Eukaryota; kingdom Metazoa; phylum Arthropoda; class Insecta; order Diptera; family Drosophilidae; genus Drosophila; species Drosophila bipectinata. The sequence goes on along the minus strand of NC_091736.1, from coordinate 23,914,147 downwards.
GCCGTGCACCTGCATCGACTGCAACAGGAAAGTGGCAGCGGGATTAAAGGATCCCAAGGCAGAACCCCAGGTATTTGTGCGAAAAATTGAAAGTTGAGAAGAGACAAATTAAATCTTCGTCTTGTGCTGAAATATTGCACCCTCCTTTCAATTCTTGGCGCATACGTACTTGAAATTAGTAGAGCTTAAAAATTTGAGTAGTTTAGTTAAATTATTAACAAACTGCCTGTGGCTAAAATTGACAAAAACATACATAAATACATATCCACATCACTGTCGCCCTCCCCTTTACCCCTCGTTCGTTTTCGCCAAACAAAATAGTTAAATTTAGTGCAGCCAAACATTTATTTATATACAAATATATGTACAAATATAATACATATTTACGTGCATAAGTAATTTGGCGTACATACAAATATATGCAGCGGTAAAATTTTCGTTTTCGCTCCAACCGTTGTCCGCTGCTATATATTTATGTATGTATATGCATTAGTTTGGCGCATTTTATTTTACCGGAACGCCTAGTGACGCGCTACCCTATAATTGTGGGGTATACACCTTTTTCGGTGTCATTGGCAACCTACTATTTTTTTGGATACTCAGTGCCTCGACTATCAACATTATTCGACTATCAAATAATTAATTAATTATTTTATCTTTTTCGCCATATTAATTAATTATTTTTCGTTTTCGCTAGATATTAAATTAAATATCTTTTTTCGTTCGTTTTCGTTTTTTGAATTTAATTTATTAATTAAATAATTAAAATAAAAAATTTTTTATATTAGTCAAAAATTTTTATTTTTACAAATTAACAAATAAATTAAAAAATTTTTATTTAAAAATAAAAAACGCAAAATTTTAAATTTTTTTAACGTTGTCTGTTTATTAAAAAAATAAATATATTTAAAAATGGAAAGTAATAAACAGAAACTAAAATCCACGACTCTTGATGAATTAAGAAGAAGATTAAATGTCAGGGTAAGAAGCATTCGCCGGTTAGAGGAACGTTTGGAAGCTGGGTCAGTTCCTTTAGTGAAGACCGAGCTAGAGTGCAGGCTTCAGGTTTTAAATGAGACAATATTTAAGGCAAACGAGTTGCAAGACAAGATCGAGCAATTAGATGAGGAAGATGAATTTGGAGCCGAGTTGGAAGAATTAGAGATAACAACTAAGGCAAGGGTGATGTCTTTATTAAATGCTTTCACGTTAGCTGAAGAGTCCCCTCCAGCTACTGCAATTTCTGCAGCCCCAACTCGAGCTCGACTTCCCAGTTTGGCATTGCCAAAATTCAGTGGAAACTATTCGGAGTTTAAAAATTTCATGAGTCTCTTTGAGACATTAGTAGACAAGGATGTGAACATTCCTGTTATCGAGAAATTTAACCATTTAATTTCTTGCCTCTCTGGTGAAGCCTTAGGAACTATCAAGGCATTCCAAGTCTCGAATGTCTCATCTTTGCAAACCAAATAAGCAAATTATTCAGCCTTCCGAAAGTTTACCAGCCGTCTGCGTCGTCGTTGAGAGGTCTCATCGACACAGTGACATCGATCTATGGGTCACTATTATCCATTGGAGATGACCCTAAAATTGCAAACTCAATGATCATTCATTTAGTTTTGAGTAGAGTAGATCCAGTGACCAGAGAAAAATGGGAAAAGTCACTGGATTATGAGGAATTGCCGCTGTGGTCCGATTTCGAAAAAATATTAAACCGTAGGTACCAGCACCTGTCCGCTGAAGAGACTGGCAAGCCAAAACAGGAGAAAATTGGGTTCGGGAAGCAGCACAATAGGAGTTCGTTGGCTTGCTCCGCTTCCAATAAACAATCTTGCAGTTATTGCAACGCACAAGACCATAGTCTTGCCCAGTGTAGTCCGTTCGCTCGCCTTGCTGTAATGCAATGGTTTAAGTTTGTCAAGTCAGCCTCATTATGTTTAAATTGTCTGCGAAAAGGTCACACGGTTGCGAAGTGTAAATCGACTAGATGTCAAATTTGTGCAAGATCGCACCACAAACTTCTGCACCGATTTACTGTGAGCGAAAATAACTTGGCGTTACCACCACCAAATGAACATCCTCCCCCAGCGCTACATCTTGATGGCCCTTCTACGTCACATGCTTTGCATGCGTCATCACTAGAAAGGGTTTTGTTAGCGACGTCGATCGTAAGCGTTAGAACCAAAAATGGCGAGCATATATTGGCCCGAGCACTATTTGACTCTGGGTCACAAATGAACTCTATTACTGAAGAACTTGCTCAACGCTTACAGATCCGTAGGGAGGAATCGTGTATCAACTTGCTTGGAATTGGTCAAGCTAATTCCCAGGTTAACAAAAAGATACACACTGTGGTGAATTCAACGATTAATGGCAGTGAGTTTCCGTTCGACTTTTGGATTTTGAGAACTATCTCGGGTTATCACCCTGACCAGTCAGTGAACGTGAAAGATTGGGACCTACCAAAGAACTTGCCTCTAGCAGACCCATATTTCTACAAACCTCAGCGGATAGATATGTTAATTGGAGCAGAGTCATTTTTCGAATTGTTGTCCGTGGGCCAAATAAAACAAGGGCCAAACCATCCCATCCTCCAAAAAACTCTCCTTGGATGGATAGTATCGGGAAAATATAAGGCAAATACCTCAACTCCTCAACAGCCTGTCTCTAGACTAAATTGCCAAGAAGAACTACTCGAGTCGATAGATGGCAATTTGAAAAAATTCTGGTCGTTGGAAGAAGTACCAACTTCCAAAAAGCTTTTGTCACCTGAACATGAGTTATGTGAGGAACATTATCAGAAAAATACAGTTGTGCTGCCTTCAGGTCGATTTGAAGTCAGGCTTCCATTTAAATCGGATCCAAGCGTTTTGGGAAACTCGTTCGAGGTAGCCAAAAGCCGTTTTTTGTCGCTCGAGAGAAGATTATCTCGAGATCCGAATTTAAAGAAAATGTATGTGGAATTTATGGAAGAATACGAATCCTTAGGTCATATGTCCCCTACAAGCAATGATGTTCTTGCTACTCCACACTACGTCATACCCCATCAGTGTGTCTTACGGCCTCAAAGCACATCGACCAAATTACGAGTCGTGTTTGATGCGTCTTGTAAGACATCAACACATAAGTGCCTTAACGATCTGTTGATGGTTGGTCCTACCATCCAGGAAGAGTTGTATTCAATTCTTCTTAGGTTCCGGCTGAAAAGATTCGCTCTGATAGCCGACATAAAAAAGATGTATCGCCAAGTAATGGTAAATGAAGCCGATAGGCGATACCAGTTGATAGTGTGGAGGAAAGACCCATCAGAGTCCTTGAAACTGTGCAAGCTCAACACCGTTACATATGGCACTGCGCCAGCCCAATTCCTGGCCATAAGGTGTTTGAAGAGGTTGAGTGAATCTGTGAAAAATACATTCCCTCGAGCCGCCGAAGTTATTGGGTCCGACTTTTACGTCGACGACATGTTAACGGGTGCTGGTTGCATTGAGGAGCTAAAGACAATTAAGTCTGAAGTAACTCAGGTTCTTCAAAACGCTGGGTTTGAATTGAGCAAGTGATTTTCAAACTCGCCTGAAGTTACTGCATCCGAGAGCACGGTTAAGCCAATAATACTTTCGGACTCAGAACTGACTAAAGCATTAGGAATCGCTTGGGTTCCTAAAGAAGATGTATTTAAATTTGAAATTGATGCTTCAGTCATGGGTCAAAGGGCGACCAAGCGGAACATCCTTTCGGTGACATCGAAGTTGTTTGACCCCCTTGGCCTATTAAGCCCTACACTTATAAAAGGAAAGATCCTATTGCAGGAACTTTGGCTAAATAAGCTAGATTGGGATGAGTCAATTACACTGCACTTAGAAACAGCGTGGAACAAAATACAAGTTGCCTTGTCGCAATTAGAAGACATCTCAATTCCGAGATTCGTGTTTACCGAGCCGATGTCACCGATTCAAATTCATGCCTTTTCTGACGCATCGATGAGAGCCTATGGAGCCTGCGTCTATATTCGTTGCAAATCTGCAGAAGGTATTAAAGTTTCATTGTTGACGGCAAAGTCCAAAGTAGCGCCGCTCAAGACAAAGACGCTCCCCCGTCTTGAGTTATGTGCCGCTCACCTTCTCGCAGATCTCTGCCGCAAGATAAAGCCTCTAATAAAAGTTCCGATCGAACGAAGTGTATTTTGGTCGGATTCAGAAGTAACTCTTCATTGGATTCGTTCCCATCCATCGTCGTTGTCAACGTTCGTATCGATGATAGCACGTGGCGGCATGTACCAACTAAACAGAACCCGGCAGATATAATGTCTAGAGGTGGAGACGTAAAGGAGACTGTAGAATCGATCTGGTTTACAGGTCCATCGTTTTTAAAGGAACCGGAAGATAAGTGGCCGACGAGCCCCCGGTTTGATCCGTCACCAGAACTTCTACAGATGGAAGCGAAAAAGAATTCGGTCGGATTAACCGCAATCGTATCTACTTCAGATTTGTTGGAAGTGATAGAAGGTTATTCCTCTCACCTAAAACTGCTGCGAGTTCGTTTATATGTTCCGCTTTATAAGGAAATCGAAGAAATTAGTAGTGAATTCGGATATTGTTCCCTCACCTGTCGAATATAATGAAGTCTTTAAGAAAATAGTCGAAATAGTCCAAGAGCACGAGTATCAAGATGAAATAGAAAAGATCCGAAAAAATTTAAGTGTTAGCCCTAGCCTACAAAAGCTAAATCCCTTTCTACACGAATCTTCAGAGGCTGGGCTTACCTTTTCGTTGTTGCGGGTTGGGGGGCGACTAGCTAATGCTCCTATATCGTACGATGCCAAGTTTCCAGTATTGTTGACAAAACGCTCTCAATTTGTTCAGAGCTTCGTCCGATACTTGCACGAGTCGAATTGTGGGTCCACGAGCACTTGTGAGTCTTTTGCGACAGCGCATATGGATCGTAAATGCGCAGGAAGTCTGCAGTCAGACAGTACGGTCATGCATACGCTGCTTTAAATGCAAGCCTCATCTGATGACTCAAATCATGGGTGATTTACCCTTAGATAGAATTCGTACTCTCCGCCCATTCTCCATATGTGGTGTTGATTTTTGTGGCCCTATTGATACGACATTGAAAATTCGTGATAGGCCACCCTATAAGTCCTACATTGCCTTATTTGTTTGTTTTGCGTCCAAGGCAGTTCATTTAGAAGTAGTTTCCGACCTTTCAACTGATTCCTTTTTAGTGGCTTTTCAAAGGTTCGTTGGGCGCCGAGGATGTCCGCAGATCGTGCACTGCGACAACGCGACGAACTTCGTCGGAGCGAGTCGCCACTTCGCAGACCTTCGTCGGAGAATCGAGGACGAGGTCGACGCGGTCACTAAATACGCATCAAAAAGCGGATGCGTATTTGCGTTCATACCGCCGCGGGCTCCGCACATGGGCGGACTATGGGAGGCAGGTGTGAAGTCTGCAAAACAACTACTCCTACGAGCGGTAGGGAACGCCAGACTGACCGCGGAGGAGCTGCAGACCGTCCTCGTTGGAGTCGAGGCCGTCCTGAACTCACGACCCCTGGGGGCTCTGAGTCAGGACCCAAGCGACGGCGAGGCGCTTACTCCCGGGCACCTGTTGACAGGCGGGCCGCTCATCGCCCCACCAGCACCGCGGACCCCGGACCAGCAGGGTCTAACGTGCTTGCGGCGATGGCGGCTTGTCTCGTCAATCAAGCAAATGTTTTGGCAGCGATGGTCCTTGGAGTACGTCTTGGGCCTACAGGCGCGGTCGAAGTGGCAGAACAAGGAGGACGACATCCGGACGGGCGAGCTGATCCTGATCGCAAAGGATCACCAGCCGCCACAACAGTGGTTCACGGGACGAGTAGGAGCAACACACGCCGGCGCGGACGGAAGGGTCAGGGTCGCCGTCGTCCGAACTAGCTCTGGAGCGGAATGTAGGAGAGCGGTCCACAAGCTGGCGCGGCTGCCAGTTAGTTGAAGCCTGATGGAGGCCTTCAACGGGGCCGGTGTAAATTGATTTGTATTTATTGAAGTCGAAAATTTGTATTTTATTGAAGTCGAAAATTTTGAATTATAGTTATAGCTGAATTGTATTTGTTAGTTTTTAATCTGTAAATTTATCTGAATTCGCTCTTGTGCGAATTCGCCCCGCTTCGCCGCAATAGATAAGTTAGGCTTAAGATTAGAGAAAAATATAATCGAATTTATAACGTGGAAGAGGCAAGATCATTTCTTTCGTTTTCGTTTTCGCCCATTTTTAAATATTAAGCAGCCACCTTTTTGTTTTGTTATTCGAAGTGTGAGATAAACTAATCTCGTTATACATCAAGTTTTCTGCAGCAATGGCAGGCCGGCTGAGAGCTTAATTTGCCCAACACACAGCAGCTCATAAAACAGACTGGCTCCGATAAGAAGGTCGACGCGCTGTGGGCGGGAAAATTCAGGATCAGCCAAAGAAAGATTGCCAGGAATATTCCAACTGGAGACATCCGTGATATTGGCGGCGATGACGGCGTTAACCAGGGACGAGTACTCGGAACAGTGGGAACGTAGGAGAACATCAACAGAGAATCCATCTGTCGCAAAGCCGGTATCTCCAATACCAGACACCGCCATGAATGATTTGTACCTCCGGAGCTGCAGCTGACTTGCCAGCCGGGAAGTGATCACGTGCACTTGAGATCCAGAATCCAACAGAGCTCGGCATGGAACAAGGGATCCAGCGTGACTACGAACAAAAATGTTCGCTGTAGCAAGCAACGATATATCGCCGCTGTGACCTTGAGCAACTAGTGCATTAGCAGTGGACGGCGAAGAGGCTGCAGGCTCGGCGACCTCGGCTATGGCTGACGTGGGAGGACCAACCAAAGGCTGGCCGCTAGATGCCGGCGGCTCCAGGAAATGCAGCAGGCTGTGATGCCTCCTTCCACAACTGCGACAACTAGCAGCGAGGCACTCACGCATGTGATGGCCCGTTTGCAGACACTTCCGACAAAGAGCGAGTCGCCTGGCCTCACCAAGGCGAATCTCAGGGGGCATTGATAGAAATCGGGGGCATGCAGACATTATATGGGACCATCTCCGCATAGAGCGCAGGTAGAGGGAAGCGAATTAGTAACAATAAAGGATGATCTACTATTATTTGCACTTCGACGCCTTCCCATATGAGCGCCCAGGGTGTATGCAGCCATGGCCACGTCCATAGCCTCCAGCGTCCTACACCGCTGCTCCAAAAATTCGGCCATCGACTCCCAAGTAGGGATGGCGTCTGAACCTGAGGAGTTTTGACTCTCCTCCCACTTGGCCTGGGTAGCTGGGTCCAACCTTTGAAGCAGAACTTGGACGATAATGCAGCTGGCGATCTGAACTGAAGTACCCAAATTTTTGTAAGGCTCGCATATGGGCATTGAATTTGTCCATAAGACCTCGAAGAGCTGCTATTGAGCCACTTTCCAACAGACTGAGGCCCAGAATCTCGTTCACGTGTGCCTGAAATATTAAGCGACGGTTATTAAATCGTTTCTCCAATAAATTCAGCGCAACATCATAGTTCTCGTCGGAGACTTCCAAAGAACGAACTGCTTCGAAAGCGGACTTCCGGAGGCAAGATCGCAACCTTGCAACTTTTCCACCTTACTAATACGAGGATTGCTGCCGACGATTGTAGAGAAGATCGAGTAAAATTCAGCCCATTCCGAGTATCCACCGCTGAACGTAGGGAGCGGCAAAGGAGGCAGCACTTGAAATCTTTGACCTAACCCAGCCTGCATGGTGGACATTCCGTTGGCAAGGGTGGAGTGGGCAGCCATTCGAGATGAGCGAAGGGTCGTCTCGTGCTCAATTTCCGCCTGCATCGTCGCTACGAGCTCCGAAACAGTCCATCGAAGGTCCCTACTGATCTGCAAAATGTCCAAATCCTCAAGCTCCCCGTGGATGGCCTTGAAGTCGCTGAACATGGTGGCTATCTGACCATGTCGCACGTGTGGTATCATCACCCTTGGAAATACGCTGAAAAGCTCCTTGGATCCTCTGTAAGTCCTGGAGAATACCCAGGGCCTTGCGCTTTAAAATAGCACTCCGGGTTGGAGTGGGTGCTTCTGTGACGGCGCCGCTGGAGTTCATGATTTATTATATTGAGTTCCGAACAACCCGAAATAAATTTTATTTGCTCGCGGCGAACACGATCTGTCCCACTGTGCGCTCAGAACCGTAGCGGGATTGTGGAATGTATATATATATGAAGCTATGTGCGAGCGAATGCACTTGCGTTGTGGATCGTATGTTTCTATGAAGTCTATGCGCGGGCGAAGGCACTTGCGTTGTGGATCGTATGTTTGTATGAAGCATATGCGCGGGCGAATGCACTTGCGTTGTGGATTGTAAATATGTATGTGTGCTTGTGAACTAACGTTTATGTTTATGCCTGTATGTATGTATAATATAATAATATATTATAATTTGTTTATTATTGTAAATAAACTTATTAGCCACGTATAATAATTTTTCACATAACACTGTTTACAAAATTGCTTTGTTTTTGTTTTAGTAATTTGTTTTTGTGTATATAAATATATTAACGATCACGTCGGGGTTCACCAATGTTTGGTCATTGAGCGTTTTCAATGCCGTAAATAAAAAATCAGAATTTAATTAGGTTCAACGTTATAACTTTATTCAGGCCGCATATGAAATTAGGATTTATGCACAATATTTGAAATCCAATTTAGGATGCGAGCGCAGTAAGAAGACGAACGAGAGTGGCGCCAACCTTCCAGAATAGGCTGAGCGGATGCTCGCTAACTATAAACGCCGAATTAGCAAAGCCGAGCGGCCGAAAGAGAGTCGGCTTGCGACCAGCAAAACATCAGTTACTAATTAATTGTTGTGTATAAATTAGTTGCTTGCTACTTGACTCGACACATACATTAAGGACATCATTTGACATCATCAGCATACATAAATTTAGTAGAATAGTTTATAACACTAAGTGAATCGTTCAAAAAATAACAAAAAGGAGAGACCCTAAATGACTACACAAGATGTGATGTTTAGGTAATGTTATGTTGTGATCGAATGTGTATACAACATCAGTTTGCATGTGGATCAGAAAACCCCTGTAGATGATCAAAGAGAATTCAAGAAGGTCGGTTGTAGTAGAGTGATGCTTGAGAAAGCCGCGAAAGTGAAAATAATGCTTTTGCTAAAATTTTGCAGTTGAAAAGTAACCAGTTTCTCTGGCACTTTGGGAATCGCAGATACGTTTCAAGGAATATTTTTGAATGGAATAGAATGAAGTGAAAGAAATGCTAGAAATGAAATGTCATTTAATATGTACAATTTTTTTTTCCTCTCACAATTTGACAGATCAAACTAAATGAAAGAGAATAAGCGAAACGAAAAGTGAAATTAAAGATTTGGCAATGCATTTTATTCTTGAATCTTTCGAGTTGTTTATACCATGATACAATTATACATGGTAGTCCACTCGGTAGAATTATAGTCCCTTAATATAAGTTGAATATAGTAAGCGTTGAATAGTGTGAGTGAACCGGCTAAACAGTGCTTCGATTAACCCGCACACGGGGCATGGGGCTAAAAGTTTTTTTTTTTTAGTTATGACAAGAGTTTTAGTGATTATAATTTTATTTTGTACCTTACAAACAAATACAATTTCCAACTAGGGGGATATTCATTCTATGGAACAAATCATCCAGATGATAAAGCATTATAGATAAAGATGATAAAGCATAGCACACGGCGGGTCTGGAATTTTAATCAGGAGCCGTGTTAAGCACCATTATCATACGAAATTTGCTAAAAACTACCTACAGGCCACATCAATAAATATACACCTAAATACTGGCAAGCAATTAAATCTAGCTGCCGTATACTGCCTCCAACGCTTCACCATAGCCGAAGATGAGTTTATGCAGTTTTTCAACTCACTCGGAGACCACTTTATAGCAGCAGGAGACTACAATGCCAAGCACACACACTGGGGATCTCGTCTTGTGACCCCAAAAGGAAACCAGCTCTATAATGCAATTATCAAAGCTAAGAACAAGCTAGACTATGTTTCTTCTGACAGACCAACATACTGGCCGGCAGACCCAAAGAAACTTCCTGATTTAATAGACTTTGCGATTACCAAAAACATTCCTAAAAATCTGATAAGCGCCCAATGTCTTTCATCTGATCACTCGCCTGTCCTTTTTACTCTACTCCGACACCCAGGAACATGGAATCAATCATCAAAACTGACCTCACATAAAACCAATTGGGTTAAGTACAGGAAGTACATCAGCTCAAACATTGAGCTAACTCCTCACCTCAGCGACGAAGCCAACGTAGACAGTTTTGTTAATTCGCTGGAGTCTGTACTCGTCTCTGCAGCTCGAGCTTCAACACCTCAAACTATAAAACTACAAAAGAAGGCAAATCTACAAATCGAACAACTCATCCTCGAAAAGCGACGCTTACGTCGAGAATGGCAATGTCACAGATCGCCATCTGCTGAGCAACGCTTAAAACATGCCTCACGTCAACTTGATCAAGCTCTACAGCAAGAGAAACGTGTTTCCACCGCCGCTACATAGAGCAATTGTCAACTAACAGTACTATGGAGAGCTCACCCAACTCTGAGCTCACCGAAAGAAACCGTGATGCCTATTAGAAATTCCAAAGGCGGGTGGGCGCGCAGCGACGCAGACAGAGCCAGCACGTTTGCCAAACACCTTAAAAATGTCTTCCAACCAAATCCTGCCACCAATGCGTTTACTTTGCCGACTCTATCATATGAGCCCCAGCCTCAACATGAGCCAATTGAGTTTCGCCCAAACGAAATCGTTAACATCATCAAAAGACAACTGAATCCGAAAAAATCTTCGGGCTGGGACCTCATAACTCCCAAAATGATCACTGAGCTCCTTAATGCTATTTAATGCCATCGCAAAACTTTGCCACTTTCCAGTGAGATGGAAAAAGTCTATTATAATAATGATAGCAAATTATTGCCTTGCCTATGTAAACTCTTTGAAAAATGCCTAATGACTCGGATAAATACATACCTGAAAATCCAGGAAGGAATCCCGTCACACCAATTTGGGTTTCGTGAAAAGCATGGAACAATTGAGCAGGTCAACCGGATAACATCCGAAATTCGGAACGCGTTCGAAAAACGAGAATACTGTACTGCCATATTTTTAGATGTCTCTCAAGCATTCGATAGAGTCTGGCTAGAAGGTCTAATGTACAAGATCAAGACCTACAGCACTACCTACTACACCCCTACAGCACCCACAAGATTTTAGAGTCTTACCTTCACGACAGAAAATTTGTCGTGAGGTGCAACACCGCTATATCCGATGATTACACTGTTGGAGCTGGAGTTCCTCAAGGCAGCGTGCTAGGGCCAATATTATACGTCCTCTACACAGCAGATATCCCGACAAGCTCACGTCTAACAACATCCACGTTTTCCGATGACACAGCTATTCTTAGCCGCTCAAAATGCCCGATTCAAGCAACTGCGCAGCTAGCTCATCATATGGTCGATGTCGAAAAATGGCTGTCAGATTGGAGAATTAAAGTGAACGAACTAAAATGCAAGCATGTTACGTTCACTCTGAACAGGCAAAACTGCCCGCCGATAACATTAAACAACACTCTACTCCCACAAGCAAACGAAGTAACATCCTAGGAGTACATCTCGGCAGAAGACTCACATGGCGCCGGCACAATGAAGCCAAAAGAACACACCTAAAGCTAAAAGCCAGCGGCCTTCATTGGCTTATCAACGCTCGGTCACCTCTTAGCCTTGAATATAAAGTCCTGCTGTACAACTCGGTACTAAAACCTATATCGATATACGGATCCCAGTTATGGGGGAACGCCAGCAATAGCAACATTGACATAGTTCAAACAGTTCAGTCGAAGATCTTGAGAACAATCACCGGGGCACCGTGGTACGTTCGCAACGAAAACATACACCGCGACTTAATCATTCTACCAGTTAAAGAAGTGATCGCTGAACAAAAGGTAAAGTACTTAACCAAGCTATCGGTGCACCCTAACCACCTGGCGAGAGGTCTAACAAGGTTGAACCACCAATCACGCCTTCGTCACAATGACTTACCCAGCCAGCGACCGACCTGAGGGACGCGCAACCAGAATGCAGTCTTAGTATACTGTTAGTTAAATTTTAATGTTAAGATTCGCCAACTTATTGTTAGTCTCAAAATTAAGAGTAGATTCAATAAATAAAATCAAAGCTATAATAAAAAAAAAAAAAATGTTTAAGACTCGGTGGACGGCAAAGCATGAGAGTAGGGAGATCGTCTTTTCGGTGTTGGTGGAGGCAATTATTATGTACTTTGGATTGTCAGTTGGGAAATGCCATATCCAGTTTTTGGGGCTGTCTTCTTTTTTTTCGATGGGGGCTTATGGCAAGCGGAGCGAACCGGCCATATTCAAGCTTTAAGATTATTATTTCGTATTTTTTGTAAGTAATTGCTTCAAAAATTAACGTAAGAAAATAGGATGAAGAGGAGGGAAAAATATAGACCACGTGGGTCGATAAAAATAGAGACCAATAGAGAACCGCTGTTGGGAGATAAGAGACGTCCGCTCGCAAAGTGAGATAGTCGAAGACTGAATGACAAACTATTTTGCGGCTCTTTTTTACTCCTTTCAGGTGACTTCAGACAAACTCTTCCCGTTATTCTACGTTCAACGTACGCTAATTAAAATAATGCTTGCTCAAAATCATAGCTACTGTGGCGTAATGTTGAAAAAGTACAACTGACGAAGAATATGCGCGTTTAAATGCTTCGGGCCGTAATCCATCCGCCGATAAAATTAGATATTGGCGATGGGAAAGTTTATGTACGTGAAAAAAATGGATGGAAATAATGGAAAATATTTATTACTCAAAATAAATGAAAAAAAAACAACTAGCCCTACTTCAAAATAAAAAAGGGCAAAACAACGTTTTCTGGAGTTGCTGGAATCAAAGATTATAAAGTACATAAATGGGACTTTAGGGCCCAAAACGGTCAACATTTTTCGTCGAGCTTGTAGGTACGTTTCTATTTTTTAACTCTTTACATTTATCTGTCAAAAAAAAGTGTGCCTTTGTATGAACTGCTCGCACGACGGCATAAAAATGTTTTGGCTTCCAAATTTCAATTTCAATTTTTCGTTTCTGTTTCGGTAGAATAATGCATAGAGTAGTTACTCTATGTACAATTTTTCTGAGTTCAAATCCTCCTGATAAATTCGAACTTTTTCTTTCTTTTATATTTATTATACCCTTGCAGAGGGTATTATAATTTTGGTAAACTTTCCATGACCCAACTTTCGTGTTTTTGAAGATAGAAAGCTAGAAAGCTTTTTGGTCAGATAATCCGACCTACCAAATTTCATAACGATCGGTCGACTATATCTTATAGCTGCCATATAACTGAACGATCGGAAATGGTTTTTGGTAGAAATACCAACTTTGGTATTTTTGAAGATAGAAGTTTGGGACTTTTTTTTAGATTTTTTATTATAATAAATTGGGTTATATTATCATATTCTCATAAGGATTGGCACACTGTTTCCGATGTTTGCGACATATACCCGGTTTAAGCTGCAAGGGTTCGGCTCCGCCCGAAGTTAGCTTTCCTTTCTTGTTTTTTTTTTTATTTGTATTTAATTGTAGTACTAAGGAAAGTATATTCAAAATTGTGTCCGGCTAATAAAATTTCAAAGGAGTCCGTCCGGCATTTTGTAATCCGACACGTCCGACACTTATTTCTGCAACAATTAATAATAGAATGCAATTTTAAATAATAATAATAAAGTAAATATGAAAAATAAAAAAAAAAAATTAATTAGAAAAATAAATGTAAAAAAAAATAATAAAATAAATAAAAGTAAAACTATAGTCATAAAACTAAAACTTTCTAAAATTAAAACAACCGTCCACAAATGAAAACGAACCCAGGACCCCAAGAATTGGTGAATTAAAATTGGTTTAAAAGTAAGTGCGAGAATCCATATCAAAAACAGAGGTGAAGAGTAAGGATAGTAGAACACATTTCGGATCTGTTTGCTCTCACACTGGTTCGATTTGAACGTTTCAAACTTTTATCGTTCCAAAGATGTTACGTTCTAAAAATAGAATTCTCTCTTTCCCTCTCTCATCTGCCAGCCGTTTGTCGTGGAACCCGCTCTCAAATGTTTTCATGTTTACAGCGTTCCACGACGCGGCCTGCAAATATGCCGTAGAACCCGCACTTTGAGAAATTTTTTACAGCGGGTTCCACTACAAACTGAGGAGATTTTAAGGTAATTTTAAAATTTTTTATTTTTTTTGATTGGATTATAAATTGGGAAAACACTTTAATACAAATAAAATATAACATAAATAGATTCAAAACTAAAAAAAAAAGTGGATGTGCCGAGCCTTGTTTGAACTCGTTTCACTCTGCACATTAGCCCGCTTCCAACGGTGGAACCCGCCATAGAAAATTTTTCTTTGTATGAGATGTCCCATCATAGATGGGACTTTACTTTATTATCTTTGCTAGTAAATCCACTGTTAATAACAAAAACGACTTATCGATCCCGCTTTCAGTGCAACCGGGGAGTGTTCATTCTTACTCTTTCGCGCTTTTGAAAGCTTTTAATGCAATCAGCACATAATCAGTAACAATAAGGACATCACTCCTTAAGTCCTCCTTTATGATTGTGGCTGCAAAGCTCCTCATGCCTGCCCGGAAGTGGGCGTTCTCCAGCAACATATTACCAAGAAGTCGTAATTTCCCCTAGGAATCTCCGCGTCGGAGATTCCAATATAGACCACATGCTTTTTCGTCTACCCCGTATTCAGGGCCCCTTGGATCATCATCATGGCCAAGCAACCGTGGCCACTGTTAATTTGATAATTTGGACACCTGCATTTAAGTATTATCTTTCCCAGTGCACTGGCGACGTTCGCTGCATTTTTATTGGATTTTGCGAAGTGCTCCCAGACCCTGAACCTTGTGTCCAGGGTTACTCCCAGGTACCTGAGAGCCCTGATTGATGTAACCGCGTGTTCGCTTGTGTTGATTGATGTAACCATGTGTTGGGCGGCTTGCCAGGCTTTAGTAGTAAGACCAGAAATTAGGCTCTGAGCATGACGCGTCATGACGTTTCACACACTTATACTGTGAGAGCACGGGCAGATAAATGCAGACTGATCTAAATTATATTTTATATATAAAGTTTTAACATGTTAAATACACAAAAACAAGTTAAGAAATAATGTAACGATATTTGAAATATCAAATATCGCACAAAGGAGGAGGATAGGAGGTGGAGGTGCCTGATAATTCTTAACATCGGCAAAAAGCCAGAAGGTCTATTGTATATGGCAAAATGTATAATTTGAAGGCTAAGGAGAAAAAGTTGCCAACTGGTAAATTCAGGTAACTGGTAAGTTATCAACGTCACACTTCAAAGGTTGAAAATAATTTCCCAAATACATTTTCAGGTAATATGGCTGATGTTCAATAGTGAAGAGGTAAAGCCTAGCCTTGTGAAGAGGTCAACGAAAAATTGGATCTTACTTTTGAGTGGCGCAAAAGATTCTTTTTCTCGGACGCTACACTTAGCTACATTTAGCTTATCGAGGAATTGCCCATTCTTAGGCAGAGTTTTGAAAACAAATTGGTAATTTTTTTTATACATTAACTAGCTGTACGCTGCCACGTTTCGCGTTGTCATATTGTGATCTACTGATCCCCTGCGAGCAATATTAACGCATTCCCAAATGGTAGGACACCTCCAAAACCCGCAATGATCGACCGAGAGCCTCCAGCAATTTTTTTTGTGCCATCGTGCATTCATCTCAAACAATGATTTTACATCTTTGCAATACTTTTCCCATGCCAGATGCTCTGGAAATGTTGCACGTAGGAGTCTCGATGATTTGCATGTTTAATGGCAACTTCAGCGCTGAAGGAGAAGTCCTCCCACCAGGTAACAATATCGCAGCGATTCCAGATGAAGCAAGAGCTAAAGCTATGTCCTTGTTAGCTCAAACCGTAGCCAGGAGCATCGAAAAAGAAGATGCCCCCAGCCCGACTATTTATCTTTTGCATGACATAATCATAAACCATTTCTTTGTTCATGGTTTAATTTCGTAATGTTGGATTGGACATATGACTGGAGATCAAGACTGTTTTAATTCTGCTCACGGCGCAAATCCACATCAAATGCTGCAGTCGCAGTTCGGGCAGGTGCTGGCATTCCCAATTGACTGAGCGCTTTATTTGCAAAAGCTAAGCACTTGTCTTCAATCCTTATCAAAGTTTCATTGTCAGAATTTTTTTAACGTACTCTGTGCAAAATATCCTCAGCCATATGCGAACGATATCTTTCCCATAAATCTGTTGGAGATGAAGGAAAGCGAGCAGTCAATATTTATTTTTTTTTAACGTTGCTTTTGTTTCTTGGATCTTTTCTTTGCGAGACTAACAACATTTTTTAACTTAACTTTAACTTTATTTTTAACTTAACTAACAGTCATATTGATTTATACAGAGTTAGACGGCCCTACAAATCGATTGCTGGGTTGGGAGGTCGTTGCGTCTCAGGCGGGATACGTTAAAAACCCGAGTCAATCCCCGAGCGAGAAAATTTGGGTGCGAAGACAGTTTTTCTTTGTATGACTCTTTTTGCTTCTGGAGTTCGTCTTTCACTGCGAGGATGCCCAGATCCCGGTGGATGTTTTCGTTGCGAACATACCAAGGTGCCCCTGTGATAGTTCTCAAAATTTTTGATTGTGCGCGCTGTATGATGTCTATGTTGCTGCTGCTCGCGTCCCCCCACAGCTGGGAGCCATACGTCCAGATTGGCTTTAGGACTGAATTGTACAGAAGTAACTTGTAGTCCAGGCACAGTGGCGATCGTGAGTTTATGATCCAGTGGAGGCTGCTGGCTTTCAGTTTTAGGTGCATCTTCTTGCATTCGATGTGCTTACGCCAGGTAAGTCGTCTATCAAGGTAGACGCCAAGGTACGTTACTTTGTTAGCTTGAGGGATCTGCATACCGTTTAGTAAAAGCGGAGGGCAAGTTTGTCTATTAAGAGTAAACGTTATATGTTAACACTTTTGTTCGTTTATTTTAATGCGCCAGTCGGACAGCCACTTCTTCCAGGGCGCTCGTAGTGTAGTCGATGTCCGATTCCAGGTTAAATTCCGGGGCGAGTTCTATGTGGGCACTAACGTACTTTTTGTATTTTAGCCAGTTCGTTTTTGGCGTCGTCAGGCTGAATGGGTGTTCGGTTATTTCTGGGCTTTGAAGAAGCGTTAGAAGCACAGGCAAGTGGTCTGATGATAAGTCCGAGACTGCTTTGGCACTTATTAGATTGCGAGGTATGTTTTTGTCACTGCAAAATCAATAAGGTCTGGGAGCTTTCGTGAGTCTCTTGGCCAGTATGTGGGACTTCCAGGGGAAACGTAGTCCAGTTTATTCTTCACATTTATAATTGCATTGTACAATTGTCTTCCTTTGGGAGTCACTAGAAGTGATCCCCAGTGCGTATGTTTGGCGTTGTAGTCTCCTGCGGCAATAAATCAATCCCCAAGTGAATTGTAGAAGTCCATAAATTGACCTTCCGAGATTGAGAAACGAGGAGGGCAGTAAACGGCAGCGATTGAAAGGATTCCGTTGCTTGACTGAATTTGTATCGATGTGGCCTGCAAGAAGTTTGTTGCAAACCTTTTGTGAAAATGGTGTTTAATGCGTTCTCTGATTAGAACTCCAGTTCCGCCGTGGGCTTTCCCATCTGGATGATCTGTGCAGTAGATTGTGTAGCCTCTTATATGAAAGTTGTATTTGCTTGTAAGATGCGTTTCCACCAGTAGCATAACGTTAATATGGTTTTCGGTTAAGAATTGTGATAATTCTAGTTTATGCCGTTAGACACCATTGGCGATCCACATTGATATTCGTAGCGCCTGCATAGATTATTTAGACTGTTGAGCTACGAGTTTGGGTTTCAACGGTCAGTAAAGCCGGGTTGCTTATAATCGCCGATTTTTCCACTTCGGTATCGCGGGTTGAAAAGTAAGAGTAGAAGCCGTTTCTTTGGTTCACTGAACTTCTACGCTCGTTCTTTTGATCGTTGCTTACTTTTAGTAAATTGTAGTTCAGCGTCCTTTCGCTTATATTGGGTTACCCCAGTTTTTTTGATTAGCTGTATTATGATGCAGTTTTCCCGGAGCTCGGACAAAGCACGTCCGCTCAGTTCGGTAGTTCGTATACGTATCGCCGAGCAGTCAATATGATTGCAAACAATGAGCGAATTTGGTGCGGATGTGCCGTGTTGCACGCATCATGAATGCAGATGAATGCACTGTTGGTCGTTCTCCAACAAATTTAAGGCTTGACACGCACTGCGGAAGGTGGCATGCGTGATGCCGTTGAGATTTTTCAAATGCTGGAAAGACCCGGGACAGGCCACATTCACCAACAGCATGCGAAGGAATATTGTCTACCGATTGTATTCTCTTTGAATATGCCAGGTTGTCAGTCTGAAGGCAGTCAGAGTTGTCGCAGTCAGATTCAGGAGTCTTTCTTGTACATTTCGTTCGGTGAAATAGACACGTTGACCATTCTCCAAATGGACTGCCAAGTGAACTACATCTGGATAGCGTTCATGAATGGGGAACGAAAAAATTCGCCATGCAGCCTCGTTGCTGCTTATGTTGCTGCTTCCAGCCTGATATTGAGAGATTTCATCGACAACTCGTACTGCATTGCTGTCACCATTTTCTGCCTGAACACCAAAAACTGCCATATCGCTGCCTTTATTTACGCACTTACAGATATATTTAATCGATTTCACGGAATTGCAATATTCTACGTTAATGTGCGCTTTGTATGATTTTGAAAATAGGGGTGAGTATGGAACCACCCAACGATTGTCTACCCCAATATCACCAATTCTCATGTTTAAAGTTGCCGAAGTCCCGCCATCTTCAGTTGACCGTCTCCTATACAGAGGATATCCATCGTTTCCTGTTACGGTGTTGGCTGCAAATGCTCGAGGATATCGCTTAGAACACTTCCCGTCTACAATGCATGGTGAATTTGGGTTGAGGGTACCACATGGGTCATGGATCATGTTCTTGATGACAACTGTATGCAAATCCGTATAAACCTCGGCCCGTGCAATCTCAGCGCATATCACATCGTCGATTTCGTCTGGAGTAATTTTATCATACAGCCAGATCAGTATGTGCGCATGCGGCAATCCTCTCTTCTGTCATTCTACTGAATACATCCAGAACCGCACAGATCCAAAAACTCCATGTTTCACAATGAAATCCATCAGTGACTTGAGCTTTTGTCTGAAAACACGGGCTGTGATGTCATGCTTATCCGTAGACGATTGTCCAGGAAATAGCAGCAGCACTATGTCGTCCCAAGCTGGATTGCATGTGAAGGTGATAAATAAGTCTGGACGGCCGTAGCAACGAACATATGCCATGGCATCTTGAGCATATTCCTGCATGTGGCGTGAACTACCTATGTATGAGGATAGCAAAATCGTGAGCATTCCAACGTTGGTTGTATTACGGTCATTCATCACAGCATCCCGCAAATGGATATATTCCTCGGACCGAAGTTTTGTCTGAATCAATCGGAGGAACATCAAACGTGCTGTTTTAATTTTTGCTTACATATCGACAATGTACTGATGAAACAGTAAAGATTCCTCCGAACCATTAATCGGTATGAGTAAAAGTTCATCGCGCTGCACTTTTTATTCGTTTCTACACCATTGACTACTCCATATCCATAGGTACCACCCCAGAAGATGAGTGAATACTATGCAAAGCATCGTAACAACGGTAAGATTCTGCGACGTTTACCAATCGATCGTTTCGTCGATGGGGAACAATATCTAGAGGTTGGAACTGATCCCCGACTATGACAATTGCCACTTCGTCTATAGTTGGAGCATTATATCTCCTGATATGTTCTCCAGCAGGCGTTTTGTCTGCATGAATGACAATTTTATGGGTATCCGAAGGCATCATATCGATTGCTGTTTTAAACAAACGCACCAAATGGTTCCGTTCGTGAAAAAGCTTCTGTATCTGCGAAATAATGGGCTTCTTGAGCGAGGTATTGATTCCATAACGTGCATCGACTTCAGCTCCATCATCACCAATGAAGTACATTTGAAGAAATTTGTGTTCGCTGTCTGAGAACGGAAGCAGGGAACCGGCTTTGAGATAGATTTGTCCTTTGATTTTAAAAGTTGGCATGAATTGCGCAGTTGTAATTTCCGCACCAAATGACGTCATTTGGAAGCAAGAGTTGTATTTCCTAATGTTCGACAGGAAATGCTTCGATTCAGCAGTAGATCCAGCTAAAAGAGAGTGCAGAGGCTTTGGTGGTGCTTTAAGTTGAGGCATTTTCACTTTCCCGGAAGCGCAACACAATCCTTTTGGTTCGTTGTTGAATTTGAGAGCCTGACAGTGTGTGCAGCCCTGATTCATCCGGCCAATAACGACATTGCGATTCGAGCTATAATCAACAGTTGGATTATATCGGAATGCAAGACGATTGTATTGCAGGTTTCGATCTGTTGCAAGCTGTTAACGCGCTTCAGCTACCCTTGCCCTGTCGCGTTCATAGGACGCACATGATTCACGCTTTATTCCAAAAGGGGGGAACGTGGTACTACTGGAAATTTAAAAGTCAAGTATACAATTCAAGATTCGAGGGTCAAATTTATTATACACCATAAATAAAGTCTTATGTGAAGGTAAGAACTGAAGAGAGCTATTAAAGGAAACAAAAGTAAATATAAAAATAATGTAAAAAAATGTAAATATAAGATGTAATATGTAATGTAAAATGTAGAAATAAAATTTCTAGTATTTAGAAAAGTTTACCCTCAACTTAAGGATTTTTGTATATATGTATTGTAGATTGTAAATGTATTTTATTAATTTTAGGGCGCCTTGCCCTGACCGACAGGAAGTTTAGGGTCAGAAGCGGAAATGCGACATCGGAGTACAGGCCCATTGAAGCTGGAGTTCCGCAGGGCAGTGTACTTGGTCCCATCCTGTACACCATGTACACAGCCGACATGCCTGTCGCTGAAGAGGAGGGCCTTCTAGTGGCTACTTATGCCGACGACACGGCATTTTTGGCCCCTTCAATCTTGCCAGAGGAGGCTTCTGCAAGACTCCAACGCCAGCTGGACATCCTCGACCCGTGGCTTCGAAGGTGGAACATCGCCGTCAACCATGAGAAGTCAGGCCAAACGACGTTTACAATGAGGAGAGGCGACTGTCCTGGAATCAGTCTCGGAGGCACCCCAATTCCAGCCAGCCCTACACCCAAATATCTGGGTATGACCCTGGATAGAAGGCTCACCTGGAAAACTCACATGCTGCGCAAACGGACGCAAATCCGGATCAAGCTACGTCAGCTCAACTGGCTCATTGGAAGGAGGTCCAGACTGAAGCAAAGAACCAAGCTCCTTATATATAAGGCCATTGTAAAGCCAGTCTGGACCTATGGTATCCAGCTATGGGGGACGGCGTGTCTAAGCAACCGAAGGATCATCCAGATCGCCCAAAACAAGGCCCTAAGAACTTTAACTGGAGCTCATCCGTTCCACGACAATGCGACTATCCACGCCCAACTGAGAGTCCCATATGTGAGCGAAGAAGTTCAGCGATTCGCCAATAGGTACGTGGAAAGGCTGGACCGACATCCTAACCCTGAGGCCATCAATCTTTTGGACAACAGCTACACCACAAGGAGGCTGAAACGGACCCACCCACTGGACCTCTGCCACTCGGGCGAACGGGACTGAGCTGCAGTTGTAAAACCAATAAGGCCCCCTAAAGGGCCCGACAATAAATAACTTGAATTATATCGCTAAGGTTTACTGTTAAAATTAGTTTCCTAGGATAAGCAAACATTGTACTACTCAATATTTCATTAAGTTAAGGTCCCATTATAAAATGTAATTATTGTCCATAACTCCGGACAGATTTTAAATATAACTATTGATTGATTGATAATAAAAAAAAGGGCGCCTTGCCCTAAGGCTTAGAAAAAAGTCGCCATAAAATCAAGACTTTTTTTCTTTAGTTTTAGAAAAGTTCTTTCTAAAACCTAGAAACAAAAAACCTAAATTTAAGAAATTTGTTCTATTTTTTTGAAATTTTTTTCTTATTTTTAGGGAAATTGACCCTAGATTTTAGAAAGGGAATGCCATTAATTTTAGAACAATTGACCCTAAATTTTATGATGCGGTGACGTTGAAGACAAAATTAGGGCGAATTTCTAAATCTTAGGGTTAATTTTATTTTGAGTGTATGAGTATGAAAGAGTGAAGAAGTTGGAAGTCTGTACGCGAAGGATTTGGCTAACTCTTTAGCTGTGGCGAATTCAATTCTGTAAATGGGTGGGAGCTCAGCAGCGAGATGATAAATAATTTTAACAGGAGTTGATTTAATAAGGCCCACACGTTAAGAAGTCTTCTTCTAAGGTTAAAGTGTATATTGGCTGATTTGGTTGCATTGAATGTAAGATTGATTAAATTACATATTTCAACAAAGAGATTAACTTTCTGCTCTAATTTAGATTCAGCAGACTAAAAAAATCGTTCGCGTACTGGAAAAGAGTACTGTAATGATTGTTGCTTAGATTATGAAGCTCAAGAGTGTAAAGGTTAAATAGAATTTGGCTAAGACAGCTTCCCTGATTAACCCCTTTGTCGACTGTAACCTCTGCCTTGCCTAAAGTTAAAATTATTTCAGTGGCTAAAACCTAAATTAAATAATTTTCTACCTAGGATAGGAATTTTGACCGCGTCAAACGCTTTGCTTAAATCAAGAACTGCTGCTGTAACATGGAAGCCACGAGCTTTTAAATAAGCTATAGTGTTGATCACATTATTAATACATACCGATGTTGAATGGTTTTTCCTAAAAGCATAGGACCTTGGAGGGAGAATATCGTGTCTATTAATGTGATTCTCCATACTTGATTTAATAAAGCCCTCTAAAAATTTGAAAATTACACTTAGAAGGCAAATATATCTTTTGTTTGTAATTACAGAAGAGTCAATGTTTTTCTTAGGTACAGGAATAACTTTTGTTCTAAGCCAATTATCTGGAATATTACCTTGGTCTAAAGTACAATTAAGCAAGGAAACAAGGTTTTCTAAATGCACAGTAGGTAAGGCTAGGAACATTCTATATGTAATCTTATCGAGACCCTTAGCAGAATCAGGGTTACGGGATTTGAGAAAGACAAGAAGTTCACGATATGTGAAGTTTGAGATAGAATTTGTGTAAATTAGGTCGTCAGGGAAAATATCATTACAAATAGCAGTGTTAGGAGCTGTGGCTATTTGACTAAGAAAATCGTGGTGTTCCGAGTCAAAAAATGTACTTTTGGAAGGTTTGATTTTTTACAAAGTTTAAGGGATTGAATTTTTTCCCACATATCTTTCATTGAGGTAGGGTCAGATAAATCATCTAAAAGCCTGTTTAGGTTATCCTTTATTTTATAGAAATAATTAAGTTTTCTATTACTGTTGATATAGGGAATAGCATCTGTGTGAAGCTTGGATTTAAGGGGACCCCCCCATTCTTGATTTTAAATTTTGACGATTTTCAATGGGCTGGCAAATGAACATAAATTATTTTTTAGGGTTGTAACTGTGCTTACATATATTAAGACACAAAAAGGAAGAAAACCATTTCACAGAATTTTTTTTTTTTGTTTTTGTTGTTGTTTTTTGTGATCAAAGAAAAGCCCTTCTTTTCGGCGGCGCATGTGATTTCCGCTCATTGGGACATCTGAATCCAAAAATTCCAACGGGATTAGAAAAAGTACATGTTTGGCTCTGGTATGAACTAGGATTATTAACTTCGCTCAAAAATTAACAAAATGGTGGACCTTTGAAATTTTTTTTTTGGAAATTTCCAGTTTTTTCAGCCACAAATCGAGTTGAAAAGTAAAGAAGATCTTCACCGATTTATCCTAGTTCATACGAGAGCTATATATGTAAAGAATAACGTGTTAACATTTGGAACCGATTGGATTAATAGTTTTTGAGTAACCTCATGCGCCAGTCGTAAAAACACTGTTTCGAGAAAAACGCGTTTAAAGTTTTGAGATGGCTCTCGCCGTCGCCTAAGGCTTCCACCATAAATCGGCTATATCTTCAAGACTTTTTGAAATTTGTTCTTGAAATTTTCAGGGAACATTCTTGAATAGTTATAAGTTCGAATTAAATTTAAAAAAAAAATCGATTTTTTAAAATCGAGAATGGGGGGGGTCCCCTTAAAATATTTTTTTCTTATTTGTTTCTTACCCTAAACAGTTTTTCTCAAACCTCATCCCAGTATTTTTTAGGAACGTATCTATTATTCCCATTTAATTTTATCTATTATTGGCGTGTGTGTTTTGAGAAGTAATATGAACATTAGAGAAATCTTTAATAATTTTTTTGGCGATTATATTTATAAGAGTTGAAAGAAGCCGAAATATTATCCTCTTCAATTGAAACTTCAATAAATTTTAGAATTTCCTGAAGCCCATTTAAATCTAAGATGATTATTGTTTGTGACAGTGACATCAAGGGTAGAGAAATAGGACGGACTATGTGTCCGTTGGATAGGATCGTAGGTTGGATCGCCATTGTTAATGCATAAAAATCCTGAATTTAAAAGAGCGTTTACCAAGATGCCTCCTCTGGCATCAAGCGTGGTGTTACCCCAAATACTATATTTGTCATTAAAATCGCCACCTTTAATACCAGTGCGGCATAGATACTAAAAATGTTTATGTTGTTTTTTAGATTGGTTGTACAGCACCAACTGCTTTAATATTAATGTAACATTTAACTTTCCTAGAATAAATTCCAAAGACTCCATACCTAAAATCCAGATTTCTGAAAAATTGCTATGTTTATATTATTATTAACTAAAAATAGAGAATTTTAGAGTCATTTTAATTTTTGTTATTATATTTAGGAAGATTATTATATTTTTATTATTATGATTATTATTATGTTATTATTTTTATTTATTTCTTAAAAAAATATCTTAAGAAAAGAATATAGACAAGCAACGTTAAAAAAAAACTTTTGTATTGATTGGTTATTTTTAATTAAACCAATTTTTGTCGATCTTCTGGACGCGTTTAATTTTTGCTTTATTGCCTGCAGATTACTCTGCGGGCTAAGCTTAGGTGGAATGTACCGATCCACTCCAGTTTGTGTGCGCGGGCCGCTTTGGCACTTTCCGAAGTTGTTGTTTTTGTACTCGCTGTAGTCGTTGACGTCGCGGTATTTTTAATTGCAGTGGTTGTTACTGTGGTTGCTGAAATTGTAGCACTTCGTGTTGTTGGGGCGAAATTTGTTTCCGCCATTGGATGAAGGGTTTTACACTGCGAACTCCATGACGCGGGAGTCGGAGCAGAGCGGGTGAGCAAGGCCGTGTGTTTGCCTTTCAGCGGTCAGTAGAGCCAAGTTGCTCTTAATCGCCGATTTTTCCATTTCGGATCCATTTCGTGGGTTGAAAAGTAAGAGTAGTAGCCGTTTCTTTGGTTCACTGAGCTTTTACGCTCGTTCTTTTGATAGTTGCTCAATTAGCTCATCGCTCGGGACTCTTTTATTTAAACTTTAAAAAACTTTTTTTAACACATCACAACTGTTATATAAAACTTGTCTATTGTTTTAATATTGCTTTTAGACCGTTTGTATGGAAAATTGTATATACATATATGATTATATCTCCTCTAAAAATCGGCCGATTTGGTTGAAATTTTCAGATATTGTTTTTGTTTTTTTTTTCAGATATGTTTTTCAGATATTAACTAAAGAAATAGTTTGGCAACAACTTTTTTTAGGAAACCTTCCAGTACTGGAGCTAAAGAAATTTGGATTTGTGAGGAGGGAGAGGACTTGGAAAAATTTTGAAACAAACTTGAACTGCGTGGGCATTATAAGAGTCTCCATGCCAAATCCTTAGCTCTATCTCTAAAAGTCTCAGATCCAAGCCTTCATACGGACAGTCGGACGGACAGACGGATATGGCTTAATCGACTTGGCTGTTGATTCTGATCAAGAATATCAGGTCCGCCGAGAGGGAATTTCGTGCCCGGGGGGTACAAATCACGGGCCCCCATATAATAAAAAACAAAAATGGCCCCCATTTTTGAAAATAACGAAAATTATGTTGAATTTGGTAATGTATAGTCTATAATTTGATAATTTATCACTGATCATTTCTCAGGCTCCACATCTTAGCGATTTCTTAAAATATCGCGGAGCATTTTTTTTGTACACAGTTTATTTAAGTTTTCGCCAAAAAGCATCGAATTTGGAGAAACTTCAGTTTTGACGTAAACCGTATCGCTTCGCGTGGTATATTTGGAGGCGAATTAATAATATAATTAATTTCAATTAATAATATTTTTTAATATTTTTTTTATTCTTAATTTTTACAATGGAATTTAAACTCGTCTGTTCAATGAAGTCTTGTAACAATACAATCTCCTCATCCCAGCCTACCATCCATTGCTGGCTATGTAAAAACGTCGTACACGCCAAGTGTGCCGGATTCACTGCCTCAGTTTCGGATACCATTTCCCGTAGGTCTGGTTTACATTATTGTTGTGATAATTGTCGAGCTGTCCAAGCCTAAGAGACAGACTAAGACTAAGACTAAGAGACAGACTTAGAATGGATTTAAAGAGTTGATCACTGGTTTTCGTAAAATCAATGACCAGCTCTGTGCGCTTGACACTCAGTTTAGCGGCCATCAGCTACTAAATGAGGTCCCTAAGCGTAAGAAATCCGCTGTTTGTGATCCGCCTCAGGCAGCTCAACCGACATTAACGCAGCCGCTCTGGCCACCCCAGACTCCTCTGGTCTAAAACTGAGAACAATTCGTCGTCCGAATTTCTTAGTGCAAATGAGCTATTTTCCGAAATGTCCTCCGTGGCATCCCTTTAAGTGATACCACAGGTTCTAGTGAATGAAACCCCCGTTAGAGTCACCCAAGAGGGTATTCCACAGTCTGTACCACCGGTACCGACTGATGCTGCAGTTTTCGTACCTGCGACATCAGAAACCTTACAGGTGATTGCTCCATCGAAACATATATTTGTTTTTCTGCTTGCCCCTGATATTTCAAAGATTGATATCTCGGCTTATATCAAAGCCAAAACAAAAGCCGATATAAAGGTGGAGAACATAGCTAAATTTAAATATAACTATATAAGGCGCACGTCTTCTTTCAAGATTTGTGTGCTGAAGTTCAAGACAATTTGATCACCCAGTTTTTGGCCAGAAAAGATTTTCGTCTAAAAACAACATCCTAGTACCGGAAAGAAGAAAGGTTTAAAACCATTGGGTGTGAAACTTCGACATATTAGACCACAGACCAACCTTCCACCTCTTCTTCGTCCAAAAATTAAAAAAACTAATATCGTCACTAACACTTACCTATAAGTACAATGGGGTTACGTAGCAAAATCCTTAAACTACTTAAAACTTAATCCATGCCAGATCCTGTAGCTTTATTCACGCGTTCATACTGACAGACGGACATGGCTATATCCAGTCGGTTGTTAATGCTGTAAGTTTCAGACCAATCAGTCTACTTGAGACCCTAGAAAAGCTCATATACCTTTACCTAAGATCCACTTTTATCCTAAAACTTATTTCTAACGCATAATATGTCTACAAAAAGGGTAAATCCACTGATTTACGCGTGGAATTCCTCCGGGCGCTCTTAGAGACATGGAGGGGAAGATGGCCACTTGAGACATGGCTTTTGGGAAGATGACAGGCCACTTGATAGGACTCATTGATCAATTGCTAATTTTAATAAAAGGAAGTCTTCACTAGGCACATAAACCCTCTTACGGGCCGCCCGCAAGAAGGAGTCCACTCTTCTTTCCAATGCAACATAGCTTCCAATTCGATTTTACGTAAAATGGAAAAGGTGGCATATACGCTGCTAGTTAGTGGCATATGCGGTAACTTGGAAATGATCATGAATGGGTCCCTCTAAGGCAGTGGTCGGCACGGCCCTATCCCGAGGGCATAGGAAATGTCTCTGCCCGAGCTCTGCCACACACACACAGTATAAATGTGTGAAACGTCATGCTCACAGCCTACTTTCTGCTATTCGTTATAACACTTATGCGTTTAAATCATATCAATATATTGGGGTGCCGACCACTGCTCTAAGGGAAAGGGAAGTAAATTCATTGCGGTACCAAAAGGGACCGAACACGTCCTAGGTCTAGGGAAGACCGAAAGCCATTAAAACATTTTTCCTTTGTACCTTCTCCAGAACAGGATTCCTTAACAGTCATAACATTCAATATATTAGATTTTATTTACTCTACAAAAAATAATATATAACGTTACATTTTCAACATGAAAAAAAAATTTGACAATTGTATCCTGATTATTTTTATTCATTTACAAATTCTTAAACCATGTCGTAATTGTCGATTTAATTTGATTCTCTTCGTCAAAGCAGGAATTTATCAACTGATATTTGAACTGTCATTCAGAATCATTAACAGTTTTTTTTCTTTTTTTTGCTGCTTGAACAATTTTTGGTTTCGACCAATCCTCCTAAATAAAAAAGTATTAATGAATTTATTATGTATAGTATATAACTTGGCCA
Organism: Drosophila bipectinata; assembly: GCF_030179905.1. Classification (NCBI taxonomy): domain Eukaryota; kingdom Metazoa; phylum Arthropoda; class Insecta; order Diptera; family Drosophilidae; genus Drosophila; species Drosophila bipectinata. The sequence goes on along the minus strand of NC_091736.1, from coordinate 23,885,418 downwards.
CCGACCTCACTGGAGTTATCATCCGATGAATATATTGTTTTAACGATTTCGTTATTTTTTTTATTTGTTGTGCTGTGATTATTCGCTTCTTTCTTGCTGATAGGCTGTTTACGCCCACGTCCACTAGCTCCCCGACGACCAACAGCTGCGGTTTCATCTTCGGCAGCCAATGCAAAAAGATCACAAAATTGTTTCTGTGAAAGAAAATGTTTATAGCTTTGTTAAAAAAATGTATTGAAACGAACCAGCAAAATTCAATTTTTTTACTTAACCTTTGTTTACTCTCGAAACGACTCAAAAAAAACATCCACCACCCTGCTTCTGCGCTATGCACAATATGTTAATTAGCATATGTACATCGGCTGTACATCTCGCAAATATCGGATTTATATTTATTTATGGTATCAAATACATTTTTTTCTAATATACAATTTTGGCAGTGAAAAGCTTCTCTTTTCATTAACACTAAAGTTGTGTAATTTCCCAACTGATCGCTAGCCAGCGGGCCAAATGACTATAGTTAAACGAAACTATCCTACAATGCTCGGTAACTGACTTATGATATAGATCAGCGAAAATGTTCCGAAAAATAGCTTTTAGTGAAAGTTATATTTCACTTTAAATAACTAGTTTTCACTCATGTTTGTATTCGTTTTCGGAATTTTGTCATTACTCGGTGATTTTTATATTTCAAAGCCTACTATATCATTATATATTTAAAAAAATAGCTTAAACGACATGGAGCCATAACTGAACAATAGAAAATGCGGTAGAATTTTTGGGTGATGTGTGAAGGGTACAGGGTTTGATCCGAGCTGAGAACTCATCTTTTTTTGTTTGTTTTTTTTTTTTAATTTAATTTTTATACTCTTGCAGAGGGTATTATAATTTTGTCCAAAAGTGTGCAACGCAGTGAAGGAGACATCTCCGACCCTATAAAGAATATATATTTTTGATCAGGATCACATCCTGAGTTGATATGAGCATGTCCGTCTGTCTCAGTTTAAAGCTATGAAACTTTGCACACCTTTCCTTTCCTTTGCACGCGATAAGTCGAAACGGCCGGGATCGGCCGTCTATATTCTATAGCTGCCATATAACTGATTGATCGGAAATGGTATAACTTTGGTGTTTTTAGAGCTCGAGATCAAATTTTCCAAATTTCAAACCGACCTTCCAAATTTCATAACGATCGTCCATATAACTGAACGATCGGAAATGGTTTTTGGTAGAAATACAAACTTTGGTATTTTTTAGATAGAAGTTTGTGCATTTTTTTAGATATTCTATTGTAATTAATTTGATTTATCATGATATTCTCATAAGGAACATAAGGATGTAATTTCGACATTTGTTTTCAATTTGGACAATGCACTATAGTCTTAGACTAAATTAATCATAAATTATAAAAGTGATAATTAAAATCATTAAAAGCGCCACCAAAGCTGAGCTTTTAAAAATGAGCTTTTGATCAGTAGATTTCCGAATTGAAATTTGCTCAAAAACAGTTGCTTTATGTTTGTCACACACGTTAAATTGGACCACAAAATTCAACTAAATTATGGAATGTAATCTTCAAGGTATGCAATATTTTATGTATATTGTTATTTTAATTGAAATTCTAAACATTTACTATTTTGCAATGTCCAATATATCTGAATTTTTTTTTAATCTGATATGCGCCCTTGTGTGTTTTGTGGAATATAACTAATAAGCTGTTCCTAATTGGTTAGCTGTTCCTAAGCTGCAACTAATTCCTGATAGTACTTGTGGGTGTTGTCTTTAACCACAAACAAAAACTCATCCCCTTTCTTCCCCATTTTCTCACATTTTTGTAATATATAGGCACGTTAAGTTGTAATATACAGGCGCGAAAAATTTAATGTATATAGGGGTGGAGTGTAAAGGAAATAGACAAAAAAAATCTGTTTTTATTTATTCATTAAGTTACATTTATCAAATTCCAAATTTTTTGAGGAATCCTTTTGCTTATGTATGTATGCAGAAATTCCTGTGGTATCCAATGTCATCAACGAATTACAACGAGAACTAGTTCACGGTTATAAAATTAATAAGTCGACAATAATTCCATTAGAATGTTTAAGCGAAAATGCAACAGAACCACGTCAGAAGAGAGACCCAGACTCTCACATGCAATAAAAAATAGTCGAATCACTACTATGACTGATCATTTTCACAGGGTGCTATCTTAGGAACGTTTATTATCTAAAGAAGAGACAACTCTAAAGGACGGCTCTAAAGGAAAAAGCTTTCTACCGACAACAAAATATTTGACAAACAGTTACGAGGTAATTCCGATAAGGACCTTAACGAAGAATACTCGTTAGTAAAATAAGAAAAAGAAGCTGACTTTTAAACTCATAAACCATTATTATTTAATTAAATAAATTTCACCATATTTTCCTAATTTAGCGTCATACTCAATTGCCCTAAGAATACCAAGAATTGGTTTATATAGGAGGCAAACGAGGGCCACCACTGTACGACCACAGAACTAAATTTTGTTGGCATACTTATTAAAAAACAAGAAAGGAAAGCTAACTTCGAACGGAGCCGAAGTTGATATACCCTTGCAGTTAAAACCGGATATATATCGCAAACATCGGATATAGTTGGCCGATCCATAAGAGCACATCACAATAAAACTAAAACATCATAAAACATCATAATAATAAAATTTTAATTAATTAAAATAAAAAATCTAAAAAAAATTTCCAAGCTTCTATCTTCAAAAATACGAAAGTTGATATTTCTACCAAATAACATTTCCGATCGTTATATGGCAGCTATAGGATATAGTCGGTCGACCCTAATGAAATTTGGTAGGTCGGGTCAACTGACCAAAAATATAATATGTACTAAGTTTCAGCTTTCTATCTTCAAAAACACGAAAGTTGAATCATTTCCGATCGTTCAGTTATATGGCAGCTATAAGATATAGTCGACCGATCCTTATAAAATTTGGCATGTCGTAATGATTTAGCTGTCGTGTCAAAATAGCCAAAAATAGCTCTCATGTCAAATTTGAACTCTCTAACTCTAAAAACACCAAAGTTATACCATTTGCGATCAATCAGTTATATAGCAGCTATAAGATATAGTCGGCCGGACGATCGTTATGAAATTTGGAAGGTCGGTTTGCAATTTGGAAAATTTGAACTCGAACTCTAAAAACACCAAAGTTATACCATTTCCGATCAATCAGTTATATGACAGCTATACGATATAGTCGGCCGATTCCAGTCGTTCCGACTTATATACTGTTAGACTTATAACAGTTAAATACTAAGTTAAGACACAACATGTACATATCCCTCAACATTCAACCATCCCTTAGGCTTAAGCACTATCAACTCATATAGCCGAAGGCCACAGTAGCCAGCGCTATACCATTAAGTTAGTCTAGTTTTGTAAACTTTTCTATCTTTCATAATAATAATAATAATAATAATAAATCTCCTGATTTTTTGTATTCGGACAAAGAACGACTCATGTAAATGGCGCTGTCGGTAGGATCTCTTTAAAAAATATCCTTGCGATAAAACAAAGTCGGGAGCTTACTGATCAATTAAAAGGATATTTCTAAACTACTAGGATATCCAGATCAGCGCGTGGAATTGCCTACAAGTAAGCAATTTATTCGACTAGCTCGGAAGTGCAACTAAGAGATCCGCAAAATAACCTAAGTGCAAATTAAAGGCACTGAACAAATATTATAATAAATTAAAGTTCAATCGACTACTGAATAAATCCAATTCGGTCAGTAATAAAGTTGAGTGGAATTTAATTAAACACAACAAAATGGACCAACAACCACCAGCTCATAGGCAACCACAAATTGGTGTGGCACCCAACCATTGACGGAGCAAAACTTAAATCAACTTTTCTCCCAGATCCGGAATATTCCAACTTTTGAAGGAGATCCATCTACCCTAGGAACCTTTGTCTGAAGAGTTAATTACCTTTTGCTTCTGTATCCTACAACCAATGATCGACAGACAAGCGTTATATTTGGATCAATTGAACTTCAAATCACCCAGAGGTGATGCCCAGAGGATTCTGCAAGTTCTACAAGTCAACAACTGCAGCCCTAATCGACGAGTAAAAAACGCAAACACCTGTGAAGGAACTATTAAGGCGATTATACAATACTAATTTTCAAGGTAATCTAAGAAAATTTTGTAACGAGATCGAGCTTGAGCAGTTAGTTATAAACAACAAATTAGAACGTGAGGGAAATCCAAATTAATTAATATTGTACACAGAAGCAATGTTTAAGACTACAAAAAACCTTATACAACGAAAATTACTTGACAGAATTTTTATGACATTAGCAAGAAGCGATACTTCATCAGTACTTAAACTGAAACAAGCGGCAAACAGCAAGAAGTGCTATACGAAGAAAATGAAAATTTAAAACATTATAACATCAATGTTAATAAAATTCAAAAGCATCAACAAACAAAATAAAATAATGAATCAAAGCCAACAGCCAGGTGGACGATCGGGCTCAGTACCCAACCAACCACAAAAGAGAGTCAGAGAAAGTAATAGTGGACAATAAAGAATGCAAGTAGACGAAAATTATCAACAAAATAAGGACGATCGGGCTCAGTACCCAACCAACCACAAAAGAGAGTCAGAGAAAGTAATAGTGGATAATAAAGAATGCAAGTGTAGACGAAAATTATCAACAAAATAAGGAGTACAAAGAAGATGTTTATAATGAAAATGAAAATTTTCCAATGCAAGCCTCGGACCAATTAAATAAATAGAAATTGTTATATATTGTCAATTTCACATCTGTTTGTATTCCTCCATTCTATACACTTTAAGAATCTGGTAACTCTATAAGCTTCGCATACAATAAAGTCTGTCTGAAATAGAACTCAACAAGAACACAACAGAAATAACTATAAATAACCAAAATTATCGTTGCCTCGTCGATACCGGTTCATCAATTAACTTAATGAAAAAGAATTTTCTCAACGGGAGCATACATAAAGATCCGACAATTATACGCACTATGACAGGTCATTATGAACTAAATGACTTTGTAATAGTTGCACCTAACAAATATTTTATATTCACGACTTTTCTTCCAATTATGACATTCTATTAGGACGAAAGTTACTAGAGGCAAACCAGGCAAATATTGATTATTTAAATAATCGCACTACTATTAGTGGGCGCATTTTTTTTTCACAAAAGCATTAGTTTGAAAAATCCAACACAAATAAATGATATTGAGGCATTGCTTAAATCTAAAAATTATACTGATGAAATAAATTATGCTGTTCAAAATGAATTAGCAGAGGGAAAAAGTTATCGCTTAGAACACTTAAATAAAGAAGAAAAAGTTAAATTATTAAAATTAATTAACCAATATAAATGCATTCAATATCGTGATGGTGAAAATTTGACCTTTACGAATGTTGTTAAGCATGAAATAAAAACTCATCATAAAAATCCAATTCATAAAAAACCGTATGGGTATCCTTTTTCATTTGAAAAAGAAGTTGAGTCTCAAATACAGAATATGCTAAAGCAAGGAATAATTAGGCACAGCCAATCACCTTATTGCAGTCCATTGTGGATAGTACCAATAAAGAAAGATGCTTCAGGCAAACAAAAATTTAGACTTGTAGTTTAGACTTGTATAGGGGCTTAAATGAGATCACTATTAGTGATAAATTTCCCATTCCCAATATGGACGAAATACTAGGCAAGCTAGGACGGTGTCAATATTTTACCACCATTGATTTGGTTAAAGGTTTCCACCAGATCGAAATAGACCGAAATTCCATAAACAAAACAGAGTTTTCCACAAAGTACGGACACTACGAGTACACGCGAATGCCATTTGGATTAAAAAATGCACCTGCAACTTTTCAGCGATGCATGAACAATGTCCTTCGTGAATTAATAAAAAAGCATTGCCTTGTATACTTGGACGATATAATTGTTTTCTCTACGTCCCTTGACGAACACCTAACTTCATTGAAAATTGTTTTGAAAAACTTAAAAACGCTAATCTAAAAATACATCTAGACAAATGTTAATTTTTGAAAAAAGAATTTTTGGGACACATAGTTGGACCAAATGGCGTAATGCCAAATCCTGAAAAGGTTAAGGCAATCAATAAATTTCCAATTCCCGAAAACTCAAAAAGAAATAAAATCATTTCTTGGTCTTTGCGGTTATTACAGAAAATTCATTCCAAATTTCGCAGACATTTCAAAACCTTTAACTAAATGTTTAATAGCTGGTTCTAAAGTGACATTCAAAGATGATACATTTATTGCAGCATTCAATAAATTAAAACAACTTATCATAAACGATCCCATACTGATTTGTCCAGATTTTGGAAAAAGGTTTCAATTAACTACTGATGCTAGCAACTTTGCATTAGGTGCAAACGACCATGAAGAAAACTACAGTGCAATTGAAAAAGAATTATTAGCTATAGTATGGGCAACAAAAGCCTTAAGACCCTATTTATTCGGAAGAAGATTTTAGATATTAGGTGACCATAAGCCGTTAGTCTGGCTAAACAATATCAAAGAACCTAATATGAAATTGCAAAGATGGAAGATAAGGTTAGGAGAATATGAATTCGAAATAAAATATTTAGAAGGAAAGCAAAATCACGTAGCCGATGCATTGTCAAGAATCAAAATCAACGAAGTATACTATGGCAGTAACAAAGCAACAGCACACAGCGCTGAAGAAGATAATGAAAATTTAATAACAATTACTGAAAAACCATTCAATCATTTCGCAAGACAGGTAGAAATGATTCGAAGCGATAAAGAAGGTGAAGAAAGTGATAATTATTTTAAGAAAGTCAAGATTAAAATAATGTTTAATGAATTAAACATCGAAAAAGCTAAGCAAATATTAATAAAACACTTTTGTAGCAAGTCAAGTGCACTTTACATCGAACACGACTCTGATTTTAAAATTATTCAAGAAGCTTTTAAAAAGGTTATGAACACTACTACAAAAATTGTAAAAGCAGTAATTAAATTACAGGACATAAAAACTTACGCTGAATTTAAAGAAATTATTTTTAGCAACCACGAAAAACTATTGCACCCAGGAATTGAAAAAATGGTATGGCTTTTCAAAGAAACCTATTATTATCCCGACTACCAGAATTTAATTCAGAATTTAATTAATGAGTGTAATGTCTGTAACCAAACAAAAACCGAACATAGAAAAACATCGCTTTTATTAAAACCAACTCCAGAAACAGGTAAGGATTGGTAAGGGTTGTTTTCTTTGTATGCGAAATGAGTGAAATTCAAACCAATGTGGAATGGATAGAATGAGTGAATGCAGAGTAAATGCTTCGAGTACTCGGATAAAATTTTGGCATTCTCGTCATTCATTGCAGTTAGAGCAGAAGCTAAAACTAGTTGCACAATTTTTTGTATACCTGCAAGCAGCTCCGCAAGCAGGTAGCAAGCAGCTACCTGTAAAGAGCCTTTTCAGATGCTAGAAATTTAATTTCTGAAAAGCGATGTATTATTGCTAACAATGCAGATACAATAAAAAAAATTATGTTTTTGCATTCAAAAACAAAAAATAAATTTGACGTCACAAATGCGACGCACAACTAACCGAGTACTCGGTTACAAAACTCATTTGGTTATTGCGTCGCCGTTCGGATAGAGTAAATTTTTTACTCATGCCTTTACCACATTTGCCAAATCCGTTTTACTCAATGTCTCACTCAGTCAGTCAGAACTTTGAGTGAGAGTGCCAAATGCTGCTTTGACTGTATTCATGCAGACCTCTAATGTCCACCGCAAGACACCATCAAAAAAAGACGTTCTTGGAATTCGGCTATAACATTTTTATTATTTAATATTTTTTTATGAAAAAATTTAATTAAGTACCCAGAAACATGTACTAAACAACGTAAAACATTTTTCATAAATATTTTCTATGGTGTCAAAAAAAAATCGATAAAAATCCATATTTTTGCGCGGTACAACTGTATATAACCCCTTAAGGAAATAATAAAGATTAAATATTTAATTGAAAAACTACAAAGAGAAATGAATGGGTTAAAAATTGTTAGGAGAAACAAAAGAGGATTAGCTAATTTTGTAGGAACAGCTTACAAATATCAATTACAAATAGATAATAATGATAAAGAAGAATTAGAAGAAAAAATCAATGTAATCGCTCAAAACAGTGTACAAGTAAACGAACTAAATAATATAATCGATACAGTTAACAGTTAACAAAGGCATTGATATAATAAACAAGCAACTCGAATACAACGAAAACGAAAAAATGCTTGAATTATTGATTTTTAATTTAGAACATTTCGCAGAATACATTGAAAACCTGGAAATGGGAATGCAGTTAGCAAGATTAGGAATATTTAATCCAAAGTTATTAAAACACGACTACTTGACAAACATTAATTCTGAGATACTTCTGAACATAAAAACCTCAACTTGGCTTAGGTCAGATTCAAACGAAATTTTAATCATATCCCACATACCCAGAGAAATAAAAAACCTTCCCGTATACGAAATATTACCTTATCCAGATGAAAATAATAAAATATTACAAGATAACACCCAAAACAAATATTACGTATACAGAAATAGTTTTTTATAACAAAGAAACAAAAAAACCTGTTACCTACACATGTCTATAAGGACTCATTAATAAAACAGATACCAGTTGCAGGTACACAAAATCGCTCTTAACTACCCAAATTAATTATGTCGAACCAAATATCATAGTTACATGGAATTTGTCAAAAACTATACTAAATCAGAATTGTATTTAGAATGAAATTGTAATTGATGGAAACAATATGATCAAAATACACAATTGCTCAATTGCAATTAACGATTTATCCATTAGTAATTATAATTCTGACTACACACAAAGCGTATAAGTTAACACGCGCAAACAGAATTTAGGAAAAGTGCCAAATTGCACACCGGATCCGGTGGCCCGCACGCGTAACGAAAGAGGTGCTGACTACGCATTCCAAGGGCAACTGTCCGCGGACCGGCTCGGGCACTTGCGCAACATGTAATCGTTGCTGGCCGGATACGGAATGCTGACACTGCAATTAGGCAACTGCGCCGCAGCCCAACGAAGGCTTCGGAGTACAGCCCGGGTAGTATTTTAGTTCAGTCTTAAGTAGAACTCCGCAGCCTTAGCTCGCGATATATTTTATCTTTGTCAGTAACACTAACCCTAACGGGCTTGTGCGAAACAAATGATCAATAAATATTATTTGTAAAACCCACACACAAATAATTTATTATTAACTTATACACAAGAAATAATGTCACCAAATTAGACCCAATATCATACATACAAGAAGCAAAAGAAATATTTTTTGAACAAAATAAAGAAAACCAGATTTACAAAATAATTGTAATTGTAACACTGGGCCTCTTAATATTAAGTATATCACTGTACCTACTTTATAAATTTAAGGAAATACCTAAAAGAATACTTATAAAATACAATAACACAAAAGGTGACGACCCAACAATAGACTCACAAGAGTTACAAGAAATACCAAAACTATACCCCAAAATCACATAAATAACCATACGATTTTGTCTAAGTGATGAGGGAGTGACGTGTCTGCACTGCGATTTGCCAACGGCCACCAGTTCAAAGAACGAAACCGTTCACAAATAAACAGAATCACCAATTTCGGCTTTTATTAAAAACGATACAGAAGCTCGAGATCCCGCAATGCAAACAAACGAAGAAAATTGATTAAGTCCGAACGTCAACAATGACACAGTTCCATAAACGTAAAAATCCAATAAGATCGCAAAATCTAATAAGACCGAATTATGTAAACATAAACAAAGAAGTGGCGATCGCATCATCCACTTGCTATTGCGTCACCTAATGCACTAACAGTAAATTCTAAGACGCAAACCGAGGTTTCATTCTAACCAATTCTGTAACATACAATTAGTCTTTTTCCAACGCTCTAATAAAGAATAACCAACGGATATAAAATAAATCTGATTTTTTTATTCGGGCAAAGAACGACTCATGTAAATATATACTTTATAGGGTCGGAGATGTCTCCTTCACTGCGTTGCACACTTTTAACCAAAATTATAATACCCTCTGCAAGGGTATAAAAACGATTCAAAGAAATTCAATTTTTAAATCATTTTTAATATTAATAGTTCCTTGCTATTAATATTAATTTTGAAGTTTTTATGATATTAACATCGTTTTGCAGCAAAACTTTTGCTAAAGATATTTTGGAAGTCTCGGTATTTACTGCCACAAACTGAGCGACTAGGTTTTGACTATATACTTTTTTACTATACTATAATTTAATAAATAGCGAAATTTCTATAAGGATCGAAAAATTATATTCGAAAGTTTCAATTGACTCTGCCCAAAGTTAGTTTTTTCTTTCTTGATAATGATTAAGTTAGGTATCCTAACTACGTTTTAACTATTATCTAACTACAATTAAGAATATAAAATATTTCAATTAAATTAACCTTTTTTATATCATCTTAATTACCTTTATAATGATCATTTATTAATCAAATAAACGCTCATAAAAAATAATTTTATGTTTTTTTTGTTACTCAGATGTAGAAAGTGAATTTAGGTGTGTTCTAAAAACTGATCATTTGCTGTTGACTGGTGTAATTTGTGCAATATTTACCTTTGTGCTTTCATTACTGTGGGAATAAGCTAACTGCAATGCACGTTGCATCATATCGTGAACATAAAGTCCTGTGCCTGTTCCGTGCCTACAGCTTCTTCTAAAATATTCTAGATGGTTTAATACCTATTTAAAATAGTTAAGAAAAAAACATTATAATATTGCTGAATTATTTGAATTCTTATATATAAATAAGAATCTTATATAAATATATAACAATTAAAAATTATTAATTATTATTATAATAACATTATTACATATAAACCTTTTTAAAAAACTCACTTGGTCAGCAGAAGGGGTGTTATTCGTAGTCAAGCTACTTTTAGATGGTCTTTTCCTCTTGTTCGGAGAAGAATTAGGATATTTTGATGTTAGCAGTGAAGCAATAATTTCAGAAAGCTTTTCTTCATATTGTTGGCACCAAAATCTTTCAAACAAAATAAATTTAGTCTTAAAAAAAATTTAAAATTAAAGTTTTCACCTTAAGGCAGAGGTAACAAATGGATCGCCTTTAGATTTTGGGTCTCTGCTTAGAATGAGTCGTATTAATTCAATGGTTGGTTCTTCATTTTTTAAAAGTAATAGAAAATTGCTTAGTGCTTCTGGGTGATTTGCAGATTCTAACTCAGGCAATAAATCCTGTAGTAATAAAAATGGGAGATAAAAAATATTTATTATATTTTAAATATGCTTACCTGGATACATTTAAGAGGAACATCATGTGCTTGAATAAGTTTCCATAAACAAAATTGTTCATATGTTTCAAACTCAAAACTTTCTCTAATACAATCAATAAGCCCGTCGTGTTTGAATAATGTAAGTTTGCCTTGAGCCACTGAATATATTATATCCCGCAAATTTTTGGCATCTATGCATCTTAAAGTTATTCTTAACAGATCAGTGTTATTAATAGCTATAGACTTAAATTCTCTATATATATCTGGAAGGAGCCACAAGTATATATTTGTATTTTCCTTTTCGAGTAAATCTAGGTCTCGAATTAAACAATTACAAATTTTTTCATCTGTTGCATCGCATATTTGTCGGTAAATTGTTGATTTAAATTGATAGGATTGTTGAGAATTTTTTCGTGTTTGAAGCTTACAATATATTTTCATAAAGTATAAAAGCAAGTATCCGGTTTCGGGAATATTTTCGCATATTTCCGACATTAAAGTTTGAAATGGCTTTTTGCTTTTCTCATCATTCTCATAAAGGAAGCGAAATAACCCATAAAGAGGATAGCTTATACTCTTAGCTAAATACTTTTCGTCGGTTTTACTTTCAGAGAACATATTATGCTGTGGAAGAGTTTCGCGCAGAATTATTAGCGAATTCGATAAGACATACGTTAGCTGAAAATCCTCAAATGCAGACGCTGGTAAAGAGCGAAAATCTTTAAGAAATTCCTCCCACGTAAATGAGTTTCGCTTCGTAAGAAATGCTTCAAATGATTCAGCTATTGCTTCAGACAACTCAACTTTTGGCTTTTCTTTTAATCGAACCTGCAAAATGAAATCTAGTTTCAGTTGAACTATTATCTTATTATATACCTTTGAGAGTGGTAAATCATCATCGTCATCTGTATTTTCTTCATTTTTATTCATGACCCTTAGATTATCGATGTCAGAATCACTGAAGACACTTTCATTTTCTTGACCCGGTAACATGGGTTCATTGTTTTCCTGATCTACTGTAGAAATCGAAGAACCGCTATGAGATAAACCTGATCCAACTAAATCTATGTATTCTGTCAAGAAATAATTTGTAAATTACATATAGTGTAAACGAATAATATAACAAACCATGAAATATTCTCTGTTCAGACTCTTTTTTACAAACGGATGAGGGAATTGATGTGGGAGATGAATAAATTGTTTGACTTATATTTGTACTGGGTGACATAAATTCCCGAAAGTTTTCTCTTATTAAGTTACGTAGTTCTCTGTCGAGTTTTGGTGATTCAAAAAGAGGTTGCAAGTTTGGTATAACCTGAAAAAAAAATTGTTAATATTTGGATACCTTAAATTTATATCATATACCTGTTTGTCAAGGATAAGTTTTAAGGAATTGTACACGCCCATCCGTATTTTGTCTTCATAATTAACATAAAAATTTTTGGTAATGCGACAAAGAAAATCCAAAAGCGTGCTGCTGACAAATGGATGATTTCTGATGGAGTGATACATTACAAGAATTCCGGGTTCTATGTTCATAATGTTATCTTTGGTGGGATCAAAAAACAGCCAATCATAAAATAATGATAACTTAGCATTGGCAGAAGCTATCGGGTTTGTGCATGACGAGATGAGCCAGCCAATAATTGCCCAACGAGGAATAATATCGGAACATAACATATCGTTAGTTGGATGGATTACATTTATAATAAACCTTATTAGATCTGAGCGTAAGCTATGAGACTCAGGTGTTGCGAAATATTTTTCCTGAAACCAATCCTGGTATCTTTTTTGATTTCCAAACTTCACAGATGAGGCCAAAAAGCTTATTTTACGTTCCATCTCTGGCAAAAGGCGACATTGCAAAAATCTTCGACTCGTTCGGATTTGTAATAAGTGCCAAATACCATTAAAAGTTGGGTGTAAGGTTTTTGGATTATAAAGAATATCGCGCCATAGTTGTTCAAATTCTGGAATGCGGGCTACGTTCTGTAAGAGACTTTTTAAACAATAATAAAAAATAATTAACAAAATTGGAGGAATAATTACGGATGGAAAAGTACATTATACATATTTACACAAATAATTCCAAAATGGCATTACATTGCAATTGAGTAGTGCTTGCTGGCAAAATCATCATATGGATAATAGAGATGTAAGAAAACAAGAAAGAACAGCTAGCTTCGAGCAAAGCCGAAGTTGACATACCCTTGAAGTTAAAATTTAATATATATTGGAAATATTGGATATAGGTGATCGATCCTTATGAAATTAGGTAGATCAGTTGCCAAATAGAATCTGTAAAAGTCCCAACATTCTTTCCTTAAAAACACAAATGTTGGGTCATTTCCGATCCTTAAGTTATAGGATATACTCAGCCGATCCCTCTGAAATTTTCTAAGACGGATCAATTGACAAAAAAAAAAAACAAAATCCATAGAAAATAAAAAAAAAATCGATTCTTTGAAACCGAGAATGGGGGGGATCCCCTTAAACGACTGTTACTGTTTTTTCTGTTAGATACGCATGTATTCCAAAACGGGTTTTAGAATCAGACCAATTTCTCTTAATATGTAATTTGAAAAAAGCTGGAAAGTAAAATAACCCTCAGGAAGAAAAGTTCAGGTTCAGAATGATATTTAAAGGGATTTAAAAGAATATTGGTGAAAAAAAAAACTAAACCAATAGAAATGTCAGGAAGAAAAGTTCAGGTTCAGAATGATATTTAAAGGGATTTAAAGGAATATTGGTGAAAAAAAAAACTAAACCAATAGAAATGTCAGACACTTGGGGATTTTCAATGATCTCTGGGATTCGGGGAAAACGAGAAAAGTCGGATGAAATTGAGACCCGGTTACTCGTAGAGTTCAAGGGTATATTGAATTCGCGTGAATGTATGTAACATTTAGAAGGAATAATCTCAGACTCCATTAAGAATTTATATATATTCTTTATCAGCATCAACAGCCGAGTCGATATAGCCTGTCCGTCTGTATAAACGCGTCGATATAAGACTTTAAGAGATAGAGCTTCTATTAAAGACTCTTATAATAGAAGCGCAGCATCGTCAGCATAAATAGCATATTTTTATGCCTATATGGCTATAATTATTAGAACTATCCGATTTGGCACTTGGACTCCTATGGTATCAAATTCTGGTACCGCGCAAATTAAGTTTGTGTCAAAATTTTTCCACGCCAACTCCCGCCCCCTAAGCTGAATTATTGTTGTAGCGCCAGTTCAAACAAACTTTTGGAAAATATTTTAATGCTATACTATTCTTAGGGCTAATATAAACCTATAATTTAAAATTTAAATCGATCAATTTTTATACTTTTTTATTCTGCTTTCCTACTGAAAGTTATTCCCCAAGCACAAAAATATCCAACAAAAATGTTTTTGTTTAGAGTATAATTTTGATCTTTAAAATTTTAAAGGTAATGTGGAGTGGAAGGGATGAGTACCAGAGAGCTGCAACGATCACAATTTTTTTAATCATACCCGATCATTGACTCGGATTTTTTTTGACGCAAAACTTTGCTTCAACGAACATGAATTGATCGTAAGCAAGCGTGTTCAAATCGAACATTCAGTTCCAATCACTCGTGCCTGGTTCATAATGATTTTCTTTGATCGAACGCTTTGAATGATTGAGAACGCTGCTTGCATTCAGATCGATCACGCTCATACCGTTTGGTCATACCGGGTGGTTCGATTCAACCCGATCTACTTATTTCATCATCAGCAATAATTGAATTTTAATTTTAAGCGTTAAAACTGAAGAAATAAATGAAGTGATTTTTTAGTTAATTTTACGCATCGCAACTTTTTTCCGTTACAACATACAAATTTGTACATACAAACTAAACACATTCACATATTCACAGGGCAATTCTCGATTTGATTGCTTTACTTACAATCAAATCAAACGCAACTTGATCGATGTCTGAGCTTACGTTTGCATCGTTGGGCTCGATCGTCTTTTTCTGTACATACATTTTCTATCATCAAACCGGTATGCAACAATCAGTTTGAATCAGTAAGCAGAGCAATCAAATCCATTTTTCGAACTGTTTGTTTTGTGCACGAAGATCGATTGAACAATTTTGTAGCGAACAATTTTTTGAGTTGTGACGGGTTTGAGCGAGGCTGATCGAACCGACTCGATCATACTCAATGCAGGTCTCTTATGAGTACCGGGTATAATATTGTGAAACTGGTCTACAGCCCTTCCTATAAAACGCAAATGCCAAATATCTTATATTCGTTTTTTACTTTTTTCAATATTTCCCCTTTTTAAAATGAAAAAGTAATTTACCGCACAAAATCTCTTCCTAAAGGTATTATGTCTTGAAATCGATCCCGAATAAGTGATATAGTAAACTTCACTTCTTTTTGACGAAGAGCCATAAGAGCAGGATTAGCGTGGTCTTCAATAAGGCGTACATAGCTGTAAACAGCAGATTGAACCAGAAATGGGTTTCCTTCTAGCCAAGTTCTGTACTCGATGAATATATCCAAAAGGCTTTCAATGAGAAATAAATTTTTGTGAGAAGCGTCACCGCCACCTGCTTGACGCAAACAATTCCAGATTACGTTTTCGACACTGAGAACTTGATGCTTGACAAACTCGCGCAGCACCCAAATTAATTGCCTGCGAGCTATTTCTGTTAGCTTGGCATACTTCTCAGCCACCAATAAGGTAAGATTAGCAACAATCACATTCATTCCGTCCCTAGAAACGAGAGTTACGTCCCGATAGGTTTTAGGTGCCATAGCCGGATCGGTTAAAATGATGTACAAAAATCCGATCGAAATCTCTTCGTGTTGTTTATCTTTGCATACGAGTTGGGATAATAAGTCGTGCATGTCCTTATCACTAAGTCCTCCAACTTGCTGCTGCAAATGGCAATAGGAACGTTCAAATTTCTGAAAAAAAAAAACTATTAAATAAAAAGAATCTTTAACAAAATGCTTTTTTACCTCCTCAATATCATCTTTACAGTCGACAGCTGTACAAATAAACAACTTTGAAACGTGAACAGTGTTTTTTTGTTTCTCCATTTGGAAATTTAATATTAGTGACTCCTTGGAATTTTCTAATTTTGCACTTAAATTTTTTTTGCATTTCCAAAAAAAGTATATATTATTTAGAACAATTCATTATATCAATATATTTAATAAACATACACAAAACGGTTCTATATTGTGATTTAGAATGTATAGAAAAATATGGCCCCGTGATGAGTGAGACCAACATAAGAAAATAACGAAATCCTTTGTTCGTCAAAATTGCGTCGCAGTGGAACGATGCAATAGGAACAAAGCAACAAATTTTATCAATTTTATCAACAAATTACACAATAATTTAAAAGTGTGTAAAAAAAAGGAATAATGGAAATGGAACGGCACACCATTACTCCGGAACGCTAGCAAGATTGGACTGACTTGTTTTGGGAAAATTGTTATAGCTTCACCATTTTTCATAATTTCTTAATGCGCCCTTCCATTTCGCTTATTCCTTTCTTTTACACACTTTTACTCCGGAGCGCTAGTACAATTGTACTGACTTGTTTTGGGAAACTTCAACAATTTTCATAATTTCTTAATGTAACTGGTCTCGATTTATTCAGAATTAACGAGACAATATTGACATGTATCGAAAATGATACCATTTCTTGGAAGTTGTACCGAAAAAATGGCGTCAAAGTCCGAAAAACACGACAAAAATTCAAAAAAGTTTCCTGCGTAAAAATTGTATCTTTTTTGTTGAAATAAATTAAAGATCTATTTTTTTTTCAAAAGCTATAACATTTAACTATTGAAAAACGAAAAAAATTTTAAAATCGGTTTAAAATTACGCGTTTAGGAATTTTTAGGAGCAAAAAAGTCCCGAAAAACCGTTTTTTCCAAATAAATCAAGATTTTGAGGGTGTTTGAAAAATTTCAAACATGGTTTTATACTATACTCGACCTAATGAACAATTCCTACTAGGTCTCTTAAAAAGTTCCTCCAATTTTTCTTTTTTTGTCGCACTGTGTTATCAAGTATATCAATTATAGCAATAATTGAATTAAAAAATGTTGTTTTAAATTCCAAGGCCAGGTTGGCCCAATTTCGGGAAAGTTTTTAAACCCATTTTTAAGCTATTCAAAGAGTGTAAAATACGCTCAAAGAAGGAAAAAAAAATAATTTATTCAACTCAATTTAGGTTTATTGTATTCATTTTTAGGCGGTAATCTGTGAGATAATTGCTTGGTACTAATTCCACCGGCCGACCTCGACGCTAACTGAGCGAAGCTAATATGACGGTCAGCGAAATCCTTAAGCCTGGTACTTAGGCTGAAAACATAGTGCGCACTGAGACATAGATGAAGATTCGTTTATTTAGATACGTTTAAACTTTCCAGTGAGAATAAATATTTTCTAGTTACGGTCATACCGACAAAATCAATTGAATTTGAATATTGAATTTCAAATATTAATATAAAATAATTTTTGTTCAAATTGGTGCAATTGGGGCCTTTGGCGATTGGCATCAATATGTGGGTTTTCCCACATATCTGAACTGACGAGAAGAATTTCTACTAATTTAATTAGATCAGTGGTCGGCACCCCAATACATTGATATGATTTTAATGCATTAGTATTAGTAATGAATAGCAGAAAGTAGGCTGTGAGCATGACGTTTCACACATTTATACTGTGTGTGTGTGGCAGAGCTCGGGCAGAGACATTTCCTATGCCCTCGGGATAGGGCCGTGCCGACCACTGAATTAGATGCATATTTTCCAGTTCATCAACTTGTTTTGGCAAGAGTTTCATTGATTTTAATATTATCACAACAAAAAAGACCCAAACATGTCTTACAAGTGCAAATTAACTAGAAGTTTAATCTATATTAATATTATAAACAATTATTTCTGCACTTCCCACGAGCAGTGAGTTCCCACGAGCTCTTACACATTTATCCCCACACTCGCACCTACAACACAAACGGCAAGCCAAGCTTGAGTCAATCATAAACATAAACAAACTCCCCCTATTCGGTCGGCACCAGCAAAACAATATTAGACTAAACATCCGCTGGAATCATGCCACCGCGATTCCCCTTTTTGGCATTCCAATTTCTAGCCAAATTTTCCATGCTGATCGCAGCAAAATCATTCGGGTTCTAACTTCGGAATTATCTTCGAAATTAACTTCGGAAAGTTCTTAGGGAAGCTTGGAAAGCTTCAATCCCGAGACGACAAGGAAGACAATTAACTCAAGCTTGGTCAGTCGTAAATTAGCCCTAAGTTTATCTGTACGACAATTGCAAAAGTACTTTAAATAAAAATATATATTTTTATAAAACTTCGGTACGACATATATAATTTGCATATATCACGACCCTGTCCAACGGGATTAGAGATTATAATTTTTAAATTTTCGCTTGTTACTAGTTTTGTACTCAGATCGACAGAAACTGTTTTTCAGCCATGGGAGTGAGCGCGATGCAAAACGGTAAAAAAACAGTTTTTGATAGGATCTTTTACTCCACACTTGCATCAGAGAACGGCTTCGGGTGAATGTAAAAAAATCGTATGCGCTCAACATTCGACAAATCACACTGTTCGGATCAGCCGATCAAACTTGCATGCTCTCACATTTTCGTTGTTGATTTTAAATACACTCGGGTGCGAGTAATTTTTTGTTTCACTCAAAATTTTTCGGCTCGTGTTCACCATAATGATTTCGGGCACAACTCATTCGGTTCAACAATCCTTTTTTATGATTGTTTTTCCTTTTACGTATGATTTTACTCATGCGCGCAGCAAGCGGTACTTTTTTGACGCAGATGAAAAAGAACGAAAACAAAACAAAGCAACAATTACAAGCTTTAAGCTGGCATAAAAATTGTTATTGTAAATCCAGTCGTAACGCTCCCATTGTGTCGTTTTATTGCTAATCGTTTATTCATCGACGATCAACTCAAATTGATCCCAATTATGCTTTCGTCAACACATGCTCATTTTATAGATCAAAATGATGTGTACGGAAAAATTAGTTGATTTTTACTCATCACTGTGTTTTGTTCAGTGAGATGAGTTAAATTAAAAAGTTCGCCTATGATTAAATCAAGAAAATAGTTACTTTTTCAGTTCTCTGACTCACATCGAAAAAAATTACTAGAAATTTACATGGGTATGTCAATCAGCACCGATGAACGTTTTACAGGTTTAGTATGTTTGTTTATGCCTACTTTTAAATCGCTTATTAACAAAAAAATTAAAACTAAGCTCTAACAATAAAGTGCCTTCTAAGTCCCTGTCCCCTGCGGTAATGCCGCTAGGCTTGGCTTCGCAGGGCCAGGATTGGCGTACCTTAGCGCCAACTACTATTGCTTGTCTAGGCTAGCCTAGCCTTCGCTCGGTTTCTCTTTAGCAGTCTCAGCTCCTTCATTTCTGAGGCGGGAAAGCTGCTCATGCCTCCGTCCGATGTGGTCCCATCATCGTTGCCACTTCTGGATGCTCCTTGTTCTCGAGCTCACTTTTGGCCAAGTTCTTGTCGCTCCGCCGTGAGCAGGTCGAATGGCACCATGCTTGTGATGGCGAGAGCTGCGTCATCCGAAATCTTGCGGACGCCCAAGCACACTCTTAAGACGCATAGTCTGTATGTGCCGGTCAATCCCTTCCAATCCTAATCCCTACGTCCTTCCTTCGGGCCCCTACAGTTGAGCATGATCCTCCTTATTGCTTTGGCGAAATTCTCTGCCTTGCGATTGGCTTCTGCGAAGTGCTCCCTGAAGCTAAGCCTCGTGTCAAGCGTTACTCTCAGGTACCTGATGGCCCTGGTTGATGTGACTACGTGTCCACTTACATTGATCATATCCGTCTACACCCGCTTCCTGCTTGAGATCAGGACAGCCTCCGTCTTGTGGTGGGCTATGCTTAGCCCTGCCTGTTCGAGTCAACCGATAAAATTTGCAATTGCAGCATTGCAGGACTCCTTGACTTCCTGAATTGTCTTGCCGACGACCACCACCACGAAGTCATCCGCGAATCCGTCTAGGTGTGTCCGTTACGGGAGCTCTAGTCTGAGGACCCCGTCGTACATTACGTTCAAAAGAGTTGGGCCTAAGACTGAGCCTTGACGGACACCGCAGGTGGCCGCATGCTCTCGGATGCCTAAGGTCGTCTCGAACCTAATAGTACGATCGCTGAGGTACCATCCACCATGCTAGTCGGCACGCGGAGATTATGCAGCGCCTCCACTATGATGTCCCGCCTGGCTGTATTAAAGGAGTTCTTGATGTCCAGAGGGTCGATCAGGCAGTACCCCTTACTTCCGCCCGCCTATCTGGTCCCGTCGATTGCCTTGGCTGCGATCCTCCTTACCAGGGAAATTGCGTCGATCGTGGAACGGTGTTCCCTGAAACCGTATTGTAATGGGGAGAGATCTCCCGCGCAGATTACAGCCTCTTGGAGCCTCCGGCATATGCATCGCCTTAGAGATTTTCCGGCATAGTCAATGAGGCAAATTGGGCTTAACGACGACGGACGCTTAAAATTGGGCTTCTTCTTTACCGTGAAGTCCTCTCATTTCTGCTCAAAGTCCGGAATTCCTCTGGCTCTTTGATGCAGCTTTCTGGTTCGGAGACTCTCTTTGCGCGCATGGGCTATCTGCGGGGACCACCAGGGCTAGACCTCCTGCTGGCTCGGCAGTCCTGTAGAACCGCAGCCATGGTGTTCTGGACGTCGCGTTCAGCGTCACCCGAAGGATCTGGGATCCTAAGTTCCTGGGCGAATATTTTCGGTTGCAGCGTGTATGTGAATGTGTGAGACGCATACATACAAAGATCAATCGAAGCGCGCGCAGACCAACCTCCTTCATGGTGCTCCTTTCAGAGACTGAAAAACAGAAAACAAAAAAAATTCACACTACACATTAGGTTATTGTGTTATGTGTAATGTGTAGATTAGTCACACTATGTTCTTTAATTTTATGTAACCAAACTAGTGGTTTATGATCGGACCCTATTTTAAATTTTCTTCCAAATAGATAATGACGGAAATACTTAGTGTACCAGACTATAGCTAATAATTCTTTTTCGATAGTCTAGTAAACTTTTTTGTGATTATTTACTGTACGACTTGCATAACAAACGGGTCTTTCTTCTTGACTAAAAAAAGCTCCAAAAGCATAATTATTAGCATAGAAGTTAACTCAATCTTTTGGTCAAAGTCTGGATATCTCAAGATTGGATCATTAGTTATTAAAGTTCTTAAATTTTTAAATGCTTCAACATAATGGCATCATTAGTATTCATATTGGCACCCTTTTTAAAGGGTGTGATTGGCAAAGAGTGATTGGTATAGCAACTTTCGGTAAAATCCGCAAAGCCCTATAAATTTTTTTGTTTTTTTTTTAACGTTCCTTTTTTTTCTTGAATCTTCTCTTTGCGAGACTAACAAGTGGTGTATCAAATCTTATATTTTTAACTTAACTAACAGTCATATTGACTGATACGGAGTTAGAGGGCCCTAAAAATCGATTGCTGGGTTGGGAGGTCGTTGCGTCTAAGGCGGGATACGTTAGAAACCCGAGTCAATCCCCGAGCGAGAAAATTTGGGTGCGAAGACAGTTTTTCTTTGTATGACTCTTTTTGCTTCTGGAGTTCGTCTTTCACTGCGAGGATGCCCAGATCCCGGTGGATGTTTTCGTTGCGAACATACCAAGGTGCCCCTGTGATAGTTCTCAAAATTTTTGATTGTGCGCGCTGTATGATGTCTATGTTGCTGCTGCTCGCGTCCCCCCACAGCTGGGAGCCATACGTCCAGATTGGCTTTAGGACTGTATTGTACAGAAGTAACTTGTAGTCCAGGCACAGTGGCGATCGTGAGTTTATGATCCAGTGGAGGCTGCTGGCTTTCAGTATTAGGTTCATCTTCTTGCATTCGATGTGCTTACGCCAGGTAAGTCGTCTCTCAAGGTAGACGCTAAGGTACGTTACTTTGTTAGCTTGAGGGATCTGCATACCGTTTAGTAAAAGCGGAGGGCAAGTTTGTCTATTAAGAGTAAACGTTATATGTTTACACTTTTGTTCGTTTATTTTAATGCGCCAGTCGGACAGCCACCACTATTGTGAGATGATTAGCCAGTTGGGTTGTTGCCTGCGTCTGGGAGCGACTAAGGATAGCGGTTTCATCGGCGAACGTTGACGTTGTTAGTTATGCGCTCGTCGGAATATCCGCAGTATACAAAACATATAGACACTGGCCGAGTGCGCTTGCTTATGGGACACCAGCTTCGATGGTGTAGTCGCCCTTAGTAGCTGCGTTGCATCTCACTGAGAATACCCTATAGTAGACGTATGATTCCAGTAGCTTGTGGGATACGTCGAGGAAAATAGCGCTGCAGTATTCTCGCTGTTCGAAGGCTGAGCGTATTTCGGATGTTAATCGGTTTCTTCGGATGCCAAATTGGTGTGCCGGGACAAGATATTTTTCAAACATTTTAGACAAACAAGATAGAAGGCTTATTGGTCTGTATGATTTCTTCCACAGACCAGGAAAATAGGGGGGTACTTTGAGGGGGTACTTTGTGCTTGTTGGCGAGAGATTCTGGATGTACCTCAGCTGTGCATTTTCTTCCTGTTGGTGAAGAGCCTGGTCGAGTGATCGGGTTGCTTCCTTAAGGCGTTGTTTTGAAGCTGGTGATCTGCTGTTTTGCCAATTACGACGCGTGCGCCTCTTTTCTCGCACGAGCTGTTCGATTTGCAGATTAGATTTGAAGTGTTTGTTTCGGTCTACTTCTTTCCCAGGAGGAGTAGAGATTTTAGCTGCCGCAACGAGTACTTCTTCCAACGGGCGCTCGTAGAGTAGTCGATGTCCGATTTCATGTTAAGCTCCGGGGCGAGTTCTATGTGGGCACTCACGTACTTTTTGTATTTTAGCCAGTTCGTTTTTGGCGTCGTCAGGCTGAAGGGGTGTTCGGTTATTTCTGGTCTTTGAAGAAGAGTTATCTCGGATAAGTCCGAGACTGCTTTGGCACTTATTAGATTGCGAGGTATGTTTTTTGTCACTGCAAAATCAATAAGGTCTGGGAGCTTTCGTGAGTCTGTTGGCCAGTATGTGGGACTTCCAGGGGAAACGTAGTCCAGTTTATTTTTCACATTTATAATTGAATTGCACAATTGTCTTCCTTTGGGAGTCACTAGTGTGTATATTTGGCGTTGTAGTCTCCTGCGGCTATAAATCGATCCCCAAGTGAATTGTAGAAGTCCATAAATTGTCCTTCCGAGATTGAGAAACGAGGAGGGCAGTAAACGGCAGCGATTGAAAGGATTCCGTTGCTTGACTGAATTTGTATCGATGTGGCCTGCAAGTAGTTTGTTGCAAACCTTTTGTGAAAATGGTGTTTAATGCGTTCTCTGATTAGAACTCCAGTTCCGCCGTGGGCTTTCCCATCTGGATGATCTGTGCGGTAGATTGTGTAGCCTCTTATATGAAAGTTGTATTTGCTTGTAAGATGCGTTTCCACCAGTAGCATAACGTCAATATGGTTTTCGGTTAAGAATTGTGATAATTCTAGTTATGCCGTGAGACACCATTGGCGTTCCACATTGTTATTCGTAGCGCCTGCATAGATTATTTAGACTGTTGTGCTACGAGCAGCTGTATCACCATGTTCTGGGTTTGAACAAGCGTTTGCATGGTCGTTTTCATGAATGACATAAGCTCCATCATACTTTGTTGGAGGGTAAGCATCATAGTTTCCATTTTGCTGTGTGGCTGTTCTGGGGCCTGTTGAGCGCTTTGAGAGTTAGGCTGAATTGGAATTTCCCTTCCAGATCGTAGAGCATCGGCGTAGGAGAAGCCGTTGGTGGTGTTTAATGGACCGAATAAGGATCTCGCAGCTTTGGCGAAGAAGACGTCTGGCGTAGTTTTTGACGCAATGTACGCATTCTGTGGATTTTGGTTGCGCGTTGCGGTCGCTTGACGCATGCGACTCTTTAACTCCTTATACATCCTCTATAGTTTGCTGTATGGCTGCCTCTGCAGTTTCCACATTTCTTCACGGTACTGTCCTTGTTTGTAGTGCAGCAAGCGGACTTGTTGGCGTCCCCGCAGACTACACAGACGGCCCGAAGTGTGCAGTAAGACCTTGTGTGTCCATACTTTTGACAGTTAGTGCATTGCACTGGACCGTTGCGTTTATTTGGCTCTTCAACAGTGATTTTCCGATGCAAAAGATATTGCAGGTTGTAGATTGGGTGGTCTTCGTTCTTCTTAAGCGACCTGCTTTCTGGCTCGAGCTTGAAGAGGGGTTGTGGTTTTTTATCTTTATTTAGAATGTTAATAACATTCTTGGAGGCGAAGCCCTTTTCTTTAAGGGCGTTTTTTATTTCCGCGGCGGTAACATCAGGTTCTATTCCCTTTACTACCACTTGTAGGCCCTTACTGCTTTTCAGCTGGTACGTGTAATAGTTTTTCTGTACAGTGTCCAGATATTTGGACACGATTCGGAAGTGCTCTTCAGTCTTGGTTTGCACCTTTGTTTCATGGATGTTCCCTTTGATAAGCGGAACAACATGAAAGTTGTCACCGTTGCCGATCAACGACGCAATTTTGTTGACCAGGGCACTCGTGCTTTTTTCCCTAATATAGATTGGAGGGGGCTTGGGTTTTTTTTGCAGTGTCTTGGGCTGGTTGGTTTTCCTCAACCTCCGCTAGTAGGGCAAATCTGTTAGTAGTGGATCTGTCTGGTTCTTTATCGATCTTCAGGACTCGGTTAATTTTTGTTTTATTGCCTGCCGGACTACTCTGCGGGCTAAGCTTGCGCTTAATTTGGATGTAGCGATCCATTCCAGTCTGTGTGGCCGTTGCCGCTTTGGCACATTCCGTCGCGGTACTTTGAGTTGCAGTGGTTGATGTTGTGATTGCAGAAATTGTAGCACTGCTAGTTGTTGTTGCGAAATTTGTTTCCGATATTGGAGGGGGGGTTTTACACTGCGAACTCCATGACGCGGGAGTCGGAGTGAGCAGAGCGGGTGAGCACGACCGTGCCCTTTTGGTTTCAGCGGTAAGTAAGGCCGGGCCACACAGACTGGAATGGATCGCTACAAGGGCTTCGCCTCCAAGAATGTTATTAACATTCTAAATAAAGATAAAAAACCACATCCCCTCTTCAAGGTCGAGCTCGAGCCAGAAAGCAGGTCGCTGAAGAAGAACGAAGTCCACCCAATCTACAACCTGCAATATCTTTTGCATCGGAAAATCACTGTTGAAGAGCCAAATAAACGCAACGGTCCAGTGCAATGCACTAACTGTCAAGAGTATGGATACACAAGGTCTTACTGCACACTTCGGGCTGTCTGTGTAGTCTGCGGGGACGCCAACAAGTCCGCTTGCTGCACTACAAACAAGGACAGTACCGTGAAGAAATGTGGAAACTGCGGAGGCAGCCATACAGCAAACTATAGAGGATGTATGGTGTATAAGGTGTTAAAGAGTCGCATGCGTCAAGCGACCGCAACGCGCAACCAAAATCCACAGAATGCGTACATTGCGTCAAAAACTACGCCAGACGTCTTCTTCGCCAAAGCTGCGAGATCCTTATTCGGTCCATTAAACACCACCAACGGCTTCTCCTACGCCGATGCTCTACGATCTGGAAGGGAAATTCCAATTCAGCCTAACTCTCAAAGCGCTCAACAGGCCCCAGAACAGCCACACAGCAAAATGGAAACTATGATGCTTACCCTCCAACAAAGTATGATGGAGCTTATGTCATTCATGAAAACGACCATGCAAACGCTTGTTCAAACCCAGAACATGGTGATACAGCTGCTCGTAGCACAACAGTCTAAATAATCTATGCAGGCGCTACGAATAACAATGTGGAACGCCAATGGTGTCTCACGGCATAACTAGAATTATCACAATTCTTAACCGAAAACCATATTGACGTTATGCTACTGGTGGAAACGCATCTTACAAGCAAATACAACTTTCATATAAGAGGCTACACAATCTACCGCACAGATCATCCAGATGGGAAAGCCCACGGCGGAACTGGAGTTCTAATCAGAGAACGCATTAAACACCATTTTCACAAAAGGTTTGCAACAAACTACTTGCAGGCCACATCGATACAAATTCAGTCAAGCAACGGAATCCTTTCAATCGCTGCCGTTTACTGCCCTCCTCGTTTCTCAATCTCGGAAGGACAATTTATGGACTTCTACAATTCACTTGGGGATCGATTTATAGCCGCAGGAGACTACAACGCCAAACATACACACTAGTGACTCCCAAAGGAAGACAATTGTGCAATTCAATTATAAATGTGAAAAATAAACTGGACTACGTTTCCCCTGGAAGTCCCACATACTGGCCAACAGACTCACGAAAGCTCCCAGACCTTATTGATTTTGCAGTGACAAAAAACATACCTCGCAATCTAATAAGTGCCAAAGCAGTCTCGGACTTATCCGAGATAACTCTTCTTCAAAGACCAGAAATAACCGAACACCCCTTCAGCCTGACGACGCCAAAAACGAACTGGCTAAAATACAAAAAGTACGTGAGTGCCCACATAGAACTCGCCCCGGAGCTTAACATGAAATCGGACATCGACTACTCTACGAGCGCCCGTTGGAAGAAGTACTCGTTGCGGCAGCTAAAATCTCTACTCCTCCTGGGAAAGAAGTAGACCGAAACAAACACTTCAAATCTAATCTGCAAATCGAACAGCTCGTGCGAGAAAAGAGGAGCACGCGTCGTAATTGGCAAAACAGCAGATCACCAGCTTCAAAACAACGCCTTAAGGAAGCAACCCGATCACTCGACCAGGCTCTTCACCAACAGGAAGAAAATGCACAGCTGAGGTACATCCAGAATCTCTCGCCAACAAGCACAAAGTACCCCCTCAAAGTACCCCCCTATTTTCCTGGTCTGTGGAAGAAATCATACAGACCAATAAGCCGTCTATCTTGTTTGTCTAAATTGTTTGAAAAATATCTTGTCCCGGCACACCAATTTGGCATCCGAAGAAACCGATTAACATCCGAAATACGCTCAGCCTTCGAACAGCGAGAATACTGCAGCGCTATTTTCCTCGACGTATCTCACAAGCTACTGGAATTATACGTCTACTATAGGGTATTCTCAGTGAGATGCAACGCAGCTACTAAGGGCGACTACACCATCGAAGCTGGTGTCCCATAAGCAAGCGCACTCGGCCAGTGTCAATATGTTTTGTATACTGCGGATATTCCGACGAGCGCATAACTAACAACGTCAACGTTCGCCGATGATACCGCTATCTTTAGTCGCTCCCAGACGCAGGCAACAACCCAACTGGCTAATCATCTCACAATAGTGGAAAGGTGGCTGTCCGACTGGCGCATTAAAATAAACGAACAAAAGTGTAAACATATAACGTTTACTCTTAATAGACAAACTTGCCCTCCGCTTTTACTAAACGGTATGCAGATCCCTCAAGCTAACAAAGTAACGTACCTTAGCGTCTACCTTGAGAGACGACTTACCTGGCGTAAGCACATCGAATGCAAGAAGATGCACCTAAAACTAAAAGCCAGCAGCCTCCACTGGATCATAAACTCACGATCGCCACTGTGCCTGGACTACAAGTTACTTCTGTACAATACAGTCCTAAAGCCAATCTGGACGTATGGCTCCCAGCTGTGGGGGGACGCGAGCAGCAGCAACATAGACATCATACAGCGCGCACAATCAAGAATTTTGAGAACTATCACAGGGGCACCTTGGTATGTTCGCAACGAAAACATCCACCGGGATCTGGGCATCCTCGCAGTGAAAGACGAACTCCAGAAGCAAAAAGAGTCATACAAAGAAAAACTGTCTTCGCACCCAAATTTTCTCGCTCGGGGATTGACTCGGGTTTTTAACGTATCCCGCCTGAGACGCAATGACCTCCCAACCCAGCAATCGATTTGTAGGGCCGTCTAACTCTGTATAAATCAATATGACTGTTAGTTAAGTTAAAAATATAAGATTTGATACACCTCTTGTTAGTCTCGCAAAAAAAAGATCCAAGAAACAAAAGCAACGTTAAAAAAAAAATTAGTAAATGAAAATATAGTTTTGGAAAGGTAAATACAAGCATGTCACATAAGACAGAAAATCAGCATAATAAGTACATAAACGGCAAAATTTACCTTAAAAAAGTTACGATGGTATTAGTATTTTTACGATAAAAGCCAAATTTTGACAGAAAATTTTTACACATTTGCTACTTTTGGAGACCGACAAACACATTGGTATATAAAAGAATTGTGGAATTTGGTTTGATCACTACTAAAACTTCAGCTAAACATGAAAAAGACAGCAAGTCAGTTGGCTTCTGGATATCGAGAAGTCGAGGAAAATAGCTTCACAACCTCTGTATAAAACAGCAGTTGGCGCCCAATAGATTGACATAATTTAAAGCATTAGTATTAGTAACCAATAGCAGAAAGTAGGCAGAAAGCATGACATTTCATACGTTTACTGAGAAAATATTCATAACCGACGCGGTCCCTGCTCGAGGCCAGTTAATTTGCGAGAGTTTTAAATGATAATAAATAGCACAGTGCGACAGTGATTTGGAACTTTTGAAGAGACCTAGTAGGAATTGTTCATTAGGTCGAGTATAGTATAAAACCGTGTTTGAAATTTTTCAAACACCCTCAAAATCTTTATTTATTTAGAAAAAACGGTTTTTCGGGACTTTTTTGCTCCTAAAAATTCCTAAGCGCGTAATTTTAAACCGATTCTAAAATTTTAGACGTTAAATGTTAAATGTTGTAGCTTTTGAAAAAAAAATAGATCTTTAATTTATTTAAACAAAAAGGATACAATTTTTACGCAAGAAACTGACATTTTTGAATTTTTGTCGTGTTTTTCAGATTTTGACGCCATTTTTTCGGTACAATTTCTAAGAAATGATATCATTTTTGACACATATCAATATTGTCTCGTTAATTCTGAATAAATCGAGACCAGTTACATTAAGAAATTATGAAAATTGTTGAAGTTTCCCAAAACAAGTCAGTACAATTGTACTAGCGCTCCGGAGGAAAAGTGTGTAAAAGAAAGGAATAAGCGAAATGGAAGGGCACATCGACGGCGACGGAGCAGCGCAGCAATAACAGCAACAGGAGCGGCCATCGACGTGCAGCGAGCAGCAGGACAGGACCCAGAGAAGCAGCGAGTGAGTCCAAACGAAGTGAGCCAAAACATGAACCGGCTGCCAGGCACCAGGCAACTCTGAGGAACGTTGAAAATCATATACACAATTAATTCGGTGGAAAAAACCCACAAACTCTGTGAGCTAGAGCGGCATTTGTTGCGAGCAAAGAAAGAAAATCAGTTCGTTACACCTGGCACCCAAACTACATACGTTATTGCACTGAGTCTAGAAATAACATAGCACAGAAAAGGGAAACAAACTAGAAAGAAACCTGCTTAGAAAGGAGGAGCTGAGCGAAGTATGCAGAGAGCACGGCCTACCAGCAGATGTAACTAGGAGACCCGTTCGAATTCTGGACCGAGTTGCATGGTCGGCAAATACGTACGGACTCGACATAAGCACGATCGCGAGGGAAATTCTAGAGTTACTGCAGGGCAGGGCACAAAGATGGCTCATAATGAACGACGAGGAGTGGCCTACATGGACACAATTCAAGGTGAGTTTCAGAAACTTTTTCCTTCAAAAAAGTTACTTCGTTCTAGGAACACATGATGGACCTTTGTCACTAAAAAGCCAGTACGGAAGATTACAAAAGAGGTGAATGAAAGGCTCGTAGAGAACTGCATAAAGTTGAACGCTCATGAAGATGATCATAAGGCCATATAACTCTTTTGATGAGCCTGGCCAAAAAGTTCATGGAGTTGGCACAGGAGGAGGACGCCACATAGTCACGTTGGAGCCACAATCAACAGGCCTCTGTTTACGAAAGATGGCAAAGAGAGGAGCCGCAGCCGGTCGAGCCACCAGTGTTCCAGAACGAGAGATGTGCACCGAGATTGCAAAGAGACAAGTTTCACCTACAGACCACCCAGACATTGCAGAGAGACGAATTTCGCCAACCAGGCACCCAGAACAGACAATGGACACCAAAATGGCAGAAAAAGGAACCGCACCAAGGCCCGCCGGAGCAACTGGACAAGGGTGGATGCCTTGATGGCAGCCCGAATAATCTGATCGGCAGTGGACTGCAAGTCCTAGGCAGGATCCAAAAGAGAACCTATGGCAGGCGTGCTTATGTTGCGGATGCAAGTGCTGTTGGGCAAGTTGGTGCATGAACCTAAAAGGTTAGTTTTGCAAGATTTGCGGCGCGACAGGAGTAAGGAGCAGAGGAGTAGAGCACGGGCCGAACACCAGACACCAGACAATTATAAGCTTCGCTGGAAGGAAAAATACTCTGAATCTGATGGTGGCATGGAATACAGTTTGGTGCTAGAAATTTATCCAGTACTAGGACTCGGACTCTTTCTACAGGCCACCAGGTTGCAATAAATTCTTATTTCTTACTAATTCACTAAATTTTTATTTTCCGAGTGACCCCAAAAACATATGGTAAACATGATCTGAGCCCAGAACTCGGAAAATAAAAATGTTATCAAGTTTTTGAGGAAATAATCGCGAATCGTCGTCGCATGCAGACGTGTATTTATTGTGCTCCGGGAAAAAAACCTTCATCAATATCAAAAAGTGCAGTGACTGGTTTCGTAAATCAACAACAACGCGAAAAGACGCTTTCAGCGATGAAATCGCTAATGTTTATATTGATTAATTAATTAATTAATATAAAACATAACATTTAAAACTCGAACAATATCAATTTCGATTGCAATGAGTCTAAACGACGTTAGCACACAACGTCAACGTGAGCAAGACGAGAGACGGCTCTCAGTACAAAGAAACAACGCTTACTTCACTTTCAAAGCAACCGAAAGTAATGCAAGCTCATCCCAAACACGGTCAATTACCCCAAACTTGACCGAATTCTTAAACGTAGAGAGCGTGAGAGCGCGTTCTTGCTCCCCCTCGCTACCATCGATGTCTCTGCAGCCAAAGAGCGCAGTAACTAGCACCGCAACCTCTTTGACAACGTCAACCGTAACAACAACAACAACAACCGCTACTGTAACGACAGCGCGTTTAACGACGTCATCAGCTAGCAACGCAAACATTGATACTTCAGCCGCTGTGCTGCCCGAAAAAGAGAACAAAAACAAAGAAAATATTAAGCCGGCTGTGCAGACTGGTATGGATCGTTACATCCAAATCAAAAGGAAGCTGAGCCCCCTAAACTCCCAACGCAAAATAACCCGTGGCAATGCTAACATAGCCGCAATAGAAACGCCCACGAACTCAAACCGTTTTAAAATCTTGGCAGACTATGAGGATGACGCCGAATCTACAGAAGTCGAAAAAAGGAAGCCTAAGCCCCCGCCAATATACATACGAGAAAAAAGTTCCAACGTTCTTGTCAACAAAACAATAGAGCTCATTGGCAAGGACAACTTTCATATAATACCACTCGTAAAGGGCAATATCCAGGAAACAAAAGTTCAAACGAAGTCTGAAGATAATTACAGAGTATTATCAAAATACTTCACCGACAAAAAAAAGAACTTTTATACGTATCAGCTAAAAAGCAGCAAGGGCTTGCAAGTCGTACTTAAGGGCATAGAGCCCGAAGTACCGCCTGCAGAGATAACAAAGGCGCTACAAGAGAAGGGATTTAGCGTTAAGACAGTGTTCAATATCTCTAACAGGGATAGAAAGCCGCAGCCACTCTTTAAGGTTGAACTCGAACCACAAACTAAGCCCCTCAAGAAATACGAAGTGCACCCTATATACAATCTTCAGTTCCTGCTGCACCGCAGAATTACAGTTGAGGAGCCGCACAAACGCAATGGCCCGGTACAATGTGCGAACTGCCAAGAATATGGCCATACAAGGTCTTACTGTAAACTGCGCCCAGTTTGTGTAGTTTGTGGTGAGCTTCATGACTCCGCACACTGCCCAGCGAGCAAAGATGACCAAAACTCGAAAAAGTGCGGCAACTGCGGTGGAAATCACACTGCTAACTATAGAGGTTGCCCAGTTTATAAGGAGCTGAAAAGTCGCATCCACCAGAGGGGACTTACTGCCCGTACCCAAAATAATCAGTTCATAGCCTCCAGGACAAACCCTGAAGTCTTCTTCTCGACCGCAGCCAGATCCTCACTAGGACTTATAAACTCTGACAAAAATGTCACATACGCAAGCGCTTTAAAATCAGGACTGGCTACCCCAGCCTCAAAAAGCTCACTGCCGCAATCAGCACACCAAGAACCGAACACGGCTCAGCAGTATCAACTTCCGGAGCAGTCAAAAAGTAACTTTGAAGCAATGATATGCAGTCTACAACAAAGCCTTACGGAGTTCATGTCGTTTATGCGTACAACTATGCAAGATCTAATGCGAAACCAAAATCTATTAATACAAATGCTGGTTTCACAACAATCCAAATAATGACTTCCCTACGAATATCTACATGGAACGCTAACGGCGTTTCGCAGCATAAACTCGAGTTAGCGCAATTCCTACTAGACAATCAAATCGACGTAATGCTGCTTTCAGAAACACATCTTACGAACAGATACAATTTCCAACTACGAGGATATTCATTCTATGGAACAAATCATCCAGACGGTAAAGCACACGGCGGGACTGGAATTTTAATCAGAAGCCGTATCAAGCACCATTATCATACGAAATTTGCAAAAAACTACCTACAGGCCACATCAATAAATATACACCTAAATACTGGCAAGCAATTAACTCTAGCTGCCGTATACTGCCCCCCACGCTTCACCATAGCCGAAGATGAGTTTATGCAGTTTTTCAACTCACTCGGAGACCACTTCATAGCAGCAGGAGACTACAATGCCAAGCACACACACTGGGGATCTCGTCTTGTGACCCCAAAAGGAAAGCAGCTCTATAATGCAATTATCAAAGCTAAGAACAAGCTAGACTATGCTTCTTCTGGCACACCAACATACTGGCCGGCAGACCCAAAGAAACTTCCCGATTTAATTGACTTTGCGATTACCAAAAACATTCCTAAAAATCTGATATGCGCCGAATGCCTTTCGGATCTTTCATCTGATCACTCGCCTGTCCTTTTTACTCTACTCCAACACCCAGGAACATGGGATCAATCATCAAATCTGACCTCGCATAAAACCAATTGGGTTAAGTACAGGAAGTACATCAGCTCACACATTGAGCTGAGTCCTCACCTCAGCGACGAAGCCAACGTAGACAGTTTTGTTAATTCGCTGGAGTCTGTACTCGTCTCTGCAGCTCGAGTTTCAACACCTCAAATTACAAACAACGCTTCAAACATGCCTCACGTCAACTTGATCAAGCTCTACAGCAAGAAGAAACGTATGTCCACCACCGCTACATAGAGCAATTGTCAACTAACAGTACGAAACACTCACTATGGAGAGCTCACCCAACTCTGAGCTCACCGAAAGAAACCGTGATGCCTATTAGAAATTCCACAGGCGGGTGGGCGCGCAGCGACGCAGACAGAGCCAGTACGTTTGCCAAACACCTTAAAAATGTCTTCCAACCAAATCCTGCCACCAATGCGTTTACTTTGCCGACTCTATCAGATGAGCCCCAGCCTCAACATGAGCCGATTGAGTTTCGCCCAAACGAAATCGTTAACATCATCAAACGACAACTGAATCCGAAAAAATCCCCGGGCTGCGACCTTATAACTCCCAAAATGATCATTGAGCTCCCATACTGTGCCGTTTGCACTCTCACCCAGCTATTTAATGCCATCGCAAAACTTGGCCACTTTCCAGTGAGATGGAAAAAGTCAATTATAATAATGATAGCAAAGCCGGGAAAAGACCACACTATCCCCACGTCGTATAGACCTATAAGCCTACTCTCTTGCCTATCTAAACTCTTTGAAAAATGCCTAATGACTCGGATAAACACATACCTGAGAATCCAGGAAGGAATCCCGTCACACCAATTTGGGTTTCGTGAAAAGCATGGAACAATTGAGCAGGTCAACCGGATAACATCCGAAATTCGGAACGCGTTCGAAAAACGAGAGTACTGTACTGCCATATTTTTAGATGTCTCTCAAGCATTCGATAGAGTCTGGCTGGAAGGTCCAATGTACATGATCAAGACAATGCTCCCCTACAGCACCCACAAGATTTTGGAGTCTTACCTTCACGACAGAAAATTTGTCGTGAGGTGCAATACCGCTATATCCGATGAGTACACTGTTGGAGCTGGAGTTCCTCAAGGCAGCGTGCTAGGGCCAATATTATATGTCCTCTACACAGCAGATATCCCGACAAGCACACGTCTAACAACATCCACGTTTGCCGATGACACAGCTATTCTTAGCCGCTCAAAATGCCCGATTCAAGCAACTGCGCAGCTAGCTCATCATATGGTCGATGTCGAAAAATGGCTGTCAGACTGGCGAATTAAAGTGAACGAACTAAAATGCAAGCATGTTACGTTCACTCTGAACAGGCAAAACTGCCCGCCGATAACACTAAACAACACTCTACTCCCACAAGCAAACGAAGTAACATACCTAGGAGTACATCTCGACAGAAGACTCACATGGCGCCGGCACATTGAAGCCAAAAGAACACACCTAAAGCTAAAAGCCAGCGGTCTTCATTGGCTTATCAACGCTCGGTCACCTCTTAGCCTTGAACATAAAGTCCTGCTGTACAACTCGGTACTAAAACCTATATGGATGTACGGCTCCCAGTTATGGGGGAACGCCAGCAATAGCAACATTGACATAATTCAAAGAGTTCAGTCGAAGATCTTGAGAACAATCACCGGGGCACCGTGGTACGTTCGCAACGAAAACATACACCGCGACTTAAACATTCTACCAGTCAAAGAAGTGATCGCTGAACAAAAGGTTAAGTACTTAACCAAGCTATCGGTGGACCCTAACCACCTGGCGAGAGGTCTAACAAGGTTGAGCAACCAATCACGCCTTCGTCGCAATGACTTACCCACCCAGCGACCGACCTGAGGGACGCGCAACCAGAATGCAGTCTTAGTATACTGTTAGTTAAATTTTAATGGTAAGATTCGTCAACTTATTGTTAGTCTCAAAATTAAGAGTAGATTCAATAAATAAAAGCAAAGCTATAATAAAAAAAAAAAAAAAAAAAAAAGTTTTTGAGGCTATGTCGTAACCCTGACATTCTGGAGTTTTTTAGACCTCAGATTCGGATTCATTCGGAATATAATTTTGTATGAGGTTTTTTTTAGGTTATGTCAGAACCCTGACGTGCTGGTGTTTTTTGGACCTCGGATACGGATTCAGCGACCCCGAAAACATATAGTAAACATGGTCTGACCTCCAGACCCGAAAAAATATTTTTTTTTGTGCGGCTGTGTAATCAAACCTCAGCTTATCCCAAAAATTAGTTAAGAGAATGACTCTACAGGATCTGTAAATAGAGACAGTAAATTCCGTCCAATCTGAAACTGGACGGAAATTGTTGTTTGCATTAGCGGGCTTCAGGGATAACTTAGGAGATCTTTGTGTTTACGCTGAAGGAGATTATGGATCGCTTAGGGGATCTTTTTGTTCACTTAGCGGAATGTTTGAACTGATCTAGGTGGGAATGCTTTGGAGGCGTAGTTGACAGAAAATGCTGACCACGGATTTACCTTGGATGTATTAGAGTTGTTTGGAAATTAGTTCTTGGCTTAAAGTTGTTCATAAATTGACTAAAATCCCTTGAGTAAGGCGTCATATAACGCGCCCCATTCTAAATTAATTCGCCACGGTTTATTGAAATTGATGGGTATTTTGAGGCAACTGATTGGTTTATTTGACAATGATATTTTCTTTTAGGTTATTTATTATTTGTATTATTGTAATATTATTTATTTAATTATCGGCAATATTAATTTTTAGTTAAATTTGTTTACGATTTTTTTGTGGTTTAAATATTACACATTTTGAGTATTTAATTATAATCATAATAATTACGCAATTGGTATTGGAGTTTGTTTAATTTGAATAAAAGGATTTAGTTGGCTAATAATATGGAATGAGAGTTTCGAATTATTTGATATAATATACAATAAAAGATTTACAATACCATAAAAGCTGTATATTTTGAAGCAGTGATGTATTCCGATATCTTATATAGATTAGTGTAGGATGTCTTATTAATTTTCGAGGTTTTAATAAAAGTTATTAAATATGACCCATTTAAATGAGTTTCATTAACTGTATTTGTTCATTTACAAAAATGGCTCTATCTTGGATTACATCAGTATTTTTATTTTTTTCTCTGATATTTTTACAAAAAGTTTTTCTCCATTTAGTAATCTAATAAAACAAGAACCATCTGGGTTAAGTGTTGCATAATAATAATGTTTTGAAGGTTTTCCCACAACGCATGTTTTCAAAGTGCGTGACCATCATTCCTCAATAAGTACTGTACAAGTTTTATTTATTTCAATCCTTAATCAATCCTAAATTATTATTTCTTTTACTGCGTCTTTCACTGCGATGATGCCCAGATCCCGGAGGATTTTTTTTTTCCAAAATACCAAGGTGCCCCAGTGATAGTTATCAAGATTTTTGATTGTGCGCGCTGTATGATGTCTGTGTTGCTGCCATACGTCCAGATTGGCTTTAGGACTGAATTGTAGAGTAGTAACTTGTAATCTAGGCACGGCGGGGATCGTGAGTTTATGATCCAGTAGGGACTGGTTACTTTTAGTTTAAGGGCCATCTTCTTGAATTCGATATACACCAAGGTACGTTACTTATTAAGCTGGGAGGGATCTGTATACCGGTTAGTGAAAGCGGAGGGCAAGTTTGTCTATTAAGAGTAAACGTTAAATGTTTACACTTTTGTTCGTTTATTTTAATGCGCCAATCGGACAGCCACCTATCAACTTCTATGAGATGCTTAGCGAGTTGGTTTGTTGTTGCGTTGGGCATCTGGAGCGACAATGGATAGCGGTATCTGAAGTACGATGAACTGATTTGATTGCAATGCTTGTTGATTCCAACTGATTGTTGGGTACTGGTATGATGATCGAAAAAGACAATCGAGTCCAACGATGCAAACGAAAACTCAGAAATCGGTCAAGTTGCGTTTGATTTGATTCTGAGTGAAGCAATAAGATCGAGAATTGCCCTGCGAATATGTGTTTGTTTATATATGTGTAGTTTGTTTGCGAATATGTGTGTAATTTGTGTGCACAATTTTGTATGCTGTAATAGAAACAATGCGTTTAATTAACCAAAAAATATTACTTCATTCATTTCTTCATTTTTAAATTTAAATTCAATTAATGCTTAAATTTAATGAGCAAAGGTAATAATTAAAATTAATGAACAAAAGTAATGCTTAAAATATTAGGGAACACAAATTTTAAATTGCAATCACTTCTTCATTGAGATCAAAAACTTAATATTAAAAAAAAAGGTTCACGCGGGTGATGATGATTGAGTTGAATGCAAGCAGCATTCTCAATCATTCTTTGCAGCTCATACAAAACGTTTGATCGAAGAAAATCATGACGAAACAAGCAAGAGTGATTGGCACTGAATGCTCCCTTCTAACACGATGGCTTACGCTCACAATCATTTTTGTTGAGCATGTGTCACATGTCACAACTTTATGTTTACACTTTGTCACAAAAAATCCAGGTCAATGATAGGGTATGATTGAATTGTGATTGGTGCACCTCTCTGGTCCGCAGCATACAAATCATACAGACAAGATCAGAGTGCGCTTCCTTCTGGAACTCCAGCTTCGATAATGTACTCGCCCGAAGTTGCCGATTTTGCCCGAAAATTCCCTGTTGTACTCAAGTAGCTTGATTAATTTTGTGCATGAGTCTATAAAGCTAAACTCAGTCGTAGCTAAGTATACGTGGAGAAAAAAGCGTTACAGTATTCTAGCTGTTCGAAGGCTGAGCGTATTTCTGATATTACTCTGTTCACCTGCTCGATGGTTTTATGGTTTCTTTGGAAGCCACATTTTTGGGATACTATTGCAAGCTTTCAGATATGGTAATTTGCAAGTTAACAAGCATTTTTCCAACAATATAAACAACCAAGATAGTAATCTGTACGATGTCATAATTGTGTGGTTTTCCTCGTCTTCTTCAAATTTTTGGAAATAGCCAAGATTATAAATCGGCTAAAATGGAATAATTTACAGACGACCTCAAAAGCGCACTTCGGAAGTTCGATTAATAGTAGTGGTCGGTAGGTCACCACCGGGAGCCTTTTTTGGTTGTAGCTCGCTTATGACTTTTTCGATTTCGCAGGGCCGGATTAAAGGTGTAGTTGGCAGAGCTTCTGACTGAATAAGTGGTAAGAGGAATGAATTCGAGGCAGGAAGAAACTTTGGAGATTTGGAGCGAATGTTTCAGATCTGTCTTCGTCGATGCGAGCCCAGTTTCCCCAGAAGTTTCTTCAGGAGTTTCAAAAGATTTTGGCTCCCGCACCAAGTACTTCTTCCAGGGCTCTCGTGGCTTGTAGTCGGTATCCGATCCCATATTGAGCTACATAGCGAGTTCATTTTGCAATGTGGGGCAGTAAACGGTAGCGATTGAAAGGCTTCCTTTTCTTGACTGACTACCTGACTACCTCTATATACTACCTAATATATTACCTCTATAGACTACACAGTTAGTCCGAAATGTTCGAGAATCGATTTATTTGTGTTTATTAAGTTATTTTTAATTTATTATGCTAGAGGAGTTAGTAAGAAAATTAAAAAATACTAGATTTTACATTTGAAAGACAGGAAAGATATGTTATAGAGTGGAGACCCTTGTAGTTCGAACATAAGACCCAAAATGGCTCGAGTTGTGCATATGTCGAACTACAATGGCTTAAAATTAGAGGACTAAAGTTTTAAGACCTTCTATTGGGAATGTTAAAATTTAAGCGTGTTAGTAAATGCTGGCTATTTACATTCCTATTGAATAGGTGACGTAGAAAAACTATACCCAGAATTTTTCTGCGCTAAGCTAGGTAAGTTTATTAGTAGGAGTCTGCTACCACAAGGTGGAAGATGGAGATTTGCATGCCCTTGCAGAGGGTAGTATAATTGTGATCAAAAGTGTGCAACGCAGTGAAGGAGACATCTCCGACTCTATAAAGTATATATATTCTTGATCAGGATCACCTCCTGAGTTGATATGAGCATGTACGTCTGTCCGTCTGTCTGTCTGTCTGTCTGTCCGTCTGTCTGTTTCTACGCACACTAGTCTCTCATTTTTAAAGCTACCGACTTGAAACTTTGCACCCACCGTTCTTTCTTTTGCACGCACTATATAAGTCGAAACGGCCTAGATCGGCCTATTATATCCTATAGCTGCCATATAACTGACTAATCGGAAATGCTTTCACTTTGTTGTCTTTTGAGTTAGAGAGTTCGGATTCGGTTAACTATATTCTATATCTTCCATATAACTGAGCAATCGGACACAACTTGTGTTGATGACCCAACGTGTTTTTGAAGATAGCTGAAAGCTGTAACTTCGTACAGATTCTATCTTTGGTCAGTTGATCCGACCTACCAAATTTCATAACGATCGGCCGACTATATCTTATAGCTAAAAACTGTTTTTTTTAAGATGGAAGCCTCGGACTTTTTTATACCCTTGCAGAGGGTATTATAATTTTGTCCAAAAGTGTGCAACGCAGTGAAGGAGACATCTCCGACCCTATAAAGTATATATATTCTTGATCAGGATCACCTCCTGAGTTGATATGAGCATGTCCGTCTGTCCGTCTGTCCTTCTGTCCGTCTGTCCGTCTGTCTGTCTGTCTGTTTCTACGCGAACTAGTCTCTCAGTTTTAAAGCTATCAACTTGAAACTTTGCACACACCCTTCTTTTCTTTGCACGCAGTAAATAAGTCGGAACGACCGGGATCGGTCGACTATATCCTATAGCTGCCATAGAACTGATTGATCGGAAATGGTATAACTTTGGTTTTTTTAGAGTTAGAGAGTTCAAATTTGACATGAAAGCTATTTTTGGCAAAATAATACGACGTGCCGAATTTCATAAGGATCGGCCGACTATATTCTATAGCTGCCATATAACTGAACGATCGGAAATGACCCAACTTTCGTGTTTTTAAAAATAGAAAGCTGGAATTTAATACAGATTCCATTTTTGGTCAGTTGATCCAACCTACCAAATTTCATAAGGATCGGCCGACTATATCCTATAGCTGCCATATAACTGATGGATCGGAATTGACCCAACTTTTGTTTTTGAAGATAGAAAGCTGGAACTTGGTACAGATTCTAGTTTTGGTTTGGTCAGTTCATCTAACCTACCAAATTTCATTAGGATCGGCCAACTATATCCAATGTTTGCGATATATATCCGGTTTTAACTGCAAGGGTATATCAACTTCGGCTCCGACCGAAGTTAGCTTTCCTTTCTTGTTTTGTTTTGTTTTGGAATAAACTGTTTATATTATGACATTCTCATAAGGATTTGCCAACTATATCCGATTTTTGCGATATACTATATATCCGCTTTCAACTAGGTATCCGCAAGGGTCCGCCCGAAGCGCCCGAAGACTTTTTGTGTTCTTCCATCATAGTAGCTGAATATCCACGTAAAGAGGTCTGTAGAAAATCCCAGCATATTCAGTTTACTCAACAAGAGTGAGTGATTGACTGACTCAAATGCTTGGCTAAAGTCTGTGTAAATAACATCAGTTTGAAATCCCTTTCGGAAGCCATAAAATGTCGAAGAAAAACATGTAACGTTAAAATTGTTCGTCAAATTTTTTTACAATCAAAATGACAGAAAAAGAACACCTTAACACATGTATTTGCTGCATACGCCAGATCTGAAAAAAAGCCAATACAATAAGCTTAGGCGTGGCACTCTGTCAACAATTTTTTTAACAGTTGTAATTTTAAAAGCAAAAAAAATGCGTTTATATTTTTATTTATTTGTATTATTTAAATAAATAATTTTTTGTTTTAAAATAATACGAACAAAAAACATTTTCTTTTGTTTTATTAGGCAAAAATATTTAGGGTTTTTTACAACATTAATTTTTTACGATATATTAATTCGTTTGTGGTTGAGCACTTTGGTATGCAATAATATTCAGTTTTATTGGATGACTAAAACTATTCTTAATTTTTATTTTTATATATGTATGTATATGTTAAGACTTATATTTACAAAACTCTAAAAAATGTAACGTCAAATGGAAATAACAATAATGCAACAATTATCCTTAAATATTTAATATAAGTAATACATTTTAAATAAATCATATATTTTTTTTTAACGAAAAAGTTTAATTATTACAGATAATCGACATGAAAAAATTGAATTCGCCTTATGTAGAGTAGTTTATAGATGAAAAATTTTTTATTATTATTTTTATTAATACTACTTTTATTATACTATTAATATTATTGCATTTCATTTCATTTTCGAAACTACACACATTTTATTGTGGTGTGATTTTATGCCCATTCTCTACCGTCTTTGCACAGTTGCAGTTTTTGTCTTCACTACATAATATCTTTTGATTTTGTTTCTGGACGTGTTCAATGCGCGACTTATATGTGTATAGAGATTGTAGGGGCACATGTAAAAGCTCCACGATTTGCGTGAAGTCTAAAACTGTAATAATTGAATGTAAAAAATTTTATATATTTTTTTTTATCGAAAAGTTGTATTATACATACCATCGTCTGCCGTTATATGGCCATGACGTATAAGGAAGTCAATTACTACCGGCGCTGAGGTAGTTTTAAAATCTGGCGTAAAGAGGCGTTCCACACACTCCCTGGCTGGAAGCAATTCAAATGCTTGAACCTCTCCGTCTGCATTATGAGGAACAAAATCTAATGGCAGCTCCAAGTCAAATACATATTCAGTATTTGGAAAAAGACCTTGACGACTTTCAAAATAAAACGAGACACATCCAGCCGATACTAAGTTTTTTACTAAATCTTTTGGAATGGATGCTTCCTCAGCAGCTTCCTTGATTGCAGTCTCTTTAATGCCAAACCCCACTGAAAGCCCTCCACCTACCATATTATCCCACTTGCCAGGCCATGTTTCCTTTGTATTGGACCTTTGCTGAAGCCAAATGCACAGTCCCTGGGTTGGATGCCTAACATAGCCATTTATGTCGACACCGTACTTGCGCACTCCAAATAGTGGCGTAGCTGCACGTTCCATTTTCAAGAGTGCCTTGTGGTCGGATTTTACTTCAAAATACTCGTCACGCCAACCCTGTAAAGCTGGAAATAATCCATTTGAGCGAAGGTCACGTAACACCTTTTCAAGTTGTTCACTGCGTTCGTTATAATCCCGAAAAGCTGGATTGAGTTCGACTAAACCCTAAAGAAGTAAAAAAAATATTTATTTTACAAAGAATGTAAAATATTTTTACAATTAAGGGGAAATAGGGTTGTTTAATTTTTTTTCTAGAAAAAATGGCAAAATAAGTCAATGCCTGTAATATTTGTAAAGCGGCTAAAAATAAAAGTAATTTTCTGTGCCCATCATATCTCAATCATTATAGATAACGAGAAATTCAAAAATCAAAATGTTATTGTATATTGCAACATTGTAAAATAATCAAATTGCCCAGGTACCCATTGGTGGATTTTCCGAAATTGTAGTGCTAAAAATGCATCTAAGATTTGACCTTCTAAGAAGTTTTTGTGACATTAGGAATTTATTAGAATGAACAAAGAATCGAAACAAAAAAATTGTAACAACCCTACTCCTCCCTTAAACAGATTGAACTAACTGAAACAAACAAAGTTTGGTACAATTTTCTAAGTGACATACCTGTTTAGTTTGTTCGCAATCTCTTATGCAAAATACTTCAGGATATTT
Organism: Drosophila bipectinata; assembly: GCF_030179905.1. Classification (NCBI taxonomy): domain Eukaryota; kingdom Metazoa; phylum Arthropoda; class Insecta; order Diptera; family Drosophilidae; genus Drosophila; species Drosophila bipectinata. The sequence goes on along the minus strand of NC_091736.1, from coordinate 23,842,061 downwards.
TACAAGTTGTTTAAGAACATCAGATTTAATCAGACCAACTTGTTGACCCTCAACCACAAAAGGACGAGTATCGCCTTTGTTGAAACCTGTTTCGGTGATATTCAAATTTTTTTTTTATTTTTTATTATGTACCTCAAGTTTAAGTAAAACAAGAAAGAACGGCTTTAGTCGAGTTTTCCGACTATATTATACGCGGTACTCATCTTTTCTACCCACAGTTTGAGTAACCTTTAATGTTTAAACTTTAACGGTATGGATTCTCAGCAACAAATTAATGTTGCTGACAACAACAAACCTACGGCCATACTACCGATTCAAAAGGGGAATCAGACGGGTGTTTGCAATAAAACATTTTCCGAAAACATTAACAAACTGGCACTTTCATTAGATTTCTGCTTCGGGGGTGAGAGTGGCATAATTTTGATACAAACTTGATCGGCGCTGTACCACGTGTTCATACCGACAGACGGACATCGCTATATCGACTCGGTTGTTGATGGTGATCAAAAATATAAATATATGTTCTTTATGAGGTCGGAGATGATTCCTTCATTATGTTACATACATTCACACGACTACAATATACCCTTGTAGTCTACGAGTACCAGGAATAAAAAGTAAAATATAGCATACGTTTAATAATACCAGTACTATACCTTTACCAGTAATAATCTTCGTAAGGACTTTGAACTTTTTCTTTCTTTTATAGTTATTATTTTTTAAATTTTCTTTAATTGTAATATTTTTCTTTAATTTTACAATTGTAAAATTGTTTAATTTTTCATTATGTCCGGCTAATAAAATTTTAAAGTCCGTCCGGCAATTTGTCAATTTGTAATAGAATGCAATTAAAAATAACAATAATAAAGTAAATATGAAAAGTAAAAAAAAAAATTTTAATAAAAAAATAAAAGTAAATATAAACATAAGACTAAAACTTGAAACAAACGCCCAATAATGAAATCGAACTCAGAACCCCAAGAATAAGGAGCGCGCACTATCCATCTAGGCTCCCCTCGATGTTGATTTGATGATACTTAAAATTGGTTTTAACCCCTTGACGTATTTCCACGAGTCTCCCTCGTTTTCTATTCGTTTTCATGAATAACATTAGCTACATCAAACGATGTCAACTCCAGTAAATTAATAGTGGTGGAGCGTAGTTTCAATTAAACAATTTTTCAATTAACTAATTGCTAGCATGAAAAATTCCTTCCATTAAGCGGAAAAATCGAGGAGGCAGAGGAGGAAAAGATAACTGTTTACGCTTAGTGTTTTCAAAGTTATAAAACTGCTTTGTATCCTGAGTAAATTGTATCTGACAGCGGGGAAAAAAACACTGCCGTTCGTTTAAGAGGAAGTGGAAGCAGCGACATTTATTATGGACACTGCAATAACGAAACATCAATACTTGCTTATTCGCTAATTCGAAAATAGTGAAACTTCTTAATACGTATTGCCAAGCTATCCAAAGGACATAACAGTAGATGAAACATATGCACAAGTGAAGTTGCAGATTCTACTATACAATACAGCTATTAGTATTTTACAGGTACAAAAAACTGAAATTGAAAACTGTCTTAATGACAATTCTCCGTACTTATTAACATTAATTGGCGGGGCACAAAGAGTTTTCAAATTGGCTTTCAACAAAACTTTTCATGATAGATGTCTTTTTCCAAGGAGATGTTTTATTTTTTTAAAAGGAGACCCCCTACAATCCGTTGAAGAAGAATTTTATATTAAAAGTAAAATAGAGAACCTACCTACCGCCTACCGAATTTAAAATTGCCAATAAGAAATTACTCATAAATCATAGCCTTCAATTTACTATGGTATGAAATCTTTTATATGCGAAAGAATTCAAGCGGAATTTCGCGATGAAATGGGAATAATTGTTGATACGTCTAGAGACGGAGGAAAAGGAACTTGTAACGATGGAAATACTGCTGAAAATTTTTTATCACATTCGATCAGCAAATCTTATTTTCTGTCCTTTTTTCTCCAAGAATAGCTTATTATCTGATCTTCCAAGGGTCAAAGCGATTTATTCGCCAGGCCCCGATGAAGTACTGTGTGCTGTGTGCTAAGATGCAGTGCCAGGGCTCTGTGCAAACCTCTTCTTAGACTTTTTTAACTTATCTTTGGAAACCTCGATTTTTCCTCTTAAGTGGAAGGAATTTTCCATAATTCCCCTACATAAAAAAGGGGAAAAGTCCGATGCTGCCAACTACATAGGCATCTCTAAATTGCCTACAATTCCAAAGCTATTTGAAAAATTAATTACTCCTCATTTGCAACAACTTTGCTCTTCGATCATCTCTCCATGTCAGCTTGGCTTCATTAAGCGTCACACCACCACCACAAAATTAATGGAGTTCATTTGTCAGTACTGGAGTACTGGACATCCTTTGTCATAGATGGCTTTCGAAGATGTAATCTGTCTGACAGATGTTATTTACACAGACTTTATCAAAGAATTTGATACAGTTAATCACTTACTCTTGTTGAGTAAACTGAATATGCTGGGATTTTCTACAGACCTCTTAACTTGGATCTCCAGCTACTTAGATGGAAGGACACTTTTGGTCCGTGCTACATCTGGAGTCCTCAAGGAAGTCATCTTGGCCCGTTATTATTTACTCTTTTCATAAATGACTTGCCCCCTGCTTTAACGAACTCTCTAGTTCTTATGTTACTAATTGTCACTTATGTTCTAATTTGTCTTCAGTACAAACCCATCTGTGCCCAATGCAGTCTTCAGTCTAACCTTGAAAACTTTCAAAAGTGATATTTAGCTAATGATTTAATACTTAATGGATCAAAATGCAAGCTTATGTCTTTTTATCGTTCTCGCCCTCGGCAGGCTACGTATACTCTTTATGGGATTGTCTTAGAGAAATTAACTTAGTTTAATGATCTCGGCGTCCTATTAGACACTAAACTTAAATTTTTCGACGATATTTCCTCAATGGTTAATAAGGCTAAGTCCTTGGTTTCATGAAAAGGTGGTCAAAAGAATTTAACTACCTCTACATAACTAAAACCTTATTCATTTCTTTGGTCCGTCCGATACTGGAGTACGGTTCATGTGCCTGAAGTCTCCAATATGGAGTACATCAAAACCGCATAGAATCCGTACAAAAGAATTTTTTTACTTTTTTACTTAGAGGTCTGAGCTGGGATGCAAATCTTCCCCTTCCATTTGATAATAGTAGAATCTTACTAATAAACTTACCTACATAGCTTAACAAATCGTAGGACAATGCTCGGTGTAGTTTTTCTGCATAACCCTAATGGGGTTAAAGATAGCGAGCATTTACTGACACGCTTGAATTTTAACATTCCCAAATAGAAGGACTTGAAACTTTAGTCCTCTGTTCCTTAGCCATTGTAGCTCGACATATGAACAGCACGACCCTTTTAGGGTCTTATGTTTGAACTACAATGGTCTCTACTCTATAACATATTTTCCTGTCCTCTAAATGTCAGATATAGAGTTTTAAATTTTCTTCCTAACTCCTTTTAGTTTAATAAATTACAAATAGCTTAACATATACGAATAAATCGTCGTCTGGGGCTCTAAGCTTTATAATGAATACAGGAATGCTAGCTTATGCTCTAATTGATACACTTGTTGGAATATCTTACACTGCCGCAGCAGCATTAAAAATGGCGCATCCCTGGCCCGAGATAAACACTACTCTTTTGACAACATAGCCCAGGTAAAGGATGAGAACCTACCCCTTATAAAGTGGCCTCTAGGCAGCTGATTCCTGGGCGTGACTGATTGTACCGGGTAGCCGTACTCAAGACATAAATGTCGAAACAAGCTGTGACTGCTGCCCCTCAAGGACTCTGTTAAAGGCCCAGACTACAGTTGGAGGAGGATATGGAGACACGCAGCCAAGAGGAAAAGCTGATTAAAACAAGAAAGGAAAGCTAACTTCGGGCGTAGCCGAAGTTTATATACCCTTGCCGCTAAAACCGGATATGTATCGCAAACATCGGATATAGTTGGCCGATCCTTATGAAATTTGGTAGGTTGGATTAACTGACCAAAAATATAATCTGTACCAAGTTCCAGCTTTCTATCTTCAAAAACACAAAAGTTGGTTCATTTCCGATTGTTCAGTTATATGGCAGCTATAGGATATAGGCGGCCGATCCTAATGAAATTGAGTAGGTTGGATCAACTGACCAAAAATAGAATTTGTACTAAATTCCAGCTTTCTATCCTCAAAAACACGAAAGTTGGGTCATTTCCGATCGTTCAGTTATATGGCAGCTATAGGATATAGTCGGCCGATCCTTATGAAATTTGGCATGTCGTATTATTTTGCCAAAAATAGCTCTCATGTCAAATTTGAACTCTCTAACTCTAAAAAAAACCAAAGCTATACCATTTCCGATCAATCAGTTATATGGCAGCTATAGGATATAGTTGGCCGATCCTTATGAAAATATCATAATAAAACCAATTAATTACAATAAAAAATCAAGAAAAAAGTCCCAAGCTTCTATCTTGAAAAGTACCAAAGTTGGTATTTCTACCAAATTCATTTCCGATCGTTCAGTTATACTGCGTGCAAAAGAAAGAAGGTGTGTGCAAAGTTTTAAGTCGATAGCTTTAAAACTGAGAGACAAGTTCGCGTAGAAACAGACAGACAGACGGATATCAACTTAGGAGGTCATCCTGATCAAGAATATACAATATACTTTATACGTCGGAGATGTCTCCTTCACTGCGTCAAAATTATAATACCCTTTGCAAGGGCATGCAAATCTCCATCTTCCACCTTGTGGTAGCAGACTCCTACTAATAAACTTACCTAGCTTAGCGTAGAACAATTCTGGGTGTTGTTTTTTTACGTCACCTATTCAATAGGAATGTATATAGCCATCATTTACTAACACGCTTAAATTTTAACATTCCCAATAGAAGGTCTTGAAACTTTAGTCCTCTATTTTTAAGCCATTGTAGTTCGACATATGCACAACTCGAGCCATTTTGGGTCTTATGTTCTTACTACAAGGGTCTCCACTCTATAACATATCTTTCCTGTCTTTCAAATGTAAAATCTAGTATTTTTTAATTTTCTTACTAACTCCTCTAGCATAATAAATTAAAAATAACTTAATAAACACACAAACACACACTGTGGAAAATTGTACGTTTGCTTTATTCTAAACAAAATTTTGCAACATTCTTAAGAGAATGTTAAGAAGAATGTTTTGTTAAGAAACTTAAACACAGAACGCAGTCATTTTTCGAGCTCAAGCAATCATTTTTTTCTACCCCAATGGTGGGAAATTTTCATTTTTCCAATAAGAACAATTACAGAACAGTCAGACACTGAGCCAAAACTTCTATTCTAGAAACAGTTGTCAACAGTTATCAACAGCTGACGGCTATGACGTTCTTAGTCTGTCTCATGAACGTTCTCATTGGGAGAGTTTGCCCAACACTGTTCTTAAGAAGGCCTTTCACTTTGATTCCCTAACAGATTTTTTAGTTTTTCAAGCCGAAACATAAAAAATTTATGTTACAACAATGTCTCTAAATAATCGATGTTTTTATTTTTTTTGAGTTGTCATTTTACATTTAATGTTCATTTAATGTCATTTAATGTTCATGAATCAGTGTTTAAATAATTTTTAAGGCCGTTGTAAACAAATAATCTCAGCTATCAGTTTTCTATGTTTAGGTTATGAAGCCAAGCTAAAATTATATTTATATAAATTTATGTAGCTATAATTTAATCCTCAAAAAATTCTTTTAGTTTCTATTTCCAATTTTACGTTAACTATAAGCCAAGAGTTCCGAAAAAATTTAACGGTTGTCCAACAGGGACATTTTTAAATAAAAATTACAGCTTTTCCAAAAAAAAAAAAAAAGTGTATATATATGAATATATTTTTTTTTTATTTTGAATACAAGCATAAGTATTTATTTCAATAATTTTAAAACTATTATTTCAATTTTGAAAACATCGATGTTTTGGGTAAAACACATCGAAAATATCGATGTTTCCAAACATCGAAAATATCGATGTTTCCAAACATCGAAAATATCGATGTTTCCGAACATCGATGTATTTAGGTATACAATGTAAAAGACAAAAGGTATGCAAAAAAAGGCAGACTTTAATTAAATAAGGGTAACTATATTAAAAGAAATTCCAAAATTTTACAATTATTTATATTTAGTGATAATTCTGGTGATAGAATATGCGATAGGTGATAATCACCTATATAAAAATATAATATTTTTTACATAGAATTCGAAACGGATCAAGAGTTTGACAAACTGTGTTCAAATAGGACCCCAAAATCATTTATCGATGTCACACGATCTAGAACGTGATTGCCAAAAAAATACGAAACCATATGAGGTGCGCAGCAATGAAATGTCAAGCATAAATTTTATCCAGTTCAGGACACTCGATTTAGAACACTAGACCATAAATAAGTTCACCAAGTTCAATCTGCAGGTGTCTATGCAGAAAATTATCAGAAAAGGAGAAACATAATTTTATACCATCCTCGTGTTGAAGCATAAGTTATGAAAATTTGAAAATTGACATTCCTTGGACATTTTTTTTTTAGGGGGGTTACCTTTGATTATTTTCGACATAATTTAGTCCTTAGAAGAGCGCTGTTGCTTAAGTTGCTTTTGATAGCATTTTTTTGTAAAGACACCTGTAAAATCATGCCAAAGCAAAAGTAGTTCACTGATCGCAATAAAGAAAAAATTATTTTATTGGCGGAACCAAATGGGTCAAATCGGCAAATATCTGATGAAACACATTTCAATGAAAGTCTAGTGCGTCGCTTTTTAAAAAAATATCGTGAGACAGGTAAAGTAAAAAGGATAGAAGGAACAGGTAACAAAAAATGCACCACGTCACGAGAAGATCGCTTTATTATGAGGACGAGCCTGCAGGATCGTTTCAAAACTGCAGCGCAGATAAGATCAGAGATTCAGGAACAGTTTTCAAAAGATATTTCGGAGCGAACTGTTGAACGTCGGCTTAACTCCATGGGAATGCTCGCAAGGTCCCCTGTAAAAAAGCCACTTTTGAATCCGCGAATGAAAAAAAATCGTTTAAACTGGGCCAAGGACAAGAGAAATTGGACTGCTTCTGATTCGTCTAGAGTGCTAATTTCAGATGAGTACAAATTTAATCTCATTGGATCTGATGGAATCCTCAAGGTGCGCCGTAGACGTGGGGAACGTTATTCTGAAAATTGCTGCATAGCCACAATAAAGCATTCACCGTATGTTATGGTATGGGGATTCATATCCAAATATAAAACGGAATCAATTTTAATGGTTCAGGGTATGATCAATGTAGAAAAATACAAAGAAATAATATTAAGTGGAGTTGTGCCTAGCATTAAGTCATAAGAAGAACAGGAACTCATTTGTCAGGATGATTCTGCACTTTGCCATCGAGCGCGGTCTGTGAGTTACTCAGTGTCCGATTGTTACCAAAACAACTTATTCAGATAAATTTATCATTTTTCTATCTAAAGATAAAAAATTTGAAGGAAGAATTGGGCATTAAGTCCTTAGATTGGCCAGGAAACAGTCCAGACCTGAATCCAATCGAGAATGTTTGGGCCTAAATGGGTGCCAAAATAAGAAAGCGAAAGCCCAAAACTATGGGGTTTTTAAACAAATTATAGAAAAAGTATGGATACACGATATAACGAAGGAATATTTTTGTTCCATTTACGATTCTATGCCCAATAGGGTAAAATCTGTAATTAAGGCCAAAGGCAGAATTACTAAGTATTAAGCTAAATTAAAAAAATATGTCTATTGATAAATTGCCTAGATTTAAATTTTTTTTATAATTAGTACGGTATTCAATTGGAAATAAATAGTTTTTGTTGAATTTGTTCATTTTTATAACTTATATTAATTTTTTTCTTAAGAGTGCCGTAATAGTGAAAAGTCATTAAAACTAGGGTGAAACCAAAAAACATTTTTTTAATATTAAAAAGAAACTTAAACTAAAAATTGGTATGCACTTTTATTAACATACCATCAGTTAACTTATTTAAAAAAAAGTTGGGCGAATTCGCAATCATATAAAGAAACCACAGGCTCTGAAATTTAGAAATTCGTAAACCTTCAAAGTGCGGCTTTTTTTGTGGCGCTGACTGTAGGTGTTTTTTAATAACAGTCTCATTGTGCGTTTTTGATTCTGTTTTGTTTCTTTTATATAACCTAAAAGTTTTTCTAAGTTTTTTTTAATACTTTTTGTATAAACTTGACTTTTTATTTTTTAGTCTTCAAAGTTCCTTAGTAAACCACGGACACCTTAGTAAACCACTGTTCCGCCCATAGACAAAAAATAAAAAGAGTCATAACCACAAAATTTACGAAAAGTAAACAAATTGTTACTAAAATGTCCAAGCTTCTTTATGCAAACTATATTTTTCTGGAAGTCTAACGGTTCTTTCTAAAAATAGAATTAAAACTGTGAACACGTGTTTATTTTCAAAGCTTAGCTGCACGCGTTGCATCGCGTCATTTTTGTTATTCATTTTGTTATTCAGTGTATTTGTTAATATATTAAGGTATTAAACAAAGGTAAAGCTATCTGCAGAAATTTGCGGATGTGTTCATAATCAACAATATACTAACATCGTCTCTTTTTTTTCTTCAAGGTCGGATGCAGCTGTTTCGCATTGTAGTTGTATGGCAAGTTATATGGCAGCTATAAGATATAATCGGCCGATCAGTTTGACATTTGGTAGGTCGGATTAACTGACCAAGAAACTGTACAAAGTTACACGTTTCCACCTTCAAAAATACATAATTTTGGTAATTTCCAATCGTTCAGTTATATGCCATCTATAAGATATAGTCGGTGGGTCGTTTTATTTTGCCAAAAATGGCTCTTATGTAAAATTTAACTCTATTTGACGTTAAAGTAAACATTTCCGATCAATCAGTTATATGGCAGCTATATGATATAATTATCCGATCTGGCTGATTTTAACATATTTTTTTAGAATAAAAATAAAAACATATTGTGCCAAGTTTTAAGTCCCTACCTCAACTAGAAGTATTTTGGCACGCTCTCTCCATACAAGCCGGACCACTGTGCCACGGTGGTTTAGATGACGTTGTGGTAGAGTAATCTGGCCCAAAATTATTTATGGCATCAAGAACAACTTCATAAAAAGCTTCAATAGAAATTTCAATAGTATGTCACTGATACTGAAAAAAAATTCCGTCCCTTTTCCGTCACTTCTGTTGTGCTTGATCAATTTTCTCCGTAGGTTATAGAGAAGAGTCAGTAGAGACTGATGCTGAAAGCGTAGGGTGTAAAACCAAAGGGAGCGATGTCGGAAAAGTACGTTTTACAAAGGAGAAAGTATAATTTAATCATTTCATTTTCATTTTTTTGAAATCATTTGAGGTGTTGGCCTATGGACTCGTAGGAAACACATCTAGATGAGGGCCGTAGGTAAGGAAAAGTCCTCTGATAATCGAGCGGACGTTTGTGAAGGTATGCAGGCATCCGGAACAGTTGTAACACTACTTGATTGACGCATTCACAAGAACGTTTGATTTAAGATTTCCAGGTTTTTTTTTAGTATGATATGAGGCGTATTTAAGGTTAGTGAGCACATTTTTTTGCATTCTCTTTAAGGCTCCTCTCTATTTCGTACATCTTATATGTAAGACCAAAAGTGAGTCTTCGGTTAATGGTTACGCTCCGATATACATATGTGTTCCGTTTGGAAGTTCGGTCATTTCCGATTTGTCAGCTATATGGCAGCTATAGGATATAGTCAGCCAATCCCGACCGTTCCGACTTATATACTGCGTGCAAAAGAAAGAAGGGTGTACGCAAAGTTTCAAGTCGATAGATTTAAAACTGAGAGACAACTTTCCAAAAAAAAAAAAAAAAAAAAAAACAGCCGGACGGACGGACAGTCGGAAATGCTTGTATCAACAGAGGTGATCCTGATCAACAATACGAGGGTACGCTGAGAAAAAAGTCGGCCTTACAAGGAAAATACTTTTTTTTTTATTTTGTTTTTTTTTTCTCAAAATAATTTATGTCTATGTCTACGTCTAGTATGCACTTGGACCACCGATCCTCCAGTTTCCCAATACCTTCCATAAAATAAGATTTGTCCAGGTCCTCAAAATAGGCGTTTGTTTCACAGATTACCTTTTTATATGACTGAAATTTCTTACCCCAAGCCATTTTTTTAAGTTTGAAAATAAATAATAGTCACAGGGTGCTAAATCTGGAGAATAGGGTGGATGGGGTAGAATTTCGACAACGCTCTTGTGAGCGGGAGCATTTTCTTCGCCTTGTGCGGCCTTTTTTTCTTCAGCTCCGAATCAAATCGTCCCAAGAGATTCGAATAGTATTCTCCCGCAATTGTTCTGCCTTTTTCCAAATAATCCACATGAATTACACCTCGGGCATCCCAGAAATCCGTTGCCATCTTCTTGTTGGCCGACAAACCGATCTTTGCCTTTTTCGGTGCCGTTTCTCCAGTTGAATTGGAGATCCGTTTTCTCCATTGCTTTGACTGTTCCTTTCTCTCTGGTGTATGGTGATGAATTCGTCAGGTTTCGTCAACATTTACAAAACGTGGACAAAAATTTTTTTTTTTTTGCGTTAAGAAATGTTAAACTCTCCTTTGCAAAGTGCAAGCGGTTGCGTTTATTTTCCATTGTAAGCAATCGCGGCACCCATCTTGACAAAAGTTTACCCATGTAAAAAATTCGTGTAAATTCAGAAACGCAATTCAGAAACAAGTCGGAAAATTAATCACTGATTGCATTGTTGAACTTCTGTGTGCCATATAACAGCCAATTTCATTCATAACAGCCAGACTCCAGATTTAGATCAAAAGAAATAGAAATTAGTAATTGAATATCGTCAAATTAATAAAAAAAAATTACTGTCCGATAAATTTTCACTCCCAAGAAAAGAATGTTCCTTTTGAATGGACAGTTGAATGCCAAAACGCATTCCAATATTAAAAAAAAAACTCATTGAACCTACTTTGATACAATATCCCGATTTCAGCAAAGAATTTTGAATAATTACTGATGCAAGTAAGCAAGAGTGTAAAGCGTTTTTAACTGACCCCCGTAACGGACTGCAACTTTCTATTGCATATGCATCAAGAGGTTTTACGAAGGGAGAAAGCAATAAGTGTACAACTGAGCAGGAATTAGCTGCAATTCACTGGGCAATATTACATTTTCGACCTCATATTTATGGAAAACACTTTACAATCTAAACAGATAACATACCATTAATAATTCTATTTTCAATGATCATTCCGAGATCTAAACTGACACGTAAAAAGCTAGAATTAGAAGAGTATGATTTTACAGATGGATATCTAATGGGAAAATACAATAATGCAGCTGATGCGTTTTCAAGAATAACCATTGATCTACAAAACAAAAGATCTACAAAACATTACTAAATATATACAATAGACATAAAATCCGAGCGGAAAACATAGAAATACAATTGCCTACGCATGTAACCTTGTAACCATGTAAAAGATATATGTTTATTTAAACATGGCAGAAAAATTAGTGCCAGATATGAAAGCAATTTATATACGAATGGCGTCCTAGACTTCGTCAATTTTTCTAAAAGCCTGAAATGCAAGCCGGTATTAGTAAAATCAGTCAACTCAAAATGACCCAAAATTTATAATTTTAAGCAAATGGGCAATAAGATATTGAATAAATTAGGAGTAGCTCTACTCAACCCGGTGACCCTTTTAGAAAAAAAGGAGAAAGAAGCTATACTTACTTAGTTAGATAAGTTCTATGACGATCCAAAACAAGGGAGTCAAAATCAAAAGACATTACTTTTGGAAAGGTATGACTCGAAAAATTACTGAGTACATAGGAAAATATCAGAAACGCCAAAAAGCTACATTAACTAAGCACGATAGAACCCCAAAAATATAAGGTTGTCAAAAAAGTGTTGCAGTCTATTTTTATTGAATTTTCAATTGTTCATAAAGTTGCTTAAAATAATGCGATTTAAGTCATATATGCGCCGTTTTGTTTACAGACGAGTTTCCAGCGAAATGCTAACTTCATAATGCCCTTCTTATAGAAGCTCGCTTCCCTATTGGAAAAAAAACTGGGAGAGCCAATTTTCACAGGACTCTCTTGTGGCCAAGTTCTGACTAACAAGCGCGTTCGTAATGGACAAAAATAGGTGGTAATCACTTGGTGTCAGATCCGGACTATACGGTGAATGCAAAGAACCTTCCATCCGAACTCCCGGAGCTTCTGGACCACACACACCAAAGATGTGTAAAAAAAAAACCTGAAAATCGATTTTCTTTCTCAGTTCCTCAGATGTACCCCCTTAAGTCTGATAAAGGAATGGCTTACGAAAACAGTTTTTCTTTGTAAGACACTTTTTACTTCCGAATTTCGTGTTTTACTGCGAGGATGCCCTGATCCCTGTGGATAAAACATCCACGTTGCGAACATACCAAGGTGTCCCAGTGATAGTTATCAAGATTTTAGATTGCGCGCGCTGTATTATGTCTATCTTTCTGTCCCCACAGCCGGGAGCCATACGTCCAGATTGGCTTTAGTTTTTAAGTGAGTTTATAATCCAGTGGAGGCTGCTAACTTTCAGTTTAAATTGCATTTTTTTGCATTCGATGTGCTTACGCCAAGTTAGTCGTTTATCGAGGTCGACGCCATGGTACGTTACTTAGTTAGCTTGAGGGATCTGCATACCGTTTAGCTTGTGGGTGTATGTTGGCATATGCGTTTTAGTTTTGTACATGAGTCCAGCTTGAGATACGTCGAGGAAAATAGAGCTACAATATTTTCGCTGTTCTGATATTAATTAATTCTCTTGCTCGATGGTTTCTTCGGAAGCCAAATTGGTGTGCCCGGATAATATTGCAAGCTTCCAAATATGGTATTATGCGAGTTAACAAGCATTTTTTAAACAATTCAGACAAACAAGATAGAAGGCTTTTCGGTCTGTGTGATGTCGGAATTGAGTGGTATTTTCCTGGCTTCGGTATCATTATGATAATGGATTTCTTTCACTTTTTTGTGAAATAGTCAAGATTAATTAAATAGTATACAGACGACCTCAATAATTTTTTTTTTTTTTTTTTTTATTATAGCTTTGCTTTTATTTATTGAATCTACTCTTAATTTTGAGACTAACAATAAGTTGACGAATCTTAACATTAAAATTTAACTAACAGTATACTAAGACTGCATTCTGGTTGCGCGTCCCTCAGGTCGGTCGCTGGGTGGGTAGGTCATTGCGACGAAGGCGTGATTGGTTGCTCAACCTTGTTAGACCTCTCGCCAGGTGGTTAGGGTGCACCGATAGCTTGGTTAAGTACTTTACCTTCTGTTCTGCGATCGCTTCTTTGACTGGTCGAATGTTTAAGTCGCGGTGTATGTTTTCGTTGCGAACGTACCACGGTGCCCCGGTGATTGTTCTCAAGATCTTCGACTGAACTCTTTGAATTATGTCAATGTTGCTATTGCTGGCGTTCCCCCATAACTGGGAGCCGTACATCCATATAGGTTTTAGTACCGAGTTGTACAGCAGGACTTTATGTTCAAGGCTAAGAGGTGACCGAGCGTTGATAAGCCAATGAAGACCGCTGGCTTTTAGCTTTAGGTGTGTTCTTTTGGCTTCAATGTGCCGGCGCCATGTGAGTCTTCTGTCGAGATGTACTCCTAGGTATGTTACTTCGTTTGCTTGTGGGAGTAGAGTGTTGTTTAGTGTTATCGGCGGGCAGTTTTGCCTGTTCAGAGTGAACGTAACATGCTTGCATTTTAGTTCGTTCACTTTAATTCGCCAGTCTGACAGCCATTTTTCGACATCGACCATGTGATGAGCTAGCTGCGCAGTTGCTTGAATCGGGCATTTTGAGCGGCTAAGAATAGCTGTGTCATCGGCAAACGTGGATGTTGTTAGACGTGTGCTTGTCGGGATATCTGCTGTGTAGAGGACATATAATATTGGCCCTAGCACGCTGCCTTGAGGAACTCCAGCTCCAACAGTGTACTCATCGGATATAGCGGTATTGCACCTCACGACAAATTTTCTGTCGTGAAGGTAAGACTCCAAAATCTTGTGGGTGCTGTAGGGGAGCATTGTCTTGATCTTGTACATTAGACCTTCCAGCCAGACTCTATCGAATGCTTGAGAGACATCTAAAAATATGGCAGTACAGTACTCTCGTTTTTCGAACGCGTTCCGAATTTCGGATGTTATCCGGTTGACCTGCTCAATTGTTCCATGCTTTTCACGAAACCCAAATTGGTGTGACGGGATTCCTTCCTGGATTCTCAGGTATGTGTTTATCCGAGTCATTAGGCATTTTTCAAAGAGTTTAGATAGGCAAGAGAGTAGGCTTATAGGTCTATACGACGTGGGGATAGTGTGGTCTTTTCCCGGCTTTGCTATCATTATTATAATTGACTTTTTCCATCTCACTGGAAAGTGGCCAAGTTTTGCGATGGCATTAAATAGCTGGGTGAGAGTGCAAACGGCACAGTATGGGAGCTCAATGATCATTTTGGGAGTTATGAGGTCGCAGCCCGGGGATTTTTTCGGATTCAGTTGTCGTTTGATGATGTTAACGATTTCGTTTGGGCGAAACTCAATCGGCTCATGTTGAGGCTGGGGCTCATCTGATAGAGTCGGCAGAGTAAACGCATTGGTGGCAGGATTTGGTTGGAAGACATTTTTAAGGTGTTTGGCAAACGTACTGGCTCTGTCTGCGTCGCTGCGCGCCCACCCGCCTGTGGAATTTCTAATAGGCATCACGGTTTCTTTCGGTGAGCTCAGAGTTGGGTGAGCTCTCCATAGTGAGTGTTTCGTACTGTTAGTTGACAATTGCTCTATGTAGCGGTGGTGGACATACGTTTCTTCTTGCTGTAGAGCTTGATCAAGTTGACGTGAGGCATGTTTGAAGCGTTGCTTAGCAGATGGCGATCTGTGACATTGCCATTCTCGACGTAAGCGTCGCTTTTCGAGGACGAGCTGTTCGATTTGTAGATTTGTCTTCTTTTGATTGCGTTGTGTGTTTATAATTTGAGGTGTTGAAACTCGAGCTGCAGAGACGAGTACAGACTCCAGCGATTTAACAAAACTGTCTACGTTGGCTTCGTCGCTGAGGTGAGGACTCAGCTCAATGTGTGAGCTGATGTACTTCCTGTACTTAACCCAATTGGTTTTATGCGAGGTCAGATTTGATGGTTGATCCCATGTTCCTGGGTGTTGGAGTAGAGTAAAAAGGACAGGCGAGTGATCAGATGAAAGATCCGAAAGGCATTCGGCGCATATCAGATTTTTAGGAATGTTTTTGGTAATCGCAAAGTCAATTAAATCGGGAAGTATGTTGGTGTGCCAGAAGAAGCATAGTCTAGCTTGTTCTTAGCTTTGATAATTGCATTATAGAGCTGCTTTCCTTTTGGGGTCACAAGACGAGATCCCCAGTGTGTGTGCTTGGCATTGTAGTCTCCTGCTGCTATGAAGTGGTCTCCGAGTGAGTTGAAAAACTGCATAAACTCATCTTCGGCTATGGTGAAGCGTGGGGGGCAGTATACGGCAGCTAGAGTTAATTGCTTGCCAGTATTTAGGTGTATATTTATTGATGTGGCCTGTAGGTAGTTTTTTGCAAATTTCGTATGATAATGGTGCTTGATACGGCTTCTGATTAAAATTCCAGTCCCGCCGTGTGCTTTACCGTCTGGATGATTTGTTCCATAGAATGAATATCCTCGTAGTTGGAAATTGTATCTGTTCGTAAGATGTGTTTCTGAAAGCAGCATTACGTCGATTTGATTGTCTAGTAGGAATTGCGCTAACTCGAGTTTATGCTGCGAAACGCCGTTAGCGTTCCATGTAGATATTCGTAGGGAAGTCATTATTTGGATTGTTGTGAAACCAGCATTTGTATTAATAGATTTTGGTTTCGCATTAGATCTTGCATAGTTGTACGCATAAACGACATGAACTCCGTAAGGCTTTGTTGTAGACTGCATATCATTGCTTCAAAGTTACTTTTTGACTGCTCCGGAAGTTGATACTGCTGAGCCGTGTTCGGTTCTTGGTGTGCTGATTGCGGCAGTGAGCTTTTTGAGGCTGGGGTAGCCAGTCCTGATTTTAAAGCGCTTGCGTATGTGACATTTTTGTCAGAGTTTGTAAGTCCTAGTGAGGATCTGGCTGCGGTCGAGAAGAAGACTTCAGGGTTTGTCCTGGAGGCTATGAACTGATTATTTTGGGTGCGGGCAGTAAGTCCCCTCTGGTGGATGCGACTTTTCAGCTCCTTATAAACTGGGCAACCTCTATAGTTAGCAGTGTGATTTCCACCGCAGTTGCCGCACTTTTTCGAGTTTTGGTCATCTTTGCTCGCTGGGCAGTGTGCGGAGTCATGAAGCTCACCACAAACTACACAAACTGGGCGCAGTTTACAGTAAGACCTTGTATGGCCATATTCTTGGCAGTTCGCACATTGTACCGGGCCATTGCGTTTGTGCGGCTCCTCAACTGTAATTCTGCGGTGCAGCAGGAACTGAAGATTGTATATAGGGTGCACTTCGTATTTCTTGAGGGGCTTAGTTTGTGGTTCGAGTTCAACCTTAAAGAGTGGCTGCGGCTTTCTATCCCTGTTAGAGATATTGAACACTGTCTTAACGCTAAATCCCTTCTCTTGTAGCGCCTTTGTTATCTCTGCAGGCGGTACTTCGGGCTCTATGCCCTTAAGTACGACTTGCAAGCCCTTGCTGCTTTTTAGCTGATACGTATAAAAGTTCTTTTTTTTGTCGGTGAGGTATTTTGATAATACTCTGTAATTATCTTCAGACTTCGTTTGAACTTTTGTTTCCTGGATATTGCCCTTTACGAGTGGTATTATGTGAAAGTTGTCCTTGCCAATGAGCTCTATAATTTTGTTGACAAGAACGTTGGAACTTTTTTCTCGTATGTATATTGGCGGGGGCTTAGGCTTCCTTTTTTCGACTTCTGTAGATTCGGCGTCATCCTCATAGTCTGCCAAGATTTTAAAACGGTTTGAGTTCGTGGGCGTTTCTATTGCGGCTATGTTAGCATTGCCACGGGTTATTTTGCGTTGGGAGTTTAGGGGGCTCAACTTCCTTTTGATTTGGATGTAACGATCCATACCAGTCTGCACAGCCGGCTTAATATTTTCTTTGTTTTTGTTCTCTTTTTCGGGCAGCACAGCGGCTGAAGTATCAATGTTTGCGTTGCTAGCTGATGACTGTTGAACCGTAGCTGTTGTTGTTACGGTTGACGTTGTCAAAGAGGTTGCGGTGCTAGTTACTGCGCTCTTTGGCTGCAGAGACATCGATGGTAGCGAGGGGGAGCAAGAACGCGCTCTCACGCTCTCTACGTTTAAGAATTCGGCCAAGTTTGGGGTAATTGACCGTGTTTGGGATGAGCTTGCATTACTTTCGGTTGCTTTGAAAGTGAAGTAAGCGTTGTTTCTTTGTACTGAGAGCCGTCTCTCGTCTTGCTCACGTTGACGTTGTGTGCTAACGTCGTTTAGACTCATTGCAATCGAAATTGATATTGTTCGAGTTTTAAATGTTATGTTTTATATTAATTAATTAATTAATCAATATAAACATTAGCGATTTCATCGCTGAAAGCGTCTTTTCGCGTTGTTGTTGATTTACGAAACCAGTCACTGCACTTTTTGATATTGATGAATGTTTTTTTTTTTTTTTTTTTTTTTTTTCCCGGAGCACAATAAATACACGTCTGCATGCGACGACGATTCGCGAGAATAATAATGAAGTTCGACCCAGTATCTCCATATTCTTGGCAATTATTGCATTGCTCTGGACCGTTGCGTTTATGTGGCTCTTCCACAGTGATTCGATTCTCCGATGCAAAAGATATTGCAGCTTGTAAATTGGGTGGACTTCGTTCTTCTTCAACGACCTGCTTTCTGGCTCGAGCTCTACCTTGAAGAGGGGTTGTAGCTGTGTCTTTATTTAGAAATTCTAAATTTTTAATAAAAATTGAATCATAATTTTTATTTTTATTTTTTTTATAAAAATTGAAAAATAATTTTTATTCTTAATTATTATTATAAAAATTGAAAATAAGAGTTATATTTCAATTTTAGCAATAGAAATTGAAACAAAAGTTTATTGTGTTTCTGGATTCACCGTTAAAAAATGGTATATGTGTCCTTTTCCCACTCCCCACAAAGGCTTTTTTGTCGTTTAATTTTTTTGAACTCATAAGTCTTATTTTCAACCCTGTTTAGAATGTTTAAAACATGCTTCGCAGCAAAGCCTTTTGCTTTAAGGGATGTTTTTATTTCTACGACGGTAACATCTGGTTCGATTCCTTAGTACTTGCGAGCCCTTGCTGCCTTTCAGCTGGTACGTGTAGTTGGTTTTCTTAGCATTGTCCAGCATTGACACGATTTGGAAGTGCTTCTCAGTCTTTGTTTGCACGTTTGTTTAATGGATGTTCCCTTTGATAAGCGGGAAAACATTAAAGTTGTTACCGTTCCCCAATCAAGTCACCATTTGGTTGTTCGAGCTTTTCTCCCTGATATAGATTGGAGGAGGGTTGGGTTTTTTTTGCAGAGTCTTGCGCTGGTTGGTTTTCCTCAACCTTCGCCAGTAGGGCAAATCTTTTGCTACTAGATCTGCCTGGTTCTTCGTCGATCTTCTGCACGAGGTTAATTTTTGTTTTATTGCCTGCCAGATTACTCTGCGGGCTACTTTTTTTCGAGTCCGGTCAAAGGATAGTCAACATGACACAGCGAAGACGGCGAACCGGGTCCGGCAGGGCCCGGCCCAAATTGGGGGTGGCTGTTCTAAAAGCTAAAAGGTTCTAAAAGCCACCACCATGATGATATCTCCTGGCTCAAGCACCACAATGGCACCTTCAGGAGCGGCTAAGGAAGGCAATCGTTCAGCAGCTGGCAATAGCCTAAAAAAAAATTTACGTACGCGCAGAAGAAGACCTCAGGTTTTTTTTTAAAGCGTAAAATTTTTTTCAAAAGTCGTTAGATGCTTTTAGATTTTTCACGCCTTCTAAAAGTTCTACGATTAGCTGTAAACTCATAAACACACAATATGATTTTGCAAAGAGCTATACAATTCCTAGGAAGTTTACAATTTTTACAATATTTATTAAGTTTTAAAAATTGAATACTTTTATTACATACGCCGACAAAAAGTTTAGCGGCATTATAATGGATATTATGACTGTCCCACAGCGTCTACCGTCAAAATTATCTGATAAAAAGCACTGGCCCTATTTTTCAATGTTGGGCATACAAAGTACACATGGAATGACTTCGATGCAAACATGATAGATCAATATTTGTTTTCAATTTGTATGGAACCATTGAGAGTGCACAAAGGACCAACCGTTTTATGGAAAAACAATCGACCTTCTTTTACGCGATATAAATAAAAGTAAAAATATAAAAAGCCAAATATCAAAACCAACATAAGTGAGTAGCTTTAGAATTGATCACAAATTTCATATGAACATGCTGGAAGGCGAAACTTTCAGCGTCATATCAGAATCCTTTTCGCAAACAAGTGGAATCTGTAGAGCAACTCCTAAAAATATAAACGATCTGAATTTGGTGAAGAGCTTTTCTTAGGATTTGGTTTCCTCTTCCCAGTTTAAAATCGTTTAAACTGGGCCAAGGACAAGAGAAATTGGACTGCTTCTGATTCGTCTAGAGTGCTAATTTCAGATGAGTACAAATTTAATCTCATTGGATCTGATGGAATCCTCAAGGTGCGCCGTAGACGTGGGGAACGTTATTCTGAAAATTGCTGCATAGCCACAATAAAGCATTCACCGTATGTTATGGTATGGGGATTCATATCCAAATATAAAACGGAATCAATTTTAATGGTTCAGGGTATGATCAATGTAGAAAAATACAAAGAAATAATATTAAGTGGAGTTGTGCCTAGCATTAAGTCATAAGAAGAACAGGAACTCATTTGTCAGGATGATTCTGCACTTTGCCATCGAGCGCGGTCTGTGAGTTACTCAGTGTCCGATTGTTACCAAAACAACTTATTCAGATAAATTTATCATTTTTCTATCTAAAGATAAAAAATTTGAAGGAAGAATTGGGCATTAAGTCCTTAGATTGGCCAGGAAACAGTCCAGACCTGAATCCAATCGAGAATGTTTGGGCCTAAATGGGTGCCAAAATAAGAAAGCGAAAGCCCAAAACTATGGGGGATTTAAAACAAATTATAGAAAAAGTATGGATACACGATATAACGAAGGAATATTTTTGTTCCATTTACGATTCTATGCCCAATAGGGTAAAATCTGTAATTAAGGCCAAAGGCAGAATTACTAAGTATTAAGCTAAATTAAAAAAATATGTCTATTGATAAATTGCCTAGATTTAAATTTTTTTTATAATTAGTACGGTATTCAATTGGAAATAAATAGTTTTTGTTGAATTTGTTCATTTTTATAACTTATATTAATTTTTTTCTTAAGAGTGCCGTAATAGTGAAAAGTCATTAAAACTAGGGTGAAACCAAAAAACATTTTTTTAATATTAAAAAGAAACTTAAACTAAAAATTGGTATGCACTTTTATTAACATACCATCAGTTAACTTATTTAAAAAAAAGTTGGGCGAATTCGCAATCATATAAAGAAACCACAGGCTCTGAAATTTAGAAATTCGTAAACCTTCAAAGTGCGGCTTTTTTTGTGGCGCTGACTGTAGGTGTTTTTTAATAACAGTCTCATTGTGCGTTTTTGATTCTGTTTTGTTTCTTTTATATAACCTAAAAGTTTTTCTAAGTTTTTTTTAATACTTTTTGTATAAACTTGACTTTTTATTTTTTAGTCTTCAAAGTTCCTTAGTAAACCACGGACACCTTAGTAAACCACTGTTCCGCCCATAGACAAAAAATAAAAAGAGTCATAACCACAAAATTTACGAAAAGTAAACAAATTGTTACTAAAATGTCCAAGCTTCTTTATGCAAACTATATTTTTCTGGAAGTCTAACGGTTCTTTCTAAAAATAGAATTAAAACTGTGAACACGTGTTTATTTTCAAAGCTTAGCTGCACGCGTTGCATCGCGTCATTTTTGTTATTCATTTTGTTATTCAGTGTATTTGTTAATATATTAAGGTATTAAACAAAGGTAAAGCTATCTGCAGAAATTTGCGGATGTGTTCATAATCAACAATATACTAACATCGTCTCTTTTTTTTCTTCAAGGTCGGATGCAGCTGTTTCGCATTGTAGTTGTATGGCAAGTTATATGGCAGCTATAAGATATAATCGGCCGATCAGTTTGACATTTGGTAGGTCGGATTAACTGACCAAGAAACTGTACAAAGTTACACGTTTCCACCTTCAAAAATACATAATTTTGGTAATTTCCAATCGTTCAGTTATATGCCATCTATAAGATATAGTCGGTGGGTCGTTTTATTTTGCCAAAAATGGCTCTTATGTAAAATTTAACTCTATTTGACGTTAAAGTAAACATTTCCGATCAATCAGTTATATGGCAGCTATATGATATAATTATCCGATCTGGCTGATTTTAACATATTTTTTTAGAATAAAAATAAAAACATATTGTGCCAAGTTTTAAGTCCCTACCTCAACTAGAAGTATTTTGGCACGCTCTCTCCATACAAGCCGGACCACTGTGCCACGGTGGTTTAGATGACGTTGTGGTAGAGTAATCTGGCCCAAAATTATTTATGGCATCAAGAACAACTTCATAAAAAGCTTCAATAGAAATTTCAATAGTATGTCACTGATACTGAAAAAAAATTCCGTCCCTTTTCCGTCACTTCTGTTGTGCTTGATCAATTTTCTCCGTAGGTTATAGAGAAGAGTCAGTAGAGACTGATGCTGAAAGCGTAGGGTGTAAAACCAAAGGGAGCGATGTCGGAAAAGTACGTTTTACAAAGGAGAAAGTATAATTTAATCATTTCATTTTCATTTTTTTGAAATCATTTGAGGTGTTGGCCTATGGACTCGTAGGAAACACATCTAGATGAGGGCCGTAGGTAAGGAAAAGTCCTCTGATAATCGAGCGGACGTTTGTGAAGGTATGCAGGCATCCGGAACAGTTGTAACACTACTTGATTGACGCATTCACAAGAACGTTTGATTTAAGATTTCCAGGTTTTTTTTTAGTATGATATGAGGCGTATTTAAGGTTAGTGAGCACATTTTTTTGCATTCTCTTTAAGGCTCCTCTCTATTTCGTACATCTTATATGTAAGACCAAAAGTGAGTCTTCGGTTAATGGTTACGCTCCGATATACATATGTGTTCCGTTTGGAAGTTCGGTCATTTCCGATTTGTCAGCTATATGGCAGCTATAGGATATAGTCAGCCAATCCCGACCGTTCCGACTTATATACTGCGTGCAAAAGAAAGAAGGGTGTACGCAAAGTTTCAAGTCGATAGATTTAAAACTGAGAGACAACTTTCCAAAAAAAAAAAAAAAAAAAAAACAGCCGGACGGACGGACAGTCGGAAATGCTTGTATCAACAGAGGTGATCCTGATCAACAATACGAGGGTACGCTGAGAAAAAAGTCGGCCTTACAAGGAAAATACTTTTTTTTTTATTTTGTTTTTTTTTTCTCAAAATAATTTATGTCTATGTCTACGTCTAGTATGCACTTGGACCACCGATCCTCCAGTTTCCCAATACCTTCCATAAAATAAGATTTGTCCAGGTCCTCAAAATAGGCGTTTGTTTCACAGATTACCTTTTTATATGACTGAAATTTCTTACCCCAAGCCATTTTTTTAAGTTTGAAAATAAATAATAGTCACAGGGTGCTAAATCTGGAGAATAGGGTGGATGGGGTAGAATTTCGACAACGCTCTTGTGAGCGGGAGCATTTTCTTCGCCTTGTGCGGCCTTTTTTTCTTCAGCTCCGAATCAAATCGTCCCAAGAGATTCGAATAGTATTCTCCCGCAATTGTTCTGCCTTTTTCCAAATAATCCACATGAATTACACCTCGGGCATCCCAGAAATCCGTTGCCATCTTCTTGTTGGCCGACAAACCGATCTTTGCCTTTTTCGGTGCCGTTTCTCCAGTTGAATTGGAGATCCGTTTTCTCCATTGCTTTGACTGTTCCTTTCTCTCTGGTGTATGGTGATGAATTCGTCAGGTTTCGTCAACATTTACAAAACGTGGACAAAAATTTTTTTTTTTTTGCGTTAAGAAATGTTAAACTCTCCTTTGCAAAGTGCAAGCGGTTGCGTTTATTTTCCATTGTAAGCAATCGCGGCACCCATCTTGACAAAAGTTTACCCATGTAAAAAATTCGTGTAAATTCAGAAACGCAATTCAGAAACAAGTCGGAAAATTAATCACTGATTGCATTGTTGAACTTCTGTGTGCCATATAACAGCCAATTTCATTCATAACAGCCAGACTCCAGATTTAGATCAAAAGAAATAGAAATTAGTAATTGAATATCGTCAAATTAATAAAAAAAAATTACTGTCCGATAAATTTTCACTCCCAAGAAAAGAATGTTCCTTTTGAATGGACAGTTGAATGCCAAAACGCATTCCAATATTAAAAAAAAAACTCATTGAACCTACTTTGATACAATATCCCGATTTCAGCAAAGAATTTTGAATAATTACTGATGCAAGTAAGCAAGAGTGTAAAGCGTTTTTAACTGACCCCCGTAACGGACTGCAACTTTCTATTGCATATGCATCAAGAGGTTTTACGAAGGGAGAAAGCAATAAGTGTACAACTGAGCAGGAATTAGCTGCAATTCACTGGGCAATATTACATTTTCGACCTCATATTTATGGAAAACACTTTACAATCTAAACAGATAACATACCATTAATAATTCTATTTTCAATGATCATTCCGAGATCTAAACTGACACGTAAAAAGCTAGAATTAGAAGAGTATGATTTTACAGATGGATATCTAATGGGAAAATACAATAATGCAGCTGATGCGTTTTCAAGAATAACCATTGATCTACAAAACAAAAGATCTACAAAACATTACTAAATATATACAATAGACATAAAATCCGAGCGGAAAACATAGAAATACAATTGCCTACGCATGTAACCTTGTAACCATGTAAAAGATATATGTTTATTTAAACATGGCAGAAAAATTAGTGCCAGATATGAAAGCAATTTATATACGAATGGCGTCCTAGACTTCGTCAATTTTTCTAAAAGCCTGAAATGCAAGCCGGTATTAGTAAAATCAGTCAACTCAAAATGACCCAAAATTTATAATTTTAAGCAAATGGGCAATAAGATATTGAATAAATTAGGAGTAGCTCTACTCAACCCGGTGACCCTTTTAGAAAAAAAGGAGAAAGAAGCTATACTTACTTAGTTAGATAAGTTCTATGACGATCCAAAACAAGGGAGTCAAAATCAAAAGACATTACTTTTGGAAAGGTATGACTCGAAAAATTACTGAGTACATAGGAAAATATCAGAAACGCCAAAAAGCTACATTAACTAAGCACGATAGAACCCCAAAAATATAAGGTTGTCAAAAAAGTGTTGCAGTCTATTTTTATTGAATTTTCAATTGTTCATAAAGTTGCTTAAAATAATGCGATTTAAGTCATATATGCGCCGTTTTGTTTACAGACGAGTTTCCAGCGAAATGCTAACTTCATAATGCCCTTCTTATAGAAGCTCGCTTCCCTATTGGAAAAAAAACTGGGAGAGCCAATTTTCACAGGACTCTCTTGTGGCCAAGTTCTGACTAACAAGCGCGTTCGTAATGGACAAAAATAGGTGGTAATCACTTGGTGTCAGATCCGGACTATACGGTGAATGCAAAGAACCTTCCATCCGAACTCCCGGAGCTTCTGGACCACACACACCAAAGATGTGTAAAAAAAAAACCTGAAAATCGATTTTCTTTCTCAGTTCCTCAGATGTACCCCCTTAAGTCTGATAAAGGAATGGCTTACGAAAACAGTTTTTCTTTGTAAGACACTTTTTACTTCCGAATTTCGTGTTTTACTGCGAGGATGCCCTGATCCCTGTGGATAAAACATCCACGTTGCGAACATACCAAGGTGTCCCAGTGATAGTTATCAAGATTTTAGATTGCGCGCGCTGTATTATGTCTATCTTTCTGTCCCCACAGCCGGGAGCCATACGTCCAGATTGGCTTTAGTTTTTAAGTGAGTTTATAATCCAGTGGAGGCTGCTAACTTTCAGTTTAAATTGCATTTTTTTGCATTCGATGTGCTTACGCCAAGTTAGTCGTTTATCGAGGTCGACGCCATGGTACGTTACTTAGTTAGCTTGAGGGATCTGCATACCGTTTAGCTTGTGGGTGTATGTTGGCATATGCGTTTTAGTTTTGTACATGAGTCCAGCTTGAGATACGTCGAGGAAAATAGAGCTACAATATTTTCGCTGTTCTGATATTAATTAATTCTCTTGCTCGATGGTTTCTTCGGAAGCCAAATTGGTGTGCCCGGATAATATTGCAAGCTTCCAAATATGGTATTATGCGAGTTAACAAGCATTTTTTAAACAATTCAGACAAACAAGATAGAAGGCTTTTCGGTCTGTGTGATGTCGGAATTGAGTGGTATTTTCCTGGCTTCGGTATCATTATGATAATGGATTTCTTTCACTTTTTTGTGAAATAGTCAAGATTAATTAAATAGTATACAGACGACCTCAATAATTTTTTTTTTTTTTTTTTTTATTATAGCTTTGCTTTTATTTATTGAATCTACTCTTAATTTTGAGACTAACAATAAGTTGACGAATCTTAACATTAAAATTTAACTAACAGTATACTAAGACTGCATTCTGGTTGCGCGTCCCTCAGGTCGGTCGCTGGGTGGGTAGGTCATTGCGACGAAGGCGTGATTGGTTGCTCAACCTTGTTAGACCTCTCGCCAGGTGGTTAGGGTGCACCGATAGCTTGGTTAAGTACTTTACCTTCTGTTCTGCGATCGCTTCTTTGACTGGTCGAATGTTTAAGTCGCGGTGTATGTTTTCGTTGCGAACGTACCACGGTGCCCCGGTGATTGTTCTCAAGATCTTCGACTGAACTCTTTGAATTATGTCAATGTTGCTATTGCTGGCGTTCCCCCATAACTGGGAGCCGTACATCCATATAGGTTTTAGTACCGAGTTGTACAGCAGGACTTTATGTTCAAGGCTAAGAGGTGACCGAGCGTTGATAAGCCAATGAAGACCGCTGGCTTTTAGCTTTAGGTGTGTTCTTTTGGCTTCAATGTGCCGGCGCCATGTGAGTCTTCTGTCGAGATGTACTCCTAGGTATGTTACTTCGTTTGCTTGTGGGAGTAGAGTGTTGTTTAGTGTTATCGGCGGGCAGTTTTGCCTGTTCAGAGTGAACGTAACATGCTTGCATTTTAGTTCGTTCACTTTAATTCGCCAGTCTGACAGCCATTTTTCGACATCGACCATGTGATGAGCTAGCTGCGCAGTTGCTTGAATCGGGCATTTTGAGCGGCTAAGAATAGCTGTGTCATCGGCAAACGTGGATGTTGTTAGACGTGTGCTTGTCGGGATATCTGCTGTGTAGAGGACATATAATATTGGCCCTAGCACGCTGCCTTGAGGAACTCCAGCTCCAACAGTGTACTCATCGGATATAGCGGTATTGCACCTCACGACAAATTTTCTGTCGTGAAGGTAAGACTCCAAAATCTTGTGGGTGCTGTAGGGGAGCATTGTCTTGATCTTGTACATTAGACCTTCCAGCCAGACTCTATCGAATGCTTGAGAGACATCTAAAAATATGGCAGTACAGTACTCTCGTTTTTCGAACGCGTTCCGAATTTCGGATGTTATCCGGTTGACCTGCTCAATTGTTCCATGCTTTTCACGAAACCCAAATTGGTGTGACGGGATTCCTTCCTGGATTCTCAGGTATGTGTTTATCCGAGTCATTAGGCATTTTTCAAAGAGTTTAGATAGGCAAGAGAGTAGGCTTATAGGTCTATACGACGTGGGGATAGTGTGGTCTTTTCCCGGCTTTGCTATCATTATTATAATTGACTTTTTCCATCTCACTGGAAAGTGGCCAAGTTTTGCGATGGCATTAAATAGCTGGGTGAGAGTGCAAACGGCACAGTATGGGAGCTCAATGATCATTTTGGGAGTTATGAGGTCGCAGCCCGGGGATTTTTTCGGATTCAGTTGTCGTTTGATGATGTTAACGATTTCGTTTGGGCGAAACTCAATCGGCTCATGTTGAGGCTGGGGCTCATCTGATAGAGTCGGCAGAGTAAACGCATTGGTGGCAGGATTTGGTTGGAAGACATTTTTAAGGTGTTTGGCAAACGTACTGGCTCTGTCTGCGTCGCTGCGCGCCCACCCGCCTGTGGAATTTCTAATAGGCATCACGGTTTCTTTCGGTGAGCTCAGAGTTGGGTGAGCTCTCCATAGTGAGTGTTTCGTACTGTTAGTTGACAATTGCTCTATGTAGCGGTGGTGGACATACGTTTCTTCTTGCTGTAGAGCTTGATCAAGTTGACGTGAGGCATGTTTGAAGCGTTGCTTAGCAGATGGCGATCTGTGACATTGCCATTCTCGACGTAAGCGTCGCTTTTCGAGGACGAGCTGTTCGATTTGTAGATTTGTCTTCTTTTGATTGCGTTGTGTGTTTATAATTTGAGGTGTTGAAACTCGAGCTGCAGAGACGAGTACAGACTCCAGCGATTTAACAAAACTGTCTACGTTGGCTTCGTCGCTGAGGTGAGGACTCAGCTCAATGTGTGAGCTGATGTACTTCCTGTACTTAACCCAATTGGTTTTATGCGAGGTCAGATTTGATGGTTGATCCCATGTTCCTGGGTGTTGGAGTAGAGTAAAAAGGACAGGCGAGTGATCAGATGAAAGATCCGAAAGGCATTCGGCGCATATCAGATTTTTAGGAATGTTTTTGGTAATCGCAAAGTCAATTAAATCGGGAAGTTTCTTTGGGTCTGCCGGCCAGTATGTTGGTGTGCCAGAAGAAGCATAGTCTAGCTTGTTCTTAGCTTTGATAATTGCATTATAGAGCTGCTTTCCTTTTGGGGTCACAAGACGAGATCCCCAGTGTGTGTGCTTGGCATTGTAGTCTCCTGCTGCTATGAAGTGGTCTCCGAGTGAGTTGAAAAACTGCATAAACTCATCTTCGGCTATGGTGAAGCGTGGGGGGCAGTATACGGCAGCTAGAGTTAATTGCTTGCCAGTATTTAGGTGTATATTTATTGATGTGGCCTGTAGGTAGTTTTTTGCAAATTTCGTATGATAATGGTGCTTGATACGGCTTCTGATTAAAATTCCAGTCCCGCCGTGTGCTTTACCGTCTGGATGATTTGTTCCATAGAATGAATATCCTCGTAGTTGGAAATTGTATCTGTTCGTAAGATGTGTTTCTGAAAGCAGCATTACGTCGATTTGATTGTCTAGTAGGAATTGCGCTAACTCGAGTTTATGCTGCGAAACGCCGTTAGCGTTCCATGTAGATATTCGTAGGGAAGTCATTATTTGGATTGTTGTGAAACCAGCATTTGTATTAATAGATTTTGGTTTCGCATTAGATCTTGCATAGTTGTACGCATAAACGACATGAACTCCGTAAGGCTTTGTTGTAGACTGCATATCATTGCTTCAAAGTTACTTTTTGACTGCTCCGGAAGTTGATACTGCTGAGCCGTGTTCGGTTCTTGGTGTGCTGATTGCGGCAGTGAGCTTTTTGAGGCTGGGGTAGCCAGTCCTGATTTTAAAGCGCTTGCGTATGTGACATTTTTGTCAGAGTTTGTAAGTCCTAGTGAGGATCTGGCTGCGGTCGAGAAGAAGACTTCAGGGTTTGTCCTGGAGGCTATGAACTGATTATTTTGGGTGCGGGCAGTAAGTCCCCTCTGGTGGATGCGACTTTTCAGCTCCTTATAAACTGGGCAACCTCTATAGTTAGCAGTGTGATTTCCACCGCAGTTGCCGCACTTTTTCGAGTTTTGGTCATCTTTGCTCGCTGGGCAGTGTGCGGAGTCATGAAGCTCACCACAAACTACACAAACTGGGCGCAGTTTACAGTAAGACCTTGTATGGCCATATTCTTGGCAGTTCGCACATTGTACCGGGCCATTGCGTTTGTGCGGCTCCTCAACTGTAATTCTGCGGTGCAGCAGGAACTGAAGATTGTATATAGGGTGCACTTCGTATTTCTTGAGGGGCTTAGTTTGTGGTTCGAGTTCAACCTTAAAGAGTGGCTGCGGCTTTCTATCCCTGTTAGAGATATTGAACACTGTCTTAACGCTAAATCCCTTCTCTTGTAGCGCCTTTGTTATCTCTGCAGGCGGTACTTCGGGCTCTATGCCCTTAAGTACGACTTGCAAGCCCTTGCTGCTTTTTAGCTGATACGTATAAAAGTTCTTTTTTTTGTCGGTGAGGTATTTTGATAATACTCTGTAATTATCTTCAGACTTCGTTTGAACTTTTGTTTCCTGGATATTGCCCTTTACGAGTGGTATTATGTGAAAGTTGTCCTTGCCAATGAGCTCTATAATTTTGTTGACAAGAACGTTGGAACTTTTTTCTCGTATGTATATTGGCGGGGGCTTAGGCTTCCTTTTTTCGACTTCTGTAGATTCGGCGTCATCCTCATAGTCTGCCAAGATTTTAAAACGGTTTGAGTTCGTGGGCGTTTCTATTGCGGCTATGTTAGCATTGCCACGGGTTATTTTGCGTTGGGAGTTTAGGGGGCTCAACTTCCTTTTGATTTGGATGTAACGATCCATACCAGTCTGCACAGCCGGCTTAATATTTTCTTTGTTTTTGTTCTCTTTTTCGGGCAGCACAGCGGCTGAAGTATCAATGTTTGCGTTGCTAGCTGATGACTGTTGAACCGTAGCTGTTGTTGTTACGGTTGACGTTGTCAAAGAGGTTGCGGTGCTAGTTACTGCGCTCTTTGGCTGCAGAGACATCGATGGTAGCGAGGGGGAGCAAGAACGCGCTCTCACGCTCTCTACGTTTAAGAATTCGGCCAAGTTTGGGGTAATTGACCGTGTTTGGGATGAGCTTGCATTACTTTCGGTTGCTTTGAAAGTGAAGTAAGCGTTGTTTCTTTGTACTGAGAGCCGTCTCTCGTCTTGCTCACGTTGACGTTGTGTGCTAACGTCGTTTAGACTCATTGCAATCGAAATTGATATTGTTCGAGTTTTAAATGTTATGTTTTATATTAATTAATTAATTAATCAATATAAACATTAGCGATTTCATCGCTGAAAGCGTCTTTTCGCGTTGTTGTTGATTTACGAAACCAGTCACTGCACTTTTTGATATTGATGAATGTTTTTTTTTTTTTTTTTTTTTTTTCCCGGAGCACAATAAATACACGTCTGCATGCGACGACGATTCGCGAGAATAATAATGAAGTTCGACCCAGTATCTCCATATTCTTGGCAATTATTGCATTGCTCTGGACCGTTGCGTTTATGTGGCTCTTCCACAGTGATTCGATTCTCCGATGCAAAAGATATTGCAGCTTGTAAATTGGGTGGACTTCGTTCTTCTTCAACGACCTGCTTTCTGGCTCGAGCTCTACCTTGAAGAGGGGTTGTAGCTGTGTCTTTATTTAGAAATTCTAAATTTTTAATAAAAATTGAATCATAATTTTTATTTTTATTTTTTTTATAAAAATTGAAAAATAATTTTTATTCTTAATTATTATTATAAAAATTGAAAATAAGAGTTATATTTCAATTTTAGCAATAGAAATTGAAACAAAAGTTTATTGTGTTTCTGGATTCACCGTTAAAAAATGGTATATGTGTCCTTTTCCCACTCCCCACAAAGGCTTTTTTGTCGTTTAATTTTTTTGAACTCATAAGTCTTATTTTCAACCCTGTTTAGAATGTTTAAAACATGCTTCGCAGCAAAGCCTTTTGCTTTAAGGGATGTTTTTATTTCTACGACGGTAACATCTGGTTCGATTCCTTAGTACTTGCGAGCCCTTGCTGCCTTTCAGCTGGTACGTGTAGTTGGTTTTCTTAGCATTGTCCAGCATTGACACGATTTGGAAGTGCTTCTCAGTCTTTGTTTGCACGTTTGTTTAATGGATGTTCCCTTTGATAAGCGGGAAAACATTAAAGTTGTTACCGTTCCCCAATCAAGTCACCATTTGGTTGTTCGAGCTTTTCTCCCTGATATAGATTGGAGGAGGGTTGGGTTTTTTTTGCAGAGTCTTGCGCTGGTTGGTTTTCCTCAACCTTCGCCAGTAGGGCAAATCTTTTGCTACTAGATCTGCCTGGTTCTTCGTCGATCTTCTGCACGAGGTTAATTTTTGTTTTATTGCCTGCCAGATTACTCTGCGGGCTACTTTTTTTCGAGTCCGGTCAAAGGATAGTCAACATGACACAGCGAAGACGGCGAACCGGGTCCGGCAGGGCCCGGCCCAAATTGGGGGTGGCTGTTCTAAAAGCTAAAAGGTTCTAAAAGCCACCACCATGATGATATCTCCTGGCTCAAGCACCACAATGGCACCTTCAGGAGCGGCTAAGGAAGGCAATCGTTCAGCAGCTGGCAATAGCCTAAAAAAAAATTTACGTACGCGCAGAAGAAGACCTCAGGTTTTTTTTTAAAGCGTAAAATTTTTTTCAAAAGTCGTTAGATGCTTTTAGATTTTTCACGCCTTCTAAAAGTTCTACGATTAGCTGTAAACTCATAAACACACAATATGATTTTGCAAAGAGCTATACAATTCCTAGGAAGTTTACAATTTTTACAATATTTATTAAGTTTTAAAAATTGAATACTTTTATTACATACGCCGACAAAAAGTTTAGCGGCATTATAATGGATATTATGACTGTCCCACAGCGTCTACCGTCAAAATTATCTGATAAAAAGCACTGGCCCTATTTTTCAATGTTGGGCATACAAAGTACACATGGAATGACTTCGATGCAAACATGATAGATCAATATTTGTTTTCAATTTGTATGGAACCATTGAGAGTGCACAAAGGACCAACCGTTTTATGGAAAAACAATCGACCTTCTTTTACGCGATATAAATAAAAGTAAAAATATAAAAAGCCAAATATCAAAACCAACATAAGTGAGTAGCTTTAGAATTGATCACAAATTTCATATGAACATGCTGGAAGGCGAAACTTTCAGCGTCATATCAGAATCCTTTTCGCAAACAAGTGGAATCTGTAGAGCAACTCCTAAAAATATAAACGATCTGAATTTGGTGAAGAGCTTTTCTTAGGATTTGGTTTCCTCTTCGCAAACATGTGGAATCTGTAGCGCAACTCCTAAAAATATAAACGAACTGAATGTAGTGAAGAGCTTTTCTTGGGATTAGGGAATCTGGAATAAAATTGCTATATAAAAGTGGCAAGCTCGTGGTGCCAAGAATGGAATGTGGACAAGAATGTCGTTAAAGAAAATACAAGAATTATTCAGCAAAAGCTAAGAGAAGAAATGAACAACCAAATTTGAATACTCGTATAACAGGAGTAAGCTATAATGGCTTATTGCCACGAAATATATACGGAGGCATTCGAATCTTACGCATTGGAAATCACCGAAGTGTTTGTGAAAGCATATCCCTGGTTTTACATTCCATCTTCTGTTCACAGAATTCAAATTCATGGCGCAGACATTATAAGCCAAAGATTTCCGAAATATACGAGAGAAATTCAGGAAAAAATTCCATTGGTTTCTTCCGACCCTTTGATATCTTCATTGTCAAATGAGTATCAAATTTCCTCTGCAAAAACGATTATTATAGGTGATGATGTTAAGAGCTTGCTTTTAATGAAGCATTTGGAGATGGCTTTCTCTGATTTCAAATAATATTCTACTCTGGACAATTTTGATTTATGTTTAGTTAAATTAAAAAGTGAAAAACAAAATTTTTAAAATTATACTATAATAAACCAAAATGTAGAAATTTTTTTGTTTTTAAAAATGATTTCTATGATTTTTCTCTAAGCAGTGAAAAACAAACCGACCTAAAATATATAATTTAATTTACGTGCGCAGGGAAAATTCTTAGAAGCCACGAGCGGGGAAAACGGCAAAACAGTCAAGAACGCAGCCAAAAACGTGATCCCAAAAGATCTCCTTCGCGGAAATAGGCAAAAGCCGCATCCTCTAGGCGTTATCGACCGCGTCAGCCACGATGTGCTTCGAAATCTTAGCCAGGGAACCGGAAATAGGCAAAAGCCGCATCCTCTAGCCGTTATCGACCGCGTTAACCACGAAGCGCTTCGAAATCCTAGCCAGGATACCGGGCCCCGCACGCGTCTGCAAAGACGTAGGATGGTTCCAGGGGAGCGTCAAGGTTGTGGCCTGCGACTGTTCTCCAGGCGGTTCTCATAATAAACAAGAAGTCGCTAGGTCCCATAGAGGGACCCTCTCGAGGGTAGCTAAACTTCGGCTTCAGCTCTGTTAGCATAAAGGTGTACAGGTCCGACTCCGGGGGCGACCCAACTTCGAAAAAGATCCTAGAGGAACTGACCGCCGAGATCGACGCCTCAAATACGAAGGATGGCTACAACGCTGACGCCTCTTTGTTCAGCTACATGGCAGCAGGTTGAATGGATAACGATGACATCTCCGACGACGAAGAGGCAGATAAAGGCAGCCTCGACTGCTCTCTTGCTCCATCTGCCCGAGGATGAAGCCGATATCGCCCTGGTCCAGTAACCCTGGTTGGTAGGGTGAAGGGTCTCGGAACTAGGGACCAAGGACCAAGGAATTAGCGACGAAAGGCCCGAACCCCCAGACGAGCTGTGATAGAGTGACAAGCTAGTCACGAGACAAGCTAGTCTCAACACTGTAAAAGCTCAAAGCCAGAAATTTTCCAAAACCCCAAAAAAATTAGTTTTTATAGCCTTGCAGAGGGTATTATAATTTTGGTCAAAAGTGTGCAACACAGTGAAGGTGACATCTCTGACCCTATAAATATATATTCTTGATCAGGATCACCTCCTGAGTTGATATAAGGTCTGTCCGTCTGTCTGTTTCTGCGCAAACTAGTCTCTCAGTTTTAAAGCTATCGACTTGAAACTTGGTACACACCCTTCTTTCCTTTGCACGCAGTATATAAGTCGGAGCGGCCCGGATCGGCCGACTATATCCTATAGCTGCCATATAACAGATTGATCGGAAATGGTATAACTTTTGTGTTTTTAGAGTTAGAGTTCGGATTTTGACCGAACCTACCAAATTTCATAAGGATCCGCCCGAAGTTAGCTTTCCTTTTTTGTTTATTTCGTTTTTGTTAATTTAAAAGTTTGAATGGGCACCAAAATAGTGTATTTTTATTTAAAAAGAAAGCTTTTCTAGCAACAGTTTTTAAACAAACGAAAAACTACGCTTCCCTCTCTATATTTTCATATGGAGAATATTTGTGCATTTCTGCTGCACAATTTCCGACCCTAAGCACTCGGAAATAGTGCAGCAGATCTAGGCTTTCATCTATGTTTCGTTTTCAGTTTAGCATCCTTTCTAGTTCAGTGTGGGTCAAACTCATTTTCCATATCATAGTACTGTACGGAGTCCTGATATGGTTGCCAGCTCTCAAAAAAGAAACCACCTTAAAGTTGTTGGAAAAAAATCAGAGGCACCACTTTAGGCGACCTAATCCAAAACTAGCTGCTATGTTGTTGGAAAAAAATCAGAGGCACCACTTTAGGCGACCTAATCCAAAACTAGCTGCCACATCTAAATTCCTATCAGCACCGACTACTACTTTAAGGTGGCACAGCACAGAAAGCACAGAAAATTACACTTAAAACTCCTTTCAGCACATTATTTCCGAAATGCTGTTGTCGATGCTGTATGGAGAAGGCAACCAAAATTATTTATAGTAGAGATAGAGACTGGATTTCTATTTTCTAAAAAGATAAAAATCTGACTTTCAAATGTAGGAAACATATTTTTAAGTGAAACTGTTAAATCAATTTATTTATGAAATTTTATGAAAATTTAACAATTAGGGATTACAAAATTATCAAAAAACAAGAAAGCAAAGCTAACTTCGGGCGGAGCCAGATTGATATACCCTTGCAGTTAAAACCGGATATATATCGCAAACATCGGACATAGTTGGCCGATACTTATGATTACATCATGATAAAACCAATTAATTACAATAAAACATCTAAAAAAATGTCCCAAGCTTCTATCTTCAAAAATACAAAAGTTGATATTTCTACCAAATACCATTTCCGATCGTTCAGTTACATGGCAGCTATAAGATATAGTCGGCCGATCGTTATGAAATTTGGTAGGTCGGATTAACTGACCAAGAATATAATCTGTACCAAGTTTCAGCTTTCTTTCTTCAAAAACACGAAAGTTGGATCGTTTTCGATCGTTCAGTCATATGGCAGCTATAAGATATAGTCGACCGATCCTTATGAAATTTGGCATGTCGTAATGTTTTGCCAAAAATAATGTTTTGCTCTCGTGTCAAATTTAAACTCTCTAACTCTAAAAACACTAAAGTTATACCATTTCGGATCAATCCGTTGTATGACAGCTATAGGATATAGTCGGCCGATCCGAGTTCCGACTTATATACTGCGTGCAAAGGAAAGAAAGGTGTGTGCAAAGTTTCAAGACGATAGCTTTAAAACTGAGAGACTAGTTCGCGTAGAAACGGACAGACAGACAGACAGACGGACAGACGGACAGACGGACATGCTCATATCAATTCAGGAGGTGATCCTGATCAAGAATATATATACTTTATAGGGTCGGAGATGTCTCCTTCACTGCGTTGCACACTTTTGGACAAAACTATAATACCCTCTGCAAGGGTATAATTAAGATTAAAAATACAAATTCAAAGTTATTGTTTCAAAAAATAATCAGCTAAATACAACTTAGAAATCTTCATTCCAGAAAATCATAAGCTGAACTATCCAACATTGAATTTTTGTTTTTTAGTTTTCTTAGGCCTGATATCGAAAGGGTCGAAACTTAACAAAAGTCTATTAAATAAATTTGTTTTGTCTATACAAAACTCACACATTTTACGTGTGAACTGGCTTTTAATCTTTTAATATACTAATTGTTTGACTCGCCCGCTTCTTCCGAAAGTTCTTCAATAGAACATAAGGCATCTCAATTTATGCTCGGTTGCTGGGAGATAATGCCACGAGAATTGTTCAATCACTTGCTCAGCTGTATCAAGTGCGTATTCTTTGATCTATTCTGGGCTAATACGATAACCTAATGACAAGGTTTAATATTGTCCCACATCTATCTCTTAAATGACAATTTGATCCTGCTATCTCAGACGACAGGATACTGTTTGTGCGATGCCGATTTCACCCTTTCATTTCACAATTTAAGCCGAAATTTCAGAATTTCGTAAAAGTTGAAATTAAAATTTTATTTAATTAAGCGACTTTGGAAATTAATTTTCCGGTTCTTATTTGCAGATTGTAAATGAAAAATTTATTTTTATCCACACTTTGCTTGGTTTGTTTACTTTTTGTAAAATTCTGACCATACTAAAATATTAAATTTTTATACGGTTGGCATCTCTACTAAAATCAAACTATGAAATGATATGTGTCGCATAGACAGGGGCTATTTCTATATCACGATTTCAAGAATTCGCATAAACTTAGTATGTGTTTCCATTGTTAGAGGATCCACTTTTTCCAGCTTTTGGTTTATTCCAGAGCTCGCAAATAACAGTTGACAGTTTCTTGTAGTCACCAAAAAACTGTTTTTTACACACCAGGTGCGCAAAATGTCACACTAGAACCGCTCACCTGTGACTCCTGAACGAACGGTCTGTGCTCAACCAAAAACAAATTTTGCATGTCCTTTTTGCTCTGGTCATTCGCTGACCATTTTGCAACGAGCGAAGAAAATAAAAGTCTTTTGCCTTTGTATGAGTGTATGTATATGCGAATGACTTGTAATTTACATGTTGTAAGACATATGTAAATGATAATGATATAAAACTGCAGTCGCCCCATCTGAGTGCGCTCGCACACGTTGTACTGTACCAGCGACTCAGGTGACTGTTGAGAGGGCTTTTTCAGCGCTTCACTACATTTTAAGCGAGCGACGAAGCTCTTTAAGTGCAGAAACTTTAAATTCTCTACTTGTTGTTAAGCTAAATACTGAATAAATAATAAATATAATGTTAAGATTTAATAAATATGTTAAAGCTGTTACTAAACGTTATTTAAACTCTACTAAAATCAAAAGACCATTTACGATGAGTTTTTCGTTTTTTCGCTCATCAGCTGACTCTCAATGAGTGAGCGTTCAGTTGAATCGCTCACTCTAGGTTGTTGTTTAGTGAGCATAAAAACAACCCCTTAACGGAGAACAGTTAACCGAAAACAAAAACAAGGAGCAACGAATAGTTCAGTTCAGAGCGAGAGCACACGAGTATTGTCTTTTTTTGTTGTGTTAGTGAGCAGACCGAAACACGAAAAACGGCCAACTGTTATTTGCGAGCTCTGGTTTATTCACAATAAGGCCCATTATGCGACGGAATCTGAAAATCGAAGTTTTCTTTTCGAAACCATTTTTCCCCTTTTTCTATTGTTATTTGCCATTGTTCTATAGTAGGAAATTTATTAGACATATGTTTTATGACAACACAAGAAAGACAAAAAAAAAAAAAAAACAAAAACACAAAAAAACAACATATATCAAGTTTTCTAAAACGTATTGCAACTGGATTCAAAAATATTCACGCTAAATTTCACAAACAATACTTTTTATATATTAATAAATTTTTTTAAAAAAGTTTCATCAAGGGTAACTAGAAGAACTTTACTTTTGCTCTTGCTGAAGACTGATCTGAACGCGAATAAATTGAGCAAACCAAACGATTGATTTTATTCGGTTTGACGATTTTTTAAGGACTAAAAAATGCTGCACGCAGACAGAACCAGAACTTAAAGAAGAAAGAAAATTCGTTACTCGTTACATTGGTGTATAACACAAGAGGAAAAAAATATACAGTGCATATGCAAATATTTTCAACACTCCTTCTCACCGCGGAAGAACGACTAGTTTAACCCTAGTGAAGTAATACATTTTGTGTGCTTCACTTTACATAGAGCTTTAGTTAGCACATCTGAATCATATTTTCAGTTCATATTCAATATTAATGACTTTCTTATACAAATCTCTTATCAAATGATACTTGATATCTATATGTTTACTTCTAGCATGAAAACTCGCATTCTTAGCTAAAAATTGGGCGCTCTGATTGTAGATCATCAATGTTGGCGCCGTCTCGAAACCCATCTCAGCCACGTACTCAGCCTCCGTGGTACTGAATGCTACGATGCTCTGCTTTTTCGACTCCCACGAAAACGCTGCTCCATCCATAAAGAACGCCCAACCACTGAACGATTTGCGGTCAGTACAGTTACCTGCTCAGTCTGCATCCACAAAACAGGGAACAAAGTGCAACTTCAAGCCCGAAGTTCCTTTTAGGTAACGAAGAACGCGTTTAGCGGCCACCTCATGTTAATCATGTAATTAAGGGGTTATACACCTTTTTTATTTTCAAAAAATCGAAAATTTTTTTTATGCTTTATCTTGAAGAAAAACTCTTTAAGAACATTTTCCCAAATTTTCATAGAGATTGGAGCAGTTGAAAAAAAGTTACAGCGCTCCTAACCGCGCGCCTCATTGCGGCTTTGAACTGAACTTGAAACTTTAAACGCGAATATCTCGAAATGGTGTTTCTTGAAAAATGACTCTGCGGTGACATGGATTGGCGGAAAACTACTGAACCGATTTACTTCAAATTTTTTTTTAAATGTTCGTAATGAAATTCTTCTGTGCTTGAACGATCGACTTTTCACGCACAAACTTATTTTTCGAAATGAATTTTTTAGTGAAGTTTCTAAAGACCAAAAAGTTCATTTTTAGCATAAAACGTTCCCGTATGAAAAAAATTTTTTAAATCGATCGTTCAAGCACAAGGAAATACACTAAACTAATGAAATTTTTTTACTTTTATGGTTTAAGTTGACCTGTTTGACCTGGGGAACTGTCACCGCAAGGCTCTAAAAAAAAAAGCCTCTAAGGGAAACAGCTACCCCTTAAAAACTATTTAATATTTTTCCACCAAATTTTGCACAAACATTATTAATAAAGTGTACTATCAAAAAATTAAAACATCCCTGTAATTAAATAATTGCTACATACCTAAAAAAAATCCGAACTTTGCTCTTTTTCGTCGACAAAGAAGGTATATAACCCTTTAAGTTAAATTTTTCGACGTGGTTCTTGGTATAAATGCATGGATAACTGGTACATGTACAAAACCAATACGCTGAAGAGTAAAATCCAATTTCTGGTTCCATACACGCCAACTCTTCAGACTGTATAAAGACTTGTGCAACCTCAACACCCTTTTTGGATACGCTGTGTCCACGAACCCTTCCGGTTTCCGCATGTAGACTACATCTTGTAGGTCGCTATTGAGATACGCAGCTGAGACGTCCATTTGATGCAAAAACATTTTGTTCTCAACAGCCAGTGCAATCACCAATCGAATGGAAGACTACCGAGCCACTGGGGAAAATGTTTCTCTGCCGTACTCCTGTCCACAACCTTTTGCGACTAAGCGAGCCTTGAACGGTTCTACGTTGCCCTACTGGTCTCTTTTAACCGCAAACACCCATTTGCATCCAATATGTAGTTCTCTCGCCAAGAGGAAGATTTACAAGACTCCATGTCTTGGTGAACTGTAGTTGAGAATACTCCTTCTGCATCGCAACCTTCCATTCTTCAGCCTGTGTCGAGCACAAAGCCTCCTTGACCCCACTCGGTACTTGGACGTCGGCAACTCCAATAGCGTTAAGCATATTGTACTCCTTACGTGGTCGTCCTGGCCTTCCAGTACAAATTATCTTAGGCCTACCTGGGCCTCGCTGAACTCTGTCGACGCTATCAACCAACTCGTCTTCACCATCTTCGGCACCCCACTGTTTGTCCATTGCATGAACTCCGTCATTTCCATCGCGACCGCCATTTTTCTCCTCACCAAAAAAGAAAAAGAAAAGAAACCACATCTCTGGCTTCCTTAATAGTTTGCGTATCAGGATTGAAGAGTCTATACGCTTTGGCAGTTTTTGAATACCCAACCAGGATATGCTCTATTCCATTCTGAGAAAATTTTCTTTTTCTTGTCTTGTCTAGCACAATTGCCTTTGTACCAAACACCTTAAGATGGGATACGCTGGGCTTTTTCCCAAAACCATGCTTCGTATGGAGTCATGTCTTGCAATGTAGACGATTCTGATCGGTTCCTCAAATACATCGCAGTCATTATCGCTTCCCAACAGGTACTCGTTCGCATTAGCGTGAACCATCATGCTCCTTGCCATTTCTACTAGCGTCCGATTGGCACGCTCAGCAACGCCGTTTTGCTGTGGAGTGTGGGGAACGGTGAGCTGCCTCTTAAACCCATTGCTTACCAGGAAGTTTTCGAATGCGCCATTAATGTACTCTCTACCATTATCGCTCCGTATAGCTTTAATCTGCTGCCCAGGTTGCTTCTCAGCCAACAACATAAATTCTTAGAATTTCTCAAAAACTTGGTCCTTTGTTTTAAGCTTATACACCAATGCGTTCTTGACGACGCGTCTTGTCGTCTATGAATGTAGCTCCACCTTTGGAAACTGTACTCATAGGACCGCCCATATCCGTATGGATCAGTCCCAACACTTTGCTCGAACGATTTTCCGCCACTTTTGGAAATTATTTATTACTTG
The DNA here is from genome assembly GCF_030179905.1 of Drosophila bipectinata. Lineage (NCBI taxonomy): Eukaryota > Metazoa > Arthropoda > Insecta > Diptera > Drosophilidae > Drosophila > Drosophila bipectinata. Next base: position 23,801,248 of record NC_091736.1, on the reverse strand, counting down.
ATTTGTTTTCTCGTTTGCAGCAAAAGCCTTTTTGTTCTTTTTTTCGAAAATAAAGAAGTCATTCTGTTTGTTCGCTTTTAATACCGTTTCGCCGTTCTTACTCTTGAAACTCCCACTACTTTTCGAAAAATTTATTTCGAACCCGTTATTTGTTGCTCTCAACACCGAAATAAAATTAAACTGAACGTTTTTTAAAAACAACACATCAACCAATTCAATAATGTTTTCTTGCCGAACTGTTTTACTGTTCCAATGCTTTCAATCTCAATGTAATTTTCTCCAACCAGCATTATTTTTTCCTTATGCTCACGAATTGAAACAAATAACGATTTGTATGCACATAAATGGGCTGTTGCCCCACTGTCAATACACCAAATATTTTTTTTTAGTCCACTTTGGCTCGCTGCGGCAGCAGAAACCGAGAACGACTTCTTGTTCTCTTCGCGTTTGCTCTCACCATTGGTATCCTTTTCTGATCTTGCGTTTTTCTGTTTTGAGTAGCACTTTGCCGAAACATGTCCGTAACGACCGCAGTTCCAACATTCCACATTTTTCATGTCTTTCTTATGCTTGGGCTTTTCCTTTTCGGCACGCGACGAGTACATTTTCTGTTCCGCTTTATTTTCCATTTTGTCTCCCACTTTTCGTCGTTCTCCCTCTTCCAGCAACTTAATTTTTAGAGAACTCAAGAAAGGCAAACGCGTCTCCATAGCAATTACGAAATTTTCGTACGAATCAGATAGGCTGGACAACAAAATTATTACAATCATTTCTTCTGGGACTGATTGATCGATCTCTTGTAATTTCTCGATGACGTCATTGAAATTTCTCAAATGCACTGTGACACTGTCTGACTGTGACATCTACATATACAGCAACTGTTTAAAGAACTGTATTTTACGCGATGGTCCCCTAGGCATGTGAACACTTGCCAGCTTTTTCCAAGCTTCCATCGATGACTTGCAATGTTTAACATAATTAATCTGGGACGGCTTTATACACAACAAAATACACGCGAGGGCCTTTTCATCCTTGTTATCAAAGCTTGCCTGCTCTGCAACCGTTCCACTTTCGTTTTTAATTTCACGACCACACACAATTGACCAATGTTCTGAGTGTACCACTTTTCATCTTCAGACTTTTCATGTGCTCTGCCCACGAACTATAATTGTCACTATCAAGTTTTCTATTGAGTATTGCGAACTCATCTTGTTCATCTTTTTTTTTTTTAAAACACCACCGAATCTCTAATTATCGTATAATCTTTTTGACTATTACGCAGTAGTTTTCTTGCTGGCCTGGGCCCATAACCTATTCGGTTTGACGATTTATTAGAGATTAAAAAATGCTGCACGCAGACAGAACCAGAACTTAAAGAAGAAAGAGAATTCGTTACTCGTGACTTTAGTGTATAACAAAAAAGGAATAAGATATACAGCGATGCATATGAAAATATTTTCAACAGATTTTTATACGTTTTTTTATCAATTTAAAAAATGATTTCTGACTTTTGGCTACAACACTGTGCCCCAGCCCCAAGAATACAATATGTTTCTACAAAGATGGCTTCAAATAAGAAGAAATAATACTCCGAACAACTAGGCATCAGACCCTCCTTTAGATTACCCAATCACTGCAGCGTCTTCCAGGCTCAAGTGATAGCAATAAGGGAAGCACTTAACCATCTCAATTCATTCAACCTCCCAAGCTGCAAAGTCAATATATACAGCGCCAGCCAAGCGGCTATTAAATCGATCAGCTCGATCACTAGCGACTCGAAAGCAGTTGAATACTGTAGAGATGAATACTTTATGAGATGAAGACCCTCAGCTCTATGAGCTCAGCTCTATTAGTCTTGGCCTGTCGCCAGGCAACCCAAGGCAACTACATAGCAGACGAAGTAGCTCGCATAAGTACCACCACACATTACTGTAGTCGTAAATGGAGGGTACTGGCATACGAATAGCTCCAACTTAGGGAAGCCAATATGTTTACGTGAGGGGCCGTTGTGCCGCAACTTTAAGAGCGCACCCGCGCTGAAGAGCGCACCAGCACTGAAGAGCGCACCCGCGCTGAAGAGCGCATCCGCGCTCGCCCCCCTTTGCGCTTTCGCTCCTTCGTCGGCCGTCGTCGATCGTATTTTTTCTATTACTTTTGCCTTGTTTGCTTTTCTAAGTTAAGTTAGTTATCTCATGTAAGCAGCCGAATAAAGCTGAACGCGTGCTTTACACTAAACCTAAAGACGCCCCCGACTTTCCACTTTTCAACCCCATTCTGGAATCTTTTTGAGGAACCAACGCCCCCCTACACATTTTGGTCCTTCGAGCCGGATACCAGGATATTCAGGATATTTTGGATCCACCAGCAGTTCAGGCATTGTTCCGCCAAAAGATAAGTACATTTTTCCGTCCCCATCTCTCTGCCGGTCTTCAGCAGTGATCCGAACATTAAATTTCGTTCACACTGCTGCAAGATTGTTTCTCCCTCCGTGTCAACTCCAAGTCCGAGTTTTCCGACACAACGGCAGGTTGAGATTTTCTAATAAGCTATGTACATAGAATAATCTTAAAATTCGGCAAATTTTTCTATCCGTCTCCGTTTTGTGTGCTGCCCATATTCCTCGCCGTTTTCGGCCTCTCCGTTATTCATTCGCTTGCCAACGGTCGAGGCATATGTGCATCCGCATACATACATACGCACATACATATTTTTTGGTGCAATTAATCCGCGAAAAATTTGCAAGTGAACAGTGAAATTGTGTGGTGACAAAAAGAAGGCATAATTAATATTGGCCACCGGTTTGAATTAGTTCCGGAATTTCCAAATTCACCGAACAGTCCGCCGCTGTCGTAATATTTGTTTTTATCTTCCTCAATCAGTGTCATTTTTTACACCACATAACTTTTCTGTTCCCCCAATTATACAGTCCACTTATCAAAGCTCCACTGTGCCAACATATGCCCACATGCCCTTACATATATCCGTACCTGCATGCATGTCCATATATTTTCTGCCTTCAATTCCAGGAAATATATAACCGATAAAATTTAACATATACAGTCCACTTATCGAAGCTCTACTGTACCATCATATGCCCCACATGCCCTTGCCCTACTTGCATGCATGTCCATATAATTTCCAAATATTTTCTGCCTCCAATTTCAGGAAATATATAGCCGATAAAATTTAAAAAAATTTGCATTTTCTAAAACCAACAATTATAAACCGCCATTTCACTACAAATCCGTGATTGTGTCGCTTAAATTCTCGACCTAGCCGTGTTGTGTTTTTCGGTTCTGTTTATTTTTCTTTGAGGTACGTACAGGGTGCCGACGGCATAACCGGCTGCATAACAAAATAGATTAAAAAATCAATTAATTATAAATTTATGTATTTATTATTATAACTACGAAAATTTATTTAATTCTTATTTTCCGTTCGAGCAAAGGGCCAGGTTTTGAATTCACCTTTCCGGCCACTCAATAATTAAAGTCGAAGATTTAATTATCGGAAAATTATAATTAATTAATTTAATTATCCACCTTCTGTCCGAATAGAGCCGCGGTTTTTAATTCCATCTTCCCGGCTTCGTGTTAATTAAATATTTAGGTTTCAATTCCACCGTTCCAGCTTCGTGATAATTAACCTCAATTGATTAAAAATTAAGATTTTCAACTCCACCCTTCTGGCTCCATCATATTTAAATCCGAAAGTTAGCCAAAAATTAATTATTTATATTTTTGTGTGTTTGATTCAAGCCAAAGTTAAGTCCACCTTTCGGCTCCGCAAATTCGAAAATAGTGAAGATTTTAATATCTCAGTATATATTAAATTCAGTACGAACCACACAAGTCGAAATATACATACATATATAAACCGTCATCATTTTTTTCCGAACAAGCACGAATTTTCCGGTACTTTTTCCATTTTTTCGTGCCTCCAACTCTGCTTCTACTCCGCATCCGGCAACATCCGCCTACAATCCGAACAAACCTCGTCTCCTTTTGGGTTTTTTCTGGTGCCTGAAGTTTTTCTTTCCACATTCGAATTGTGCCGCACACGACTTTCCTTTCCACATCGGCGCCACTAGTTCGCACTTGCTCCTTGTAATTGCCTTTCATCCGCGATCTCACCGTTCTCATCACATTAGTGCGACCGGCCACCACTTCGTACGAGGCACCTGTTGTGCGAGTCAGTCGACAAGCGCTGACCAGCGAATTGGACTCTGAGAATGCCAACGGGAGACGACAAAAAGCCGCGTTCGATCCCAGCCATCCGTTTGGACAGATCTCAATCCGCATCTCCGCGGACGCCTCTTTTGAAGCCTAAGGCTACCAGTGCCAGTCCAAGGGCAAGGAGTGACGAATCCGTCAATACAACCCCCGGTCCTTCACAGAGGCAGACTCACTCCGTTGCAAAAATGGCTCCAAGTGCGGTCGAAGTGGCGTTGAAAAAGTTCATCGCCACAACAGATCGAATTATCCAATTTGAGGCTAACATAATTACTCCGGGCGCCAGAGAAACGGATGTAGGCTCCCAATACATGTGCGAAGTTCATCGGGACCAAATTCAGGCACTATGGGAGAAGGTGGAGAAGAGCTATGAGAGCTGCTCCGATTTGCTAGCCGTGTCCGACGACAATGCGGCCGCCTCGACAGTGCTGGAAGCGAAGTACAGCTACTGTTACTCCGTCTATTCGAGATGTATTGCCCAGCTTCGGGAGAAAATTGCGTCCCAATCCACTCAGGCTCCCGTCAATGTCCACACGCCCGCGCCTACAGGCTGCCGGTTACCTCCGGTGGATACCGAGGTCTTCGCGGGTGATTATCTTCGGTGGCCCACCTTCAGAGACTTGTTTACGGCCATTTACATCCAAAACTCGCGGCTCACCCCGGTAGAGAAGTTGTTCCACTTATTGTCCAAAACAAGTGGTGACGCCCACGCCATTGTTTCTAAGGCTCCGCTTACCCATGAGGGGTTTGTCGCCGCATGGCAAAGCCTCACAGACCGCTTTGAGAACCGGCGGCTATTGGTCAACAGCCAGTTGAAGATCCTTTTCAACATCCAGGCTATTTCGCAAGAGTCCGGGGTCGCGCTGAAGGACCTGCAAGCTACCATTCAGAGTTGTTTGACAGCCCTAGAAATGTCCTCCGTTAATGTTGAGGCTTGGGACTGTCTCCTTGTATTTATGATTTCGTCAAAACTCCCCAAGGTCACACTTTCTATGTGGGAGCAATCCGTACATAATAAGGCCGAGATTCCAACATGGAAGGAATTAGATAACTTCCTGACAGAGCGCCATCGCACTCTGGAGGCCATCGACGACGTCAGGCCTAGTGGCTCCGTGCAATTTCCGCCAAGGTCGGGACTTCCTACTGCCCCTGCTCGGAGGCTCACTTCATACGAGACTCGAGTGGTTCCGGGCCAAAAGGGCTGCGATCTCTGTTCGAGGGAGGACCACCCCATTCGCTTATGTCCGCGTTTCCTAGAAATGGATGTAAATGGGCGCTCTGACTACATAAGGAGGAAGCAGTTATGTTTAAACTGTTTTGCCCGAGGGCACCAGCAGCGAGACTGCACGAGCGCCCATACCTGCTCCACATGCCACAGCAGACACCACACCCTCTTGCACCGCGGCAATCCATTCGCAACCGCTCCAAGTCCGCCTACGCAGCTTACCGCTCCAAGGCCGCCTACGTCAACAAACGGCTCAGAGGATCAGTCGAATGTGCAGGTGTGTTTCGCTTCCGGGTCAGGAGCCGTCCTACTGGGCACGGCCCTTATCAACGTGTGCCATTTGGGGTGCACCGTCCAGGCACGAGCACTGATAGACTCAGGCTCCGAAGCGACGTTCATAACGGAACGACTGTTCAACCTCGTCAAGCCTCCCTTCAAGACGATTCAAGCCCAAGTTTCCGGCCTTAATCAGACCATTTCCGCGCAGTCTACAAAATTGTGCCATTTCTCCATTCGGTCGCCGTCTAGACCCGGGCTACAATTAGAGACTGCGGCCTACGTTCTGCCGCAGTTGGCAGGAAATCTGCCATCATATCCGTTTTCGCGAGATCTTCTCAAGGGGCTGCCCGACATTCCCCTGGCGGACCCCAACTTCTTTGAGAGCTCCCAAATCGATGTGTTATTAGGAGCTGACATTCTTCCGTCCATTCTCCTCTGTAATTCCAAGGCTAACATCTGCGGGTCGCTTCTAGGTCAGGAGACCATTTTTGGATGGGTGCTGACAGGCCCATTGTCTCCAGCTAACCCCCGCAGCGTGTCTGTTTTTTCCGTACGATTTGCCCGCAGCCTTGGTGACTCACTGGTTCAGGGTTTCGATTCAGGATGCGAGCACAACTCTGTCTCGACTCCTTCTTCGATTTACACATCGCATCACGCTGCACGGTGGCAATCAGCTGATGATCCGACTGATCCGTCACTGGAGAGCAGATGTACTCGAGGTACACAATCCTACCGATGCCGAGTCTGCAATGGGATCCATCCATTGAAGAGGTGTCGGCGCTTCCTACGCCTTAGTGCCGAGGAGCGGCTCCGAGCGGTTCTCGTGAACCGCTATTGCTCGAGCTGCCTGGCCCACGAGCACTCCGACGGATCCTGTCGGCGTGGGGACGGCTGTAAGACGTGTGGTCAGGATCACCACACGCTGCTGCACCCCGTGAACAAGGAGCACCGGTCACCGCCCGCGGGAGACAGTACACGGGGTGTCTCGCTCTCTCGTCGGCCGTCATCCGCCAACTCCCGGCGCGGTTCGGGTGTTTCTCGCCCTGCGTCCGCCATTTTCCGGCATTCCCAAACCGATCCACGGCCGCCGACCTCCCGGCACTCTTCGATAACTCCTCGGCATTCTTCCGCCACTGGCTGGCAGTCGTCAAGCGCTCCACTGCTTTCGTCCGCCACTCATCGGGTGCCGTCCACCGCTCTTCCGCCCGCGTCATCCGCGCCTAGGCAACTTTCCGCCTCTCCTCGAGGGCCCCCGCAGGACGCGGTCGCTGCGCCCACCCTATCGTCGCTGCTGACCCGGAACAGCGACAACACCGGGACCCGGATCTTCGACACGGGGGCCTTCATCGACCCGTGTACGCCCTCTAGCTGCAGTGACGCATAGCTAGCGACGAGGGATCTATTGCAACCTGAGCGATTGCAAGGGGGGGAGGATGTTTACGTGAGGGGCCGTTGTGCCGCAACTTTAAGAGCGCACCCGCGCTGAAGAGCGCACCAGCACTGAAGAGCGCACCCGCGCTGAAGAGCGCATCCGCGCTCGCCCCCCTTTGCGCTTTCGCTCCTTCGTCGGCCGTCGTCGATCGTATTTTTTCTATTACTTTTGCCTTGTTTGCTTTTCTAAGTTAAGTTAGTTATCTCATGTAAGCAGCCGAATAAAGCTGAACGCGTGCTTTACACTAAACCTAAAGACGCCCCCGACTTTCCACTTTTCAACCCCATTCTGGAATCTTTTTGAGGAACCAACGCCCCCCTACACACAATAAAATAAGTAAAAGAAACCTCTGAGCATCTTCTATGCCATTGCACAGCCCTGGAGTCACTTAGATTATCACATCTCGGAGATAAATTGCTAGCCAACATCACAGAGGTATCACGTATAGATCAACATAGGATACAAAAATTTAGTCTCAAAGTCTCAGGGTGGGAATATTGCTAGACCATGAGTCTCAAACTAACCTATCGCAGTTTAGTCGAAAATTTAACGGTTCTTATGGATCAATCGAACTTATTACATATTACTTATTACAAACATTTTTTTGCTTTTTTTTTTTTTTTTTTTTTTTTTTTTTTTTGTATTAAGTTTGGGTGGAAGAGATGAATACAAGGTATAATATAGTAGGGAAAATAGCCGTCGGTTCTTGTTATAACCAATGTCTTGCCTTTTTCTTTTTATCTACATATATACAGTTGTTTTCAAAATAATAGGAGTGACCATCACGAATGTGAAAATCGGTGAAAAAAACTATGTCAATACGAATTAAATTTCTTAAATTCATTTTTTTTAACAAATATGACTTGTATTAAAGTAATTAAAACTAAAAAAAAGTTACTTCATTAAATACATACTTAAAAAAAAAATAAAAAAGGGAACAACACCCAATATGGGTTTCTCAAAATAATAGGAGCGTTCAAGCAAATTCTCTCAGAACTTTTGAAAATAATATATAACGATAAAATATGGTTATATTAAGTAATTTAATGTTAAATGTAATTAAAAAAAACTATAATTAGTACTTCGTGGCACCACCTTTATTGGCTATCACTGCCGCACAGCGCCTTGGCATGGAATCCACCAATTTCTGGCATCTTTCGGGACGAATCGAGGTCCAAGAGGCCTTTACAATTTCCCAAAGCTCGGAAACATTAGTTGGATGCCTTTCTGCGACCGCCTTTTTAACGTCTGTCCATAAATTTTCGATCGGATTCAGATCGGGGGACTGGGCGGGCCATTCAAGTACTGCAATCTTATTGTCTGCAAACCACTTCTTAGCCACTTGCTTGTGTGCTTTGGGTCATTGTCTTGCTGGAAGACCCAAACCAGTGGCATTTCTTCGCTAGCATAAGGCAGCATTGTTTCCTGCATTATTTGGACATATCCAGGACCATCCATAATATTTTTAATCCAATATATTGGACCTACGCCATAGTACGAGAAACATGCCCAAATCATTATATTATGTCCGCCATGTTTGATCGTTTTAATGCAATATTTGGCATTAAATTCGGTGTTAGGTGGTCTTCTAACGTACTGTCGAGATCCTTTGCCACCATAAAGGACTATTTTCGACTCATCCGACCACAAGATGTTACGCCACTTTTCAACTGACCAGTTGACATGGCTCTTTGCAAATTTCATTCTTGCGGCTATGTGCTTCTTGGTGTGGAATGGAATTTTCCGTGGACTGTGGGCAGTCAAATTTTGCTTCTTTAAAAGACGACTTATTGTTGGGATACTTGCGTCCAAGTTAAGCTCATCCTTGATTTCTTTGCAGCTTGCAAAAGGATGCTTCTTCGAGTACCTTGCAACACGTGTAGCCAGTTTATCGGCTAGAACTTGGGGTCGGCCGCGGGTTTCCGGCTTGGGTGAAAATTTTAGTGCATTTCGGATCATGGAAGCACCGCATCCAATTATTTTTTGTACTTCCTTGTACGTTTTCCCACTTGAAATCAAGTTTTTGATCAAATCACGCCGCTCAGGTGTGCAATGTTTGCCACGACCCATTGCTTTAAATTTTCGATCTTAAACGTTAAAATTGTAGTTGGATATTAATCATTCTATACTTTTAAGCCGTTTTTTTAAGAATAATTACCTTTTTTTGCGCTCTGAACAGATTAAAATGGCACACTCCTATTATTTTGATGAGCGCAAAATGAAGTTTGTTTACGAATTTGGGTAATTCTCAGAAAACGAAGATAGTAAAATGAAAAAATAACGGTACCTCAGAATGTGTATCCATAAACAAATTTGGAAAAAGAAATAAAATTGAAAAAAATGAACGCATAACATTGCTACAGAAGGGACAAGTGCATATGCAAAAGCACTCCTATTATTTTGAAAACAGCTGTACATGTTTAGGTTAGCTTAAACTGCGTGTGAATTGTGGGAGTCTAAATTTTGTTTTAGCTCTCTCTTCGTACGAGCAGACTTACAGTAAACTCAACGATAACCAAGTATAACAATGGCAGTAACAATGACAATGGAAATAAGGCTGTGGTAAACTAATAGCCACAACTGCACACTCCTAAACGATTTTTTTTCCTAAAATAATTTTACTATACATCGTATCGTACAACATCGTACAAAGTTTTTTTTTAGAAATGCCATTTGTCTCATTCACTAATATCTAAAAAGAAAGAGTACTAAAACATACATATACATACATATGTACATCTTTATAAATGTAAACATACATAATTTTTAACTAGAAAGAAGTTCTACTTCAACTTTTCAAGAAATTAATAAAAAAAAAATAAATTTAATTTTAATTAAAAACAACCTAAATTTTCACAAAATATCTAGGATTTAGGTGATCAGAGGGAGGCACCGGTGATTCAAGCATGTATCAGAGCTGACTGCTATCTATGTATGTATGTATGTATATAAATGTACACATGTATGTATTGGTTAATGTACAACATTTTCTTGCAAATTGGCAAAACAAATGGTTACTGATACGTTGTCATTTTTATATATACAAGATACCTTGAATTGGATTAACAACAACATTGCATAAGTTAAATAATTAATTTTTAACACGAACTAAAAACAAATACAATCCATATTATATATGTATATACATATATATAATTTTTACATTCTAGAAAAAATATAAACCTTTTAGTGTAGATAATCAACAGCTTTGTTGAAATACTCGAAAATCTAGCTAAAGGAAAATAATCAATAAAATTCAAAGACCTTATCTCAGATATAATAGGTGCAGATACGAAAACGAACATATCTACGCACATACAAACATTTATAAGCCTTTCGCAAGTATTTTTTAATTGTACGTCTTTGCCTACCTGTCAAATAAAAGTTGTTAAACTTCGTGGCTAGGACCAAAAGCCGCGATAGCTTAACTTCGTTGAAAGACATTTGTTACGCGAAACAGCTAATGTAAACAATTAAAATAAAGAAACGCCGGTTATAGGTACACAGCGACGTTTCTAAATCCGCGAAGCAAATTATATATTATTTGCGTTTTTCCTGGCTCACTTAAAAACCTCCGGTAGCAATTTTTCTTCCCTCACTCACAGTTTAAGAGTGTAATGCGATTTCATTAATAAATAGTAAATCCAGAATGAACAAATGTAAGAGGTGAAGTGTGGTAGAATGCTAGTATATTTGCGCTGTTAAACACTAAACCGACTCAGCTGCTAATAATTATTCGTGATGCCATTTAAGCCATTTTTAGCCTATTTTAATGTCAACAAAAATATTTTTGATTTTTTACCGTAGGTAAAAATCAACTACCAGAAAATCTTAAACTTTAATGAGTTGAGTTCAAGTTTAAGTGAAAATTTTCGAAATTTTGTCGCTCCTACTCTCGACACCAGAAATGAAATCTTATTCTTAGAGTTACCCACTCTAAAACATTTTTTAAGTCTTTATTTTTGACGGCTATTTAATGTAAAAATTTACTTTTATTAGATTAATGTATATAATATTGTTGAAGCACTCGTCTTTCTTGTTGTACTTATTGATGTATTCATTTATAAAAGCACTAAATTTATTACATAAAAACAAAAATTCAATTTCAATTTCGGGCCCTGCCGACTTCTGATATAAAATAACAGATCATTGACATTAAAAACATTATGCAATTTGCTCACCAGTAAATTAATTTTAGTACCTAGAGTTATTTCAAATATCTTGAATACATGAAGTATGTACAATATTTTTTAATGATTTTTTTTCGCATACACTTCGAAATATATACTCTTTTGCTTCATAATAAAAAAAAAAAACTTCACACAAAAATGTTGATTATGGAAATTTAAGAAAAAAAAATATTTATGTTTTGTATTTGTTTTTTCTTGTAATACTACTCAAAAGCCGTGTAAGAAAATAATTTGAGAAAATAATGCTCATGAGTTTCATGTTCAATCAAATCAAATTGGGCTATGATAATTGGGCTGAATTGATTGGGCTATGAGGGCTATGATAAAGCATAGTACTGAGTAGACGAAAATCCGCTGTCGAACTAGTGACAGCTGTCAAACTCCATATAAAAAAAACGGTGTAAAAAAAGGAAGAATTGAGTTGTATTGAGTATTGAGTTAGGGTATTGAGGAGTATTGAGAGAGGGTATTGAGCTGACGAAAATTTTTTGTTATCAATTTGAATGGTTTTGCCGGATCAAAAAAAATAAACAGTTGATCTCGGGGAGTTGAAAGAAATACTTTCATTTATTTCTATAGGTGTGACATGGAGGGTCAATTGATCAAACAAAAAAATAGTCGGCCCGAAAAATTTTCGACGCGCCAGGACAAATTAAAATTAATTTCTGCGGTCAAGGCGAAGCCCATAATATGGGATTTGACCCACAAGGGGCATTTTAATTCCATAAAATGGCATTGAAATGATTTGTGATTGATTTTGATTTTGACCCAGTTTTCTTTTTCTTAATCAGCTCCTTAGCGGCGATATACATAAACAAAACACCAACATTCAATCGTTTTGAATTCATTTTTGATTATTGGTTTTTTGTTTACAAGCAACAGCTGTTCAGTATTACCATATTTCTTAATTTTTTTGGCCAGACTAGCTCGGTAGCTGAATAAAGTGCGATATCGTTATCGGATTTTCAACAGCGGATTTTCGTCAACTCAGTACTATGCTTAATAGAAGATCTGCTTGAATCATTTGTGTCAAAATGTCAACTTTTAAATTCAATTTGCTCTAAGGACCGTAGTACGTTATTTCCTTGACCGTTGGAAGACTACACGTTTTTGTTTGTCAAACATTTCTCTTGTCTGACTACTGGGCTTAATCAGTCTAGGTAGGTAACAAATCCATTTTCCATTTTTTCAGTATTTCTCGTCGTATACATATCGATTTACATATATCAATCCAGCCTTTTTTAGTATTTACTAAATATTTAATATTCCAGCCTTTTTTAGTATTTACTAAATATTTAATCATTAATGTGGCCATGATACAATATAATTTCATCATGAATGTGGCTGCACTACATTTTTTTTGAACAGTGTTGTTAAACAGGCGTGCTACACTACAGATGTCACGCTGTGAGCGGAGCAAGGGAAATTTAAGTTAGAAAACAAAAGGAGAGCTCGAGAAAAAATTTATACTTACGTGTGTAGCGGACGGGAATATCATTTGGTTGGTTTTTAAGAAAAAAAAATTGGTATACCATACTTGGAAAACCTCAAACAAATTCAAAAATGAGTGACGACTTTCTACGAAAACCATTCTCCTTGGCGCCCGCAGCACCCGGTAAACAGAAAACAATTTAGTTACGCAATGTAACTTCTTGTTAAAAAAGCGTTTTTTCAACACATTCAAAAACTTTTTGACGTACTCATTTTTTTGCAGTTGAAGAAGGAGCAACAACAAACTACACTCCAGTTACGAGCACTTTTAGTAGTGCCCCGGTTTCACCGTACCTCAATTATGATTCAAGGTTCTTGCAGCAAGCACAGCCTGAGTTTATCTTTCCTGAAGGCGCTAACAAACAGCGTGGACGCTTTGAGCTAGCATTTTCCCAGATTGGTACTTCGGTAATGATTGGCGGTGGAATTGGCGGAGTTGCGGGCGTATATAATGGTTTTAAAGTCACCAAGGCGCTGAATCAGACAGGAAAACTGCGGCGAACCCAGTAAGTGAACTTTTTAGATGCAATAAATTCATTCATAAAATGAAATTCCTTTACGCAAAGATTAATCAATCACATTATGAAGCAAGGTTCGGGAACGGCAAACACTCTGGGTACTCTGGCGGTGCTATATTCGGCGTGTGGAGTGTTGTTGCAGTTCGTTCGTGGGGAAGATGACCATGTTAATACAATGATGGCAGGCTCTGCCACAGGATTGCTGTATAAATCAACGGGTAAGACTTCAACCAATGTATAATAGCTTATGTAACTGATGTTTTATTTTTATACAGCTGGCCTACGGAGGTGTGCACTTGGTGGCGCTATTGGGCTAGGCATTTCGTCGCTCTATTGCTTATACCTTTTAGCCCAAGAAAACACCACAAACTCAAGTCCAAAATTCCTGTAGATAACAGCTTTCCGAACATGAATAGATCTACGCAGTTTGTGTAAATATTCTATGCGCTTATAAAGAAGTTTTGTTTATTATAAATACTTAGCTTAGGTTCAATGAAAGCCAAAAATGTTTGTTCATTAGGCTTAACGATTTAATACCGAATCTGTTGAGGCTAAGAAAATAGACAGATTAATCGCAAGAAATGTGAAAAATTAAAAACTTATGAACATTGCTTTCATTTAAATAATTGTTTTTATATTTAAACTAAACACGATACTGTTCTGTGCTACTTTACAATGCACTCAATTTAAGCTTGTATTCAGTTCTAGTAGTCCAGATCATTAGAACCTCCACCAGTAAGCGTAAGTACCTTTCGGTCCATTAGGTTATTTGCTGGAGCTTCGCAACTGGTGTCCTGTGTGGAACAAGTGTGACAGTGGCACTTCACCGCCTCCATATATTGGTACTTATTGGTGCTTTCATCGGCTCCAGGATGACAGTTTTTAAGAATTGCTATCGCCGGCTGGCGTTGTGCGTGAACGCAAACAGGGTGAAATGACCGTTTGTAAGGGAATTTCCAATCTGAGATCTCACTTGAGTCGCACCTTCCCCAGCAAGACCATACGCTTACATAGTCCCAGCATTCGTGACCTAGAGGGTCGGATTGCGTCACTTTGTACGAATACAATCGTCGGTGACATCCCAGAGACATTACAGGTGGTCCGTTGTTGATGGGCTCAAGTTGTACCAGTTGCGATGCTAGCCCACGTACTAATGGTGCTCCAAAAAAAAGAGTAGATATTCTGTTTGGAAATAACATAGGTGAAAACCCGTATTCAGATCTAATAAAACCGCCTCACAGAATAAGGTAGCCTGGCATAGTATTTAGGTCGATGGTTTCTTCGGTCAGCAGTGCACTTTGCCTACTGCAGTGCCAACGAAAATCACTGTCAATTTATATGCCTTTTCATTCTGCTTATCGCGCCTGCGCCTTAGATGCGACTGCAACCCCACTGCTTACTTTAACTGCTTTAGCCCGTCTGAACATGGTTTGCATATTTGGTCACTTACCTTAAATTCAAATTCAATGTATAACTTCTGGTTCGTTTAGTTTTAAAAAACATGTGCCAAGCGAATGAAATGTTTAAATATGCATAATAGCATTTTTGTGAATAGATGCATAGACTTAAATGGATTATGCATTTAAGAACTATGAATAAAATTAGTTGGTTGATTTTAAATTAAAAACAAGAAAGGAAAGCTAACTTCGGGCGGAGCCGAAGTTGATATACCCTTGCAGTTAAAACCGGATATATATTGCACAAATCTGATGTAGTTTGCCGATCATTATAAGAATATCATAATATAACCAATTTATTACAATACAAAATCTATAAAAAAGACCCAAGCATCTATCTCCAAAAATACAAAAGTTGGTATTTCTACCAAATACCATTTCCGATCGTTCAGTTATACGGCTATAAGATATAGTCGGCCGATCGTTATGAAATTTTGGTAGGTGGGATCCCCTGACATGAAATTTGGTAGGTGGGATTCAAAAGTAATTGAATCTGTAATTTCCAACTTTCTATCTTCAAAAAAACAAAAGATGGGTTATTTCCGATCGTTCAGTTATATGGCAGCTAAACAATATAATCGGCTCAACCTTATGAAATTTGGCGGGTTGTATTATTTAGCCAAACATAGCACTCATGCTATGCTCAAAATCCGAACTCTCTAACTCTAAAAAAACCAAAGTTATAGCATTTCCGATCAATCAGTTATATGGCAGCTATAGGATATAGTCGGCCGATCACGGTCGTTCCGACTTATATACTGCGTGCAAAAGGGATGTTTTGGGAGAATTCTACGTATTGAAACACAAAGGCAAGTCTAACATGTATGTGTGTGTATTTTGTTTTTTTTTTTAGATATCTTATTGTAATTAATTTGATAATTTTGGTTAATTTTAATTTTGGTTGTATTATGATATTTTCATAAGGATCTGCCAACTAAATCCGATGTTTGCGATATAAATCCGATTTTAACTGCAAGGGTATATCAACTTCGGCTCCGCCCGAAGTTAGCTTTCATTTCTTGTTTAACGGTGAATCCGGAAACACAGACTTTTATTTCCGTTTATATTGTTAAATTTGAAATATAACTCTTATTTTCAATTTTTATAATAATAATGAGAAATAAGAATTAATTTTTATTTTTTATAAAAAATATTTAAAAAAAATTATGATTTATATGATTGATTTTAATTATAAAAATTGAAAATAAGAATTTTTTTCAATTTTTATTATAAAAATTGAAAATAAAAATTGAATGCGAATAACTATTGAACCGACGATTAAAAAACGTTTAACATATTTGTGGTCTTTTATGAAGTACTTTTCAAATGACGCATCGAATGTCCTTAAAGGACATAATCGAGGATTCCTCAATAATTCCTTTAAGGACATTAGATACATAATTTTAATGGTACTAAAGTACCTTTCTCTAGTAAAATAAGAGCTATATTTCATTTCTATATTTCAGCTATAGAGCATCAGCTTAAATTCTTGTATTCATCATAAAGCTGGCCTAGACGACCGAGGGGCGCTCGAGAAACGATCTATTTAATATAAAATGAGCTATTTGTAATTTAAGGGGTTATATACGGTTGTGATAGATAAAAAAATCGATTTTTTTTATTGCATTTTCTTTAAGTATATACTGTTGAGAATACTCTCATAACACTCTTCATAACGATCGGAGCAGTAGAACCGAAGTTGTAGCTATTTATAGTGCACTACTTGCACATCAAATTTGAACAAACTTGAAACTTTAAACGCGATTATCTCAGTATCTTGTTTTTACGAAATTACCCTTGCGGTGGATACGATTACTACAAAACTATTAATCCGATCAACACCAAATTTTGACCACTTATTTATTATGATAATAGCTAGAGGGTGAACGAAGGATTTCAAGGTTTTTTTTTTTTTAAACTTTTTTTAGAGCATAAAAATCAAAAATCTTATACCTTGAAAAAGTACATTTTTTGTTAAACCCGTCATTTTTTTTCAATCAAAATTTTTACAAATCCTTTGTAAACGGACGGAAATTTTTTTGAATTTTTGATTTTGGATGAACCGTTCTCGGGATATGATGTCCACTAGATTTCTGCATGATTGCACTCCAAATTTTCGGTTATTTGAGTACAATAACAAAGTGACAAAGTGAATTGCGGATTGTTAAGGGTTGTTTTCTTTGTATGCGAAATGAGTCAAATTCAAACCAATGTGGAATGGATAGAATGAGTGAATGCAGAGTAAATGCTTCGAGTACTCGGATAAAATTTTGGCATTCTCGTCATTTATTGCAGTTAGAGCAGAAGCTAAAACTAGTTGCACAATTTTTTGTATACCTGCAAGCAGCTCGGCAAGCAGGTAGCAAGCAGCTACCTGCAAAGAGCCTTTTCAGATGCTAGAAATTTAATTTCTGAAAAGCGATGTATTATTGCTAACAATGCAGATACAATAAAAAAAATTATGTTTTTGCATTCTGTTATGAAAAATTAAATAAATGACATACATACATATGTATATATAATAATTAATCCATGCCTTTCTATTTTTCTATTTCTTGTATTGAAAAGCAACACAAAAACAAAAACACGCACAACTAACCGATTACTCGGTTACAAAACTCATTTGGTTATTGCGTCGCCGTTCGGATAGAGTACATTTTTTACTCATGCCTTTACCACATTTGCCAAATCCGTTTTACTCAATGTCTCACTCAGTCAGTCAGAACTTTGAGTGAGAGTGCCAAATGCTGCTTTGACTGTATTCATGCAGACCCAATAAATAAATACCCAGAAACATGTACTAAACAACGTCGGTAAAACATTTTTAAAAAAAATTCTCTATAGTGTCAAAAAAAAATCGATAAAATTTCATTTCATTTCCCCTTAAGGAAATTTAATATAAATTTCTATGATTTAAATTTGAAGGACAGGAAAGAGGTGTTATAGAGTATAGACAATTTTAGTTCGAACATAAGATCCCTTTTTTTTTTTTTATATTAAGTTACTTCCTGTAGTGGAAGGATTATTTGGCCTCCCCGTTTAGACGGGTTAACGCCACAGCCAACGAACTAAGCTAAGGAACAATGGCTAAGATTAGAGGATTAAAGTTTCTAGTCCTTCTATTATTATTATTACATGGCCATGACAACCCTTTTATCGGGTCTCGGCCTGAAGCGCAATGTGCCTCCACGCGACTCTGTTCTGAGCGCGCCTTTGCCAGTTGGTAACACCAAGTGTGGACAGAGTTTCCATCACCTGGTCTTGCCAACGCGTTCGTGGTCGTCCTCTTCGTGTCCCAACAATCACCGCATTAAACACCTTACGAGCCGGAGCGTCTTCATCCATACGGGCAACGTGGCCCAGCCAGCGAAGTCTTTGAGATTTAACTCGACTGGCTACGTCAACATCACCGTACAGCTTATACAGCTCGTGGTTGTATCTGATGCGATAAACATCGTCCACGCAGATTGGACCAAAGATTTTGCGAAGAATTTTTCTCTCGAACACTCTAAGAACAGCTGCATCTGACTGCGTCACTGTCCAGCACTCCGCACCATATAGGAGTACTGGAAGAATGAGCGTCTCGTAGAGTGTGGTTTTTGTGGGTCGAGAGAGAGCTCTACTATTGAACTGCCTACTGAGCCCAAAGTAACACCTGTTGGCAAGTGTTATTCTCCGCTTAATCTCCAGACTGACATCATTTGTGCTTGTTATAGCAGTGTCTAGGTAAGAAGTTAGATAAACTTCTTGACGGACCCAAAGCTATAGTTTTCTGCAGTCAGCTGAGAATCAAGACGCCGCAATTCTCTGCTAGAGCACACCATAAACTTTGTTTTCTCCATATTCACTGCTAGTCGTACTTTTGCTGATTACTTTTCAATAGCCCCGAAGGCTGCTGTGACATCACGCTTGGTGCGGCCAATGATATCAATATCATCAGCGTAACCAAGGAGCTGGACACCTCTGTTGGTTAATATCGTGCCCGTCCGATGTACACCAGCCTTTCTTATAATACTCTCCATTAAAATATTGAAGAGTATACAAGACAGCGAGTCACCTTGACTGAGGCCACACTTGGTAGTAAAGGTTTCGGATTGGCCACTTCCTACCTTGACAGAGCTGATGGTGTTGCACAATGTCATTCTGCAAAGTCTAGTCAGCTTTGCTGGTATACCAAGCTCAGACATGGCGGCATATAGGCGATCTCGCCGGGAGCTATCAAATGCGGCTTTGTAGTCGACAAAGAGATGGTACGTGTCGATCTGGTTTTCGTAAGACTTCTCCAGGATTTGGCGCAAGGTGAAAATCTGGTCAACAGTGGACTTGCCAGGCCTGAACCCGCACTGATAAGGTCCAATCAGTGCTTCAGCATGGGGTTTCAGTCTTTCACACAATACGCTCGTTAGGTCCTTGTATGCAACTGGAAGAAGACTAATTCCGCGGTAGTTGGTGCGCACCGTGGCATCACCCTTCTTCAGGATGGGACAGATCATGCTGAGGTTCCAATCTTCGGGCATGCTCTCCGTGAGCCATATCTTACTGATTAGTTGGTGCATGCTCCCTACCAACATATCACCAGCTGCCTTAAACAATTCTGCCGGCAGGCCGTCAGCACTTGCAGACTTGTTGTTTTTAAGCCGTTGGATTGCTTCCTTGACTTTGATATGACTTGGGATTGGCACTTCAATATCAGTGACTATACCCCAATTGATAGATTGGGGTTCGTCGATCATAGTCTTCAGAGTCTGTGCTTGAGCCCGATAACAGACTCGAGAAGTGATCCCTCTATAACCTCAGCACGACCTCTGCTTCTGTGACAAGATTCCCATCCCTGCACGCCACTGCACCAGTCTTAAGTCCTTGGGTCAGACGCTTGACCCTCTGGTAGAAGTTACGTGCTTCATTTCTGCGTCTGCTGCTCTCTGTGTTCTCACACTTTCGCCTTTCCTGCTCTTACTCTTGCGTCTGAAAAGGCGTTTTTCGTCTCTTCTTCTCGACCTGTATACATCCACAATAGCTCGTGTCGCCCCAGCCTGCAGTGTTTTTCTGTAGGCGGCGTCCTTTGCAGCTTTGCGTCATGACACTCCTGATTGTACCATGGATTCTTGTTAAAGGACGCTGAAATCCAAGCACTTCTTCTGCCGAAGCTCGCAGGGAGTGAGATATGAGCGCCCACATATCGCTAATGTCTTCAGGTATTGAAGGTGCTCGGCTTAATAGCCCCGAGACGTGAGTGGAGAATGCATTCTTCGCCTGTTGTGATTGCAGCTTTCCAATGTCCAGTTTTCTTAACGCACTTCGACGTGCAATCTTCGCCACACATAGCCGTGTGCGAATCTTAGCTGCAACAAGGTAATGGTCGGAGTCGATGTTGGGACCCCGACAGGATCGCACGTCGATTATATTAGATGCGTGCATAGATCACAACATGATCGATCTGATTTCTGGTCAGTCGATCGGGAGAGAGCCAGGATGCTTTATGGATGTCCAAATGACGGAATCCAGTACTACGAACTACCATATTATGCGCAGCTGGAAAGCCTATTAATTTGAGACCATTGCTTGAGGTGGTCTCATGTAGACTAAATCGCCCGACGGTGGCACCAAAGATGTCTTCTCGTCCTACCTTGGCATTAAAATGCCCGGAGAGAATTTTAATGTCATGGGAAGGACAGCGGCCATAAGCTCGGTCGAGCTCCGCATAGAAAGCGTCCTTGGTGGCACCATCCTTTTCCTCCGTTGGGGCATGTGCGGATGTGTTAAAGAATTTGGCAGTAATTCGGATCGTTGAAATTCTCTAGTTTGTTGGCCGAAAGTGAGAGACTCGGCGCCGCAGCCTGGCACCTACAACGAAACCACTGCCAAATTCATGCCGTTCTGGATGGCACCTGTAGTAAATGTCTCAGTTCTTCTTCTTTATGCAGCCTTGTCCTATAGATCGCATTTCCTGGATAGCAGTGATGTCAGCCCTACATTTGTTGAGGGTATCTGCTAATTGTTGAGCAGCACCAGGTCTGTACAATGTTTGTACGTTCCAGGTGCATACTCTCAAATCATTGTCCTTTTTACGCTTACCATGGTCGACAACGTTAGATCGGTTCCTTTCCGAGGCTTCTCTTGCTTCCTTCACTGAAATTGTGTTTTACATGGGTGGATTCCAAGTCCTATGCCAAAACCTAGCTTGTAGAGTTAGGACTCTCGTCGCGCGCTTTAGTTTGCCACTCAACGGCAGTCGAGCGACAATCCAGGGAGATCCACGTGGAGGTAGTGCGTCGGCTTCATGAAAGCAGTGACAGCACCTTATTGTTTTAACACAAAGCATCACTAATGTATATATGTAAATGCATATAATACACATAAAGAACTTATCAACAAATAGAAAACGCAACCCAAATGTTCTACAAAACTACATGGGAAAAACATTGAGCTCTTTTGAGCGCCCGCGACGTCTATCTAGTGCAGAGGTTGGCACGGCCCTATCCCGCGGGCATAGGAAATTTTCTGCCCGAGCTCTGCCACACACATACAGTATAAATGTGTGAAACGTCATGCTCAAAGCCTACTTTCTGCTATTCGTTACTAACACTGTTTGGTCATTGAGCGTTTTCAATGCCGTAAATAAAAGACGAATTTAAATTTAGTATGAACGTTATAAAAAATGTTTATTCCTGCATGCAGATCAAGCCGGATGATCCGTAGATAGACCAGCTATGGTGCATGCAGGGACTCAAGTAAATACAGAGAGGGCGGCCTGACTGGTCACTGCGAAGCTAAAGCTCTCGAATAATGGAGAGGGCGGCCCGACCTAGACACTGCGAGCTAAAAGTCTCTATAGAAAGCTTGTTGAGTCGAGCGGCCGAGAAAGAGTCGGCTTGCGATCAACAAAGCCTTTGTACAAACTTAAGCCTAATAAATAAACATTACACTAATAATTACACTAAACATTACATAAACATTATTTAAACATAAACATTAAACGCCGTGCTGCTGCTTGACCCGACAATCACTTATGCGTTTAAATCATATCAATGTATTGGGTTGCCGACCACTGATCTAGTGAGAAACATTAAACTCCAAATCGTAACTAGATTGCTTATATCCATTGATATTGTCAAAGCAGCTATACGAAAAGAAGATATCATTATTTAATCTCAATGGCTGAATTAAACATCTGTTTAAGCGCTGTTTGCTCTTTTCCATCCTGTAAATTCAAAGGCGAGCAACGTGCATTTTTTTTTTTAATAATGTAACTATTTGTCGTTTTATCAAAGTATTAACAAAACAAATCGAAAACGAAAAGAATAACAAAATCGTGCTTATGAAGAAGAAACCTAACAACTCAATCGGCTCGAGGGGTATGAGTTGGACAACTCTACTAGGAGAATTTTTGCTGGAAACAAAATAGGTGTAAAACTCAGTAGGATTCACAGTGATATTTGATTGTCAAAAACACTTCGTAAAATTAAACCTAAAAATGAAGCCCTGCTTATTATATAATTCCAGTTTTTTTCGGGTCAGTAGATTTTGAGATATAAGTAAATGTAAGGAATGCATACGGCTAAGCGTTTTGCACTTACAGTTTTTTTCATTTTTTCTTTCTGCTTTGAATTTATTTCTTTAAATATTGCTGCTCTCTTTTAGCTGTCTTAATCTCTTTCTTGAACAATCCTCTGTAATATTCAAGTTGGTTTTTATTTATTTAAAGCATATTGAATTATGGTAATTATGGGCTCTTACGATATCATTGTCTGCTCGTTGAAATCGTCCAATAAGCCGATCTCAGCCTTCCAGGCCAGCATCTTCTGTTGGTTGTGTGGAAGTGTTGCTCATGCTAAATGGAGCGATCTCCGTGTGAAGCGGTCTGCGTGAGGTCTGTTAGGTCCGTAAGTATTTCTGCACCCAGGAGTCAACTACGCCCAAGCGCAGGACAGTGGCACAAGAGTTCTGTCTCCTCCTCCACATCCCTGCAGTTCCTACAGTAATCATAGTGGGGCACCGATAGTCTATGCCTGCCTATTAAGGTAGAAAAGCATCATTGATCTTTTCTTAGAATGGATGGGCATATAATGCGTGAATTCCTGCAGTTCTAGAGATTCTTTCATTTCCTGCATTTTCATTTTCTTTCAAGCTGCACCGAAATCTTGTTGAGAGATCTGCGACAGTCATTCACTGTCCTAGAGTTGGATGAAAATCCGTCAACATTCCTGAGTGCCGCTCGACATCTCGATATCTATTACTTTAGCTTGGACCACACTACAGCTTAGCCTGATTGAAGATAGCGTGGATACTTTGGCCCCCAATATCTCTACAGGGAATAGATCGAGTATGAAGTGTAGAGCGTCAGTTGGTGTGGTACGATGACTGCCTGTAATGCAAGCCAACGCCATTCAACGCCATTGCGTTTTCCTAAACCTTTGCCTACATATAGATTTTGATTGGGCTGGCCACCAGACCACTACCCCGAGGAAGGGGATGAACCTATAATGTGAACGTAGAAGGGACCTATAATGAACGCTGTATAAAGCCATCTTACTATTTTTGGAGACGTACCCCATTCAAGCCCAATGGCCTTGCGGGAAGTATAGAGTGCGATAACCGCCTTGCTTGCTCTATCAAAGTATTTAGCGTCCAGCGCTGGAACGCAACATAGAAAATTTTTGTTTGTATAAGATGTCCCATCTATGTACTTTATAATCTTTGGTGTGAGTAGGCGCTAATAAGGCGCTAACGATCCAGAATCAGAGAGGTGGTGAGAATAACAATCATCCGACATCCTTTCCTCTATTAGAAATCCGCACTGGATTTTCAATATCTTCTCGAAGGGGAAGCAGACCCAGCTCATTGGCTGATAGGCTTGGCGGAAAATTTTTTGGAGGTTCGGAGGGACACCTGGGAGGATTACCGCCGCCGCAAACAATTCAGCCGAGGTCTGTGCTTCTTTAACACCGTCAAGGCAGGGACCAGGAATCTTATAATTTCGCCATGCCCTTATCGCCAGCAAAAATTAAAAAAATTAATATTATTACTCAATTTTTAAATGAGGGCTTGCATACACAATAGTTATGCAATTCTTGATATGTCCGGAAAGTTTAATACATATTGAACAAAAAACACTGAAGTTGAATTTCTCGCCAGTACAGGGAGGTTTTTGAAAAACTTTTAGTGACAAACTATTTCTATAACAAAAAAAAAACAAATTTCATCTAAATCGTCCGATATTAAGAGAAGTTAAGATATATTTATATATACAAATATCTTTTCCCATACAACCGGGCTAAAATTTCGAAGACATGGATTTGGAACTTGGTCTCGTATGGTATTCGCGCAGATTAAATTTGTGTCTAAATTTGGCCACGCCCACTCCTTTGTATTCATAAGCCCGATTTTCAAAATATCCCCTACTTTGGTCACCATTAGGCATTTTTCCAAGTTCGCTGTGCTCATTTACCATAGGGCTCCAGATATCATGCATAACGTTTTGGCTTGAACAATTCTTCTTTTCCAAATTAGATTTTGCTTCTATGCCGTATACTTGCAGCCCATAACGCCATGAGGGAGCAATAACCGCTGAAAATTAAAACATTGTTTCGTAGGGATAACTTGTTCCGACTATTAAGAAGCCATCTTAGTTTCTTCAGCTTTGTATAAATGGCCATTGTTATGGACACCCTTGGTCCTTATGGTCCGGCTTGTATGGAGAGAGCCGCCAAAAATACTTCTAGTTGAGGTAGACTTGAAATTTGGCACAACATTTTTTTTTATATTTATTCTAAAATAATATGTTAAAATCATATCATATATCATATATAAACATATCATATAGCTGCCATATAAACAATTGGTCCGGTATTCAATTTTTATATAAAAATGTATTTTTTTTCATTTTGATGCAACAATACTTTGGAAATTTTCGTATATAACTTGGGACTTGGGAAGCTCCATTAAAAATCTGGATACTATAGGTTATAGCTGTCAAACAATCAGTGTAAAACGCCTTAAAATAATAATGACAGAAATTATAAATTTATTTAACAAAATCGACCATAAAATAGATCAACTTTTTTAATTTACATGCTTACACAGCAGAAGCACGTGCTTTTTATACCCCTGCAGAGGGTATTATAATTTTGTCCAAAAGTTTTGTCCAAAAAATTAAAATTGTTTTAAATTGAGGATATGTTACCTTTTCGTATATTACGTTACCTTTTCAAGTTTTCAAGTTTTCGTTACCTTTTCAAGTTATCCCTACGAAACAAGGTTTTAATTTTCAGCGGTCGTATATAAGCTGCACGGCACATTACGGTACTTGAACTGAATTTTCTTATATACTTAAAATGCTTAAGAATATTATACAAAAGTTTGTTAAAGCCAAAGAGTTCCATCACAAATAAAACTCTAACCAAACTCAGAAAAGACTAAGAACGTTTACAATCATGTACTAAATACAAGAATGATTTACACAAAACACAACACATACTATATATACTTTTTGTTGTAAAAAGAAAGTAAATAACTTTCTTTAAAATATTATTCAATTTTATTGAATAATGCTATTCTTGTAGAGGACAGATCGAGCAAAACAAAAAGATGAGTAAATTCAAATAGCTACCCAATTATATTCTTATTGTTACATTTAAAGTCAAAATTTTTATACCCTTGCAGAGGGTATTATAATTTTGTCCAAAAGTGTGCAACGCAGTGAAGGGAACATCTCCGACCCTATAAAGTATATATATTCTTGATCAGGATCACCCCCTGAGTTGATATGAGCATGTCCGTATGTCCGTCTGTCTGTCTGTTTCTGCGCGAACTAGTCTCTCAGTTTTAAAGTTATCGACTTGAAACTTTGTACACACCATTCTTTCCTTTTCCTTTTGCATAAGTCGGAAAGGCCGGGATCGGCCGACTATATCCTACAGCTGCTATATAACTGATTGATCGGAAATGGTATAACTTTGGTGTTTTTAGAGTTAGAGAGTTCAAATTTTACACGAGCGCTATTTTTGGCAAAACATTACGACATGTCAAATTTCATAATTTGGTTCTGTATATTCCGTAACTTGCCGTAACCGGACGTGTTTCTTCGATAACTCTTGCCAGTTTGCAATTATTTTCGATCTTGAACTCAAGCTTTCAAAATAAATTGGACTTAATAAGTTCATTGAACTATTTATTTCCAATTTATACATTTAATCGTTTTAAGTTACCAAATACTAGTTATGTCTGTTCCGCTTTTACTATATTCTCCAACATAAGTCTCTCCGAGCTGTACTCTCTGGATGTAACCCGTTACATCATAGTTACTGTGGAGTTTGTTGTTCTTCACGACGCCAAACCTTCGTTGTACATCTCTTTTGTAACGTCGTCTCTTACATCCGATCTGATCGTCCCCTCTCGGCTACAGAGTGCTTCAGAGAGCCTAAATTCTATACACGCTACTACAGTGGTCTGCAATCCGTCTTACTTGCACAGCAAAAAAATGTGAATTTGGTGGATCCATTACGGGTGAATCATACCTGTCTTGTTTACTGCTTACATATTAAATGTGCTGGAGGAGGACACAATGGACGGGTAAGTGACCTTATCAACGAGAAAATTGGCCTGACATGGTCTTGCAAATCTTGTAGAGCAATTGAGTCAGAGATGCGGACTTTTATGAAACAGACGAAAAGTGGTTTCCTAGATGTTCGCAAGCAATTCTCGGCCCTTAATTAGCAATTCCTCGCTCTTGAAACTCAATTCCTTGGGCTTAAGGGGAGGTTCTTTTGGATTTTTCCGAAAATTAAGAAAACTTTGAGAATGGATTGCGGGAAAATGAAAAGACATACGAACTTATGCTTTTGAACTTTTGATTCGTTGTTTATTAACGATTAAAAAAAATATTCAATATTCAGGAAATTCCAAATGGCGGATCTCGTAGACCTCTATTTTTCTGCTTTGTCGAGTGTAGGGCCGCTGGTAGTGAACTTAAATTAGAAATGTATATAATTTATTAAAATTGATGGAATTTCCTATGCCTTATACCTAACAACAATTAATTTTGGTAAAAATAAACCAATTTCATGGACGTTTAAAAAAAAATTGACATTTTTTCTCTTTTTTTTACTTTGATCTCGTTTAAAAATTATAAATAAACAATTTTTTTAGGTATAAGGCATACAAAAAAGTATGTACTTTTAAACATTTTTTGAATGAAGGAAATCGGATCAATAGAACGAGCGCTGTGCGCGACAAGAGGTTTGAAAACATGGTTCCGAGAAAAACGCGTTTAAAGTTAGAAACTTTGCCTTTAGATAGCTTTCTTGGTATCATGGGTATGTTTGAAACGCTCTAGCTCAAGAAATACGCGTCGCATCGAAATATCCCTTGGCACGTATATTCTACACATATTTAACTTTCATTTTATTTAAAAAAAAAAATCGATTTTTTCAAAAAAATCCAAAAGAAGTTAGATCTTCTGGACTTACGCTGAGGGCGGTTGCTCCTCGTAAGGCCATATTTGTCTCTCGGCTTATGCCGGATGCTACTGTTGATGATGTCAGGAGTCACCTGTTAAACCATCTTAAGGTAGCTCCTAATGAAATAGCTGTTTTTAAGTTTACTTTAAGCATAAGCGTTCTATTTCTTCTTTTAAAATAGTCCTAACTGATTCCTACCTTCAAAAATCACTTGATCCTGTAGCTTGGCCTGAGCACAGTATCATTCATGAATTCCTAGCAAAAGACGCTCAGAATCCTAGCCCTGCAGAAACTGCTTCAAAAAACTGAATAACATAGTATTTTCCTGCTGCTATCAAAACGTTAGAAGTATTCTGGGTAAGCTGAGCCAATTTTTTACAAAGAGTACAATTTTTACAATAAGTACACTTCTGAACTTATTTCTGTCCCGAATGAGTTCGGAATTGAGTTTATTGCGGTGAAAATTTTAACTGGCTCGTCTCATATTTTTCTGACCTGTTCCAACATTTCTCCCATGGCTGAAGATATTGTCTACTTTCACCATCTTGATGCCATTAGGTCTGTTTTTTCGTTGGTCAAGGACCGTGATTTAATCCTAATCATGGGACATTTCAACCTTCCCATCATTTCCTGGATCCCGTCTGAGAAACACAATTCCTTGCTTTAGAGTTGTCATAACGACTTTATTGATGGCTTAACCGATCTTGCCCTGCTCCAAATTAATCCAATTCATAACACTCATTGCAGATTTCTAGACCTTATTTTTATACCCTTGCAGAGGGTATTATAATTTTGGTCAAAAGTGTGCAACGCAGTGAAGGAGACATCTCCGACCCTATAAAGTATATATATTCTTGATCAGGATCACCTCCTGAGTTGATATGAGCATGTCCGTCTGTCCGTCTGTCTGTCCGTCTGTCTGTCCGTCTGTCTGTTTCTACGTAAACTAGTCTCTCAGTTTTAAAGCTATCGTCTTGAAACTTTGCACACATCCTTCTTTCCTTTGCACGCAGTATATAAGTCGGAACGGCCCGGATCGGTCGACTATATCCTATAGCTGCCATATAACTGATTGATCGGAAATGGTATAACTTTGGTGTTTTTGGCAACATAATACGACATGCCAAATTTCATAAGGATCGGCCGACTATATCCTGTAGCTGCCATATAACTGAACGATCGGAAATGACCCAACTTTCGTGTTTTTGATGATAGAAAGCTGGCACTTGGTACACATTCTATTTTTGGTCAGTTAATCCGATCTACCAAATTTCATAACGATCGGTTGACTATATCTTATAGCTGACATATAACTGTACGATCGGAAATGGTTTTTGGTAGAAATACCAACTTTGGTATTTTTGAAGATAGAAGCTTGAGACTTTTTTTAGATTTTGTATTGTAATAAATTGGATTATATATTCATATTCCCATAAAGATCGGCCAACTATATCCGATGTTTGCGATATATATCCGGTTTTAGCTGCAAGGGTATATCAACTTCGGCTCCGCCCGAAGTTAGCTTTGCTTTCTTGTTTCTAATGTGTCATCCTCTGTGACAGGCATTCGGTCCCCGCCTCTATCGCTTCCTGAAGGCTTTCAACATTCTACACTATTAGCATCGGTGTTAATTGATGTGCCTCACAATGAAGCTTGCTTTAATGTTCAACCTCGTTTCAAATGCTTCAGAAAGACTGATTTTATGGCCCTTCGGAATCATTTGGCTGAAATCGATTTGAAATGTTCTTTCGTCTATAAACACAATTGAAGCAGCTACGGATTCGTTTTACGAAATAATTCATAATGCTTTGAACAAATTTGTTCCGGAAGTCCCAGTATCATTGTCTATAAAACCACCTTGGTATAATAAACACCTTTCCTAAGAACAGGAAATCCAGAGCTTACAAAAAGTTTCCTTAGTCAGGATCGATGTGCCATAAGTCAAACTTTCTTTATGTTCGCAAAGTTTATTATTCTCAACGATCAACTTTATAAGCAGTATATTATGAATTTTAAGGTAAACTTTCGTAATGATCCAAGCTCCTTCTATTCTTTTGTCAATATGAAACGTAATTCAAATCTTTTTCCTCCTTCCCTATCATTTAAAAATATTTCACATTCTTCTGAGCTGTAGTATGCACATATATTGAATACCCACTGTACCGAGAGTACTTAAAGGGTGCGCACTGTAACACTTTGTTGCAGTGTTTACATTATCCAAAGTCCCGGTCATAAACCCTAAGTGGCCGAAATATGAACCGATCGTTATGGCTTAGCCCGCACACAGAAAGTGCTAGTGTCAGCATAATCGTAACAAACGGTCAGCATATGCATACCCCTCGCGCCTCCACTTGAGAGCGCATAACAACGTATATTATTATATTCCTTTATACATAAGTACAAAACCGTCTCTCTGCCGCCGCCTGCGAGCAGCGCTGCTACGAGACTTAGCCTTACTTAGACTTAAGAAATATTGTAAAAGAACAGAGACACTTTGATCGTTGGAGCGGCACCTCAGCTGCTCCTTCTAAATAAAAATCCAACTAAAACTTAACCCCTGGAGTTATCCTATGACAGAGCAATGTATTGCTAATCTCTTTGCGTCATTTTTTCAAACCACTTATTCGTCCGATTCATATAACCTCAATTCTTCTTATCCTTATAAATTACCACATATAAACAACATTTAATTTTCAAAATTTCGAATTCAGGATGTGTTCGAAGCTCTTTCAACAATAGATATCTTGTTCTCTGCTGGTCTTGACAATGTTCCTAGCTGTGTTCTAAGGTACTGTTCTGATATCCTTTGCCATCCTCTCACTATCTTATTCAACTTATCCTTGGAGTTGTCATGTCTTCCCGAGAGATGGAATGAATCGTTTATTATTCCGCTTTATAAGAAAGGCACTAAAGCACTTATTGAGAACTACCGGGGGATTGCTAAGCTATCTGCGATTCCCTTGAGAAACTGTTTTCTTTCCAACTGCAACATTTTTGTAAAAGCATTATTTCCACTTATAACCTTCTTGAGTATACACTGACTTTAGTAAAGCGTTTGACTCTGTGAACCACCATCTCCTCCTTCATAAGCTGTGTCTTATGGTGTTTTCTCCACATATAGTACAGTGGTTGACCTCTTATCTATCGAACCGCACGCAGCGTGTTTTGTTTAAAAACAGTTCACCACAGATTATAAACGTTTCATCTGGTGTCCCACAAAGTAGTCACTTAGGACCTCTTCTGTTTGTTCTTTTTGTCAACGATTTACCTAGTGTTGTAAACTATGCTACTACATTTATGTATGCTGATGATGTCAAGTTATGTCTTTCTGTCTCAGACTATTTCCTACATAGACACCTGCAACTAAACCTTAACAAAGTCTTCTTGTGGTGCTCAAAAAATCTCCTTTTGCTTAACTGCTCTAAGTGTAAGGTTATGACGTTCAATCGTTCGTACTCTCTTGGGAATAACGTCTTATATAGAATAACGTCTTATTAATTTCCCTAATTAACGATCTTGGAGTCATTTTTGACAATAAGTTGTCCTTCAAGAACACATATCACTAACAGTTAATAAAGCCAGAGGTGTGCTAACTTTTATCAAACGTTGGTCTAAAGAATTGGATGATCCTTTCACAACTAAAACTCTATACGTATCGTTGGTTCGTCCTATCTTGGAATACTGTTCTAGCGTTTGGAGTCCGCAATACTTTGTTCACCAAAGGAGGATTGAATCTGTCCAAAAGCAGTTTCTGCTATGAGCGTTAAAAAGCTTAAACTGGGATACTGCCACTTCCCTCCCATCGTATAATTGCCGGTTAAAACTACTAAACCTACCTCCTTTAAAAGAGCGCCGTACTTGTGCTGGGGTTATGCTACTTCTTGTGCTTATTCTTGGACAGGTTGACTCACAAGTACTTCTTGAAAAATTATTGTTCTCTGTTCCTAATAGGGTAACTAGATCCTTCCGACCCCTTTGGTTACCAATTTCTAGGTCTAATTTTGCTGAACACGATCCATTTCGCGTTATTTGTAAAAATTATAACTCATTGTCACATTTATTATCCCCTGAACTATCCCTAGATGTAATTAAATCCAAGATAATGGAATATCTTTTAACTTAATTTATTCTTACTTTTTGTTATAACAATCTAGATTTTACCATAAAATAACATATCATTGTTAATAATAATAATAAATAAGGATCGGTCGACTATATCTTATAGCTGCCATATAACTGAACGATCGGAAATGACCCAACTTTGTGTTTTTGAAGATAGAAAGCTGGAATTTGGTACAGATTATATTTTTTGTCAGTTTATCCGACCTACCAAATTTCAAACCGATCGGTCGACTATATCTTATAGCTCCCATATAACTGAGCGATCGGAAATGGTTTTTGGTAGAAATATCAACATTGGTATTTTTGAAGAAAGTCGTTTAGGACTTTTTTTTAGACTTTTTATTATAATAAATTTGGTTATATTATCATATTCTCATATGGATCGGCCAACTATATCCGATGTTTGCGATATATATCCGGTTTCAACTGCAAGGGTATATTAACTTGGGCCGCGTCCGAAGTTAGCTTTTCTTTCTTGTTTTGTTTTCAATTGGACTTTATAGTCTCATCGTACCTTCATGTGGTTAATGTACATGTCGTTGTTTCGTAGTTCTTTTACCGCGATGCTTTTGTTAATAAAATAAACAATGTGGAGTAGTGTAGTATGCACATATATTGAATACCCACTGTACCGAGAGTACTTAAAGGGTGCGCACTGTAACCCTTTGTTGCAGTGTTTACATAATCCAAAGTCCCGGTCATAAACCCTAAGTGGACGAAATATGAACCGATCGTTCTGGCTTAGCCCGCACACAGAAAGTGCTAGTGTCAGCATCATCGTAACAAACGGTCAGCATATGCATACCCCTAGCGCCTCCACTTGAGAGCGCATAACAACGTATATTATTATATTCCTATATACATAAGTACATAGCCGTCTCTCTGCCGCCGCCTGCGAGCAGCGCTGCTACGAGACTTAGCCTTACTTAGACTTAAGAAATATTGTAAAAGAACAGAGACACTTTGATCGTTGGAGCGGCACCTCAGCTGCTCCTTCTAAATAAAAATCCAACTAAAACTTAATCCCTGGAGTTATCTTATGACATGGCGACCGTAACAGCGATGGAAGGACATCGAAGGACATCGAGGGATTAAAAGGATATACCAACAAGGATATACCCAGGAGCATACAAATAAAAAAAAAAACTGGATAAACTGGAAAATGCAAAATAAATTGACAAAAAAAAGAAATCTGAGTGAGTAGAGTGAAAGCAATGGGCAATCGCGGAGGAGTTGCGAAAAAAAAACAAAAAAAAGAGTAGCACACCTAAAGTGGCTACTCTATGTAAACACTCCACCTCCCGCGTGGGCTACGGCCCAAAAACTTCAAACGGAACTAGATTTCCTGAAAGAAAAATTAATAAGCAACAAGAATAAAAGCCCAAAAATTGCCACCACTCACAAAGTACCGATTAAGAAAATTAATGAAAAAATAATAACAAAACCTCCACCACCAAAGCCATTACC
The DNA here is from genome assembly GCF_030179905.1 of Drosophila bipectinata. Taxonomy (NCBI): domain Eukaryota; kingdom Metazoa; phylum Arthropoda; class Insecta; order Diptera; family Drosophilidae; genus Drosophila; species Drosophila bipectinata. The sequence continues at coordinate 23,768,377 of NC_091736.1, read as the reverse complement.
GAAACTAAAAAAGACGTGCCCGAAGGATTGCCCCGGACCACTGGACAGCCCCCACTGCAACCGCACCGGTAACGCCTGAGTCCAAAAGGCCCCGGACAGCAGCAGCAGCAAATAGAGTGCGGGAATACGCCACCTCCTGCGCCACCGAGGGAACGTCAGCGTAGCCAAACCTGCGACGACCAGCTGACGTGAAAAAAAAAGAAATCAACTGAGTAGAAACATTTTTTTTTAACCCATGCACTGCGTTGCATAATTTTTTTTGATTGCACTGCGATGCATATTTTTTTTATATAATATAATATTTTTTGAAAAATTGAGTGGAACCTCTTTGGCCCAATTTGAAAGTATGGCCCGTATAGCTGTACAAATAATAACTCCAAATAATAGGTAGGAAAAAATGTTAGACAAAAACTCAGATTTAAAAAAAATTTTTTAATTTAAAGGAAAAAATACCATAAATTCCTAAAATTTATGTAAAATTTTAATTCTTTTCTAATAAAGAAAAAAAAAAATAAATAAATTCAAAAATAGCATAAATTCCTAAAATTTATGAAACATTTTAATACCTTTTTAATGAGAAATAATAGCATAAGTAAAACAGATCAAATAAATGATTCTGACTATTACTTCCCAGAAAAATTAAGAACCATTACAAAAAATGACTCAGAGAAAAATATAATAGAAATTGAAAAAATAAAAACATATACAATATCTAAAATGGGTTTAGTAGACACGAAAGTTGTAGATTCCACGGCAAATGTCGTTAATAAAATTGAATCCGAAAAAATCGATCTTCAAACAATTACAATATTGTTAATGATAATCGTTATTATAATGTTAGCAAGCGTATTGCTAAAATTATATAAATTACACAACAAATGTTTAAAGAAAAAATTCCAGAGTCAAGCAATTGACCTGGACAAAATCTAAATACAAAACCCAAAAAAAACAAAAATTATTATACACAAATGTAAACACTTAAAATCTAAGAAAATGAAATAACAGAAAATAAATATTAAAATATATTACGTAATTCTCTTTACAAAAGTATGGCTAAACTAAAGGCATGAATTGGAACAAATTGTACAAAGAGTTATCTATAATTAAAAATAATTTTGACAGGTCGTACAAGTCTCTAAATCAGAATAGACCCATTCAAAAGAATACGGTTAGGAAGCACGTTGAAATATTAGTAGAGTGCTTTAATGAAGCGCGTATGCTAATACATGATCATAGGGAAAAATTAAAGCAAGATCATTGGTCACAGGTATCGAAACTTTTGATACGACTACGATCTAATTTAATATTTATTAAACAAAAGTTCAGTTTATAAATATCATTACCAACCGTTCTAAACACTCCAATAGCAGTTGACACTGCACCTGACTCGGAATCAACAGAAACGAACGAATCTGAGTCAGAAGAGCTTCCCAAAGTAAACCCCAAAATAGAAGATGAAGATTTAAATAATCTTTTTATTCCGGCGGTATACACTGATCTGGATAACTCTACAGATTCAGATACTTCGAGTGTCATAGAATACAAAATAGATAAATCCATCACAATGGCACAGTCAAATATTGATTTTATTAATACAGCATCGAAGCTTATACCAGTTTTTGATGGTAAGGCTGAAAATTTAACAAGTTTCATTGATATTTTACAAATAATACAATCAATAAAAGGCGAGCACGAAGAATTAGCTATTTCCATTATTAAAACAAAGCTAAAATGTGTCGCCAGGAATCTAATCGGTAATGAAACAACAATTACTGAGGTGATTGCTAGACTAAGAAGCAACGTCAAAGGCGAAACTGTTGAGGTATTATCAGCGAAGCTGATGAATCTACAGCAGCGCAATAAAACTGCTAACCAATACACACAAGAAATTGAGCAGATGACGAAAGCCTTAGAAGGTGCATATATATCAGATGGTTTATCTTTAGAGCCAGGAATTATTCCATGCAGCATGCAGTCAAAGCAATGACTAAAAACTGCACAATCGATAAGGTAAAACTTATCATGCAAATTAAATTGTTTGTAGTTCGGTGAATTAAAAAAATGTAAATTTTATTTTTTAATTACACGACTTGGTGTTAAACCTTTATTTATTAAACGTAACAATTACAAGACACTTTTGATTTCTCTTAAATATTTTTGTCAACCGTTCGCGGTCTCGGTCAAAATAGGACTGTCTTCTTAATTCTAAATCTGATCCAAAGAACCTCGGCCATCAGTTGTGTTTAGATTAGAGGCTTAAGATGAAACTTTCGCATCTTATTGTGAAATTCGATTAAGCTGATCGATGCAATTTGGTGGGTACTTGAAACGCAAAAGGCGTAATTAATTGGGCTTCGGAGGGAAGCTGATGTTTACTTTTGATTTTGATTTGTTTATGGGGAACCGAGATCGGACCTCAGAGCCAAAGACAAAGCCGAAAGCAAATGCAGAGTTTGAAAATATTGTTCATAAAATTCATAAGTGGAAAGCCATAAGTGGCCTGGATTTATGGGTTGGATAACTCTCCCCCTTCTAAAATGGATCGTCCCGATTCAATATGAAATTCGTTTAAATGATCTCTTAATTCTGTTAAAAAAATTTCTTGGTTAATAGATTTTTCTGGTTCAGGCCGATGTTTTTTGGTTACAAATAATATAGCATTTTTGTATTTTATACTAAGTGAAAGAATCAAATATATAATGATTAAAATTAATAATATAAAGGTAAGTGATATTTTAGTATTCTTAATTTTAACGAAAGGGTTTAAAATGTTTATATTATCCAAAGAAAGATCAGAGTTATTTGATAATATGTAATCGGATGTTTCATAATGTCATAGTTACGTATTCAAGAATTTTATTTTCCAAATTGGTATATGAGATATTATTAATTTTAGTTGTACCATTAAATGTTATTAAAAACAAACCGTTTAAATGGGAGTTGTTAACAATATTGTTCCCATTTATAAGAATGGCACCATCTTGTATGATGTCTATTTTTTTATTTTTTTCTTTTATTTTTTTTACAGGTTGATTTCTTACCATTTAATAATCGGGTAAAACAAGTTTTTTTGTTACTTAGAGTGCAATAATTATTAAAAAGTTCGTTCTTAAAATTAGACATTTCGTAAAAAATATTTTCGCATTTTGCGACTTGATTGCTTAATACTAGTTTTCCATCGATTTGGGAAATCGCTCTAGCGTGATATATTTCACATCTGTTTTTTATTATTGGGTATTTTATATAAATTATTAAAAGTTCTTTATGCAATGCGATTTTAAAAGAAGATATGTCCATTAAATCAGCTATAATTACTGGTTTTTGTTCATGTTTTAATATTTCCAAGATGTCATCATTGTTTTAAATTTTGGTATTAAAAACGTCTATTTTTGCTAAAGTGATTGTGTCAATTAAATTTTGCAGATCAAATGTTAATAATCGCAAGCGATGTTTTCGTAGTGGTAGATCTTGATCAATAAATACTTTTTTAAAATCATCGGAAAGAGATTCTATTTCTTTGAATAATCGGGATTTAATTCATTAATTTTATTCTGAACTGTAATAAAATCATCATGGTCCGGAGTTCCAGCTAACCATTTCCACACGGTGCCTAACTCATTTATCCCTCTTTTTGATCTAGTTGATGTTAATTGTGATAAAATTAGTTCTATTACTTTTATGTCATATTTAATTTCCCATTGTGACCTTTTATTAGTATCCCTTTTAATATTATCTGATTCCAAATTTATTATTTCTTTATAAAAGCTTAAGTTAGTTACATGGAATAAATCTGCGTATGAATCGTACGTCAATACGTCTTTATTGTCCTTAAATAGAAGCAAAGATTATAAAGTACATAGATGGGACATCACATACAAAGAAAAATTTTCTATGGCGGGTTCCAGCAGGTTCCAGCAGTGGAACCCGCTGGAACGAGCGGGTTCCATTGCGCGACAAGTTAAGTTTGAGAAATTTTTCGCGCGACAACGAATGAGGAATAGCCGAGTGGTAGAGTGCTTGGCTGGTGTGCAAAGTAAAACGAGTTCAAACCGGGCTCGGGAAGTCAATTTTTTTTAAATTTTAAATCTATTTATATTATTGTTTTATTATTTTAATGTGTTTTCCTAAATTAATAATCCAATAAAAAAAATACAAAATTGTAAAATAACCCTAACATCGTCTCAGTTCGTAGTGGAACCCGCTGAAAAAATGTCTATAAGTGCGGGTTCTACGGCATTTTGGTAGGCCGCGTCATGGAACCCGCTCTCAAATTTTTTCATTTTTTCCGTCGTGGAACTGTAAAAATGAAAACATTTGAGAGCGGGTTCCACGACAAACGGCTGGCAGATGATATAGGGAGAGAGAGAATTCTATTTTTAGATCGTAACATCTTTGGAACGATGAAAGTTTGAAACGTTGTAATCGAACCAATGTAAGAGTAAAGAGATCAGAAATATCTTTTACTATCCTTACTCGTCAACTCTGTTTTTGGTATAGATTCTAGCGCCTCCTTTAACACCAATTTTAAGTATCATAAAATCAACTTCAAGGGTAGCCGGATAGATGGTAGATGGATAGTGCGTGGTCCTTATTTATGGGGTCCTGGGTTCGACTTCATTAGCGGGCGGTTGTTTCAATTTTGATAAAGTTATGGTTTTATGATTCTTTTTATATTTACTTTTATTTTTTTATTTTTATTTTTTTTTTTACTTTTAATTTTTACGTTATTTTTATTATTTTTAATTGCATTGTATTACAATTATTATAAAAATAAATGACGGACGTGTCGGATGACAAAATGCCGGAAGGACTCCATTGAAATTTCATTAGCCGGACTTAATGAAGAATTAAACAATTTTACAATTGTAAAATTAAAGAAAAATATTACAATTAAAGAAAAAAATAATAATAATAATTATAAAAGAAAGAAAAAGTTCAAAGTCCTTACGAGGATTTGAACACAGAAAAATTACACATAGAGTAACTACTCTATGCATTACGCTACCATCCAGTCTCGACCTGCGGCGATCAAAAATACTATTTGTTCTACCAACTACTAATCGGCCCATCGAAAACAGAAACGAGAAAAGAGAAAGAAACGAAAAATGTAAAGAGTTCTAAAAATAGAATCGTATGCATGTGCGTTTCCCCCCTCACCAACAAGCTCGACGCAAAAATTTGACCGTTTTGGGCCCTGATGTCCCATCTATGTACTTTATAATCTTTGATAGAAGATATTCGTGACTTGTATAGTCAATTATTTCTGATTTTGTTAATAAAATAAGGTGTAGTATGAGCACCTGATAAAACATTTTCTGGGAAAGGAAAGAAAAAAAGGATAATATATAAATACTTAGAATTTTATATTATCTTTGTGAATAATTCTATTTCTATTGTTGATTATTATTTTGTTGGGTAAATTTTCCTTAACTATTTGTTTTTTATATCTGGTTTTAAGTTTATTTCTTTCCCCGTGTTTCTTTTCATAGACTACCTGTCCTACATGATATTCTTTTTCTTTTCTGTTTTCATTATGTGTTTCCAACATTTTCTCTTGAGTATTTTTCAAAAGTTCAGGAATGTTATCGTGCTCAGGTCGTGCAAACCTTACGTCAAAAGGTTTTTGGTTCGTTGTAGAATGAATGCTCTGATTATATTCTTAAGCGGCTCTTATTATTATTTCGGAATAGTCAGTTAAATTAAATTCTTCTTTAATGCACCGAGCTAATTCTGTTAATGTAGAATGTGCCCTTTCAACCTGTCCGTTTGACGTGCTGTGCCTCGGGTCTGCGTAATGTAAAGTTAAATTGCACCTTTGTGCGAAAGATTTAAATTGGGCCGAGGTAAAGCTCGGTTCATTATCGGTCATTATTACTTTTACTTGTGGAAAATGTTGAAGTAGTTCCATTACTTTATTTTTGATATTTAATTTATTTTGGATTTCTTTTACTACTAGAAATTTAGAGTAAGCGTCAATACAAGTTATGAAAGTAAGACCTTGCGCGTAATATATATCAATGTGTAAATGTTCTCCTTCTTTACTTGGAATTGGGGCTTCCCCAATTGGAATTTTTATTGGGTGCCTGTTATATTTATTTTCGTTACAAATCACGCAATTTTTAATAAATTCTTTTAATTTTTTAAAACAGTTTGGCCAATAATATAATTTATTGATCTGTTTGTAATTCTCTTCTAGCCCCCTATGAGCACGGCTTTGTGTTTCTTCTATTATAATAGCTTTATCTTCCTCGTTTCCCACGTCTTGTAGAAAGATTCTTGTAAAAAGGAATGTGTTTGTGAAATTATTTTTTAATGGTAATTGAATTTGAAATAAGTCCTCTAAGGTACAATGAATCTTACTGTAATGTTAGGTGGAAGATACTCTCTTAATATAGTTATTAAATTTTCTGGTGTGTCATATTCAATTAAATGTCGTGTCCTGTCAAAAATTTTCAGTGACTCATGTATTGTATACCTCCCCGTTGTTAATAACAGTTGTTGTTTAAATTGATTTAACGGTTTACGGGTCTCTTGTATTACATTTTCAAAACTACTTTCAGCTGAATGCTGTGTGTTCTGAGCTGAGTCTGACTGGTCTGTTTGTTCTATGTCGCTGTTAGTAGTATTATTTATCTGAATCCGAGATAATGCGTCTGCAACTACATTTGTTGTACCGGGCTTAAATGTTATTTTCGGTGTAGAACTTTGTATGAAAGAATACCATCCTTTCATATCTACATTGGGATTTTTATCCGAAATTGTGTAAGATAAAGTTTGATGGTCGGTTTGAATTTCAATTCCAATAACTCCGTATAAGTAATTTCTTAGGTTTTTAAGAGCCCATACTATCGCTAAAAGTTCATTCTTATTAGTCGCATAAGCTTGTTCTGTTTTAGACAAGGTTTTTGAAATAAAAGTAATTGGTTTTCCTTCTTGAGATAAAACTGCACCAATTGCGACGTCTGAAGCGTCGGTGGTCAAGGTAAATTTTTTATTATAGTCCGGTTGAACTAGTTCTACTTGAGCAATGAGATTTTCTTTCAGCTCGTTAAAAGCTTTAACTGCTGGTTCATCCAGCTGAATCAATATTTTTGTTGACATTCTTTTTGAGATTTTGCCATTATGACCTCCAAGATATTTTGTTAGAGGTTTGGCTATGTAGGCGTAGTTTGAAACAAATTTTCTATAATAGCCCGTAAAACCTAGGAAACTTCTTAGTTCCCGAATATTTTCTGGAAGCGGATATTTTCTAATGGTTTCAATTTTCTCTGGGTCTGTCTTAATGACGTTATAGGATACCATGTATCCTAGAAAACGGGTTTCGCGTTTGAAAAACTTAGATTTTTCTAAAGAGATTTTCATGTTGCCCTCAATAATATATTTATAATTTTGTTTAGATCTGTATAGTGTTCTTCAATTGAGTTTGAGAATATTATAATGTCGTCCATATAGACATGACATGTTTTCCCTATTTTTTCTCTTAGAATGTCGTCCATTGCTCTCTGAAAGGTTTGGTGCATTTGTTAATCCGAATGGCATTCTTAAAAATTCATATTTTCCATTATTTATTGAAAAGGCTGTTTTTTCGACATCAGATTCTTTCATAAGTATCTGATGAAATCCTGACTCTAAATCTATTGTTGAAAAATATCTTGCTTTTCCCAAATTTGATAGAATTACTGATGGGTCTTGCATTGGGTACCTGTCAGGTATAGTACTTTTACTTTTACTTTTTTTTATAGTACTTTAATTTACGGCTTCCGTCTTGATTTTCTCCTTTCTTTGGGACTACCAGAAGTGGTGAATTGTAAGGGCTTCTTCTAGGCCTTATTATTTTTTCTGATAACATTCTTTTGATTTCGCTATTCACGAAGTCGTTGACAGTTAGAGCATACGGATACTGCTTCCCGTATATTGGCCTATCGTGGATAATATTTATTTCCCCCTTTATGTCTGTTCTAAAAGGAATTTGCATATTTATCTTTGAATGCTCCTTTTCAATATAGTGAACTATCTTTTCCCTCAATCCGCCTAATTGGTCAGTACCTATATTATTTATTTGATTTTTGACGGTATTTACTTCGTCGGCACTCTCAGGATTTTTAATTCCCAAGATATTTTTATTTTTATTGACGGATATTTCTACGTCGGCGTTCTCAGGATTTTTAATTCCCAAGACATTTTTATTTTTATTGACGGATATTTCTACGTCGGCGCTCTCAGGATTTTTTGTTTCCAAGACATTTGTATTTTTGTTGACGGATATTTCTACGTCGGCGTTCTCGGGATTTTTTGTTCCCAAGATAATTGTATTTTTGTTGACGGATATTTCTACGTCGGCGTTCTCGGGATTTTTAACTCCCAAGCTTTTCTCACTATTTTCAACAAATAATGAATCTGTGTTTTTACTACCATTATCATCAAAATACTTTTTTATAATAAATTCTTTTAACGGAAGAATATTATTTTCTTCAATTAAACGTATTTCATTTTTCTCCTCATTATCATAATATTTTAACTTCTCCTGTTTCCCATTGTATTCCAAGATTCCCTTATCTATATTTATTATAGCTCCAATTTTTCTTAATAAATTGAATCCAATTAGAATATCAGATTCTAAACCTTCGATTTCATAAAATAATTGTTTTGTTTCAAATATATTTATAATATGGTAATACCTAATAATTGAGTAGCCATGAACTGTTGTTACCTTTTTGTATATTGGTAGCTCGTTATACCCTTGCAGAGGGTATTATAATTTTGGTCAAAAGTGTGCAACGCAGTGAAGGAGACATCTCCGACCCTATAAAGTATATATATTCTTGATCAGGATCACCTCCTGAGTTGATATGAGCATGTCCGTCTGTCCGTCTGTCTGTCCGTCTGTCTGTTTCTACGCGAACTAGTCTCTCAGTTTTAAAGCTATCGTCTTGAAACTTTGCACACACCTTTCTTTCCTTTGCACGCAGTATATAAGTCGGAACGGCCCGGATCGGCCGACTATATCCTATAGGTGCCATATAACTGATTGATCGGAAATGGTATAACTTTGGTGTTTTTAGAGTTAGAGAGTTCAAATTTGACATGAGAGCTATTTTTGGCAAAACATTACGTCATGTCAAATTTCATAAGGATCGGCCGACTATATCCTATAGCTGCCATATAACTGAACAATCGGAAATGACCCAACTTTCGTGTTTTTGATGATAGAAAGCTGGCACTTGGTACACATTCTATTTTTGGTCAGTTAATCCGATCTACCAAATTTCATAACGATCGGTTGACTATATCTTATAGCTCTTATGTCGTATTATGTTGCCAAAAAAAGCTCTCACCTAAAATTTGAACTCTCTAACTTTAAAAACACCAAAGTTATACCATTTCCGATCAATCAGTTATATGGCAGCTATAGGATATAGTCGACCGATCCGGGCCGTTCCGACTTATATACTGCGTGCAAAGGAAAGAAGGATGTGTGCAAAGTTTCAAGACGATAGCTTTAAAACTGAGAGACTAGTTTACGTAGAAACAGACAGACGGACAGACAGACGGACAGACAGACGGACATGCTCATATCAACTCAGGAGGTGATCCTGATCAAGAATATATATACTTTATAGGGTCGGAGATGTCTCCTTCACTGCGTTGCACACTTTTGACCAAAATTATAATACCCTCTGCAAGGGTATAAAAATGGTCTTCATTAATATTATTTAATCTGGTTACTTTATTAGCTGGCTGACTTTCTGTTCCATCTGATTCCCTTTTTTGAGCTTGAGTTTGCTCTCTATTTTGATTTGCGTTATAAAAATTTGAACGATTTTTATTTTGATGATAATTATTATTATATCTACCTTGATTATCGTTTGCCTGCCAATTATTATATCTTCCCTGGTTACTATTTGACTTCCAATTTTGGCTCGGCTGCCGATTGTTATTAGATTTATTCTGGAGTTGAATCGGTGGATCAACATCCATTGGCTCGATAGCTTGTTGCTTATGATTATTATTTTGATTATTATTTTGCCAAAAATTTCCCTTTTGTGGCCAATTGTAATTTTGATTATGATTAAAATTATTTCCCATTTTAGTGATATTATTATTTTGCCGTATTTGATCAAATCGTAAGTTGTTTCCCCGATATTTACTTTCATTTTTAAATCCATTAAACCTATTTGCGATTGAGCACGGAAGTTGTTTGATTCTAATTCTTGGACCTTTGCCAAAGCATTGGGAAAATCTGGTGGATTTAATGAGAAAAGAGTTTCTGAAATAGATCCATTAAGTCCGGATATAAATACTCGTAGAGCATTTCCCCTTATTGAATTGTTTGTTTCTTTGGTAATTACACTGTCCTTTCCGTATTATGGTTTTGTTTATTAGTAAGGTCATTTTTTTATTGACTTCGTTATAATACTCAGTAATTGTCATTCGTCCTTGCCTGAGGATACTTAGTTCTGACTCGAGAACATGTATTGGTCGTTTGTCACTATATATAAAGTCCAATCGGGATAAGATTGCTTTAAAGTTTAAAACTGTGCCATGATTGGTAAGAGCATCATGGGCAGCTCCCATAATTTTATTTCGTAAAATTGTTAGAGCGATAAAATATTGTTCACTTTCAATTTTATAGAGACTCATTGCAGTTTCTGCAGCTTCCCTCCAACCTACATATTGTGTTGCTTCCCCTGTGAAATTTGGTAAGGATTTTACCACTTCAAGTGTTGTATCGCATTTTATAGCTGGGTCAATTGTTTGTACTTTATAATCTTCCACAGTGTTTGCATCTGTGGCAAGCCTTCCTTCTAAATATTCTACTTTCCTGCTAACTTCATTCAATTGAGCGTTTATTAATCTGTTTATCAATTCTACTGTTAAACTGCCGGCTGTGGCTACACTACCTGCAGAAAAATTTGATGCTGAACCTCCGGTTGCCATTGTTAGATTTAATTCACAAAAGCTATTTATCAAATCTTCCAGAATTATTCTTTATATTGTTTTTTAAATCGCGAATCTTACTTTTTGCAATATATAAATCTTATATTATTTTTCTCAAATTCACAGATCTTAAATTAAAGTCTTAATTTTTTAATTATTTTAAATTAATTCCTCACGATATTGTCCCGTTGGGGTCTTCCTTCTGTGTGGTTGGTAGTTGATAGTTGATAAATGAATAGAGAATGTCCTTTCTTCCTTTCTTGGTTTTTTTGTTGGAGCGAGTTGTCGTTTTTATTTGAGAATGTCCTGCCTTCCTTCCCTGGTTTTTCTTGTTGGAGTTGTCGTTTTATTTGATTTTGTTGTTCTTGTTTGTTTTTTTTGTGCGTTGATTTTTTTAGTTTTTGTGTTCTTGTAATTGTTTGGTTTAAAATTTCGGTCCACCTTTGTTTTAATTCACTCTTTATGGATTATTTCATTAATTAATTTCCATTTACTTTATTGTTAACGATCACTGTCACTTGGTAGTGTCGTTTGGTGGATGTTTTAATTTTTCCACTGAAATGTTCAGTTGTTGACCGCGCGAGTTCCGTTTATGTTTAACTTATTTTTTATTAAACAATTTTTTTGAGCTTTATGTGACGCGGCCCCTTGAGTTGGGCGCCAGTTAAATTGTTTGTAGTTCGGTGAATAAAAAAAATGTAAATTGTATTTTTTAATTACACAACTTGGTGTTAAACCTTTATTTATTAAACGTAACAATTACAAGAAACTTTTGATTACTCTTAAATATTTTTGTCAACCGTTCGCGGTCTCGGTAAAAAAAGGACTGACTTCTTAATTCTAAATCTGATCCAAAGAACCTCGGCCATCAGTTGTGTTTAGATTAGAGGCTTAAAATGAAACTGTCGCATCTTATTGTGAAATTCGATTAAGCTGATCGATGCAATTTGGTGGGTACTTGAAACGCAAAAGGCGTAATTGATTGGGCTTCGGAGGGAAGCTGATGTTTACTTTTGATTTTGATTTGTTTATGGGGAACCGAGATCGGACCTCAGAGCCAAAGACAAAGCCGAAGGCAAATGCAGAGTTTGAAAATATTGTTTCTAAAATTCATAAGTGGAAAGCCATAAGTGGCCTGGATTTATGGGTTGGATAATTGAGCCAAAGATCAAGTCAAAGGCAAATGCAGAGATTGAAAATATTGTTTATAAAAGCCATAAGTGGCCTGTATTTAGGGGTTGGATAACTTGCAAGCTGACACATTCAGTACGATGAACGAAGCCGTTTCCAAATTTGTTAATAGTTGCACTGAAGCAACTGGGCAGTCAAACACTGTCCTATATTATAAGAATTATCCACAGCGCGGCTCAAATCGCGGACGTGGCAGTTATAGAGGTAGTTTTCGTGGTAATTACAATAACTACAATCACAATAACTACAACAACGGTAATTATAACAACAATTATCAGAACAAGAAAGGAAAGCTAACTTCGGGCGGAGCCGAAGTTTATATACCCTTGCAGTTAAAACCGGATATATATCGCAAACATCGGATATAGTTGGCCGATCCTTATGGGAATAGGAATATATAATCCAATTTATTACAATACAAAATCTAAAAGAAAGTCCCAAACTTCTATCTTCCAAAATACGAAAGTTGATATTTCTACCAAATACCATTTCCGATCGTTCAGTTATATGGCAGCTATGGGATATAGTCGGCCAATCCTAATGAAATTTGGTAGGTTGGATCAACTGACCAAAAATAGAATCTGTATTAAATTCCAGCTTTCTATATTCAAAAACACGAAAGTTGGGTCATTTCCGATCGTTCAGTTATATGGCAGCTATAGGATATAGTCGGCCGATCCTTATGAAATTTGGCATGACGTAATTTTTTGCCAAAAATAGCTCTCATGTATTTGAAACTCTAACCTTGCAGAGGGTATTATAATTTTGGTCAAAAGTGTGCAACGCAGTGAAGGAGACATCTCCGACCCTATAAAGTATATATATTCTTGATCAGGATCACCTCCTGAGTTGATATAAGCATGTCCGTCTGTCCGTCTGTCCGTCTGTACGTCTGTCTGTCCGTCTGTCTGTTTCTACGCAAACTAGTCTCTCAGTTTTAAAGCTATCGACTTGAAACTTTGCACACACCCTTCTTTCCTTTGCACGCAGTATATAAGTCGGAACGGCCCGGATCGGCCGACTATATCATATAGCTGCCATATAACTGATTGATCGGAAATGGTATAACTTTGGTGTTTTTAGAGTTAGAGAGTTCAAATTTGACATGAGAGCTATTTTTGGCAAAATAATACGACATGCCAAATTTCGTAAGGATCGGCCGACTATATCCTGTGGCTGCCATATAACTGAACGATCGGAAATGACCCAACTTTCGTGTTTTTGAAGATAGAAAGCTGGAATTTAATACAGATTCTATTTTTGGTCAATTGATCCAACCTATTAAATTTCATTAGGATCGGCCGACTATATCCCATAGCTGCCATATAACTGAACGATCGGAAATGGTATTTGGTAGAAATATCAACTTTCGTATTTTTGAAGATAGAAGTTGGGGACTTTTTTTAGATTTTGTATTGTAATAAATTGGATTATATATTCCTATTCCCATAAGGATCGGCCAACTATATCCGATGCTTGCGATATATATCCGGTTTTAACTGCAAGGGTATATAAACTTCGGCTCCGCCCGAAGTTAGCTTTCCTTTCTTGTTTTAATAGACACAGTTGCAGACATCTCCATTCTAAAAGAAGCTTCGGATAATTTCCAAAACATTCAAAATGATTACATCATAGACATAAAAGGCATAAGTCAAGAAATAATAAAATCCCAAGGTTTAGTTTCTATAGAGATACAGACCACCAATTACATAATTCCACACGATTTTCATATCCTAAATTCACATTTCCCAATTCCATGCGATGGAATAATAGGCATCGACTTTATCAAAAAATACAACTGTCAATTAGACTTCAAGCCATCTGAAGATTGGCTTATAATTAGACCCAATAATTTAAAATTCCCAATTAAAGTACCAATAGCTCATAGTTTTGGCAATAATTCAATACTTCTGCCAGCAAGATCCCAAGTTATTCGGAAAATTGAACTTAATTCAACAGCAGACAGTGTATTATTTCCAAATCAGGAAATTCAACATGGTATTTACGTTGCAAATACCATAGCAACATCCAATAATGCCTTCATAAGACTATTAAACACAACAAATACCGACCAAGTAGTGAGTACAGATAATCTAATATATGAATCACTTTCGAACTACGATGTAGTTAACACAAATCCAGACAATAGAAAAAAATCCGTACTATCACAACTGTCAAAAAACTTCCCTCCACAGTTCAAGTCTCAGCTTACTAGCCTATGCACCCGGTATAGCGATATATTCGGATTGGAAACCGAATCAATAACCACAAATAATTTTTATAAACAACAAGAAAGGAAAGCTAACTTCGGGCGGAGCCGAAGTTTATATACCCTTGCAGTTAATACCGGATATATATCGCAAACATCGGATATAGTTGGCCGATCCTTATCTGAATAGGAATATATAATCCAATTTATTACAATACAAAATCTAAAAAAAGTCCCAAACTTCTATCTTCGAAAATACGAAAGTTGATATTTCTACCAAATACCATTTCCGATCGTTCAGTTATATGGCAGCTATGAGATATAGTCGGCCGATCCTAATGAAATTTGGTAGGTTGGATTAACTGACCAAAAATAGAATCTGTATTAAATTCCAGCTTTCTATCTTCAAACACGAAAGTTGGGTCATTTCCGATCGTTCAGTTATATGGCAGCTATAGGATATAGTCGGCCGATCCTTATGAAATTTGGCATAACGTAATGTTTTGCCAAAAATAGCTCTCATGTCAAATTTGAACTCTCTAACTCTAAAAACACAAAAGTTATACCATTTCCGATCAATCAGTTATATGGCAGCTATAGGATATAGTCGGCCGATCCGGGCCGTTCCGACTTATATACTGCGTGCAAAGGAAAGAAGGGTGTGTGCAAAGTTTCAAGACGATAGCTTTAAAACTGAGAGACTAGTTCGCGTAGAAACAGACAGACGGACAGACAGACGGACAGACGGACAGACGGACATGACATCATATCAACTCAGGAGGTGATCCTGATCAAGAATATATATACTTTATAGGGTCGGAGATGTCTCCTTCACTGCGTTGCACACTTTTGACCAAAATTATAATACCCTCTGCAAGGGTATAAAAATGGTCTTCATTAATATTATTTAATCTGGTTACTTTATTAGCTGGCTGACTTTCTGTTCCATCTGATTCCCTTTTTTGAGCTTGAGTTTGCTCTCTATTTTGATTTGCGTTATAAAAATTTGAACGATTTTTATTTTGATGATAATTATTATTATATCTACCTTGATTATCGTTTGCCTGCCAATTATTATATCTTCCCTGGTTACTATTTGACTTCCAATTTTGGCTCGGCTGCCGATTGTTATTAGATTTATTCTGGAGTTGAATCGGTGGATCAACATCCATTGGCTCGATAGCTTGTTGCTTATGATTATTATTTTGATTATTATTTTGCCAAAAATTTCCCTTTTGTGGCCAATTGTAATTTTGATTATGATTAAAATTATTTACCATTTTAGTGATATTATTATTTTGCCGTATTTGATCAAATCGTAAGTTGTTTCCCCGATATTTACTTTCATTTTTAAATCCATTAAACCTATTTGCGAATTGAGCACGGAAGTTGTTTGATTCTAATTCTTGGACCTTTGCCAAAGCATAGGGCAAATCTGGTGGATTTAATGAGAAAAGAGTTTCTGAAATAGATCCATTAAGTCAGGATATAAATACTCGTAGAGCATTTCCCCTTATTGAATTGTTTGTTTCTTTGGTAATTACACTGTCCTTTCCGTATTATGGTTTTGTTTATTAGTAAGGTCATTTTTTTATTGACTTCGTTATAATACTCAGTAATTGTCATTCGTCCTTGCCTGAGGATACTTAGTTCTGACTCGAGAACATGTATTGGTCGTTTGTCACTATATATAAAGTCCAATCGGGATAAGATTGCTTTAAAGTTTAAAACTGTGCCATGATTGGTAAGAGCATCATGGGCAGCTCCCATAATTTTATTTCGTAAAATTGTTAGGGCGATAAAATATTGTTCACTTTCAATTTTATAGAGACTCATTGCAGTTTCTGCAGCTTCCCTCCAACCTACATATTGTGTTGTTTCCCCTGTGAAATTTGGTAAGGATTTTACCACTTCAAGTGTTGTATCGCATTTTATAGCTGGGTCAATTGTTTGTACTTTATAATCTTCCACAGTGTTTGCATCTGTGGCAAGCCTTCCTTCTAAATATTCTACTTTCCTGCTAACTTCATTCAATTGAGCGTTTATTAATCTGTTTATCAATTCTACTGTTAAACTGCCGGCTGTGGCTACACTACCTGCAGAAAAATTTGATGCTGAACCTCCGGTTGCCATTGTTAGATTTAATTCACAAAAGATATTTATCAAATCTTCCAGAATTATTCTTTATATTGTTTTTTAAAACGCGAATCTTACTTTTTGCAATATATAAATCTTATATTATTTTTCTCAAATTCACAGATCTTAAATTAAAGTCTTAATTTTTTTATTATTTTAAATTATTTCCTCACGATATTGTCCCGTTGGGGTCTTCCTTCTGTGTGGTTGGTAGTTGATAGTTGATAAATGAATAGAGAATGTCCTGTCTTCCTTTCTTGGTTTTTTTGTTGGAGCGAGTTGTCGTTTTTATTTGAGAATGTCCTGCCTTCCTTCCCTGGTTTTTCTTGTTGGAGTTGTCGTTTTATTTGATTTTGTTGTTCTTGTTTGTTTTTTTTGTGCGTTGATTTTTTTAGTTTTTGTGTTCTTGTAATTGTTTGGTTTAAAATTTCGGTCCACCTTTGTTTTAATTCACTCTTTATGGATTATTTCATTAATTAATTTCCATTTACTTTATTGTTAACGATCACTGTCACTTGGTAGTGTCGTTTGGTGGATGTTTTAATTTTTCCACTGAAATGTTCAGTTGTTGACCGCGCGAGTTCCGTTTATGTTTAACTTATTTTTTATTAAACAATTTTTTTGAGCTTTATGTGACGCGGCCCCTTGAGTTGGGCGCCAGTTAAATTGTTTGTAGTTCGGTGAATAAAAAAAATGTAAATTGTATTTTTTAATTACACAACTTGGTGTTAAACCTTTATTTATTAAACGTAACAATTACAAGAAACTTTTGATTACTCTTAAATATTTTTGTCAACCGTTCGCGGTCTCGGTAAAAAAAGGACTGACTTCTTAATTCTAAATCTGATCCAAAGAACCTCGGCCATCAGTTGTGTTTAGATTAGAGGCTTAAAATGAAACTGTCGCATCTTATTGTGAAATTCAATTAAGCTGATCGATGCAATTTGGTGGGTACTTGAAACGCAAAAGGCGTAATTGATTGGGCTTCGGAGGGAAGCTGATGTTTACTTTTGATTTTGATTTGTTTATGGGGAACCGAGATCGGACCTCAGAGCCAAAGACAAAGCCGAAGGCAAATGCAGAGTTTGAAAATATTGTTTCTAAAATTCATAAGTGGAAAGCCATAAGTGGCCTGGATTTATGGGTTGGATAATTGAGCCAAAGATCAAGTCAAAGGCAAATGCAGAGATTGAAAATATTGTTTATAAAAGCCATAAGTGGCCTGTATTTAGGGGTTGGATAACTTGCAAGCTGACACATTCAGTACGATGAACGAAGCCGTTTCCAAATTTGTTAATAGTTGCACTGAAGCAACTGGGCAGTCAAACACTGTCCTATATTATAAGAATTATCCACAGCGCGGCTCAAATCGCGGACGTGGCAGTTATAGAGGTAGTTTTCGTGGTAATTACAATAACTACAATCACAATAACTACAACAACGGTAATTATAACAACAATTATCAGAACAAGAAAGGAAAGCTAACTTCGGGCGGAGCCGAAGTTTATATACCCTTGCAGTTAAAACCGGATATATATCGCAAACATCGGATATAGTTGGCCGATCCTTATGGGAATAGGAATATATAATCCAATTTATTACAATACAAAATCTAAAAGAAAGTCCCAAACTTCTATCTTCCAAAATACGAAAGTTGATATTTCTACCAAATACCATTTCCGATCGTTCAGTTATATGGCAGCTATGGGATATAGTCGGCCAATCCTAATGAAATTTGGTAGGTTGGATCAACTGACCAAAAATAGAATCTGTATTAAATTCCAGCTTTCTATATTCAAAAACACGAAAGTTGGGTCATTTCCGATCGTTCAGTTATATGGCAGCTATAGGATATAGTCGGCCGATCCTTATGAAATTTGGCATGACGTAATGTTTTGCCAAAAATAGCTCTCATGTCAAATTTGAACTCTCTAACTCTAAAAACACCAAAGTTATACCATTTCCGATCAATCAGTTATATGGCAGCTATAGGATATAGTCGGCCGATCCGGGCCGTTCCGACTTATATACTGCGTGCAAAAGAAAGAAGGGTGTGTGCAAAGTTTCAAGACGATAGCTTTAAAACTGAGAGACTAGTTTACGTAGAAACAGACAGACAGACAGACAGACAGACGGACATGCTCATATCAACTCAGGAGGTGATCCTGATCAAGAATATATATACTTTATAGGGTCGGAGATGTCTCCTTCACTGCGTTGCACACTTTTGACCAAAATTATAATACCCTCTATTTCTGGCCAGTTGATCCAACCTACCAAATTTCATTAGGATCGGCCGACTATATCCTATAGCTGCCATATAACTGAACGATCGTAAATGGTATTTGGTAGAAATATCAACTTTCGTATTTTTGAAGATAGAAGTTTGGGACTTTTTTTAGATTTTGTATTGTAATAAATTGGATTATATATTCCTATTCCCATAAGGATCGGCCAACTATATCCGATGTTTGCGATATATATCCGGTTTTAACTGCAAGGGTATATAAACTTCGGCTCCGCCCGAAGCTTTGCTTTCTTTCTTAGCTTTGCTTTCTTGTTTTAGTTTCTTCTTGAAACGACAATTTTCTTAAATGCTTCATTATATTCCACAGGTGAAAAAACAACACCATAATTCACTTATAATCTTTAGTTTTTCCTTATAAAGAGGAACATATGAAAGAAGACTTGCAGTAGTTTTAGGTGAGAGGAAAATCGTTTTATCTTTTTTTTTTTGCGATCTTTCAGATTTTGAAATGGCTTGTGCATTAATTGTAAGCTAGGAGGAGTTATTAAGGATATTTAAAATTCTATACTTTAAATTTGAAGGACAGGAGAGAGAAGTTATAGAGTAGGGACCTTTGTAGTTCGAACAAAAGACCCTAAAAGGGTCGTGTTGTGCATATGTAGAACTACAACAGCTAAGGAATAGAGGACTAAAGTTTCCAGTCCCTAGGAATTAGGAATGTTTAAATGTAAGCGTGTTAGTAAATGCTGGCTATCTACATTCCCATTAATTAGGTTATGCAGAAAAGCTACACCGAGCATTGGTAAGCTAGATAAGTTTATAAGAGTCTACTATTATAATATGGAAGGTGAAGATTTGCATCCCAGTTTAGACCTCTAAGAGAAAAAGTTAAGAAATTCTTTTGTTCTTAATAGTTTTTTTGAATAAAATAATTAAACAGTTAACCAAACAAAAAATCTGGGTTAACCCAATATAAGCGAAAAGACGCTGAACCACAATTTATTAAAAGCAATAGACAAGCTTTTTATAATAGCTGTGATGTGCTAAACGAAAACTAGTGCATTGTTTTAAATAAATAGGTCCACGCAATGAACTCATTGAGCAACGATCAAAAGAACGTGCGTAGAAGTTCAGTGAATTAAAGAAACGGCTTCTACTCTTACTTTTCAACCCGCGATACCGAAGTGGAAAAATCGGCGATTAAGAGCAACCCGGCTTTACTGACCGCTGAAAGCCAAAGGGCACGGTCTTGCTCATCCGCGAAGCTCACTCCGACTTCCGAGTCATGGAGTTCGCAGTGTAAAATTATTTAATCTTTTATTTGTTATGTTCAACCTAATGTTTGAAGTTCAACCACAAAAGTGCCTTAGTATATATTTTTTTTTTATTTTAGATTTACTTTGAAAATTTTATTTTTTCTTCGATTTTTTAGTGGACTGTAGTTTTTAAATTTTAGTTTTACTGAGGGCTAATGTGTTTTTTTTTAATTTTAATTTTTTTTGTATAAAATTTAATTGTTAATTAATATCTTTTTATCGATTTTTTTATACCCTTGCAGAGGGTATTATAATTTTGGTCAAAAGTGTGCAACGCAGTGAAGGAGACATCTCCGACCCTATAAAGTATATATATTCTTGATCAGGATCACCTCCTGAGTTGATATGAGCATGTCCGTCTGTCCGTCTGTCCGTCTGTCTGTCCGTCTGTCTGTCCGTCTGTCTGTCCGTCTGTCTGTCCGTCTGTCTGTTTCTACGCAAACTAGTCTCTCAGTTTTAAAGCTATCGTCTTGAAACTTTGCACACATCCTTCTTTCCTTTGCACGCAGTATATAAGTCGGAACGGCCCGGATCGGTCGACTATATCCTATAGCTGCCATATAACTGATTGATCGGAAATGGTATAACTTTGGTGTTTATAAAGTTAGAGAGTTCAAATTTTAGGATAGAGCTTTTTTTGGCAACATAATACGACATGCCAAATTTCATAAGAATCGGCCGACTATATCCTATAGCTGCCATATAACTGAACGATCGGAAATGACCCAACTTTCGTGTTTTTGATGATAGAAAGCTGGCACTTGGTACACATTCTATTTTTGGTCAGTTAATCCGATCTACCAAATTTCATAACGATCGGTTGACTATATCTTATAGCTGACATATAACTGTAAGATCGGAAATGGTTTTTGGTAGAAATACCAACCTTGGTATTTTTGAAGATAGAAGCTTGAGACTTTTTTTAGATTTTGTATTGTAATAAATTGGATTATATATTCATATTCCCATAAGGATCGGCCAACTATATCCGATGTTTGCGATATATATCCGGTTTTAGCTGCAAGGGTATATCAACTTCGGCTCCGCCCGAAGTTAGCTTTGCTTTCTTGTTTTTTAATCATTATTTTTTAAATTGTAAATATTTTTTTTTTTTAAGTTTTACCATACCATACAATTTTTAAATTTTCTATATTGATGCGCGTTCCTCCTGAAGGAGGAACCCTAATGTTGTTCTTCTACGCGCCGGTGGTCCTGCCGCAGACGTTGGTCCCGCCGTATAAAACGCCAAAGACTTTGGCTGTCGTTGTTCCCAGGAACCCGAATTTTTATTTTTGCTCGATATTTTTATATTCGATATTATTTTCAATATTTATGAATTTACGGTGTTGTTCCGGAAAAACTTACTTTTTTTTTTACACAAGTTGTGTTTTTAACTCCTTGCGCCGTATCGCTTTGGAGATCCAATGGCTGAATTCCAGCCCAAAGATTTTCAATAAATATTCCGACTCAGGCCTTGGATAGCCCTGCGCTAAACAAAAAACGCACTTATTGCTCGATGGCAATTCTCAATCTCTGTGTCCCTTACCACTTGGGGGGAAACGACAGAGGACTACGATTTTACACTGAGCTCTTTTATGTCCAGTTCGCAGCCATCTTAGCTACCTTTGACTGAGTGTGTCAATGCACATTTAGCCACTATTTAGGTGCCAATTTCAATAGGAGCCCCAAAATAGGGTTGAGAATACTCCTTGAGCCTTTTTTTTTTTTACTCATTTTTATTATTTTTTTTTTATGCTCATTGGCATTTATATAATTTTATTCTCTGTGTCCCTTACCTCTTGGGGGGAAACAACAGAGTACTACGGTTTTTAAACTGGGCTCTTTTTTACCCAGATCGCAGCCTTATTTTTTAGCTACCCTGAGCTGAGCATTTTTTCTACAGCCACTTATAGGTGCCAGTTTTTTAACCCTGAGTTTCTTACGACAGGGGGGAAAACGTCAGGGTGCCTCGATGGACCAAATGTTAAGAGGAGCCCTAAATACATAGGTCTTACTCCAATGAGCTCCTTATGGAAACTGATTTTATTCGTCAAAGTTCTCTTATAAGTACGATACATGAGAATCTTAAATCTATGTAAAACAACTTGTCAACGCACTGCACGCTGACCTGCTATGCGACCCTTTCTCAAGTGCGATAAGCGCACCACTTATGTATGTGTTTGTGTTAGGCTGCAGGGGATCGGTTTTAAACCATCTGTTTGACTCGTATTTCATGGGTCCGATCCCTTGAAACTCTAACTTAAGAATTTCTATAAAAAATAGTGTTCAATGCTTGAACAATGACTGTACGTTAAGTTAAGAATACAAGATTAGATACAACTCTTGCTAGTCTCGCAAAGAGAAGATTCAAGAAATTAATGCAAAGTTAAAAAAAAAATAAAAAAAAGAAAGACTCCAGGACTAGGACTAGGACTAAATGCCGTCCCCAAGCAGAAAATGCAGAAAAAACCGGTGGTCTTCGCAGGGACATTCAACAAGTGTCTCCTGCACGGCGCTTTTTACTAAAGAGTATAAGAGGCAGAAACTCATTCTACTGCCAAAATGGAATAAGGCTCGCATCTCAAAATTCGCAAAAGATAAAGAAACGCTCTCGGTCAACCATTACAAATTCCGAAAGGAACGTTCCCAGGAGCCCAGAGCTCAGAGCCCAGAGCCCAGAGTGCTCAAACTCCTAGGAGCAGACGAGAACCCATCCTCTACAACTGTAAGATCACTACCAGGTCCGGAGTATATTCTAAATCTTATGTGTAGCTCAGGGGAGCAATGAAACTGGGTAAGCTAGTTGATAGCATATACACAGGGTGACTTAAGAAGACTTGAAAGTGAACGTCGCTTAAGGGAGAATGCCTAGATTGAAAATTCTCGAAGCAATACATTGCAGTGGTTTCGCGGGGTTTGTGTAGTGGTTTCGCGGCTAGACACGACGGTGATTCGTGCATGCTATAGAATAGATTTTCACTTCAATGGCACAATTCAAAAAATAAAAAGAAAGAAAAAAACCCTTGACGTCGAAATGACGTGGTTGCATTAAGTCTAGAAAGAAAATAGCATAGAAGGTCGTCAGCCAACGGGTACAACAGGGGGACCTTCACGCAAGCAATTGCGTGCCGTAGCTGTGTACACCGCTGGTAGTGCGACTATACTCTCCACGTGAGGGCGGCTGGAAACAGGTGCCGGTGAGGTCATGTCTCTGCCGTGGATGCTAGCAAATTGTAGTCGGGCGGGGAGAAGAGCACTCCCTTCCTTAAATCACCCCAATCCAAGGTGGAGCAGCATATGCCGAAGGATGCGTGTCCCGGGCGTTAATATGCGAATTCTGGGGGACCGGACGGCCTCCCAGTTTTAACCAGGCTTATCGTGACAAGCGGGCTATGTCATAATGGACGAATCCCTTCCCGCCTACTCGTGGGCCCAAAAATGAATTCTATCATACAAAACAAAAACAAAAGCGGAGAACGGAATTCCCCAGTGACCCGTCAAACTCCAAGGCCATCAAAATGTAAGGAGTGGCCGAGATGGAGAAGCCCCCCACAGAGGGGCAACATCTGGAGGCGGGACGCGCTGGTGCTGAGGAGGATGCCAAGGCATCTTCTTCCATAGAGGGGCCAGCCATAGGGCTACCGAACGGCGTGGAGAGGAAGACCTCTGGGTCAACCTCTAAGCCAACCGGCGGGGCCCCTAAGGCGAACCCTGGTCCGGGAGCATCTCAGTCGACGCAGCGAAAATGCTCTTATAAAGATAGGAGAATAGCAGCCTTCATTCTAATGAGGGCGGACCCATCGGCCGAAGCCAACCCGGACCAGGCCGAGATTATTAAGTGGGCAAGGGAGATCCTGCCCGATTTTAAACCGGAAAAGGCGGGTGTGAGGCTGGATCGAAGAAACTTGCTGGGTCAGATACGTTCAAGGAGATCGCGCTTTGCGCGGAGATCCACGGAGGGAGGAGCCCCCCAAGCCAACAAGAGGAAGGCCCAGCCGCAGCCGTCAAAACGCTCGTTCGCCGAAGTGACGAAGGGAAGAAACCCATCCCCAAGGACCTATGGCGACGAGTGGTAAACGAGTTGCATAGGCGATTCGTGGAGGAGATGCTACAGAGCGGACGATCCCCACCAGAATGTGAAGACGCAGGATGGTATCAGGATAGCGTCAAGGTAATTGCCTGTCGTCTTCACATTCGCTTGGGATGCTAGATCTAGAGATCTAGAGATCTACCCCGGAGCAAAGCTGGTGGCGGTTGACTGGGAGGAGATCCCAAGTAAACCGTGAGCGCGAGTATGGCTCACAGAAAAACCAGCCGACCTTAAAACCATCCTGACGATGCTTAGGATGTGCAATCCGACGCTTCCCACGGCGGACTGGAGAGTAGCCAAGGTCGAGGAGGCGGTAGGACTGCGGAGGCAGATCGTCCTCTTGCTCAACGAGGAGACCGTGAATGCCCTGGAAAGGTCGGAGCACCGGATTAAGTATGGTGACGGTCCGTATTTATAAATCTGATGCGAAGAGCAAACCAGGAGGTATCGGGCTGGAGGCAGACGCGTAAGAAACAGACTTAGAGGAGCCGACCGAAGAAGGGCACCCGGAAAGAATGTCGGATGAGGAGGAGGACATCCTGGAAGTGTACACCTCAAAGGAGAGCGACTTGGCAAGGGCACTTAGTGGAGTCGGAATGGAGGAGGACTCTCTGCTGAGCTCCCAGACGGAGGCAGAAGTTACTGTGGTGGAGAATTGTAAGAATGTCCCTGAAAGATAATCTTGCAGATAAACCTCCACCACAGTAAAGCGGCGTCAGCTGCCCTCCTACTCCACCTCGCAGGATGAGAGTGGAGCTGATGTGGCCCTCATCCAGGAATCCTTGATCCTTGGAAACAGTATATAAGAGTGTAGGCTCTGCAAAGCCGATACAACAGGTAAAAGGCGAGCTGCATTCTCGCAAAAAAGAATCTTAACCTCTTTATTCTACCCAATTTCAGTAATGAAGACCACCTAGCCGCAGCCTTAGAGAGCCCAAATGGCCGTTTAAGGGTGTGTTCGGCGTATATGGGTCACGACCAGGAGGCCTTCTCCCCACACCCACTACTCAAACAGCTGGTGAAAGACAGCAGGAAGCACAAGATCGACCTGATCATAGGTTGCGATGCCAATGCCCATCATCATCAGTGGGAAATTACTGACACGAACGAAAGGGGTGAGTAAATCTTCGATTTTATCCTAGGTTCCAATCTTCTGGTACAGAGGTACAGAACCCACCTTCATAATCAAGAACAGAAGGGAAGTACTTGACATCACTCTTAACTCTGACTCCCTAGCTGACAAGATTGTTATATGGGGAGTCCTAGAGAAACACTCTTTCTCGGACCATCGATACATAGTGGTTAATTATGATAACTTTAATCGACTAACGGTACGCAACCCGAGAAAAGATAACTGGGAGTTATACAAGAAAAAACTAAAAAGATCCTTGGGGGAAACCTCCAACAAGGGACGTTGACAGTAGGGATGTCCTATACCCAAGGCGGGAAAACCATCGCACTGCACCCCTAAGAACTTCAGATCAATAAGCCTGTCGTCCTTCTTTCTCAAGACAATGGAGAGACTAATCAACCTCCACATTAATCTTACCATCAACCCAGATGATGTCTCGGAATCACAGCATGCGTATAGGAAGGGCCGATCCAAGGAGACGGCACTCCACCTGATCACTACTTTCGTCTAAAGGGCACTTAGTGACTTAGTTAGCTAAGGAATACGCACTCATTGCTTTTCTAGACATAAAAGGTACGTTCAAAAACATGCTACCAAGCTCGATAATCAACGCGCTGACGGGACTAGAAATAGACGAACAATCCGTACACCTTATAAAGCAGATCCTGGTAAACAGCACTGTTGAGGCGTCACTAGGAGGAGAATCTATTCATAGATACGTCAGAAGAGGCACTACGCAAGGAGGCGTACTCTCACCCCTACTGTGGAACGTGGCGGTCAATAGCCTACTGCGATCAATAGAAGGTGGTGGTTGCAAAGTTATCGCTTATGCGGATGATGTCGAATTTGCCTTTTTGGGAAATTTCCCCAGACTCTATGTGACCGCATGATGCACAAACTTTGGGTCCGCTCAACATGGGCAGTTAGGAATGGACTAGGTGTAAGCCCATCCAAAACCGAGCTCGTTCCTTCACCAGGAAATACAATAAACCAAACTTAATGCTTCCAAAACTATCAGGAGAAACACTCTCCCTCAGCGGTAGCGCCAAGTACCTAAGGATTACGCTAGACAGGAAACTGGAATGGAAGTCAAACACTAACTAAGAGCTAACAAGGCAACAATCGCCACCTTATATGGGTGCCCGGACTTAGGGACCACGAGGGTTCGCTGCCGACGAACTAGAAAGAGCAGGTTCTACCAATCCTCTCCTCCCGGAGAAGGAAACAGTGGGCATCCCCTTAGCTACGTGTAGGCTAAAATGCAGGGATCACTTTGACCGCGCATCACTGAGGAAATGGAGAAATCTCCAAAACTGCAGGAATTCACGCATGATATGGCGTATCCGCTCTAGGAAGAGATCAATGATGCTTATCGCCCTTGATAGGCAGGACTGTAGTCTGGCAGTCAAAGCCATTACGGGACATTAGTTAATACTAGCACACGCGGCTAGACTAGCTGTGCCACATTATGACTACTACTAGCCAGACCTCGCGGAGATCGCTCCACGCAGACTCGTAGCCTTCATCCGTAAATCTGGATGGGACCGCGAGCCGCCGCAGAAAGGATAGCACACTCTTGGGCACATTAGTAGATAGGAGGGGAGAGGTCCCCTTGTAGGACCTCTGCCTGTGCGGTATCCGAAGGAGCCCCAGCAGCTCAAGTGGATGGGGGTGTCAGCCACTAGCCCCGCATCGACGTCTTAACTTAACCTAACCTAACTAGCATAGAAATGAACAATGAAACAATGAAAGATGAGGCCACGGAAACCGTAAGATCCCTGGTGGCGAAATAGGTCGACAAGACTAAGGCTGCAAACATAGTATGCGCTGAGACGAAGACAAATCTGAAGATGAAGCTGAAGACGAATTGTTTGCTTTGCGAGTAAGCTAATAGGTTTCATAGTGCAAGACGAATTTGTTGCGATTTTATGCTGTTAGTCGCAATGGATTTCTCATCAGATGATAAGCTACTGTTAGAGGAAAGTATATTTTTTAAATTAAAATACAAAAAAAAGTGAATGGAAGAACTCACCCATTTAATTTGGGTATAAAAGCGTTCGGCGATTTAATCATTTATTGTATGAGCTGCACTTCCTCCCTTATCCCTTATTATTAAAAATTGGACAAATTTTAACAAAATCGCAATTATTCCTGCCGAAATGATAATTGAAATGTTAAGGTAGAAAATTATTCAAAATTTTTTTTTGATTTTTATATTTTTCATAGCAAAATAGCAAGTGATTCGTCTTTAAAAAAACAGTACTGCACCATTTGCAGCTGATTGCATGCGGGGGCGCGGGTTTGGGAAAAGAAACATGCAAAAGTCCACCCCAAGGCAGAGAGCGGTGAGCGAGTCCGAGAAGTTCCGAGTGCAGGTGGATTAAGCAAAGCAGACTAGGTGGAACCAGAATACCCGTTGAAATTCCTAGACCACGTGGCAAGGTCCACAAAAAAGTACGGATTGAATATAAACACAAACCCCTTGGCTAGGGCCATACTAGGGTATGGGGCTTTACTTATAAAAGGAAAGATCCTATTGCAGGAACTTTGGCTAAATAAGCTAGATTGGGATGAGTCAATTCCACTGCATTTAGAAACAGCGTGGAACAAAATACAAATTGCCTTTTCGCAATTAGAGGACATCTCAATTCCGAGATTCGTGCTTACGAGCCGATGTCACCGATTCAGTTTCATGCCTTTTCTGACGCATCGATGAGAGCCTATGGAGCCTGCGTTTATATTCGTTGCAAATCTGCAGAAAGTATTTAAGTTTCAAGACAAAGACGCTCCCCCATCTTATGAGTTATGATTCAGAAATTACTTCATTGGATTCGTTTCCATCCATCGTCGTTGTCAACGGTCGTATCGAATAGAGTAGCTGAAATTCAAGAGTATTCAGATGATAGCACGTGGCGGCATGTACCAACTAAACAGAACCCGGCAGATATAGTGTCCAGTGATAGTGATATAGGTCCATCATTTTTAAGGGAACCGGAAGATAAGTGGCCGAGGAGCCCCCGGTTTGATTTGTCACCAGAACTTATACAGATGGAAGCGAAAAAGAATGCGGTCGGATTTACCGCAATCATATCTACCTCAGACTTATTTGAAGTTATAGAAGGATATTCCTCTCATCTAAAACTGCTGCGAGTGTTCGTTTATATGTTCCGCTTTATAAAGAAATCGAAGAATTAGTAGTGAATTCTGATATTGTTCCCTCACCTGTCGAATATAATAAAGCTTTTAAAAAAATAGTCGAAATAGTCCAAGAGCACGAGTATCAAGATGAAATAGAAAAGATCCGCAAAAAATTTTTATGTGTTAGCCCTAGTCTACAAAGCCAAAATCTCTTTCTACATGAATTATCAGAGGCTAGGATTACCTTTTCGTTATTGCGAGTTGGGGGGCGACTAGCTAATGCTCCTATATCGTACGATGTCAAGCTTTAAGTACTGTTGACAAAACGCTCTTAATTTGTTCAGAGCTACGTCCGATACTTGCACGAGTCGAATTTTCATGTGGGTCCACGAGCACTTGTGAGTCTTTTGCGACACACGGATCGTAAATGCGCAGGAAGTCTGCAGTCAGACAGTACGATCATGCATACGCTTCTTTAAATGCAAGCCTCGTCTGATGACTCAAATCATGGGTGATTTACCCTTAGACAGAATTCGTGTTCTCCGCCAATTCTCCATATGTGGTGTTTATTTTTGTGGCCCTATTGATACGACATTGAAAATTCGTGGTAGGCCACCCTATAAGTTCTTCATTGCTGTTTGGTCATTGAGCTTTTTCAATGCCTTATTTGTTTGTTTTTCATCCAAGGCAGTTCATTTAGAAGTAGTTTCCGACCTTTTCAACTGATTCCTTTTTGGTGGCTTTTCTAAGGTTCGTTGGGCGCAGAGGATGTCCGCAGATCGATTATTGCGACAACGCGACGAACTTCGTCGAAGCGAGCCGCCACTTCGCAAAGCTTTGTCGGAGAATCATGGCCGAGGTCGACGCAGTCACGCTATACGCATCAAGGATGCGTATTTACGTTCATACCACCGCGGGCTCCGCACATGGGCGGACTATGGGAGGCAGGTGTGAAGTCTGCCAAGCACCAACTCCTACAAGCGGTAGGGAACGCCAAACTAACCGCGGAGGAGCTGCAGTCCGTCCTCGTTGGAGTCGAGGCCGTCCTGAACTCACGACCACTGGAGGCTCTGAGTCAGGACTCAAGCGACGGCGAGGCGCTTACTTCCGTGCACCTGTTGACAGGCGGGCCGCTCATCGCCCTACCAGCACCGCGTACCCCGGACCAGAAGGGTCTAACGTGCTTGCGGCGATGTCGGCTTGTCTCATCAATCAAGCAAATGTTATGGTAGCCATGGTCCCGGGAGTACGTCTTGGGCCTACAGGCGCGGTCGAAGTGGCAGAACCAGGAGGACGACATCCGGACGGGCGAGCTGGTCCTGATCGCAGAGGATCACCAGCCGCCACAACAGTGGCTCACAGGAAGGGTAGGAGCAACGCACGCCGACGCGGACGGAAGGGTCTGGGTCGCCGTCGTCAGGACTAGCTCTAGAGCGGAGTTTAGGAGTGCAGTCCACAAGCTGGCGCGGCTGCAAGTGGGTTGAAGCCGGATGGAGGCTTTCAACGGGGCCGGTATTAACGGATTCGTCGCATATAATTAGATTTGAAATCATTTGAAGTTGTTTAATTTGAATTGTATTTTGTAGTTATTAGTCTCTAAAGTTACTATAAGATAGCTTAGGGCGGAGCGGTAGCGAAAGCTCATATTGGTCTTGTGCGAATTCGCTTCGATTCGCCGCAATAGATAAGTTAGGCTTAAGATTAGAGAAAAATATAATCGGAATTATAACGTTAAAGAGGACAGATAATTTTTTCGTTTTTCAACACTTTCAAATATTCAGCAGCCACCCTTATTTATTATTTTTGTATTGAGGTGTGAGATAAACTAATCTCATTTAACACAAAGGTTCAATGTTTCCTCGTGCGCGGGTGCTTAAGGAGCATCTGAAAATAATAATAATAATAAAATAATAAATAAAATAAAAATAAATAAAAAAATTTAACAAATAAAGTTTATTTGAACAAAACAAAAACAAAAATATATATATAAATACAAATTAAATATAAAAGTAAATAGTAAAAGAAAGTAGATAGGGTCATCCACACCATACAGAAAAAAACCCCAAGCATCATACGAAAATATTTTTTCACAATTGCCCGCCAACCATAATTAATCCTCACCACACGCCATAGGAAAAGTCGTAGTCGCGGGGCAGAAGGAGCGGTGAATGTGGCAGCGCTACTACGCTTAAGCGGATCAAAGGAAACGGAGACGCAGTGGAACGTAACGGTTCGCGGGCCAGCAGCTCGGCCGTGAAGTAGGGGGGAAACGACGTTAAACGTAGTAGTCCCTGAAAGGAGGCGCGATGAGGATATTGACCGTAGATGAGCAAGGAGTGGGGAACGACGCAAAGTGTAGCGGTCCCTTCAAGACAGCAAGGGCCCCGCATA
Source organism: Drosophila bipectinata (assembly GCF_030179905.1). Lineage (NCBI taxonomy): Eukaryota > Metazoa > Arthropoda > Insecta > Diptera > Drosophilidae > Drosophila > Drosophila bipectinata. Next base: position 23,737,588 of record NC_091736.1, on the reverse strand, counting down.
GCAACAGCAAAGGTCCTTGGCCGGGAGAAGCAAGGGGACCGCCAACAGGAGTGTGGCATGAGACTGAAAAGCAGGACGAGCGGCAAGAGCAGAGGAACATTGGCGCTACTAAGAGGGTTACTTTTGGGAAGCTGGTAGCGTTGAGTTGGAGAGTCCTACAGCTCTGATTGTCCCCGGTTGTCCAACAAACGAGTGAAGAAGCCGTGGCAGGATGGTTCGACTGAACCCCAGGATTCAAAAGTCAATGGCAGGTAGCCTGGCCCCGAAACGTACAAACGGATCGGTGAATAGGCATTTTCCTGCAAAGCGAGGAGTGACCGGCTCGACTCCAGACACATGAACCTTACTTCAGTATCGGATGCACCAAAGAAATAAATAAACTCTTAGTTATGTAGGGGTCGTTAAATTCTTTTGACCATCTTTTAATAACACCTTAACTTTACACGCTTAACTTTATGAACCATTGTGAAAATATGTACATCGCTTGGCCCATGATAAAATTATACTATATTATATATTATTATGTATAATTGTATCAAGGCCTGGCCTCTCCAGGTTCTAGTCCTCTATATAACAATTAGAGGTTTTAAAATCCAATAAGTATTAAATATTAATAATAATAATAATAATAATAATACCATATTCGCTAAACACCATTTGTGAAAATTTTTGATATCAGGCTGAAGTCTTTATTGGGCACAAGTGGATTTGTTTTGAAGACAAAGCTTAACATCTTCTGCGTACATAAGTATTAGCGAGTTCGTTAATGCAGTCATTAATAAAAAGAGTAAACAGTAACAGTTACAGGAAATAGGGCATAGGGCTAAGATGACTTGCTTGGGGGGACTTCAGATGTAGCACGGGAATGCACATTTATAGTTGAAACTCTTTGTGTTCTTCCATCTAGGTAGCTCGAGATCCTCGTAAGGAGGAAATCCTAAAAGATTCATTTTAATCAACAGAAGTGATTGATTTAAGAATCAAATGCTGTTCTGAAGTCTGTGTAAATAACATCAGTTTGAAATCCCTATCGGAAGTCATCTATGACAGAGGATACCAACTCCAAAAAATTAGGGGTGGTGGAGTGACTCTCAATGAAACCATGCTGTAATTTGATCAAAAAGCAAAGTTGTTGCAAATAAATATTGACTAATTTTTCAAATGGAAAAGGACATTTTTTCACGAATTTTATTCCCATTCATAATTTCCTGAATAGTAGTCTTAGCCAGATGGGACTACAAACCGAATAAGGAAAGACCTTATGGACTCAAAAGTTAATATGAATGGAGGGACTTAGATCCTATGCTTGTGAGGCATCATATATCTTATATAATATTATTTTTTTAAATATTATTTTTATAAAATTATTATTGGTATAATTATTAGATTATATAAGTATTGAAATAGGTAAATTTTAGTAAGTGTCGTTCTCAATAAAATTTAAAAAGTGTTCAACTTCATTATTGGAACATCTTTAGTCCTTTTTACAATGGTAGCAGCTGCATGATACTGCACTTTTAAATGTAACGCTACGAATTCCCTCAATACACAACACGCGACGTTGTATCTGAAATGACATTTTTTTTTCAGTGTTGATAAGAAAATAATTTTTAACATACCTCTTCCGACTTCATCATGTTACAGCATTGCCCAACACTCACGACTGGTTTTGGTGGCTTAAACAAACCAGCCAGTGACACTCCCGCCAATGGGATTGAGGGAACAGAGTACGATTCGCAAAATCCGCGGCATGCATTTGTCGTAATGTTAAACTCCACACAATCGGGAATAGAAATCTTTCTGGTGTTTCCAACTTTGTGGCATCCAGGTCGAAGCCAAACATCCTTGTTTACCATACTGCCATCGGCAAGTAAGAACATTGCACTCACGAGTACCAGTAGCTCGGTCGACCTCATCTTTATAACTGGTAAATATGCCCTCGAGCTCATTTTCTATTTATAATATTTCCACGTGCTGACGCCTGCGCACGATTATTTTGCAATAACAAGAATGGTCAAATGGTTATGAGTATTGCATTGAATACTTAAAATTAAAATTTTTAATAGCTCTAAAAAAATACTCTAAAAAAACTTATGATATTATTTATTTATTTTAAATTTTAATTACTATACATAATCTGTGGTTTATAATATTTTAACTAAATATAATCTTAAAGTACGAGCTAAATTGGCCCTCGACTCGACAATTTAAAAATAAATATATAAGGGTTTTTTTTTTATAATTGCCATTATCACGTATATTTAAATTTAGTCTATGATTTTACATTTGCTTAAGAATGATAAGATTAGGTTGGCATTTATAGGTAAAAGGTTTTTTAATAAATGTGTGGGAGGAGTAAGTCCGAAGAGAACGGTTCCTTGGTTTAGATAATGTCGGCATGTTTCCAGCAGGTGATTGACTGTTATTTGCTGACGCAGTGGGGGCAGTTGGGTTTTCTTTCGCCGGTGAGAAGATGCTCATGGGTGAGATCATTGTGTCCGGTTTTTAGCCTGATACTAAGCCGGTTTTTAGCCTGAGTCGGCTGGCGATTTTTACATACTTAAATAAACATTACAATAAAACAGCGGCTGCTGTCTGACCCGACACTGTCTTTAAAACTATTGGGGCTTTTTATATTCATTTTTCAAAGTTATTAAATCTAAGCATTTTTTAGCAAATCTCGACCTCTTCTTCTGAAGAAAACGGTCGTGTTTCATTAATGCGCACTGCGTTTATAACAAATATTCCTGTACAGTTTTCGTTTTACTTTCGTTCGGAACGGTACTTCAAAAAAAAACCGAGAAAAAACAAGAAAGCAAAGCTAACTTCGGGCGGAGCCGAAGTTGATATACACTTGCAGCTAAAACCGGATATATATCGCAAACATCGGATATAGTTGGCCGATCCTTATGATTACATCATAATAAAACCAATTAATTACAATAAAAAATCTAAAAAAAGTCCCAAGCTTCTATCTTCGAAAATACGAAAGTTGATATTTCTACCAAATACTATTTCGGATCGTTCAGATATATGGCAGCTATAAGATATAGTCAACCGATCGTTATAAAATTTGGTACATCGGATTAACTGACCTGATTAACTGATTATAAAAATATAATCTGTACCAAGTTCCAGCTTTCTATCTTCAAAAACACGAAAGTTAGGTCATTTCCGATCGTTCAGTTATATGGCAGCTATAAGATATAGTCGGCCGATCCTTATGAAATTTGGCGTGTCGTATTATTTTGCCAAAAATAGCTCTCATGTCAAATTTGAACTCTCTAACTCTAAAAACACAAAAGTTATACCATTTCCGATCAATTAGTTATATGGCAGCTATAGGATATAGTCGGCCGATCCGGGCTCGGCCGATCCGATCCGTTCCGACTTATATACTGCGTGCAAAGGAAAGAAGGGTGTGTGCAAAGTTTCAAGACGATAGCTTTAAAACTGAGAGACTAGTTCGCGTAGAAACAGACAGACGGACAGACAGACGGACAGACGGACATGCTCATATCAACTCAGGAGGTGATCCTGATCAAGAATATATATACTTTATAGGGTCGGAGATGTCTCCTTCACTGCGTTGCACACTTTTGGACAAAACTATAATACCCTCTGCTAGGGTATAACAATTTTTTTTTTTTCACAAAAAAAAGAAAGTTTAAAAATTGTGAAAAATTTTTTTTGCTAAAAATATGTGCTTTTATTATTTATTACGGGCAACATTAAAATAAGAATGGCCCACGGGGCCAAGGGGTCCATCCTTTCCTCAGAGCCGGACACTTTCAAGAGATCAAAAAAAAAAAATATTTTACATAATCATAAGTGATGAAGTGATAGTAAGTGATGCAAGTAAGTGATGAAGTAGATGTTTTGGAAACGGAGACCTCGAATGTGAATAATTCAACAATTCAAATTTTAAATAGGAAAGAAGAAGAAAAGAAACGAAAATTTGAAAATTTTTGCCTAAAAGAAAATTTGCAATTGGATAAAAATTAAATTTTATATGACATTTCTCACAAAGGGCCCTTTGTGGTCTATATTGACTAAATCGGAGATACTGGCTTAGAGAGCCGACAGAACAGAGTCCCAATTAACCCGCTAGATTTGAATGCTACACTTCTGAAACTCAAAATCAAAGATATTCTATCCGTCAGTAAGATTGGCTTTGGACGCTGCAAAGCTGAGTTTAAGGCTGCTGCGACAGTTAATGACATTGTATTTTCAGATTTGAAAAATAATGGCTATGAACCCAAGATTTTAAAACACTTTATTTTTAAAATGGATATTTTTTTTAATATTCCTATAAAGTTTTCCGACTCCGAACTGAAAGAGTACATTTCTCTCTCTGTACCGATTCATGAGATCATTCGGGTTAAAACTAGGGACAAGGAGGATAAAGATAATTTTATTAACACTTCTAGGGTTAAAATTCTCTTCAAAGGTACACAAGTTCCCAATGAAGTCGTCTTTTTATACACTAAGGTTAACGTTAGTCCGTATGTACCTTTCAGCCAATGTTATCGCTGTTTTAGTTTTAATCATTTTGCTCAAAATTGTAAAACAAGCCGATCAAAAATGTAGTAGCTGTGCATTATCTCATACCAAAGAGCAGCAATGTAGCCAATTGGTTTGCGCTAACTGCAAACAATCTCACGTAGCCACCTCTCTTGATTGTCCTGCTCGTAAAAGAGCCTATGCAATTAAAAAGTGCATGACACTTGAAAACTTATCAAAATCAGAAGCGAAAATTAGGTATCCCTCTCTGTTTTATATTTTACAAGAAGTTGATACTAACGACATCACTCATTTTCGACAGCCATCATGGCAAAGGAAATTAAATACACCAAATTTTCAAAATAACACGAAATTAGCCACGAAACAATTATTTGAAAATAACTCTTTTAACAAAGCTAAGATCTCTCTTTAAAAAAAATGAGGCAAAAAATGCCAACGACACAATGATCAGCTGGAAAGATGCCCTTAAAAAACATGAGTACTCTATCAAAGAAAAATTCATTAACACGCAATCTAAAGAACCTGTTTCTGCTCAACAATTTGAAATTTATAATTGCAACAACCCAGCTCTAGAAGCTGCAGAAAATAGTTTAATCCAACTAGCCCTAGCCAATAGGGCTAAAATTAACCAATCAACACAATAGTTTTTTAATTTTGCTTGTCTATATACTTTTCTTAAGTGAAATCCAAAATAAAATAAAAATAAAAATGACTCTTAAAATCCTGTAATATAACATTGAGAGCTTAAATGCTAATAACAATAATCATTTGTTAGAACTATTTTTAGTTAATAAAAGCAATTTAGCAATTTTGTCAGAAATCTGGATTCCAAACAACTCTGTGTAGCCTAGCAAATTATAATTTTGTCTGTAAACCTCGTGCCGACAGGTATGGAGGCGTTGGAAATTATTTCATTTAAAACATGAAAGGAAAGCTAACTTCGGGCGGAGCCGAAGTTGATATACCCTTGCAGTTAAAACCGGATATATATCGCAAACATCTGATATAGTCGGCTGATCCTTATGAGAATATCACAATAAAACCAATTAATTACGATGAAATATCTAAAAAAAAGTCCCAAGCTTCTATCTTCAAAAATACCAAAGTTGGTATTTCTACCAAATACCATTTTCGATCGTTCAGTTATATGGCAGCTATAGGATATAGTCGGCCGATTCTAATGAAATTTGGTAGGTTGGATCAACTGACCAAAAATAGAATATGTACACCCAGTCCTTTTTTACGCAATTGTTGGTTCTGCCACTAATCGCGTAAAAAAAATATCGCGTAAAAATCGGAACCGCTAACTAAATGACTAATGACTAGATTTGCAATAATTGATACACATAGAGTAATCGCAATCGCAATCGCGTTAAAGTGAAAAATCCGCGTAAAAAAAGAAATTTGCGCTGCAAAAATAACCAAATAAATAAGGACTGGGTGTACTAAGTTTCAGCTTTTTATTTTTAAAAATCACGAAAGTTGGGTCATTATCGATCGTTCAGTTATATGGCAGCTATAGGATATAGTCGGCCGATCCTTATGAAATTTGTCATGTCGTATTATTTTGCCAAAAATGCTTTCTTGTAAAATTTGAACTCTCTATCTTTAAAAACACCAAAGTTATACCATTTCCGATCAATCAGTTATATGGCAGCTATAGGATGTAGTCGACCGATCTGGCTTATATACTGCGTGCAAAGGAAAGAAGGGTGTGTGCAAAGTTTCAAGACGATAGCTTTAAAACTGAGAGACTAGTTTGCGTAGAAAATGACAGACGGACAGACAGACGGACATGCTTATATCAACTCAGGAGGTGATCCTGATTATGAATATATATACTTTGTAGGGTCGGAAATGTCTCCTTCACTGCGTTGCACACTTTTGACCAAAAGTATAATACCCTCTGCAAGGGTATAAAAACATATACGTTTATCTATGAAGCACCCAATCCTGACACTAATTCTTTTAAAAAAGGTTGCAACGATCTTTTTTCTATTGCGTCTGAACTGAACGGTACTGCTATTATAGGTGGCGATTTTAATGCCAAATCTAGTGTTTGGGGTAACAACACGCTTGATGCCAGAGGAGGCATCTTAGAAAACGCTTTTTTAAATTCAGGATTTTTCTGCATTAAGAATGGCGATCCAACCTACTCACCTAATCCGTCCTATTTCTCTACCCTTGATGTCACTTTCACAAACAATAATCATCTTAGATTTAAATGGGCTTCAGGTAATTCTATAATTTATTGAAGTTTTAATTAAAGTGGATAATATTTCGGCTTCTTTCAACTCTTATAATTATAGTCACCCTAAAATCATTTTAGATTTTAAATAACTTTTTTAAAATGAGAAAGAATAACCTAAACAGGCTTTTAGAAGATTTACCTGACCCTCTCAATGAAAGATATGTGGGGAAAAATTCATTTCCTTCAAATTTATAAACAAATAAAACCTTCCAAAAGTAAATTTTCTGACTCGGATCACCACGCTTTTGTTTGTCAAATAGCCACAGCTCCTTACACTGCTATTTGTTCTGATGATATTTTTCCTGACGACCTACTTTACACAAATTCTATCTCAAACTTCGCATATCGTGAACTTCTTGTCTTTCTCAAATGCCGTAAACCTGATAATGCTAAGGGACTCGATAAGATTTCATATAGAATGTTCCTAGCCTTGCCTACTGTGCAATTAGAAAACCTTGTTTCCTTGCTTAATTCTACTTTAGACCAAGGTAATATTCCAGATAATTGGCGTAGAATAAAAGTTATTCTTGTGCCAAAGAAAAATCTTAACTCTTCTGTAATTACAAACAATAGATCTATTTGCCTTCTAAGTGTAATTTTCAAATATTTAGAGGGCTTTATCAAATCGAGTATGGAGAATCACATTAATAGACACGATATTCTCCCTCCAAGGGCAATTCTGCCTCCCTCCTATACTTTTAGGAAACCCCATTCAACATCGCAATGTATTAATTTTTTTTTTTTTTTTTTTTTTTGTAATAGCAGGGTAATGTTTATTTAAAACTGTCCATTAGGGACAACCATTAAATTTTATCACGTAAACTTCACGTATAGATATTTTTAAATATTAATATGGTAGAAAAAAAATTATAGTAAGGGGAGGTCCAGCGGGTGTGTCCTTTTAAGTCTTCTGGGTTGCTCGCTGCTGTCCAGCAGGGAGCTGGCCAACCGGTTCGGGTGATTATGAAGCCTCTGCATGTAACGTGCGCTGCTTCTTTGTATCTCGTCCTTGACCCAAGGGAAATTGAGAACCTCGTGGATGGTGCGATTCTCATGATAGACGTGGGCCCCAGTGGCGATTCGAAGGGCTCTATTTTCGAAAGCTTGCATAGTTCGGACATTCGTCTTGCTCGCAGTTCCCCAGAGCTGTATGCCGTACGTCCAGATAGGGCGTATTATTGCCTTGTAGATGAGGAGTTTAGTGGAAGTTCTCAGCTTCGATCTCCTACCCATAAGCCAGTAGAAGGATCGAAGTCTTTGATTAGCCTGTTTCCCCTTCTTAATCAGATGGGGCTTCCAGGTGAGCCTCCTGTCTAGGGTGAATCCCAGGTACCTGGGATTGTCTACCTGTGGGATTGGAGAGCCGTTAAGGTTAACTGGAGGGCAGTTGCCTTTGCAGAGAGAAAATGTGGAGGCAGTGGACTTCTCATTATTGACGGCAATGTTCCATCGCTTTTGCCAGTCGCTGAGCAAGTCAAGCTGCAATTGCATCGTATCGGCTGCCCCCAATGCGCTATCGGCGGTGGTAAGGAAGGCGGTGTCGTCTGCATAGGTTGCTGCGAGCAGGTCAGGCCTCTGAAGAACAGGGAGGTCGGCCGTGTAAGCATTGTACATCAACGGGCCAAGAACGCTGCCTTGGGGTACACCAGCGTGAGCTTCTCTAATACCGGAGATGGCCTCGCCACATCTAACAGCAAATTTACGGTCTTCCAAGAACGACTTTAGGAACTGGAAGTATGGTCGGGGTAGGCCAGTCTTTAATTTATATAGAAGACCGGGATGCCAGACTCGGTCAAAGGCCTGCTTCACGTCCAGCATGACGGCCATGCAGTACTTCTTGGTTTCAAACGCGTCCAGGATGCACTGCACTACCCGATGGCACTGCTCTGGCGTACCGTGTCGCCGCCTGAAGCCAAACTGGTGGTCAGGGATCAGTCCAGCCTCGTCAAATACTGGCAGTGCTCTGCTTAAAAACACTCGTTCAAGTATTTTGGAGAGCGTTGGTAACAAACTTATTGGTCGGTAGGACGAAAGGTTTGCTTCGGGTTTCCCGGGCTTAGGTATCATAGTTACCTGGGAACGTTTCCATGTGGACGGAAAGTATCCTATCTCCAAGCATCTATTATAGATCCTCGTAATTAGCTGAATGCTTGGAGGTGGTAACATTTTTAATGCAATTGCATTGATACCATCATCGCCCGGGGCCTTGTTGTTGCTCATGATGGTTATAAGCTCAGCTGTTTCCTCCTCAGTCACTGGTGATATTGGATCGGCGTCCCTAGAAGGTTCGGCTAGCAGACGGGCAGTTTCAGCAGCATCCTCCGGTGAGCAGCGATCGAAAGGCGTAAAGACACCTTCGAGGTGTTCGGCGAAAGCGTTGGCCCTGTCCATCTCCGATCTGCACCAGCTGCCGTCGGATCTTTGTACAGGTGGGATCTTTTTCAGCGGCTGTCTGATAGATTTGGTGACTCGCCATAAGTTATGTTGAGGGTCGCCTGGCTCAAGTTGTTCGACGAACCCGTCAAAGGCCTGCTTCCTTAGTCTTGCCAGAGTTTCTGTCAGACATTTGGTCGCTCTATTGAAGGCGGTTTTGTCCAAAGGATTCCTTGAGAGCATCCACACTCTTCGGAGTCGTCGCTTTTCAAGTTTGAGTTCTTCGACTTCTGGGCTCCAAAAATGGATGTCCCTGTCAGTGGCTCTTGGGCGGTTGGAGGGCCTTGGTGCTGCTTCAGAAGCTGCCGCCTGAATATGGGCTGTTAACTCTTCTACAATGGTGTCGGTGTCAAACGGGGAGTCAAGTGTCGGGCTGGGGTCGGTAACGTTGTTCAGGTAGGATTGGTACTTGTCAACGTCTGTTGTCTTGTAGATCAGCTTTTTGCGGGCTGACCTGAGCAAGGCTGGGGTGAAAAGTGACACGGCAAAGGCGCTGTGGTCCGAGAAGAGGTCTTCTACTTCTCTCGCTTGAATTCCGGCAGAATCCAGTCCTCCGGAGATGGCGAAGTCTAGCACATCAGGGATTTTGTGGGGATCCGTAGGCCAGTATGTGGGTGCACCGGTTGCGTGACAGCTCAAGATTCGGGACTGAATCTGCCTGTATAGGGCCGAGCCCTTTGGGTTCGTAATCCTGGAGCCCCACCAGGGGTGTTTAGCATTAAAGTCCCCTCCGATTATGAACTTGGGGCCGAGGCAATCCAGTAGCAAGCCGAATTCCTGTTCGTGGATGTTGTGCCTGGGGGGGCAATATGCTGCGGCGATTGTTATGTCACCGTTGGTAGTGGAGATTTTAATTTGGGCACATTGTACCCAGTCTTCGCACATGGCTGGAAGTGCCTCATACTTGATGCAGCTGCGAATAAGGATGGCCGCGCCCCCGCGACCTCTACCGTTCGGGTGGTTAGCGGCAATGAGGTCGTATCCTCTAATAGTCAAGTATGATCTGTTGGTAAAATGCGTTTCTGATATGAGGAGAACGTCTGCTTGGAGGGTCTTGCAATATAGCTCGACCTCTGGCCTTCTTTTTACCAGGCCGTTAGCATTCCATATGGTTATACTTAATTGCGTATGCATAAGGATTTGCAAACGGTGGCCATCATTTGGGCTATTTGGCTCAAGACCTTCTCCATCATGCGCTCAAACATAGATTCCATCCTAGCCGTTAGGGCGTCCATTGGATTACTTGAAAGACTGGGATCGGGATTGGGGTTGGAGTCAAACTGTGGTGCTCCGTTTTTGACTGCGCTAGCATAGCTGATGTTAGGGTTAATTTTGCTGAATTGAGGTTGCTGGCGTCTTGGGGCAGTCTGCTTGGGGGCGAACGTGCTCTTTGCCTTTTTGTAGGCTGGACAGCCCTTGTAAGAGGCCGCATGTGATCCGTCGCAGTGGAGGCAGACTGCTGGTTCACTGGCAATTTTGGTGCATTCGGACGATGGGTGCCTATCTCCACACTTTACGCATCTGTACTCCAGATGGCAGTACCGTTTCGTGTGACCGAAGCCCTGGCAGCGATGGCATTGGGGCACATCGTCGAATTTTTTTGGTGGCTCAACCGTAACCACCGTGCTGCATAGCCGCTTGACTTGAAAGGCCTCCTTGTGGTTTTTGGCTGGCTCGAGGTTAATAAAGAAAATGTTTACTGGCTTCTTTGTACCTTTTTGCATAGGATTGTGTATATCCCTGACTTTGTGTCCATGGCTGCTGAAACCCACCTTAATATCCTCCGGGTCGGTGGAGAAGTGGAGGCCTTTAACGACGATCCGATAAGCGCGCTCGTCTCGGGGCTGGAATGTGTGGTATCGATGGTTATTTTCGCTCAGGAACTTTTTCAGAGTTGAGTAAGTATCCTTATCTGGAGTCATGACGCGAATTGTGTTGTTAGTGCTTGCTTTGTAGGTCACTTCAACATCCCCGCCTAAGAGGTGGGAAATGTCTTTGGAAAGGCCCCTGATGCTGGATACGTCCGGGATAAAAATTGGGGGCGGTTTGATGATTTTCGCCGTTTTTACCGCAGATTGCTTGGTTTTCTTATCATCTTTTTTCTTCATAACGTCAACCTCCATGTCGCTGACACGATCTTCATCGTCTAAATCAGATAGAATTGCATAATAATTTTTTTCAATATTAGCTTTAAGTGCAGCTCTGGCTGCTTCGCTGGTGGTAGGTTCGTCTTCCATAATGGGTTTTTTAGCAGACTTCCGCTTCATTTCTCCATGCTCGGAGTCGCTGGAATCGACATCTTGAAAATTAGAATAGGCTTTCTTTTTCGAAGGCGGCTTGATTTTGATGGAACTGGGAGGGTTTTGCCAGCCCATTAAGTTGGTTTTGCCCGAGAATGGCCGCAAGATTAAGTAAATAAGAGTGCTTTTATATTTTTTTGGTGGTTGGAAGAAAAATTTAAATTTTTCTTTTTATTTTTTTAACAAACAATAAAACGATGCTTTCAGTTCAAAGCCTACCTTTCGAATGTATTAATGATGTGATCAACATTATAGCTAATTTAAAAGCTCGTGGCTTCCATGCTACAGCAGCAGTTCTTGATTTAAACAAAGCGTTTGACGCGGTCAAAATTCCTATCCTAGGTAGAAAATTATTTAATTTACGTTTTATCGACTCCCATATTAAATTTATTATTAATTTCATTAATAAAAGAATTTTAACTTTGGGTAGATGTTAGGCAAAGGTTGCGGAAGGCAGAGGTTACTGTTTGATTGGATTTGAAATTATTTGAAGTTGTTTTGATTTGAATTGTATTTTGTAGTTGTTAGACTCTAAATTTACTTTAAGATAGCTTAGGGCGGAGCGGGAGCGAAAACTCATATTCGCTCTTGTGCGAATTCGCCTCGCTTCGCCGCAATAGATAAGTTAGGCTTAAGATTAGAGAAAAATATAATCGGAATTATAACGTTGAAGAGGACAGATTGTTTTTTCGTTTTCGTTTTTCGCCACATTTAAATATTCAGCAGTAACCCTTATTCGTTATTTTTTTTATAGTGTGAGATAAACTAATCTCATTAAACATTTTGGCTCCCCCGATTGGACTCTAGTGCTAAATATTTGAAAATAAAGTTGGTTTTAAATTGATAAAGTGACAGTGACACTGTGTTATTACACACAATAAAGACCAAAAAAATCTCATGTCAAATTTGAACTCTCTAACTCTAAAAACACCAAAGTTATACCATTTCCGATCAATCAGTTATATGGCAGCTATAGGATATAGTCGGCCGATCCGGGCCGTTCCGACTTATATACTGCGTGCAAAGGAAAGAAGGGTGTGTGCAAAGTTTCAAGACGATAGCTTTAAAACTGAGAGACTAGTTTGCGTAGAAAATGACAGACGGACAGACAGACGGACAGACGGACATATCAACTCAGGAGGTGATCCTGATCAAGAATATATATACTTTATAGGGTCGGAGACGTCTCCTTCACTGCGTTGCACACTTTTGGGCAAAATTATAATACCCTCTGCTAGGGTATAACAATTTTTTTTTTCAAAAAAAAAAGAAAGTTTAAAAATTGTGAAAAATTTTTTTTGCTAAAAATATGTGCTTTTATTATTTATTACGGGCAACATTAAAATAAGAATGGCCCACGGGGCCATTAAGATATTCTATCCGTCAGTAAGATTGGCTTTGGACGCTGCAAAGCTGAGTTTAAGGCTGCTGCGAAAGTTAATGACATTGTATTTTCAGATTTGAAAAATAATGGCTATGAACCCAAGATTTTAAAACACTTTATTTTTAAAATGGATATTTTTTTTAATATTCCTACAAAGTTTTCCGACTCCGAACTGAAAGAGTACATTTCTCTCTCTGTACCGATTCACGAGATCATTCGGGTTAAAACTAGGGACAAGGAGGATAAAGATAATTTTATTAACACTTCTAGGGTTAAAATTCTCTTCAAAGGTACACAAGTTCCCAATGAAGTCGTCTTTTTATACACTAAGGTTAACGTTAGTCCGTATGTACCTTTCAGCCAATGTTATCGCTGTTTTAGTTTTAATCATTTTGCTTAAAATTGTAAAACAAGCCGATCAAAAATGTAGTAGCTGTGCATTATCTCATACCAAAGAGCAGCAATGTAGCCAATTGGTTTGCGCTAACTGCAAACAATCTCACGTAGCCACCTCTCTTGATTGTCCTGCTCGTAAAAGAGCCTATGCAATTAAAAAGTGCATGACACTTGAAAACTTATCAAAATCAGAAGCGAAAATTAGGTATCCCTCTCTGTTTTATATTTTACAAGAAGTTGATACTAACGACATCACTCATTTTCGACAGCCATCATGGCAAAGGAAATTAAATACACCAAATTTTCAAAATAACACGAAATTAGCCACGAAACAATTATTTTAAAATAACTCTTTTAACAAAGCTAAGATCTCTTTTTAAAAAAAATGAGGCAAAAAATGCCAACGACACAATGATCAGCTGGAAAGATGCCCTTAAAAAACATGAGTACTCTATCAAAAAAAAATTCATTAACACGCAGTCTAAAGAACCTGTTTCTGCTCAACAATTTGAAATTTATAATTGCAACAACCCAGCTCTAGAAGCTGCAGAAAATAGTTTAATCCAACTAGCCCTAGCCAATAGGGCTAAAATTAACCAATCAACACAATAGTTTTTTAATTTTGCTTGTCTATATACTTTTCTTAAGTGAAATCCAAAATAAAATAAAAATAAAAATGACTCTTAAAATCCTGTAATATAACATTGAGAGCTTAAATGCTAATAACAATAAACATTTGTTAGAACTATTTTTAGTTAATAATAGCAATTTAGCAATTTTGTCAGAAATCTGGATTTCAAACAACTCTGTGTAGCCTAGCAAATAATAATTTTGTCTGTAAACCTCGTGCCGACAGGTATGGGGCGTTGGAAATTATTCCATTTAAAACATGAAAGGAAAGCTAACTTCGGGCGGAGCCGAAGTTGATATACCCTTGCAGTTAAAACCGGATATATATCGCAAACATCTGATATAGTCGGCTGATCCTTATGAGAATATCACAATAAAACCAATTAATTACGATGAAATATCTAAAAAAAGTCCCAAGCTTCTATCTTCAAAAATACCAAAGTTGGTATTTCTACCAAATACCATTTTCGATCGTTCAGTTATATGGCAGCTATAGGATATAGTCGGCCGATTCTAATGAAATTTGGTAGGTTGGATCAACTGACCAAAAATAGAATATGTACACCCAGTCCTTTTTTACGCAATTGTTGGTTCTGCCACTAATCGCGTAAAAAAAATATCGCGTAAAAATCGGAACCGCTAACTAAATGACTAATGACTAGATTTGCAATAATTGATACACATAGAGTAATCGCAATCGCAATCGCGTTAAAGTGAAAAATCCGCGTAAAAAAAGAAATTTGCGCTGCAAAAATAACCAAATAAATAAGGACTGGGTGTACTAAGTTTCAGCTTTTTATTTTTAAAAATCACGAAAGTTGGGTCATTATCGATCGTTCAGTTATATGGCAGCTATAGGATATAGTCGGCCGATCCTTATGAAATTTGTCATGTCGTATTATTTTGCCAAAAATGCTTTCTTGTAAAATTTGAACTCTCTATCTTTAAAAACACCAAAGTTATACCATTTCCGATCAATCAGTTATATGGCAGCTATAGGATGTAGTCGACCGATCCGGCTTATATACTGCGTGCAAAGGAAAGAAGGGTGTGTGCAAAGTTTCAAGACGATAGCTTTAAAACTGAGAGACTAGTTTGCGTAGAAAATGACAGACGGACAGACAGACGGACATGCTTATATCAACTCAGGAGGTGATCCTGATTATGAATATATATACTTTGTAGGGTCGGAAATGTCTCCTTCACTGCGTTGCACACTTTTGACCAAAAGTATAATACCCTCTGCAAGGGTATAAAAACATATACGTTTATCTATGAAGCACCCAATCCTGACACTAATTCTTTTAAAAAAGGTTGCAACGATCTTTTTTCTATTGCGTCTGAACTGAACGGTACTGCTATTATAGGTGGCGATTTTAATGCCAAATCTAGTGTTTGGGGTAACAACACGCTTGATGCCAGAGGAGGCATCTTAGAAAACGCTTTTTTAAATTCAGGATTTTTCTGCATTAAGAATGGCGATCCAACCTACTCACCTAATCCGTCCTATTTCTCTACCCTTGATGTCACTTTCACAAACAATAATCATCTTAGATTTAAATGGGCTTCAGGTAATTCTATAATTTATTGAAGTTTTAATTAAAGTGGATAATATTTCGGCTTCTTTCAACTCTTATAATTATAGTCACCCTAAAATCATTTTAGATTTTAAATAACTTTTTTAAAATGAGAAAGAATAACCTAAACAGGCTTTTAGAAGATTTACCTGACCCTCTCAATGAAAGATATGTGGGGAAAAATTCATTTCCTTCAAATTTATAAACAAATAAAACCTTCCAAAAGTAAATTTTCTGACTCGGATCACCACGCTTTTGTTTGTCAAATAGCCACAGCTCCTTACACTGCTATTTGTTCTGATGATATTTTTCCTGACGACCTACTTTACACAAATTCTATCTCAAACTTCGCATATCGTGAACTTCTTGTCTTTCTCAAATGCCGTAAACCTGATAATGCTAAGGGACTCGATAAGATTTCATATAGAATGTTCCTAGCCTTGCCTACTGTGCAATTAGAAAACCTTGTTTCCTTGCTTAATTCTACTTTAGACCAAGGTAATATTCCAGATAATTGGCGTAGAATAAAAGTTATTCTTGTGCCAAAGAAAAATCTTAACTCTTCTGTAATTACAAACAATAGATCTATTTGCCTTCTAAGTGTAATTTTCAAATATTTAGAGGGCTTTATCAAATCGAGTATGGAGAATCACATTAATAGACACGATATTCTCCCTCCAAGGGCAATTCTGCCTCCCTCCTATACTTTTAGGAAACCCCATTCAACATCGCAATGTATTAATTTTTTTTTTTTTTTTTTTTTTTGTAATAGCAGGGTAATGTTTATTTAAAACTGTCCATTAGGGACAACCATTAAATTTTATCACGTAAACTTCACGTATAGATATTTTTAAATATTAATATGGTAGAAAAAAAATTATAGTAAGGGGAGGTCCAGCGGGTGTGTCCTTTTAAGTCTTCTGGGTTGCTCGCTGCTGTCCAGCAGGGAGCTGGCCAACCGGTTCGGGTGATTATGAAGCCTCTGCATGTAACGTGCGCTGCTTCTTTGTATCTCGTCCTTGACCCAAGGGAAATTGAGAACCTCGTGGATGGTGCGATTCTCATGATAGACGTGGGCCCCAGTGGCGATTCGAAGGGCTCTATTTTCGAAAGCTTGCATAGTTCGGACATTCGTCTTGCTCGCAGTTCCCCAGAGCTGTATGCCGTACGTCCAGATAGGGCGTATTATTGCCTTGTAGATGAGGAGTTTAGTGGAAGTTCTCAGCTTCGATCTCCTACCCATAAGCCAGTAGAAGGATCGAAGTCTTTGATTAGCCTGTTTCCCCTTCTTAATCAGATGGGGCTTCCAGGTGAGCCTCCTGTCTAGGGTGAATCCCAGGTACCTGGGATTGTCTACCTGTGGGATTGGAGAGCCGTTAAGGTTAACTGGAGGGCAGTTGCCTTTGCAGAGAGAAAATGTGGAGGCAGTGGACTTCTCATTATTGACGGCAATGTTCCATCGCTTTTGCCAGTCGCTGAGCAAGTCAAGCTGCAATTGCATCGTATCGGCTGCCCCCAATGCGCTATCGGCGGTGGTAAGGAAGGCGGTGTCGTCTGCATAGGTTGCTGCGAGCAGGTCAGGCCTCTGAAGAACAGGGAGGTCGGCCGTGTAAGCATTGTACATCAACGGGCCAAGAACGCTGCCTTGGGGTACACCAGCGTGAGCTTCTCTAATACCGGAGATGGCCTCGCCACATCTAACAGCAAATTTACGGTCTTCCAAGAACGACTTTAGGAACTGGAAGTATGGTCGGGGTAGGCCAGTCTTTAATTTATATAGAAGACCGGGATGCCAGACTCGGTCAAAGGCCTGCTTCACGTCCAGCATGACGGCCATGCAGTACTTCTTGGTTTCAAACGCGTCCAGGATGCACTGCACTACCCGATGGCACTGCTCTGGCGTACCGTGTCGCCGCCTGAAGCCAAACTGGTGGTCAGGGATCAGTCCAGCCTCGTCAAATACTGGCAGTGCTCTGCTTAAAAACACTCGTTCAAGTATTTTGGAGAGCGTTGGTAACAAACTTATTGGTCGGTAGGACGAAAGGTTTGCTTCGGGTTTCCCGGGCTTAGGTATCATAGTTACCTGGGAACGTTTCCATGTGGACGGAAAGTATCCTATCTCCAAGCATCTATTATAGATCCTCGTAATTAGCTGAATGCTTGGAGGTGGTAACATTTTTAATGCAATTGCATTGATACCATCATCGCCCGGGGCCTTGTTGTTGCTCATGATGGTTATAAGCTCAGCTGTTTCCTCCTCAGTCACTGGTGATATTGGATCGGCGTCCCTAGAAGGTTCGGCTAGCAGACGGGCAGTTTCAGCAGCATCCTCCGGTGAGCAGCGATCGAAAGGCGTAAAGACACCTTCGAGGTGTTCGGCGAAAGCGTTGGCCCTGTCCATCTCCGATCTGCACCAGCTGCCGTCGGATCTTTGTACAGGTGGGATCTTTTTCAGCGGCTGTCTGATAGATTTGGTGACTCGCCATAAGTTATGTTGAGGGTCGCCTGGCTCAAGTTGTTCGACGAACCCGTCAAAGGCCTGCTTCCTTAGTCTTGCCAGAGTTTCTGTCAGACATTTGGTCGCTCTATTGAAGGCGGTTTTGTCCAAAGGATTCCTTGAGAGCATCCACACTCTTCGGAGTCGTCGCTTTTCAAGTTTGAGTTCTTCGACTTCTGGGCTCCAAAAATGGATGTCCCTGTCAGTGGCTCTTGGGCGGTTGGAGGGCCTTGGTGCTGCTTCAGAAGCTGCCGCCTGAATATGGGCTGTTAACTCTTCTACAATGGTGTCGGTGTCAAACGGGGAGTCAAGTGTCGGGCTGGGGTCGGTAACGTTGTTCAGGTAGGATTGGTACTTGTCAACGTCTGTTGTCTTGTAGATCAGCTTTTTGCGGGCTGACCTGAGCAAGGCTGGGGTGAAAAGTGACACGGCAAAGGCGCTGTGGTCCGAGAAGAGGTCTTCTACTTCTCTCGCTTGAATTCCGGCAGAATCCAGTCCTCCGGAGATGGCGAAGTCTAGCACATCAGGGATTTTGTGGGGATCCGTAGGCCAGTATGTGGGTGCACCGGTTGCGTGACAGCTCAAGATTCGGGACTGAATCTGCCTGTATAGGGCCGAGCCCTTTGGGTTCGTAATCCTGGAGCCCCACCAGGGGTGTTTAGCATTAAAGTCCCCTCCGATTATGAACTTGGGGCCGAGGCAATCCAGTAGCAAGCCGAATTCCTGTTCGTGGATGTTGTGCCTGGGGGGGCAATATGCTGCGGCGATTGTTATGTCACCGTTGGTAGTGGAGATTTTAATTTGGGCACATTGTACCCAGTCTTCGCACATGGCTGGAAGTGCCTCATACTTGATGCAGCTGCGAATAAGGATGGCCGCGCCCCCGCGACCTCTACCGTTCGGGTGGTTAGCGGCAATGAGGTCGTATCCTCTAATAGTCAAGTATGATCTGTTGGTAAAATGCGTTTCTGATATGAGGAGAACGTCTGCTTGGAGGGTCTTGCAATATAGCTCGACCTCTGGCCTTCTTTTTACCAGGCCGTTAGCATTCCATATGGTTATACTTAATTGCGTATGCATAAGGATTTGCAAACGGTGGCCATCATTTGGGCTATTTGGCTCAAGACCTTCTCCATCATGCGCTCAAACATAGATTCCATCCTAGCCGTTAGGGCGTCCATTGGATTACTTGAAAGACTGGGATCGGGATTGGGGTTGGAGTCAAACTGTGGTGCTCCGTTTTTGACTGCGCTAGCATAGCTGATGTTAGGGTTAATTTTGCTGAATTGAGGTTGCTGGCGTCTTGGGGCAGTCTGCTTGGGGGCGAACGTGCTCTTTGCCTTTTTGTAGGCTGGACAGCCCTTGTAAGAGGCCGCATGTGATCCGTCGCAGTGGAGGCAGACTGCTGGTTCACTGGCAATTTTGGTGCATTCGGACGATGGGTGCCTATCTCCACACTTTACGCATCTGTACTCCAGATGGCAGTACCGTTTCGTGTGACCGAAGCCCTGGCAGCGATGGCATTGGGGCACATCGTCGAATTTTTTTGGTGGCTCAACCGTAACCACCGTGCTGCATAGCCGCTTGACTTGAAAGGCCTCCTTGTGGTTTTTGGCTGGCTCGAGGTTAATAAAGAAAATGTTTACTGGCTTCTTTGTACCTTTTTGCATAGGATTGTGTATATCCCTGACTTTGTGTCCATGGCTGCTGAAACCCACCTTAATATCCTCCGGGTCGGTGGAGAAGTGGAGGCCTTTAACGACGATCCGATAAGCGCGCTCGTCTCGGGGCTGGAATGTGTGGTATCGATGGTTATTTTCGCTCAGGAACTTTTTCAGAGTTGAGTAAGTATCCTTATCTGGAGTCATGACGCGAATTGTGTTGTTAGTGCTTGCTTTGTAGGTCACTTCAACATCCCCGCCTAAGAGGTGGGAAATGTCTTTGGAAAGGCCCCTGATGCTGGATACGTCCGGGATAAAAATTGGGGGCGGTTTGATGATTTTCGCCGTTTTTACCGCAGATTGCTTGGTTTTCTTATCATCTTTTTTCTTCATAACGTCAACCTCCATGTCGCTGACACGATCTTCATCGTCTAAATCAGATAGAATTGCATAATAATTTTTTTCAATATTAGCTTTAAGTGCAGCTCTGGCTGCTTCGCTGGTGGTAGGTTCGTCTTCCATAATGGGTTTTTTAGCAGACTTCCGCTTCATTTCTCCATGCTCGGAGTCGCTGGAATCGACATCTTGAAAATTAGAATAGGCTTTCTTTTTCGAAGGCGGCTTGATTTTGATGGAACTGGGAGGGTTTTGCCAGCCCATTAAGTTGGTTTTGCCCGAGAATGGCCGCAAGATTAAGTAAATAAGAGTGCTTTTATATTTTTTTGGTGGTTGGAAGAAAAATTTAAATTTTTCTTTTTATTTTTTTAACAAACAATAAAACGATGCTTTCAGTTCAAAGCCTACCTTTCGAATGTATTAATGATGTGATCAACATTATAGCTAATTTAAAAGCTCGTGGCTTCCATGCTACAGCAGCAGTTCTTGATTTAAACAAAGCGTTTGACGCGGTCAAAATTCCTATCCTAGGTAGAAAATTATTTAATTTACGTTTTATCGACTCCCATATTAAATTTATTATTAATTTCATTAATAAAAGAATTTTAACTTTGGGTAGATGTTAGGCAAAGGTTGCGGAAGGCAGAGGTTACTGTTTGATTGGATTTGAAATTATTTGAAGTTGTTTTGATTTGAATTGTATTTTGTAGTTGTTAGACTCTAAATTTACTTTAAGATAGCTTAGGGCGGAGCGGGAGCGAAAACTCATATTCGCTCTTGTGCGAATTCGCCTCGCTTCGCCGCAATAGATAAGTTAGGCTTAAGATTAGAGAAAAATATAATCGGAATTATAACGTTGAAGAGGACAGATTGTTTTTTCGTTTTCGTTTTTCGCCACATTTAAATATTCAGCAGTAACCCTTATTCGTTATTTTTTTTATAGTGTGAGATAAACTAATCTCATTAAACATTTTGGCTCCCCCGATTGGACTCTAGTGCTAAATATTTGAAAATAAAGTTGGTTTTAAATTGATAAAGTGACAGTGACACTGTGTTATTACACACAATAAAGACCAAAAAAATCTCATGTCAAATTTGAACTCTCTAACTCTAAAAACACCAAAGTTATACCATTTCCGATCAATCAGTTATATGGCAGCTATAGGATATAGTCGGCCGATCCGGGCCGTTCCGACTTATATACTGCGTGCAAAGGAAAGAAGGGTGTGTGCAAAGTTTCAAGACGATAGCTTTAAAACTGAGAGACTAGTTTGCGTAGAAAATGACAGACGGACAGACAGACGGACAGACGGACATATCAACTCAGGAGGTGATCCTGATCAAGAATATATATACTTTATAGGGTCGGAGACGTCTCCTTCACTGCGTTGCACACTTTTGGGCAAAATTATAATACCCTCTGCTAGGGTATAACAATTTTTTTTTTCAAAAAAAAAAGAAAGTTTAAAAATTGTGAAAAATTTTTTTTGCTAAAAATATGTGCTTTTATTATTTATTACGGGCAACATTAAAATAAGAATGGCCCACGGGGCCATTAAGATATTCTATCCGTCAGTAAGATTGGCTTTGGACGCTGCAAAGCTGAGTTTAAGGCTGCTGCGAAAGTTAATGACATTGTATTTTCAGATTTGAAAAATAATGGCTATGAACCCAAGATTTTAAAACACTTTATTTTTAAAATGGATATTTTTTTTAATATTCCTACAAAGTTTTCCGACTCCGAACTGAAAGAGTACATTTCTCTCTCTGTACCGATTCACGAGATCATTCGGGTTAAAACTAGGGACAAGGAGGATAAAGATAATTTTATTAACACTTCTAGGGTTAAAATTCTCTTCAAAGGTACACAAGTTCCCAATGAAGTCGTCTTTTTATACACTAAGGTTAACGTTAGTCCGTATGTACCTTTCAGCCAATGTTATCGCTGTTTTAGTTTTAATCATTTTGCTTAAAATTGTAAAACAAGCCGATCAAAAATGTAGTAGCTGTGCATTATCTCATACCAAAGAGCAGCAATGTAGCCAATTGGTTTGCGCTAACTGCAAACAATCTCACGTAGCCACCTCTCTTGATTGTCCTGCTCGTAAAAGAGCCTATGCAATTAAAAAGTGCATGACACTTGAAAACTTATCAAAATCAGAAGCGAAAATTAGGTATCCCTCTCTGTTTTATATTTTACAAGAAGTTGATACTAACGACATCACTCATTTTCGACAGCCATCATGGCAAAGGAAATTAAATACACCAAATTTTCAAAATAACACGAAATTAGCCACGAAACAATTATTTTAAAATAACTCTTTTAACAAAGCTAAGATCTCTTTTTAAAAAAAATGAGGCAAAAAATGCCAACGACACAATGATCAGCTGGAAAGATGCCCTTAAAAAACATGAGTACTCTATCAAAAAAAAATTCATTAACACGCAGTCTAAAGAACCTGTTTCTGCTCAACAATTTGAAATTTATAATTGCAACAACCCAGCTCTAGAAGCTGCAGAAAATAGTTTAATCCAACTAGCCCTAGCCAATAGGGCTAAAATTAACCAATCAACACAATAGTTTTTTAATTTTGCTTGTCTATATACTTTTCTTAAGTGAAATCCAAAATAAAATAAAAATAAAAATGACTCTTAAAATCCTGTAATATAACATTGAGAGCTTAAATGCTAATAACAATAAACATTTGTTAGAACTATTTTTAGTTAATAATAGCAATTTAGCAATTTTGTCAGAAATCTGGATTTCAAACAACTCTGTGTAGCCTAGCAAATAATAATTTTGTCTGTAAACCTCGTGCCGACAGGTATGGGGCGTTGGAAATTATTCCATTTAAAACATGAAAGGAAAGCTAACTTCGGGCGGAGCCGAAGTTGATATACCCTTGCAGTTAAAACCGGATATATATCGCAAACATCTGATATAGTCGGCTGATCCTTATGAGAATATCACAATAAAACCAATTAATTACGATGAAATATCTAAAAAAAAGTCCCAAGCTTCTATCTTCAAAAATACCAAAGTTGGTATTTCTATCAAATACCATTTTCGATCGTTCAGTTATATGGCAGCTATAGGATATAGTCGGCCGATTCTAATGAAATTTGGTAGGTTGGATCAACTGACCAAAAATAGAATATGTAACCCCAGTCCTTTTTTTACGCGATTGTTGGTTCTGCCACTAATCGCGTAAAAAAAATATCGCGTAAAAATGGGAACCGCTAACTAAATGACTAATGACTAGATTTGCAATAATTGATACACATAGAGTAATCGCAATCGCAATCGCGTTAAAGTGAAAAATCCGCGTAAAAAAAGAAATTTGCGCTGCAAAAATAACCAAATAAATAAGGACTGGGTGTACTAAGTTTCAGCTTTTTATTTTTAAAAATCACGAAAGTTGGGTCATTATCGATCGTTCAGTTATATGGCAGCTATAGGATATAGTCGGCCGATCCTTATGAAATTTGTCATGTCGTATTATTTTGCCAAAAATGCTTTCTTGTAAAATTTGAACTCTCTATCTTTAAAAACACCAAAGTTATACCATTTCCGATCAATCAGTTATATGGCAGCTATAGTTTGAGAGGTAGGCTTTGAACTGAAAGCATCGTTTTATTGTTTGTTAAAAAAATAAAAAGAAAAATTTAAATTTTTTTTCCAACCACTAAAAAAATATAAAACCACTCTTATTTACTTAATCTTGCGGCCATTCTCGGGCAAAACCAACTTAATGGGCTGGCAAAACCCTCCCAGTTCCATCAAAATCAAGCCGCCTTCGAAAAAGAAAGCCTATTCTAATTTTCAAGATGTCGATTCCAGCGAATCCGAGCATGGAGAAATGAAGCGGAAGTCTGCTAAAAAACCCATTATGGAAGACGAACCTACCACCAGCGAAGCAGCCAGAGCTGCACTTAAAGCTAATATTGAAAAAAATTATTATGCAATTCTTTCTGATTTAGACGATGAAGATCGTGTCAGCGACATGGAGGTTGACGTTATGAAGAAAAAAGATGATAAGAAAACCAAGCAATCTGCGGTAAAAACGGCGAAAATCATCAAACCGCCCCCAATTTTTATCCCGGACGTATCCAGCATCAAGGGCCTTTCCAAAGACATTTCCCACCTCTTAGGCGGGGATGTTGAAGTGACCTACAAAGCAAGCACTAACAACACAATTCGCGTCATGACTCCAGATAAGGATACTTACTCAACTCTGAAAAAGTTCCTGAGCGAAAATAACCATCGATACCACACTTTCCAGCCCCGAGACGAGCGCGCTTATCGGATCGTCGTTAAAGGCCTCCACTTCTCCACCGACCCGGAGGATATTAAGGTGGGTTTCAGCAGCCATGGACACAAAGTCAGGGATATACACAATCCTATGCAAAAAGGTACAAAGAAGCCACTAAACATTTTCTTTATTAACCTCGAGCCAGCCAAAAACAACAAGGAGGCCTTTCAAGTCAAGCGGCTATGCAGCACGGTGGTTACGGTTGAGCCACCAAAAAAATTCGACGATGTGCCCCAATGCCATCGCTGCCAGGGCTTCGGTCACACGAAACGGTACTGCCATCTGGAGTACAGATGCGTAAAGTGTGGAGATAGGCACCCATCGTCCGAATGCACCAAAATTGCCAGTGAACCAGCAGTCTGCCTCCACTGCGACGGATCACATGCGGCCTCTTACAAGGGCTGTCCAGCCTACAAAAAGGCAAAGAGCACGTTCGCCCCCAAGCAGGCTGCCCCAAGACGCCAGCAACCTCAATTCAGCAAAATTAACCCTAACATCAGCTATGCTAGCGCAGTCAAAAACGGAGCACCACAGTTTGACTCCAACCCCAATCCCGATCCCAGTCTTTCAAGTAATCCAATGGACGCCCTAACGGCTAGGATGGAATCTATGTTTGAGCGCATGATGGAGAAGGTCTTGAGCCAAATAGCCCAAATGATGGCCACCGTTTGCAAATCCTTGTGCATACGCAATTAAATATAACCATATGGAATGCTAACGGCCTGGTAAAAAGAAGGCCAGAGGTCGAGCTATATTGCAAGACCCTCCAAGCAGACGTTCTCCTCATATCAGAAACGCATTTTACCAACAGATCATACTTGACTATTAGAGGATACGACCTCATTGCCGCTAACCACCCGAACGGTAGAGGTCGCGGGGGCGCGGCCATCCTTATTCGCAGCTGCATCAAGTATGAGGCACTTCCAGCCATGTGCGAAGACTGGGTACAATGTGCCCAAATTAAAATCTCCACTACCAACGGTGACATAACAATCGCCGCAGCATATTGCCCCCCCAGGCACAACATCCACGAACAGGAATTCGGCTTGCTACTGGATTGCCTCGGCCCCAAGTTCATAATCGGAGGGGACTTTAATGCTAAACACCCCTGGTGGGGCTCCAGGATTACAAACCCAAAGGGCTCGGCCCTATACAGGCAGATTCAGTCCCGAATCTTGAGCTGTCACGCAACCGGTGCACCCACATACTGGCCTACGGATCCCCACAAAATCCCTGATGTGCTAGACTTCGCCATCTCCGGAGGACTGGATTCTGCCGGAATTCAAGCGAGAGAAGTAGAAGACCTCTTCTCGGACCACAGCGCCTTTGCCGTGTCACTTTTCACCCCAGCCTTGCTCAGGTCAGCCCGCAAAAAGCTGATCTACAAGACAACAGACGTTGACAAGTACCAATCCTACCTGAACAACGTTACCGACCCCAGCCCGACACTTGACTCCCCGGTTGACATCGACACCGTTGTAGAAGAGTTAACAGCCCATATTCAGGCGGCAGCTTCTGAAGCAGCACCAAGGCCCTCCAACCGCCCAAGAGCCACTGACAGGGACATCCATTTTTGGAGCCCAGAAGTCGAAGAACTCAAACTTGAAAAGCGACGACTCCGAAGAGTGTGGATGCTCTCAAGGAATCCTTTGGACAAAACCGCCTTCAATAGAGCGACCAAATGTCTGACAGAAACTCTGGCAAGACTAAGGAAGCAGGCCTTTGACGGGTTCGTCGAACAACTTGAGCCAGGCGACCCTCAACATAACTTATGGCGAGTCACCAAATCTATCAGACAGCCGCTGAAAAGGATCCCACCTGTACAAAGAACCGACGGCAGCTGGTGCAGATCGGAGATGGACAGGGCCAACGCTTTCGCCGAACACCTCGAAGGTGTCTTTACGCCTTTCGATCGCTGCTCACCGGAGGATGCTGCTGAAACTGCCCGTCTGCTAGCCGAGCCTTCTAGGGACGCCGATCCAATACCACCAGTGACTGAGGAGGAAACAGCTGAGCTTATAACCATCATGAGCAACAACAAGGCCCCGGGCGATGATGGTATCAATGCAATTGCATTAAAAATGTTACCACCTCCAAGCATTCAGCTAATTACGAGGATCTATAATAGATGCTTGGAGATAGGGTACTTCCCGTCCACATGGAAACGTGCCCAGGTAACTATGATACCTAAGCCCGGGAAACCCGAAGCAAACCTTTCGTCCTACCGACCAATAAGTTTGTTACCAACGCTCTCCAAAATACTTGAACGAGTGTTTTTAAGCAGAGCACTGTCAGTATTTGACGAGGCTGGACTGATCCCTGACCACCAGTTTGGCTTCAGGCGGCGACACGGTACGCCAGAGCAGTGCCATCGGGTAGTGCAGTGCATCCTGGACGCGTTTGAAACCAAGAAGTACTGCATGGCCGTCATGCTGGACGTGAAGCAGGCGTTTGACCGAGTGTGGCATCCCGGTCTTCTATATAAATTAAAGACTGGCCTACCCCGACCATACTTCCAGTTCCTAAAGTCGTTCTTGGAAGACCGTAAATTTGCTGTTAGATGTGGCGAGGCCATCTCCGGTATTAGAGAAGCTCACGCTGGTGTACCCCAAGGCAGCGTTCTTGGCCCGTTGATGTACAATGCTTACACGGCCGACCTCCCTGTTCTTCAGAGGCCTGACCTGCTCGCAGCAACCTATGCAGACGACACCGCCTTCCTTACCACCGCCGATAGCGCATTGGGGGCAGCCGATACGATGCAATTGCAGCTTGACTTGCTCAGCGACTGGCAAAAGCGATGGAACATTGCCGTCAATAACGAGAAGTCCACTGCCTCCACATTTTCTCTCTGCAAAGGCAACTGCCCTCCAGTTAACCTTAACGGCTCTCCAATCCCACAGGTAGACAATCCCAGGTACCTGGGATTCACCCTAGAGAAGAGGAAACAGGCTATTCAAAGACTTCGATCCTTCAACTGGCTTATGGGTAGGAGATCGAAGCTGAGAACTTCCACTAAACTCCTCATTTACAAGGCAATAATACGCCCTATCTGGACGTACGGCATACAGCTCTGGGGAACTGCGAGCAAGACGAATGTCCGAACTATGCAAGCTTTCGAAAATAGAGTCCTTCGAATCGCCACTGGGGCCCACGTCTATCATGACAATCGCACTATCCACGAGGTTCTCAATTTCCCTTGGGTCAAGGACGAGATACAAAGAAGCAGCACACGTTACATGCAGAGGCTTCATAATCACCCGAACCGGTTGGCCAGCTCCCTGCTGGACAGCAGCGAGCAACCCAGAAGACTTAAAAGGACACACCCGCTGGACCTCCCCTTACTACTCTAATTTTTTTTTCTACCATATTAATATTTAAAAATATCTATACGTGAAGTTTACGTGATAAAATTTAATGGTTGTCCCTAATGGACAGTTTTAAATAAACATTACCCTGCTATTACAAAAAAAAAAAAAAAAAAAAAAATATGGCAGCTATAGGATGTAGTCGACCGATCCGGCTTATATACTGCGTGCAAAGGAAAGAAGGGTGTGTGCAAAGTTTCAAGACGATAGCTTTAAAACTGAGAGACTAGTTTGCGTAGAAAATGACAGACGGACAGACAGACGGACATGCTTATATCAACTCAGGAGGTGATCCTGATTATGAATATATATACTTTGTAGGGTCGGAAATGTCTCCTTCACTGCGTTGCACACTTTTGACCAAAAGTATAATACCCTCTGCAAGGGTATAAAAACATATACGTTTATCTATGAAGCACCCAATCCTGACACTAATTCTTTTAAAAAAGGTTGCAACGATCTTTTTTCTATTGCGTCTGAACTGAACGGTACTGCTATTATAGGTGGCGATTTTAATGCCAAATCTAGTGTTTGGGGTAACAACACGCTTGATGCCAGAGGAGGCATCTTAGAAAACGCTTTTTTAAATTCAGGATTTTTCTGCATTAAGAATGGCGATCCAACCTACTCACCTAATCCGTCCTATTTCTCTACCCTTGATGTCACTTTCACAAACAATAATCATCTTAGATTTAAATGGGCTTCAGGTAATTCTATAATTTATTGAAGTTTTAATTAAAGTGGATAATATTTCGGCTTCTTTCAACTCTTATAATTATAGTCACCCTAAAATCATTTTAGATTTTAAATAACTTTTTTAAAATGAGAAAGAATAACCTAAACAGGCTTTTAGAAGATTTACCTGACCCTCTCAATGAAAGATATGTGGGGAAAAATTCATTTCCTTCAAATTTATAAACAAATAAAACCTTCCAAAAGTAAATTTTCTGACTCGGATCACCACGCTTTTGTTTGTCAAATAGCCACAGCTCCTTACACTGCTATTTGTTCTGATGATATTTTTCCTGACGACCTACTTTACACAAATTCTATCTCAAACTTCGCATATCGTGAACTTCTTGTCTTTCTCAAATGCCGTAAACCTGATAATGCTAAGGGACTCGATAAGATTTCATATAGAATGTTCCTAGCCTTGCCTACTGTGCAATTAGAAAACCTTGTTTCCTTGCTTAATTCTACTTTAGACCAAGGTAATATTCCAGATAATTGGCGTAGAATAAAAGTTATTCTTGTGCCAAAGAAAAATCTTAACTCTTCTGTAATTACAAACAATAGATCTATTTGCCTTCTAAGTGTAATTTTCAAATGTTTAGAGGGCTTTATCAAATCGAGTATGGAGAATCACACAAATAGACACGATATTCTCCCTCCAAGGGCAATTCTGCCTCCCTCCTATACTTTTAGGAAACCCCATTCAACATCGCAATGTATTAATGATGTGATCAACATTATAGCTAATTTAAAAGCTCGTGGCTTCCATGCTACAGCAGCAGTTCTTGATTTAAACAAAGCGTTTGACGCGGTCAAAATTCCTATCCTAGGTAGAAAATTATTTAATTAACGTTTTATCGACTCCCATATTAAATTTATTATTAATTTCATTAATAAAAGAATTTTAACTTTGGGTAGATGTTAGGCAAAGGTTGCGGAAGGCAGAGGTTACTGTTTGATTGGATTTGAAATTATTTGAAGTTGTTTTGATTTGAATTGTATTTTGTAGTTGTTAGACTCTAAATTTACTTTAAGATAGCTTAGGGCGAAGCGGGAGCGAAAACTCATATTCGCTCTTGTGCGAATTCGCCCCGCTTCGCCGCAATAGATAAGTTAGGCTTAAGATTAGAGAAAAATATAATCGGAATTATAACGTTGAAGAGGACAGATTGTTTTTTCGTTTTCGTTTTTCGCCACATTTAAATATTCAGCAGTAACCCTTATTCGTTATTTTTTTTATAGTGTGAGATAAACTAATCTCATTAAACATTTTGGCTCCCCCGATTGGACTCTAGTGCTAAATATTTGAAAATAAAGTTGGTTTTAAATTGATAAAGTGACAGTGACACTGTGTTATTACACACAATAAAGACCAAAAAAATCAAAGAGCTGCTCGCAACGCGTTCGTAAAGTGCAATTTAAATTAAAAAAAAAAAATTCACAGCGTCGTGAAACGGCCTCAAGCCGCAATCCAAGGATCATCACCGCAGGAATCATTGCCACCAGGAACATGCTTCCTCCATGCCGTGTACCTGCATTGACTGCACAAGGAAGTGGCAGCGGGATTAAAGGATCCCAAGGCAGAACCGCAGGTATTTGTGCAAAAAATAGAAAGTTGAGAAAGACGAATTAAATCTACGTCTTGTGCTGGAATATTGCACCCTCCTTTCGATTCTTGGCGCATACGTACTTAAAATTAGTAGAGCTAACAATTTGAATAGTTTGGTTAAAATAATTAACAAACTGCCTGTGTGTAAAATTGATAAACAACATACATACATATCCACATCACTGTCGCCCCCCCCCTTTTACCCCTCGTTTGTTTTTCGCAAAACAAAAATGTTAAATTTAGTGCAGCCAAACATTTATTTATATACAAATACATGTACATATATAATACATATAAGTTAAATTGTTTTTAGTTCGGTGAATTAAAAAAATGTTAATTTTATTTATTAATTATACAACTTGCTGTTAAACCTTTATTTATTAAACTTAATTATTACAAGACACTTTTTATTCTTAATTATTTTCCGTCAACCGTTCGCGGTCTCGGTCAAAATAGGACTGACTTCTTAATTCTAAATCTGATCCAAAGAACCTCGGCCATCAGTTGTGTTTGGATTAAAGGCTTAAGATGAAAATGTCGCATCTTATTGTGAAATTCGATTAAGCTGATCGATGCAATTTGGTGGGTACTTGAAACGCAAAAGGCGTAATTAATTGGGCTTCGGAGGGAAGCTGATGTTTACTTTTGATTTTGATTTGTTTATGGGGAACCGAGATCGGACCTCAGAGCCAAAGACAAAGCCGAAAGCAAATGCAGAGTTTGAAAATATTGTTCATAAAATTCATAAGTGGAAAGCCATAAGTGGCCTGGATTTATGGGTTGGATAATTGAGCCAAAGACAAAGCCAAAGGCAAATGCAGAGATTGAAAATATTGTTTATAAAAGCCATAAGTGGTCTGTATTTACGGGTTGGATAACTCTCCCCCTTCTAAAATGGATCCTCCCGATTCAATATTTTTTTTTTTTTTGTAATAGCAGGGCAACGTTTATTTAAAACTGTCCTTTAGGGACAACCATTAAATGTTATCACATAAACTTCACTTATAGATAAATTTTAAATATTAATATGGTAGAAATAAATTAGAGTAGTAAGGGGAGGTCCAGCGGGTGTGTGCTTTTTAGTCTTCTGGGCTGCTCGTTGTTGTCTAGCAGGGAGCTGGCCAACAGGTTCGGGTGATTATGAAGCCTCTGCATGTAACGTGCGCTGCTTCTTGTATCTCGTCCTTGACCCAAGGGAAATTGAGAACCTCGTGGATGGTGCAATTGTCATGATAGACGTGGGCCCCAGTGGCGATTCGAAGGGCTCTATTTTCGAAAGCTTGTATAGTTCGAACATTCGTCTTGCTCGCAGTGCCGCAGAGCTGTATGCCGTACGTCCAGATTGGGCGTATCATGGCCTTGTAAATGAGGAGTTTAGTGGAAGTTCTCAACTTCGATCTCCTACCCATAAGCCGGTAGAAGGATCGAAGTCTTTGATCAGCCTGTTTCCTCTTCTTAATCAGATGGGGCTTCCAGGTGAGCCCGATTCCCGATTCAATATAAAATTCGTTTAAATGATCTCTTAATTCTGTTAAAAAATTTTCTTGGTTAATAGATTTTTCTGGTTCAGGCCGATGTTTTTTGGTTACAAATAATATAGCATTTTTCTATTTTATAATAAGTGAAAGAATCAAATATATAATGATTAAAATTAATAATATAAAGGTAAGTGATATTTTAGTATTCCTAATTTTAACGAAAATGTTTAAAATGTTTATATTATCTAAAGAAATATCAGAGTTATTTGATAATATGTAATCGGATATTTCATAATGTCATAGTTACGTATTCAAGAATTTTATTTTCCAAATTGGTATATGAGATATTATTATTTTTAGTTGTACCATTAAATGTTATTAAAAACGAACCGTTTAAATGGGAGTTGTTAAAAATATTGTTCCCATTTATAAGAATGCCACCATCTTGTATGATGTCTATTTTTTTATTTTTTTCTCTTATTTTTTTTACAGGTTGATTTCTCACCATTTAATAATCGGGTAAAACAAGTTTTTTTGTTACTTAGAGTGCAATAATTATTAAAAAGTTCGTTCTTAAAATTAGACATTTCGTAAAAAATATTTTCGCATTTTGCGACTTGATTGCTTAATACTAGTTTTCCATCGATTTGGGAAATCGCTCTAGCGTGATATATTTCACATCTGTTTTTTATTATTGGGTATTTTATATAAATTATTAAAAGTACTTTATGCAATGCGATTTTAAAAGAAGATATGTCCATTAAATCAGCTATAATTACTGGTTTTTGTTCATGTTTTAATATTTCCAAGATGTCATCATTGTTTTAAATTTTGGTATTAAAAACGTCTATTTTTGCTAGAGTGATTGTGTCAGTTAAATTTTGCAGATCAAATGTTAATAATCGCAAGCGATGTTTTCGTAGTGGTAGATCTTGATCAATAAATACTTTTTTAAAATCATCGGAAAGAGATTCTATTTCTTTGAATAATCGGGAATTAATTCATTAATTTTATTCTGAACTGTAATAAAGTCATCATGGTCCGGAGTTCCAGCTAACCATTTCCACACGGTGCCTAACTCATTTATCCCTCTTTTTGATCTAGTTGATATTAATTGTGATAAAATTAGTTCTATTACTTTTATGTCATATTTAATTTCCCATTGTGACCTTTTATTAGTATCCCTTTTAATATTATCTGATTCCAAATTTATTATTTCTTTATAAAAGCTTAAGTTAGTTAAATGGAATAAATCTGCGTATGAATCGTACGTCAATACGTCTTTATTGTCCTTAAATAGAAGATATTCGTGATAAAATAAGATGTAGTATGAGCACCTGATAAAACATTTTCTAATAAAGGAAAGAAAAAAAGGATGATATATAAATACTTAGAATTTTATATTATCTTTGTGAATAATTCTATTTCTATTGTTGATTATTATTTTGATGGGTAAATTTTCTTTAACTTTTTGTTTTTTATATCTGGTTTTAAGTTTATTTCTTTCCCCGTTTTTCTTTTCATAGACTACCTGTCCTACATGATATTCTTTTTCTTTTCTATTTTCGTTATGTGTTTCCAACATTTTCTCTTGAGTATTTTTCAAAAGTTGAGGAATGTTATCGTGCTCTATTTTATTATATAGTACGTCAAAAGGTTTTTGGTTCGTTGTAGAATTTGGTTCGTTATATTCTTGAGCGGCTCTTATTACTATTTCGGAAAAGTCAGTTAAATTAAATTCTTCTTTAATGTACCGAGCTAATTCTGTTAATGTAGAATGTGCCCTTTCAACCTGTCCGTTTGGCGTGCTGTGCCTCGGGTCTGCGTAATGTAAAGTTAAATTGCACCTTTGTGCGAAAGATTTAAATTGGGCCGAGGTAAAGCTCGGTTCATTATCGGTCATTATTACTTTTGCTTGTGGAAAATGTTGAAGTAGTTCCATTACTTTATTTTCGATATTTAATTTATTTTGGATTTCTTTTACTACTAGAAATTTAGAGTAAGCGTCAATACAAGTTATGAAAGTAAGACCTTGCGCGTAATATATATCAATGTGTAAATGTTCTCCTTCTTTACTTGGAATTCGGGCTTCCCCAATTGGAATTTTTATTGGGTGCCTGTTATATTTATTTTCGTTACAAATCACGCAATTTTTAATAAATTCTTTTAATTTTTTAAAACAGTTTGGCCAATAATATAATTTATTGATCTGTTTGTAATTCTCTTCCAGCCCCCTATGAGCACGGCTTTGTGTTTCTTCTATTATAATAGCTTTATCTTCCTCGTTTTCCACGTCTTGTAGAAAGATTCTTGTAAAAAGGAATGTGTTTGTGAAATTATTTTTTAATGGTAATTGAATTTGAAATAAGTCCTCTAAGGTACAATGAATCTTACTGTAATGTTAGGTGGAAGATACTCTCTTAATATAGTTATTAAATTTTCTGGTGTGTCATATTCAATTAAATGTCGTGTCCTGTCAAAAATTTTCAGTGACTCATGTATTGTATACCTCCCCGTTGTTAATAACAGTTGTTGTTTAAATTGATTTAACGGTTTACGGGTCTCTTGTATTACATTTTCAAAACTACTTTCAGCTGAATGCTGTGTGTTCTGAGCTGAGTCTGACTGGTCTGTTTGTTCTATGTCGCTGTTAGTAGTATTATTTATCTGAATCCGAGATAATGCGTCTGCAACTACATTTGTTGTACCGGGCTTAAATGTTATTTTCGGTGTAGAACTTTGTATGAAAGAATACCATCCTTTCATATCTACATTGGGATTTTTATCCGAAATTGTGTAAGATAAAGTTTGATGGTCGGTTTGAATTTCAATTCCAATAACTCCGTATAAGTAATTTCTTAGGTTTTTAAGAGCCCATACTATCGCTAAAAGTTCCTTCTTATTAGTCGCATAAGCTTGTTCTGTTTTAGACAAGGTTTTTGAAATAAAAGTAATTGGTTTTCCTTCTTGAGATAAAACTGCACCAATTGCGACGTCTGAAGCGTCGGTGGTCAAGGTAAATTTTTTATTATAGTCCGGTTGAACTAGTTCTACTTGAGCAATGAGATTTTCTTTCAGCTCGTTAAAAGCTTTAACTGCTGGTTCATCCAGCTGAATCAATATTTTTGTTGACATTCTTTTTGAGATTTTGCCATTATGACCTCCAAGATATTTTGTTAGAGGTTTGGCTATGTAGGCGTAGTTTGAAACAAATTTTCTATAATAGCCCGTAAAACCTAGGAAACTTCTTAGTTCCCGAATATTTTCTGGAAGCGGATATTTTCTAATGGTTTCAATTTTCTCTGGGTCTGTCTTGATGACGTTATAGGATACCATGTATCCTAGGTTTCGCGTTTGAAAAACTTAGATTTTTCTAAGGAGATTTTCATGTTGCCCTCAATAATATATTTATAATTTTGTTTAGATCTGTATAGTGTTGTTCAATTGAGTTTGAGAATATTATGATGTCGTCCATATAGACATGACACGTTTTCCCTATTTGTTCCCTTAGAATATCGTCCATTGCTCTCTGAAAGATTCTTGGTGCATTTGTTAATCCGAATGGCATTCTTAAAAATTCGTATTTTCCATTATTTATTGAAAAGGCTGTTTTTTCGACATCAGATTCTTTTATAAGTATCTGATGAAATCCTGACTCTAAATCTATTGTTGAAAAATATCTTGCTTTTCCCAAATTTGATAGAATTACTGATGGGTCTTGCATTGGGTACCTGTCAGGTATAGTACTTTCATTTAATTTTTTATAATCAATGACGAGTCTTAATTTATGGCTTCCGTCTTGATTCTCTCCTTTCTTTGGGACTACCAGAAGTGGTGAATTGTAAGGGCTTCTGCTAGGCCTTATTATTTTTTCTGATAACATTCTTTTGATTTCGCTATTCACGAAGTCGTTGACAGATAGAGCATACGGATACTGCTTCACGTATATTGGCTTATCGTGGATAAGATTTATTTCCCCCTTTATGTCTGTTCTTAAAGGAATTTGCATATTTATCTTTGAATTCCCAAGAGATTTTTATTTTTATTGACGGATATTTCTACGTCGGCGTTCTCAGGATTTTTAGTTCCCTAGATATTTGTATTTTTGTTGACGGATATTTCTACGTCGGCGTGCTCGGGATTTTTAGTTCCCAAAATATTTGTATTTTTGTTGACGGATATTTCTACGTCGGCGTTCTCGGGATTTTTAATTATCAAGCGTTTCTCACTATTTTCAACAAATAATGAATCTGTGTTTTTACTACCATTATCATCAAAATACTTTTTTATAATAATTCTTTTAACGGAAGAATATTATTTTATTCAATTAAAGGTATTTCATGTTTCTCCTCATTATCATAATATTTTAACTTCTCCTGTTTCCCATTATATTCCAAGATTCCTTTATCTATATTTATTATAGCTCCAATTTTTATACCCTTGCAGAGGGTATTATAATTTTGTCCAAAAAGGTGCAACGCAGTGAAGGAGACATCTCCCACCCTATAAAGTATATATATTCTTGATCAGGATAACCTCCTGAGTTGATATGAGCATGTCCGTCTGTCCGTCTGTCCGTCTGTCTGTCTGTCTGTTTCTACGCGAACTAGTCTCTCAGTTTTAAAGCTATCGTCTTGAAACTTTGCACACACCCTTCTTTCCTTTGCACGCAGTATATAAGTCGGAACGGCCGAGATCGGCCGACTATATCCTATAGCTGCCATATAACTGATTGATCGGAAATGGTATAACTTTGGTGTTTTTAGAGTTAGAGAGTTCAAATTTGACCTGAGAGCTATTTTTCTGAGGGCAAAACATTACGACATGCCAAATTTCATAAGGATCGGCCGACTATATCCTATAGCTGCCATATAACTGAACGATCGGAAATGACCCAACTTTCGTGTTTTTGAAGATAGAAAGCTGGAACTTGGTACAGATTATATTTTTGCTCAGTTAATCCGACCTACCAAATTTCATAAGGATGGGCCGACTATATCCTATAGCTGCCATATAACTGAACGATCGGAAATAGTACTTGGTAGAAATATCAATTTTTGTATTTTTGAAGATAGAAGCTTGGGACTTTTTTTTAGATTTTTTATTGTAATTAATTGGTTTTATTATGATGTAATCATAAGGATCGGCCAACTATATCCGATGTTTGCGATATATATCTGGTTTTAGCTGCAAGGGTATATCAACTTCGGCTCCGCCCGAAATTAGCTTTGTTTCTTGTTCTTAATAAATTGAATCCAATTAGAATATCAGATTCTAAACCTTCGATTTTATAAAATAATTGTTTTGTTTCAAATATATTTATAATATGGTAATACCTAATAATTGAGTAGCCATGAACTGTTGTTACCTTTTTGTATATTGGTAGCTCATTTTTATTTTCAAAAATTCCCCTTTTTATGTAACAAGCAGTGGCTCCTGTATCTATTAAAACTTTTAGCTGCTTCTTGGATTTTCGATCTATCCTATTTAAATAAGGCATTTCTCTGTAGGGGTCTGGTCAAAAAAATGGTCTTCATTGATATTTTTTAATCTGGTTACTTTATTAGCTGGCTGACTTTCTGATCCATCTGATTCCCTTTTTTGAGCTTGAGTTTGCTCTCTATTTTGATTTGCGTTATAAAAATTTGAACGATTTTTATTTTGATGATAATTATTATTATATCTACCTTGATTATCGTTTGCCTGCCAATTATTATGTCTTCCTTGGTTACTATTTGCCTGCCAATTTTAGCTCGGCTGCCGATTGTTATTAGATTTATTCTGGAGTTGAATCGGTGGATCAACATCCATTGGCTCGATAGCTTGTTGCTTATGATTATTATTTTGATTATTATTTTGCCACAAATTTCCCTTTTGTGGCCAATTGTAATTTTGATTATGATTAAAATTATTTCCCATTTTAGTGGTATTATTATTTTGTCAAATTTGATCAAATCGTAAGTTGTTTCCCCCATATTTACTTTCATTTTTAAATCCATTAAACGTATTTGCGAATTGAGCACGGAAGTTGCTTGATTCTAATTCTTGGATCTTTGACAAAGCATTGGGTAAATCTTGCGGATTTAATGAGAAAAGAGTTTCTGAAATAGATCCATTAAGTCCGGATATAAATACTTACTGAGTTATAGTACTCAGTAATTGTCATTCGTCCTTGCCTGAGGATACTTAGTTCTGACTCGAGAACATGTATTGGTCGTTTTCACTATATATATAAAGTCCAATCGAGATAAGATTGCTTTAAAGTTTAAAACTGTGCCATGATTGGTAAGAGCATCATGGGCAGCTCCCATAATTTTATTTCGTAAAATTGTTAAGGCGATAAAATATTGTTCACTTTCAATTTTATAGAGACTCATTATGGTTTCTGCAGCTTCCCTCCAACCTACATATTGTGTTGGTTCCCCTGTGAAATTTGGTAAGGATTTTACCACTTCAAGTGTTGTATCGCATTTTATAGCTGGGTCAATAGTTTGTGTTTTATAATCTTCCACAGTTTTTGCATCTGTGGCTAGCCTTCCTTCTAAACATTCTACTTTCCTGCTAACTTCATTCAATTGAGCGTTTATAAATCTGTTTATCAATTCTACTGTTAAACCGCCGGCTGTGGCTACACTGCTTGCAGAAAAATTTGATGCTGAACCTACGGTTGCCATTGTTAGATTTAATTCACAAAAGCTATTTATCAAATCTTCCAGAATTATTCTTTATATTGTTTTTTAAATCGCGAATCTTACTTTTTGCAGTATATAAATCTTATATTATTTTTCTCAAATTCACTGATCTTAAATTAAAAGTTTTTATTATTTTAAATTAATTTCTCACGATATTGTCCCGTTGGGATCTTCCTTCTGTGTGGTTGGTGGTCGTCCTTCCTGGATACAGTTGATAAATGGATAGAGAACGTCCTGTCTTCCTTCCTTGGTTTTTCTTGTTGGATTAATTAATTAATTTATTAATTATACAACATGGCGTTAAACCTTTATTTATTAAACTTAATTATTACAAGACACTTTTTATTCTTAATTCTTATTTATTAATTAATTCTTTATTCTTATTTTCCGTCAACCGTTCGCGGTCTCGGTCAAAACTGGACTGACTTCTTAATTCTAAATCTGATCCAAAGAACCTCGGCCATCAGTTGTGTTTAGATTAGAGGCTTAAGATGAAACTGTCGCATCTTATTGTGAAATTCGATTAAGCTGATCGATGCAATTTGGTGGGTACTTGAAACGCAAAAGGCGTAATTGATTGGGCTTCGGAGGGAAGCTGATGTTTACTTTTGATTTTGATTTGTTTATGGGGAACCGAGATCGGACCTCAGAGCCAAAGACAAAGCCGAAAGCAAATGCAGAGTTTGAAAATATTGTTCATAAAATTCATAAGTGGAAAGCCATAAGTGGCCTGGATTTATGGGTTGGATAATTGAGCCAAAGACAAAGCCAAAGGCAAATGCAGAGATTGAAAATATTGTTTATAAAAGCCATAAGTCGCCTGTATTTACAGGTTGGATAACTTATATACGTGCATAAATAATTTGGCGTACATACAAATATATGCAGCGGTAAAATTTTCGTTTTCGCTCCAACCGTTCTACGCTGCTATATATGTATGTATGTATATGCATTAGATTGGCTCATTTTCAGGGCCGTAGCTAGAGCCTCGGGGGCCCTGGGGCAACTAGTAAATTTGGGGCCTTGTAAACGGAAGTCTTTTGCCCCGGTGGGGCCCCTTCCCTTCGGGGGCCCTGGGGCACCGCCCCACCTGCCCCATGCTAGCTACGGCCCTGCTCATTTTATTTTACCGGAACGCCAAGTGAAGCGCTACCCTATAATTGTTGGGTATACACCGTTTTCGGTGTCAATGGCAACCAACTATTTTTTTGGATACTCAGTGCCTCGACTATCAACATTATTCGACTATCAATTAATTAAGTAAAATTTTCATCTTTTTCGCCATATTCATTAATTATTTTTTCGTTTTCGCCAAATATTAAATTGAATATCTTTTTTCGTTTGTTTTCGCTTTTGTATTTAATTTATAGGTTAAATAATTAAAAAAAAAAAAAATATTTATATTATTAAAAATTTTATTTTTTACTAACATATAAAATAAATTAAAAAAAAAAATTTTATTTAAATATTTATTTTTTTTTTTATAGCTTTGCTTTTATTTATTGAATCTACTCTTAATTTTGAGACTAACAATAAGTTGACGAATTTTAACATTAAAATTTAACTAACAGTATACTAAGACTGCATTCTGGTTGCGCGTCCCTCAGGTCGGTCGCTGGGTGGGTAAGTCATTGCGACGAAGGCGTGATTGGTTGCTCAACCTTGTTAGACCTCTCGCCAGGTGGTTAGGGTGCACCGATAGCTTGGTTAAGTACTTAACCTTTTGTTCAGCGATCACTTCTTTGACTGGTAGAATGTTTAAGTCGCGGTGTATGTTTTCGTTGCGAACGTACTACGGTGCCCCGGTGATTGTTCTCAAGATCTTCGACTGAACTGTTTGAACTATGTCAATTTGCTATTGCTGGCGTTCCCCCATAACTGGGAGCCGTATATCGATATAGGTTTTAGTACCGAGTTGTACAGCAGTTGTACAGTTGTGACCGAGCGTTGATAAGCCAATGAAGGCCGCTGGCTTTTAGCTTTAGGTGTGTTCTTTTGGCTTCAATGTGCCGGCGCCATGTGAGTCTTCTGCCGAGATGTACTCCTAGGTATGTTACTTCGTTTGCTTGTGGGAGTAGAGTGTTGTTTAATGTTATCGGCGGGCAGTTTTGCCTGTTCAGAGTAAACGTAAAATGCTTGCATTTTAGTTCGTTAATTTAATTCTCCAATCTGACAGCCATTTTTCGACATCGACCATATGATGAGCTAGCTGCGCAGTTGCTTGAATCGGGCATTTTGAGCGGCTAAGAATAGCTGTGTCATCGGCAAACGTGGATGTTGTTAGACGTGTGCTTGTCGGGATATCTGCTGTGTAGAGGACGTATAATATTGGCCCTAGCACGCTGCCTTGAGGAACTCCAGCTCCAACAGTGTAATCATCGGATATAGCGGTGTTGCACCTCACGACAAATTTTCTGTCGTGAAGGTAAGACTCTAAAATCTTGTGGGTGCTGTAGGGGTGTAGTAGGTAGTGCTGTAGGTCTTGATCTTGTACATTAGACCTTCTAGCCAGACTCTATCGAATGCTTGAGGGACATGTAAAAATATGGCAGTACAGTACTCTCGTTTTTCGAACGCGTTCCGAATTTCGGATGTTATCCGGTTGACCTGCTCAATTTTTCCATGCTTTTCACGAAACCCAAATTGGTGTGACGGGATTCCTTCCTGGATTCTCAGGTATGTGTTTATCCGAGTCATTTAGCTGCAAGGGTATATCAACTTCGGCTCCGCCCGAAATTAGCTTTGCTTTCTTGTTCTTAATAAATTGAATCCAATTAGAATATCAGATTCTAAACCTTCGATTTCATAAAATAATTGTTTTGTTTCAAATATATTTATAATATGGTAATACCTAATAATTGAGTAGCCATGAACTGTTGTTACCTTTTTGTATATTGGTAGCTCATTTTTATTTTAAAAAATTCCCCTTTTTATGTAACAAGCAGTGGCTCCTGTATCTATTAAAACTTTTAGCTGCTTCTTGGATTTTCGATCTATCCTATTTAAATAAGGCATTTCTCTGTAGGGGTCTGGTCAAAAAAATGGTCTTCATTGATATTTTTTAATCTGGTTACTTTATTAGCTGGCTGACTTTCTGATCCATCTGATTCCCTTTTTGAGCTTGAGTTTGCTCTCTATTTTGATTTGCGTTATAAAAATTTGAACGATTTTTATTTTGATGATAATTATTATTATATCTACCTTGATTATCGTTTGCCTGCCAATTATTATGTCTTCCTTGGTTACTATTTGCCTGCCAATTTTAGCTCGGCTGCCGATTGTTATTAGATTTATTCTGGAGTTGAATCGGTGGATCAACATCCATTGGCTCGATAGCTTGTTGCTTATGATTATTATTTTGATTATTATTTTGCCAAAAATTTCCCTTTTGTGGCCAATTGTAATTTTGATTATGATTAAAATTATTTCCCATTTTAGTGGTATTATTATTTTGTCAAATTTGATCAAATCGTAAGTTGTTTCCCCCATATTTACTTTCATTTTTAAATCCATTAAACGTATTTGCGAATTGAGCACGGAAGTTGCTTGATTCTAATTCTTGGATCTTTGACAAAGCATTGGGTAAATCTGGCGGATTTAATGAGAAAAGAGTTTCTGAAATAGATCCATTAAGTCCGGATATAAATACTTACTGAGTTATAGTACTCAGTAATTGTCATTCGTCCTTGCCTGAGGATACTTAGTTCTGACTCGAGAACATGTATTGGTCGTTTTCACTATATATAAGTTAACTGAAGTTAACCAAGCAGCGGCAATGTCCGATTATTTAAGAGCTCGCTCTGGCCAAACTGCTGACATAGCGTCTGGCCGGAAGCCCATGCATAGCGGCAAGCACTGCACATTTGCGTGGCCGCTATGAAATACTTTTTGTTAGCTTTAAGTTTCAGTTTGTGTCAGAGTCTCATACAATAAAGAGCATAAAACCAATCTCCGGCACTGCCGTTAATTTGTAAATTCATTTGTTGAATTGGTCACCGCGCCTCAAGGGCCGTGACAACGGGGCAAGTGCTCCCATCATAACTCCTGTTACAGGAAGGATCCCCCCCGGCAACCGCCAGGGATCTCAA
The DNA here is from genome assembly GCF_030179905.1 of Drosophila bipectinata. NCBI lineage: Eukaryota > Metazoa > Arthropoda > Insecta > Diptera > Drosophilidae > Drosophila > Drosophila bipectinata. The sequence continues at coordinate 23,695,262 of NC_091736.1, read as the reverse complement.
CCACTGCCTTTAAGGAGTGGCAACACCCCCCCTGCAACCGCAAGGGGAAATCATCTCACAAATATCTCCGGCGTCTGCAGCATCGTCGACTGCAGCGAGGGATAACTAACTACTACTATATTTACCTACAAATCGATTTATATTTACTGGCGCCCATCGTAAAAGAACCATGTAAGTGAGCACTTTTATTTACACAGTTTTCTAAGTCTGCATGAATTTTTCTTTGTGATTAAAAAATAAAAAGAAAGACAAGAATAGTAAAATATTGTGCCTTACGCTAATAAAAAACTGCAGCCCCATAAAATTAAAAAAAAAAAATAAAAAAAAAATTTTTTTAAATAATCTTTATTAGTTGGCTGACGGTTTAGCATTAACATTTTTTACCTATTATAAAATATTTAAACCATTTCATTTATGAAACAACTATTGTCCCAATATTGTTTGCATTTTTGTTTTTGTGAATAAATAAATGAATATTCTATATAACACAAAAAGTGCGGAATAAAAATTCCTAACCAAAACCAAAAAATCGCTGGCAGAAAATTTTAAATTTCAATCGGAAATAATTTATATAATCGCGTGTATTTAATTCAGCTTTTATATGTCTTTTTTGTTACACAAGAATTCTTGGTATTAGCCGCGCAGTTTTGGTTATTTATTTTTCTTTTCCGTTTTGTTACCCCACTCCATTTTCAAGAACACGATACGGCCGCACATGCAGTGTGTGGCAATTTGTTGTTTTTATTTTTTTTTAATAATAAGCGGAGGCTCAGTCCCCGCGCACCCCTCACCTTGTCTCTGCTTGGCAAGGCAACAGCGCAGTTCGACGAGCTCGCACACATAACTGAAGCGGCGGCTCAGCCCCCGCGAAACCCCCACAAGCCCAAATGTCTCTATAGACATGCAATTCGAGCATGCATTAATTCTTTTGGGCGATATTATGGGTACAGCTCCACATGAGCAGCCCTTTTCACCTCTAAAGGAGTATAAGACAATTCCCCAGCGACTCTGAATCCGAGGCCGCAAATATGGCATTCAGCATGGAACAAATGACGGCCACTATACAGGCGGCCGTTAACCATGCCTTTCGGGAAGCCAATACTGAAAGCCAGCGTAGACAAAATGAGCTACGTCTAGCTATACAAAAACTGGCCGAACGGGTCGACGCAACACAAATCGCTCCCGCCCAAGCGGAAGCTCCCCAAATTAAAGCCTATAAACCTATAGAAATTAGGGACGACGTCAAATGTGACGAGCCCCTAGATGCCGTCAACTGCCTGCCCGAATTTACGGGAGCACAGGACGCATACGTCTCCTGGAGACAAGCGGCAGTAGCCGCATACTATATTTTCAGGAATTATGTAAATAGCTCGCGCCATTATCAGGCAGTTATTATTATTAGGAATAAAATAAGGGGCCCTGCCGATGCCGTACTGTCTTCGTTTGGCACTGTACTAAATTTCGACGCGATTATAAATCGACTCGACTTTACGTACAGTGATAAGCGTCAGATTCACGTTATCGAGCAAGAAATGGGTACTCTCAGGCAGGGAAATCTAACCCTCCTGCAATACTACGACGAGGTCGAGAAAAAACTCACCTTGCTCACCAACAAAGCTACCATGTCGTACGAAGCCTCGGCGGCAAAAGTTTTGTGTGACAAATTCCGGGATGACGCACTCCGAGTATTTATCTCGGGGCTTAAGCGCAGCCTCACGGATGTCCTTTTCTCGGCAAAGCCGAAAGATATGCCTTCAGCTCTCGCTTTGGCACAAGAAGTGGAATCTAACCACGAGAGGTACTCCCTCGCAGCTTCATTTGCTAAAAGCCAGGAGGACAAAGACAAAAATCCGTACTGCGCCAAACAACGCAAGGCGCAGATACACTCTGCTCCACGCAGTGCAAATACCCATGAACCCATGGACATCGACCCATCGCGGTTCAAGTTTCTTAATCCATCTCAGGCCCCGTCATACCAAAACAGGGAGCCAACCGTGTCCGATCGATCGGGCCTACACAACAAGCAGAAAGTTAACCACGTCGCGCAGAGCGCAGGCGGAACCGGGGAGAAATATACAGCCGCAGCTTCAAGCACGGCTTAGGAAATTGACGACGACGTCATTCAAGATTATGATTCGGACGTCATTAATTTTTTAAGGGAATATCCCTGCTACACATCGGCCAACGACAAGAGGCCAGCAGACGGGGTTCAAACGGAATCGAATGACCCGCAATACGCGATACAGAATACGATTAAACACGCCCAGAATAAGTTCCGCGACAGGAGAAATGCTTCCCGGCAAAACAGGGTTTTCGAAGTTGGCGAAAAGATCCTAGTGTAGTCTAGCAGGCGACTGAGCAACAAACTGTACCCTTTGAAGCGGACATGGGGACTACAGTCCTCATTAAGGGGAGGGTGGTCCACAAAGACAACCTTAGGTAGGCCGAGCGTGACTCAACTATCGCCCGCCTAATAATTTTTCATCTTTTTTTATTGTCTTTTTCCTAGCCACTTGGCATAAGCTTTTGCTTCCATTATTATTTTAATCATGCTTTAATGGTGGGCTACCCAGTTTCAATTGAATTCACAACACATCCAAATCACAGGTTTTCAACCATAACCCTGATTTTCCTTTTGGCCGCAACATCGGCACGCGTCTTTGACTATTCCAAAGCCAAATACATTCCCATCATTGATGGTCAAATCCTGATATGGGAGGAATTGCCTTTGTAAAGCACTCAGCAAATCTCTCGGAACATAGGCGCGTCATCGAAGAAACTAATGGGATGACCGTCATGTTCCCGCAATCCCACATGCAGAAACTCCTGGTTGTTGACGTCGCCCACCTACGCGACATGCTCGACTCTTTGAGCGTCCATCATAGGGTAGCAAGAAGTTTAGACTTCTTAGGGACTGCGCTAAAGGTGGTGGCAGGAACGCCGGACGCAGAAGATTTTGAAAAAATTAAATTTAATGAATTCCAATTAGCAAATGCAAACAATAGGCAGATTAATATTAACAACAAAGTACAAATTCAAATCAATAAAATTTCCGCTACCGTCAACCAACTTCTGAGGTCAGCAAAAAAGTCCCAAATTGATACTGGGCACCTATTCGAGATGCTTTTAACTCGAAATAGGATGATAGCAATGGAGCTACAGGGTTTGATGCTAGCAGTGGCACTTGCCAAAGTTAATATTGTTAGCCCCAGCATCCTAGATCATGCAGACCTGGAAGGTGTGTGGATGGAAGAGCCCACCGAGACCGCGATTAGGGATGTTTTGTCCGTATCGTCCGTTAAGATCTTACAGTCCGATAACATATTACATTTTATTATTAAGTTTCCAAAGATAAAGTCGGCCTGCAGCAAAATTACCGTTTTCCCAGTGTCACATCACGACACCATGCTCAGGCTGGAGGATAACGTCATTGCCGAATGCAACAGTGAGATCCACACCGTGGAAAAGTGCTCCCCGACATCAGGAGCTACATTTTGCCGATTGGCTCGCAGAAGATCATGCGCCCAAGAGCTTCACGCTGGAGGCACGGCGCATTGCGAGACCCAGCAAAGCGATTTACATCCCATCACTTATGTTGATGAAGGAATAGTAATTGTGAATGATCGCTCGCCTCACGTGTGTGGGGACAATGGCACCTGTGCCCATATAAAAGGCACATATCTCATCACGTTTGAAAAGAGTGCCATGGTCAATGAAACCCGATTGGTCAATCATGACACGGCCCAGAAGAGGGCTCCAGGAGTGGCCAGCTCTCCTTCCCTGAACATCACCATGGAACGTGACGTTCTTAGCCTTCCATACCTTCACCGACTGAGTGAACGTAATCTGGAGCACATCAAAGAGTTCGGGAAGGAAATTAATCACCAGCGACTACATCAGTTGGTGTTCATAGCGGGAGCAATATGCTGCGCTCTAATTTGCATCGGCTTGACCTATCGGCGAGTCACTCAGGCCCGAAAAACCGCGACCCAGCTGAAGGAGATGATTGCCCAAATAGGGTCGGCCGAGGGCGGCCTCATTCCTGAGGGGGGAGTAGTTAACTAAAGTTAACCAAGCAGCGGCAATGTCCGATTATTTAAGAGCTCGCTCTGGCCAAACTGCTGACATAGCGTCTGGCCGGAAGCCCATGCATAGCGGCAAGCACTGCACATTTGCGTGGCCGCTATGAAATACTTTTTGTTAGCTTTAAGTTTCAGTTTGTGTCAGAGTCTCATACAATAAAGAGCATAAAACCAATCTCCGGCACTGCCGTTAATTTGTAAATTCATTTGTTGAATTGGTCACCGCGCCTCAAGGGCCGTGACAACGGGGCAAGTGCTCCCATCATAACTCCTGTTACAGGAAGGATCCCCCCCGGCAACCGCCAGGGATCTCAACCACTGCCTATAAGGAGTGGCAACACCCCCCCTGCAACCGCAAGGGGAAATCATCTCACAAATATCTCCGGCGTCTGCAGCATCGTCGACTGCAGCGAGGGATAACTAACTACTACTATATTTACCTACAAATCAATTTATATTTACTTATATAAAGTCCAATCGAGATAAGTTTAAAACTGTGCCATGATTGGTAAGAGCATCATGGGCAGCTCCCATAATTTTATTTCGTAAAATTGTTAAGGCGATAAAATATTGTTCACTTTCAATTTTATAGAGACTCATTATGGTTTCTGCAGCTTCCCTCCAACCTACATATTGTGTTGGTTCCCCTGTGAAATTTGGTAAGGATTTTACCACTTCAAGTGTTGTATCGCATTTTATAGCTGGGTCAATAGTTTGTGTTTTATAATCTTCCACAGTTTTTGCATCTGTGGCTAGCCTTCCTTCTAAACATTCTACTTTCCTGCTAACTTCATTCAATTGAGCGTTTATAAATCTGTTTATCAATTCTACTGTTAAACCGCCGGCTGTGGCTACACTGCTTGCAGAAAAATTTGATGCTGAACCTACGGTTGCCATTGTTAGATTTAATTCACAAAAGCTATTTATCAAATCTTCCAGAATTATTCTTGTTTTGTTTTTTAAATCGCGAATCTTACTTTTTGCAGTATATAAATCTTATATTATTTTTCTCAAATTCACTGATCTTAAATTAAAAGTTTTTATTATTTTAAATTAATTTCTCACGATATTGTCCCGTTGGGATCTTCCTTCTGTGTGGTTGGTGGTTGATCGTCCTTCCTGGATACAGTTGATAAATGGATAGAGAACGTCCTGTCTTCCTTCCTTGGTTTTTCTTGTTGGAAAATGTAAATTTTATTTATTAATTATACAACATGGCGTTAAACCTTTATTTATTAAACTTAATTATTACAAGACACTTTTTATTCTTAATTCTTATTTATTAATTAATTCTTTATTCTTATTTTCCGTCAACCGTTCGCGGTCTCGGTCAAAACTGGACTGACTTCTTAATTCTAAATCTGATCCAAAGAACCTCGGCCATCAGTTGTGTTTAGATTAGAGGCTTAAGATGAAACTGTCGCATCTTATTGTGAAATTCGATTAAGCTGATCGATGCAATTTGGTGGGTACTTGAAACGCAAAAGGCGTAATTGATTGGGCTTCGGAGGGAAGCTGATGTTTACTTTTGATTTTGATTTGTTTATGGGGAACCGAGATCGGACCTCAGAGCCAAAGACAAAGCCGAAAGCAAATGCAGAGTTTGAAAATATTGTTCATAAAATTCATAAGTGGAAAGCCATAAGTGGCCTGGATTTATGGGTTGGATAATTGAGCCAAAGACAAAGCCAAAGGCAAATGCAGAGATTGAAAATATTGTTTATAAAAGCCATAAGTCGCCTGTATTTACAGGTTGGATAACTTATATACGTGCATAAATAATTTGGCGTACATACAAATATATGCAGCGGTAAAATTTTCGTTTTCGCTCCAACCGTTCTACGCTGCTATATATGTATGTATGTATATGCATTAGATTGGCTCATTTTCAGGGCCGTAGCTAGAGCCTCGGGGGCCCTGGGGCAACTAGTAAATTTGGGGCCTTGTAAACGGAAGTCTTTTGCCCCGGTGGGGCCCCTTCCCTTCGGGGGCCCTGGGGCACCGCCCCACCTGCCCCATGCTAGCTACGGCCCTGCTCATTTTATTTTACCGGAACGCCAAGTGAAGCGCTACCCTATAATTGTTGGGTATACACCGTTTTCGGTGTCAATGGCAACCAACTATTTTTTTGGATACTCAGTGCCTCGACTATCAACATTATTCGACTATCAATTAATTAAGTAAAATTTTCATCTTTTTCGCCATATTCATTAATTATTTTTTCGTTTTCGCCAAATATTAAATTGAATATCTTTTTTCGTTTGTTTTCGCTTTTGTATTTAATTTATAGGTTAAATAATTAAAAAAAAAAAAATATTTATATTATTAAAAATTTTATTTTTTACTAACATATAAAATAAATTTAAAAAAAAAATTTTATTTAAATATTTATTTTTTTTTTTATAGCTTTGCTTTTATTTATTGAATCTACTCTTAATTTTGAGACTAACAATAAGTTGACGAATTTTAACATTAAAATTTAACTAACAGTATACTAAGACTGCATTCTGGTTGCGCGTCCCTCAGGTCGGTCGCTGGGTGGGTAAGTCATTGCGACGAAGGCGTGATTGGTTGCTCAACCTTGTTAGACCTCTCGCCAGGTGGTTAGGGTGCACCGATAGCTTGGTTAAGTACTTAACCTTTTGTTCAGCGATCACTTCTTTGACTGGTAGAATGTTTAAGTCGCGGTGTATGTTTTCGTTGCGAACGTACTACGGTGCCCCGGTGATTGTTCTCAAGATCTTCGACTGAACTGTTTGAACTATGTCAATTTGCTATTGCTGGCGTTCCCCCATAACTGGGAGCCGTATATCGATATAGGTTTTAGTACCGAGTTGTACAGCAGGACTTTATATTCAAGGCTAAGAGGTGACCGAGCGTTGATAAGCCAATGAAGGCCGCTGGCTTTTAGCTTTAGGTGTGTTCTTTTGGCTTCAATGTGCCGGCGCCATGTGAGTCTTCTGCCGAGATGTACTCCTAGGTATGTTACTTCGTTTGCTTGTGGGAGTAGAGTGTTGTTTAATGTTATCGGCGGGCAGTTTTGCCTGTTCAGAGTGAACGTAAAATGCTTGCATTTTAGTTCGTTAATTTAATTCTCCAATCTGACAGCCATTTTTCGACATCGACCATATGATGAGCTAGCTGCGCAGTTGCTTGAATCGGGCATTTTGAGCGGCTAAGAATAGCTGTGTCATCGGCAAACGTGGATGTTGTTAGACGTGTGCTTGTCGGGATATCTGCTGTGTAGAGGACGTATAATATTGGCCCTAGCACGCTGCCTTGAGGAACTCCAGCTCCAACAGTGTAATCATCGGATATAGCGGTGTTGCACCTCACGACAAATTTTCTGTCGTGAAGGTAAGACTCTAAAATCTTGTGGGTGCTGTAGGGGTGTAGTAGGTAGTGCTGTAGGTCTTGATCTTGTACATTAGACCTTCTAGCCAGACTCTATCGAATGCTTGAGGGACATGTAAAAATATGGCAGTACAGTACTCTCGTTTTTCGAACGCGTTCCGAATTTCGGATGTTATCCGGTTGACCTGCTCAATTGTTCCATGCTTTTCACGAAACCCAAATTGGTGTGACGGGATTCCTTCCTGGATTCTCAGGTATGTGTTTATCCGAGTCATTAGGCATTTTTAAAGAGTTTAGATAGGCAAGAGAGTAGGCTTATCGGTCTATACGACGTGGGGATAGTGTGGTCTTTCCCCGGCTTTGCTATCATTATTATAATTGACTTTTTCCATCTCACAGGCAAGTGGCCAAGTTTTGCGATGGCATTAAATAGCTGGGTGAGAGTGCAAATGGCACAGTATGGGAGCTCAATGATCATTTTGGGAGTTATGAGTTATGATTCAGTTGTCGTTTGATGATGTTAACGATTTTGTTTGGGCGAAACTCAATCGGCTCATGTTGAGGCTCGGGCTCATCTGATAGAGTCGGCAAAGTAAACGCATTGGTGGCAGGATTTGGTTGGAAGACATTTTTAAGGTGTTTGGCAAACGTGCTGGCCCTGTCTACGTCGCTGCGCGCCCACCCGCCTGTGGAATTTCTAATAGGCATCACGGTTTCTTTCGGTGAGCTCAGAGTTGGGTGAGCTCTCCATAGTGAGTGTTTTGTACTGTTAGTTGACAATTTCTCTATGTAGCGGCGGTGGAAATACGTTTCTTCTTGCTGTAGAGCTTGATCAAATTGACGTGAGGCATGTTTGACGCGTTGCTTAGCAGATGGCGATCTGTGACATTGCCATTCTCGACGTAAGCGTCGCTTTTCGAGGACGAGCTGTTCGATTTGTAGATTTTCTTCTTTTGAATGCATTGTGTGTGTATAGTTTGAGGTGTTGAAACTCGAGCTGCAGAGACGAGTACAGACTCCAGCGAATTAACAAAACTGTCTACGTTGGCTTCGTCGCTGAGGTGAGGACTCAGCTCAATGTGTGAGCTGATGTACTTCCTGTACTTAACCCAATTGGTTTTATGTGAGGTCAGTTTTGATGATTGATCCCATGTTCCTGGGTGTTGGAGTAGAGTAAAAAGGACAGGCGAGTGATCAGATGAAAGATCCGAAAGGCATTCGGCGCTTATCAGATTTTTAGGAATGTTTTTGGTAATCGCAAAGTCAATTAAATCGGGAAGTTTCTTTGGGTCTGCCGGCCAGTATGTTGGTGTGCCAGAAGAAGCATAGTCTAGCTTGTTCTTAGCTTTAATAATTCATTACAGAGCTGCTTTCCTTTTGGGGTCACGAGACGAGATCCCCAGTGTGTGTGCTTGGCATTGTAGTCTCCTGCTGCTATGAAGTGGTCTCCGAGTGAGTTGAAAGCTGCATAAACTCATCTTCGGCTATGGTGAAGCGTGGGGGGCAGTATAGGGTAGCTAGAGTTAATTGCTTGCCAGTATTTAGGTGTATAATTACTGATGTGGCCTGTAGGTAGTTTTTTGCAAATTTCGTGTGATAATGGTGCTTAATACGGCTTCTGATTAAAATTCCAGTCCCGCCGTGTGCTTTACCGTCTGGATGATTTGTTCCATAGAATGAATATCCTCGTAGTTGGAAATTGTATCTGTTCGTAAGATGTGTTTCTGAAAGCAGCATTACGTCGATTTGATTGTCTAGTAGGAATTGCGCTAACTTGAGTTGATGCTGCGAAACGCCGTTAGCCATCCACGTAGATATTCGTAGGGAAGTCATTATTTGGATTGTTGTGAAACCAGCAATTGTATTAATAGATTTTGGTTTCGCATTAGATCTTGCATAGTTGTACGCATAAACGACATGAACTCCGTAAGGCTTTGTTGTAGACTGCATATCATAGCTTCAAAGTTACTTTTTGGCTGCTCCGGCGGTTGATGCTGCTGAGCCGTGTTCGGTTCTTGGTGTGCTGATTGCGGCAGTGAGCTTTTTGAGGCTGGGGAAGCCAGTCCTGATTTGTGGGTCCTAGTGAGGAACTGGCTGCAGTCGAGAAGAAGACTGCAGGGTTTGACCTGGAGGCTATGAACTGATTATTTTGGGTGCGGGCACTAAATCCCTTCTGGTGGATGCGACTTTTCAGCTCTTTATAAACTGGGCAACCTCTATAGTTAGCAGTGTGATTTCCACCGCAGTTACCGCACTTTTTCGAGTTTTGGTCATCTTTGCTCGCTGGGCAGTGTGCGGAGTCATAAAGCTCACCACAAACTACACAAACCGGGCGCAGTTTACAGTAAGACCTTGTATGGCCATATTCTTGGCAGTTCGAACATTGTACCGGGCCACTGCGTTTGTGCGGCTCCTCAACTGTAATTCTGCGGTGCAGCAGGAACTGAAGATTGTATATAGGGTGCATTTCGTATTTCTTCAGGGGCTTAATTTGTGGTTCGAGCTCAACCTTAAAGAGTGGCTGCGGCTTTCTATCCCTGTTAGAGATATTGAACACTGTCTTAGCGCTAAATCCCTTCTCTTGTAGCGCCTTTGTTATCTCTGCAGGCGATACTTCGGGCTCTATGCCCTTAAGTACGACTTGCAAGCCCATGCTGATTTTTAGCTGATACCTTTAAAAGTTCTTTTTTTTGTCGGTGAGGTATTTCGATAATACTCTGTAATTATCTTCAGACTTCGTTTGAACTTTTGTTTCCTGGATGTTGCCCTTTACGAGTGATATTATGTGGAAGTTGTCCTTGCTAATAAGCTCTATAATTTTGTTGACAAAAACGTTGTAACTTTTTTCTCGTATGTAAATTAAATTAAATTTTGTATGTAAATGCGTTTCTATTACAGCTGTTAGCATTGCCACGGGTTATTTTGCGTTGAGAGTTTAGGGGGCTCCATACGGAGGTTTAGGGGTAGCGATCCATACCAGTCTGCACAGCCGGCTTAATATTTTCTTTGTTTTTGTTCTCTTTTTCGGGCAGCACAGCGGCAGAAGTATCAATGTTTGCGCTGCTAGCTGATCACGTCGTTAAACGCGCTGTCGTTACAGTTGCGGTTGTTGTTGTTACGGTTGGGGTTGTCAAAGAGGTTGCGATGCTACTTACTGCGCTCTTTGGCTGCAGAGTCATCGATGGTAGCGAGAGGGAGCAAGAACGCGCTCTCACGCTCTCTACGTTTAAGAATTCGGCCAAGTTTGGGGTAATTGACCGTGTTTGGGATGAGCTTGCATTACTTTCGGTTGCTTTGAAAGTGAAGTAAGCGTTGTTTCTTTGTACTGAGAGCCGTCTCTCGTCTTGCTCACGTTGACGTTGTGTGCTAACGACGTTTAGACTCATTGCAATCGAGGTTGATATTGTTCGAGTTTTAAATGTTATGTTTTATTTTAATTTATTAATTTATTAATATAAACATTTGCGATTTCATCGCTGAAAACGCCTTTTCGCGTTGTTGTTGATTTACGAAACCAGTCACTGCACTTTTTTGATATTATTGAATACTTTTTTTTTCCCCCGGAGCACAATAAATACACGTCTGCATGCGACGACTATTCGCAATCGATTATTTAAATATAAAAACAATAAAATTTTAAATTTTGTATCGTTGTCTGTTTATTAAAAAATAAATAGAATCAGAAAATGGAAAGTAATAAACAGAAACTAAAATCCACGACTCTTGATGACTTAAGAAGAAGATTAAATGTCAGAATAAAAAGCATTCGCCGGTTAGAGGAACGTTTGGAAGCTGGGTCAGTTCCTTTAGTGAAGACCGAGATAGAGTGCAGGCCTGAGGTCTTAAATAAGTCAATTTTTAGGGCAAATGAGTTGCAAGACCAGATCGAGCAATTAGATGAGGAATATGAATTTGGAGCCGAGTTAAATTAGAGATAACAACTAAGGCAAGGGTGTTGTCATTATTAAATGCCTTCACTTTAGCTGAAGAGTCCCCACCAGCTACTGCAATTTCTGCAGCCCCAACTCGAGCTCGACTTCCCAGTTTGGCATTGCCAAAATTCAGTGGAAACTATTCGGAGTTTAAAAATTGTATGAGTCTCATTGAGACATAAGTAGACAAGGATGTGAACATTCCTGTTATCAAGAAATTTAACCATTTAATTTTTTGCCTCTGTGGTGAAGCCTTAGGAACCATCAAGGCATTCCAAGTCCGAGAGTAATTATGACAAAGCTATTGCTAGTCTGAAAAGAGTTTACGATAATAAATGTCTCATCTTTGCGAACCAAATAAGCAAATTATTTAGCCTTCCGAAAGTTTCCCAGCCGTCTGCGTCGTCGTTGAGAGGTCTCATCGACACAGTGTCATTGATCTACTGGTCACTATTATCCATAGGAGATGACACTAAAATTTCAAACTAAGTAGAGTAGATCCAGTGACCAGAGAAAAATGGGAAAAGTCACTGGATTATGAGGAATTGCCGCTGTGGTCCGTTTTCGAAAAAATATTAAATCGTAGGTACCAGCACCTGTCCGCTGAAGAGACTGGCAAGCCAAAAAAGGAGAAAATTGGGTTCGGGAAGCAGCACAATAGGAGTTCGTTGGCTTGCTCCGCTTCCAACAAAAAAGCTTGCAGTTATTGCAACGCACAAGGCCATAGTCTTGCCCAGTGTAGTCCGTTCGCTCGCCTTGCTGTAATGCAACGATTTGAGTTTGTCAAGACAGCCTCATTATGCTTAAATTGTCTGCGAAAAGGTCACACGGTTGCGAAGTGTAAATCGACCAGGTGTCAAATTTGTGCAAGATCGCACCACAAACTTCTGCACCGATTTACTGTGACCAAAACTAACTAACTTACCACCACCAAATGAACATCCTCCTCCAGCGCTACATCTTGATGGCCCTTCTACGTCACATGCTTTGCATGCGTCATCTAGAAAGGGTTTTGTTAGCGACGTCGATCGTAAGCGTTAGAACTAAAACTGGCGAGCACATATTGGCCCGAGCTTTACTTGACTCTGGGTCACAAATGAACTTCATTACTGAAGAACTTGCTCAACGCTTACAGATCCGTAGGGAGGAATCGTGTATAAACTTGCTTGGAATTGGTCAACAATTAATGGTAGTGAGTTTCCGTTCGACTTTTGGATTTTGAGAACTATCTCGGGTTATCACCCTGACCAGTCAGTGAACGTGAAAGATTGGGACCTACCAAAGAACTTGCCGTTAGCAGACCCATATTTCTATAAACCTCAGCGCTTGGAGCTGAGTCAATTTTCGAACTGTTGTTGGCCAAATAATACAAGGGCCAAACCATCCCATCCTCCAAAAAACTTTTCTTGGATGGATAGTATCGGGAAAATATAAGGCAAATACCTCAACTCCTCAACAGCCTGTCTTTAGCCTGAATTGCCAAGAAGTCAATAGATGGCAATTTGAAAAAATTCTGTTCGTTGGAAGAAGTACCAACTTCTAAAAAGCTTTTGTCACCTGAACATGAGTTATGTGAGGAACATTATCAGAAAAATACAGTTTCACTGCCTTCAGGTCGATTTGAAGTCAGGTTTCCATTTCAATCGGATCCAAGCGTTTTGGGAAACTCGTTCGAGGTAGCCAAACGCCGTTTTTTGTCGCTCGAGAGAAGACTATCTCGAGATCCGAATTTAAAGAAAATGTATGTGGAATTTATGGTGGAATACGAATCCTTAGGTCATATGTCCCCTACAAGCAATGATGTTCTTGCTACTCCACACTACGTCATACCCCATCAGTGTGTCTTACGGCCTCAAAGCACATCGACCAAATTACGAGTCGTGTTTGATGCGTCTTGTAAGACATCAACACATAAGTGCCTTAACGATCTGTTGATGGTTGGTCCTACCATCCAGGAAGAGTTGTATTCAATTCTTCTTAGGTTCCGGCTGAACAGATTCGCTCTGATAGACGACATAAAAAAGATGTATCGCCAAGTAATGGTAAATGAAGCCGATAGGCGATACCAGTTCATAGTGTGGAGGAAAGACCCATTAGAGTCCTTGCTACTGTGCAAGCTCAACAACGTTACATATGGCACTGCGACAGCCCCCTTCCTGGCAATAAGGTGTTTGAAAAGGTTGAGTGAATCTGTGAAAAATAAATTCCGTCGAGCTGCCGAAGTTATTGGGTCCGACTTTTACGTCGACGAAATGTTAATGGGTGCTGGTTGCATTGACGAGCTAAAGACAATTAAGTCTGAAGTAACTCAGGTTCTTCAAAATGCTGGGTTTGAATTGAGCAAGTGGTTTTCAAACTCGCCTGAAGTTACTGCATCCGAGAGCACGGTTAAGCCAATAATACTTTCGGACTCAGAACTGACTAAAGCATTAGGAATCGCTTGGGTTCCTAAAGAAGATGTATTTAAATTTGAAATTGATGCTTCAGTCATGGGTCAAAGGGCGACCAAGCGGAACATCCTTTCGGTGACATCGAAGTTGTTTGACCCCCTTGGCCTATTAAGCCCTACACTTATAAAAGGAAAGATCCTATTGCAGGAACTTTGGCTAAATAAGCTAGATTGGGATGAGTCAATTACACTGCACTTAGAAACAGCGTGGAACAAAATACAAGTTGCCTTGTCGCAATTAGAAGACATCTCAATTCCGAGATTCGTGTTTACCGAGCCGATGTCACCGATTCAAATTCATGCCTTTTCTGACGCATCGATGAGAGCCTATGGAGCCTGCGTCTATATTCGTTGCAAATCTGCAGAAGGTATTAAAGTTTCATTGTTGACGGCAAAGTCCAAAGTAGCGCCGCTCAAGACAAAGACGCTCCCCCGTCTTGAGTTATGTGCCGCTCACCTTCTCGCAGATCTCTGCCGCAAGATAAAGCCTCTAATAAAAGTTCCGATCGAACGAAGTGTATTTTGGTCGGATTCAGAAGTAACTCTTCATTGGATTCGTTCCCATCCATCGTCGTTGTCAACGTTCGTATCGAATAGAGTAGCTGAAATTCAAGAGTGGTCAGATGATAGCACGTGGCGGCATGTACCAACTAAACAGAACCCGGCAGATATAATGTCCAGAGGTGGAGACGTAAAGGAGACTGTAGAATCGATCTGGTTTACAGGTCCATCGTTTTTAAAGGAACCGGAAGATAAGTGGCCGACGAGCCCCCGGTTTGATCCGTCACCAGAACTTCTACAGATGGAAGCGAAAAAGAATTCGGTCGGATTAACCGCAATCGTATCTACTTCAGATTTGTTGGAAGTGATAGAAGGTTATTCCTCTCACCTAAAACTGCTGCGAGTTCGTTTATATGTTCCGCTTTATGAGGAAATCGAAGAAATTAGTAGTGAATTCGGATATTGTTCCCTCACCTGTCGAATATAATGAAGTCTTTAAGAAAATAGTCGAAATAGTCCAAGAGCACGAGTATCAAGATGAAATAGAAAAGATCCGAAAAAATTTAAGTGTTAGCCCTAGCCTACAAAAGCTAAATCCCTTTCTACACGAATCTTCAGAGGCTGGGCTTACCTTTTCGTTGTTGCGGGTTGGGGGGCGACTAGCTAATGCTCCTATATCGTACGATGCCAAGTTTCCAGTATTGTTGACAAAACGCTCTCAATTTGTTCAGAGCTTCGTCCGATACTTGCACGAGTCGAATTGTGGGTCCACGAGCACTTGTGAGTCTTTTGCGACAGCGCATATGGATCGTAAATGCGCAGGAAGTCTGCAGTCAGACAGTACGGTCATGCATACGCTTCTTTAAATGCAAGCCTCGTCTGATGACTCAAATCATGGGTGATTTACCCTTAGATAGAATTCGTACTCTCCGCCCATTCTCCATATGTGGTGTTGATTTTTGTGGCCCTATTGATACGACATTGAAAATTCGTGGTAGGCCACCCTATAAGTCCTACATTGCCTTATTTGTTTGTTTTGCGTCCAAGGCAGTTCATTTAGAAGTAGTTTCCGACCTTTCAACTGATTCCTTTTTGGTGGCTTTTCAAAGGTTCGTTGGGCGCCGAGGATGTCCGCAGATCGTGCACTGCGATAACGCGACGAACTTCGTCGGAGCGAGTCGCCACTTCGCAGACCTTCGTCGGAGAATCGAGGACGAGGTCGACGCGGTCACTCAATACGCATCAAAAAGCGGATGCGTATTTGCGTTCATACCGCCGCGGGCTCCGCACATGGGCGGACTATGGGAGGCAGGTTTGAAGTCTGCAAAACAACTACTCCTACGAGCGGTAGGGAACGCCAGACTGACCGCGGAGGAGCTGCAGACCGTCCTCGTTGGAGTCGAGGCCGTCCTGAACTCACGACCCCTGGGGGCTCTGAGTCAGGACCCAAGCGACGGCGAGGCGCTTACTCCCGGGCACCTGGTGACAGGCGGGCCGCTCATCGCCCTACCAGCACCGCGGACCCCGGACCAGCAGGGTCTAACGTGCTTGCGGCGATGGCGGCTTGTCTCGTCAATCAAGCAAATGTTTTGGCAGCGATGGTCCCGGGAGTACGTCTTGGGCCTACAGGCGCGGTCGAAGTGGCAGAACAAGGAGGACGACATCCGGACGGGCGAGCTGATCCTGATCGCAAAGGATCACCAGCCGCCACAACAGTGGTTCACGGGACGAGTAGGAGCAACACACGCCGGCGCGGACGGAAGGGTCAGGGTCGCCGTCGTCCGAACTAGCTCTGGAGCGGAATGTAGGGGAGCGGTCCACAAGCTGGCGCGGCTGCCAGTTAGTTGAAGCCTGATGGAGGCCTTCAACGGGGCCGGTGTAAATTGATTTGTATTTATTGAAGTCGAAAATTTGTATTTTATTGAAGTCGAAAATTTTGAATTATAGTTATAGCTGAATTGTATTTGTTAGTTTTTAATCTGTAAATTTATCTGAATTCGCTCTTGTGCGAATTCGCCCCGCTTCGCCGCAATAGATAAGTTAGGCTTAAGATTAGAGAAAAATATAATCGAATTTATAACGTGGAAGAGGCAAGATCATTTCTTTCGTTTTCGTTTTCGCCCATTTTTAAATATTAAGCAGCCACCTTTTTGTTTTGTTATTCGAAGTGTGAGATAAACTAATCTCGTTATACATCAAGTTTTCTGCAGCAATGGCAGGCCGGCTGAGAGCTTACTTTGCCCAACACACAGCAGCTCATAAAACAGACTGGCTCCGATAAGAAGGTCGACGCGCTGTGGGCGGAAAAATTCAGGATCAGCCAAAGAAAGATTGCCAGGAATATTCCAACTGGAGACATCCGTGATATTGGCGGCGATGACGGCGTTAACCAGGGACAAGTACTCGGAACAGTGGGAACGTAGGAGAACATCAACAGAGAATCCATCTGTCGCAAAGCCGGTATCTCCAATACCAGACACCGCCATGAATGATTTGTACCTCCGGAGCTGCAGCTGACTTGCCAGCCGGGAAGTGATCACGTGCACCTGAGATCCAGAATCCAACAGAGCTCGGCATGGAACAAGGGATCCAGCGCGACTACGAACAAAAATGTTCGCTGTAGCAAGCAACGATATATCGCCGCTGTGACCTTGAGCAACTAGTGCATTAGCAGTGGACGGCGAAGAGGCTACAGGCTCGGCGACCTCGGCTATGGCTGACGTGGGAGGACCAACCAAAGGCTGGCCGCTAGATGCCGGCGGCTCCAGGAAATGCAGCAGGCTGTGATGCCTCCTTCCACAACTGCGACAGCTAGCAGCGAGGCACTCACGCATGTGATGGCCCGTTTGCAGACACTTTCGACAAAGACCGAGTCGCCTGGCCTCACCAAGGCGAATCTCAGGGGGCATTGATAGAAATCGGGGGCATGCAGACATTATATGGGACCATCTACCGCATAGAGCGCAGGTAGAGGGAAGCGAATTAGTAACAATAAAGGATGATCTACTATTATTTGCACTTTGACGCCTTCCCATATGAGCGCCCGGGGTGTATGCAGCCATGGCCACGTCCATAGCCTCCAGCGTCCTACACCGCTGCTCCAAAAATTCGGCCATCGACTCCCAAGTAGGGATGGCGTCTGAACCTGAGGAGTTTTGACTCTCCTCCCACTTGGCCTGGGTAGCTGGGTCCAACCTTTGAAGCAGAACTTGGACGATAATGCAGCTGGCGATCTGAACTGAAGTACCCAAATTTTTGTAAGGCTCGCATATGGGCATTGAATTTGTCCATAAGACCTCGAAGAGCTGCTATTGAGCCACTTTCCAACAGACTGAGGCCCAGAATCTCGTTCACGTGTGCCTGAAATATTAAGCGACGGTTATTAAATCGTTTCTCCAATAAATTCAGCGCAACATCATAGTTCTCGTCGGAGACTTCCAAAGAACGAACTGCTTCGAAAGCGGACTTCCGGAGGCAAGATCGCAACCTTGCAACTTTTCCACCTTACTAATACGAGGATTGCTGCCGACGATTGTAGAGAAGATCGAGTAAAATTCAGCCCATTCCGAGTATCGAAAATTTTTAAATTTTTTATCGTTGTCTGTTTATTAAAAAAAAAAATAAATTTTAAAATGGAAAGTAATAAACAATACTAAAATCCACGACTCTTGATGACTTAAGAAGAAGATTAAATGTCAGGGTAAAAAGCATTCGCCGGTAAAAGGAACGTTTGGAAGCTGGGTCAGTTCCTTTAGTGAAGACCGAGATAGAGTGCAGGCCTCAGGTCTTAAATAAGTCAATTTTTAGGGCAAATGAGTTGCAAGACCAGATCGAGCAATTAGATGAGGAAGATGAATTTGGAGCCGAGTTAAAAGAATTAGAGATAACAACTAAGGCAAAGGTGTTGTCATTATTAAATGCCTTCACTTTAGCTGAAGAGTCCCCACCAGCTACTGCAATTTCTGCAGCCCCAACTCGAGCTCGACTTCCCAGTTTGGCATTGCCAAAATTCAGTGAAAGCTATTCGGAGTTTAAAAATTGTATGAGTCTCTTTGAGACATTAGTAGACAAGGATGTGAACATTCCTGTTATCGAGAAATTTAACCATTTAATTTTTTGCTTCTCTGGTGAAGCCTTAGGAACTATCAAGGCATTCCAAGTCACCGTAAGTAATTATGAAAAAGAGTTTACGATAACGAATGTCTCATCTTTGCGAACCAAGTAAGCAAATTATTCAGCTTTCAAGCTTGCAGTTATTGCAACGCACAAGACCACAGTCTTGCCCAGTGTAGTTCGTGCGCTCGCCTTGCTGTAATGAAACGGTTTGAGTTTGTCAAGTCAGCCTCATTATGTTTAAATTGTCTGCGAAAAGGTCAAGACTAGGTGTCAAATTTGTGCAAATCGCACCACAAACTTCTGCACCGATTTACTGTGACCTAAAATAACTTGGTATTACCACCACCAAATGAACATCCTCCTCCAGCGCTACATCTTGTTGGCCCTTCTACGTCACATGCTTTGCATTCGTCATCTCTAGAAAGGGTTTTGTTAGCGACGTCGATCGTAAGCGTTAGAACTAAAAATGGCGAGCATATTGGCCCGAGCATTACTTGACTCTGGGTCACAAATGAACTTCATTACTGAAGAACTTGCTCAACGCTTACAGATCCGTAGGGAGGAATCGTGTGTCAACTTGCTTGGAATTGGTCAAGCTAATTCCCAGGTTAAGAAAAAGATACACACTGTGGTGAAGTCAACAATTAATGGTCATTTTTCATTTTTCATTTTTCATTCATCATTTTTCAGTCATTTTTCGAACTGTTGTCCGTTGGTCAAATAAAACAAGGATCAAACCATCCCATCCTCCAAAAAACTCTCCTTGGATGTATAGTATCGGGAAAATATAAGGCAAATACCTCAACTCCTCAACAGCCTGTCTCTAGCCTGAATTGCCAAGAAGAATAACTCGAGTCGATAGATGGCAATATGAAAAAATTCTGGTCGTTGGAAGAAGTACCAACTTCTTAAAAGCTTTTGTCACCTGAACAAGAGCTATGTGAGCAACATTATCAGAAAAATACAGTTGTACTGCCTTTAGATCGATTTGAAGTCAGGCTTCCATTTAAATCGGATCCAAGAGTTTTGGAAAACTCTTTCGAGGTAGCCAAACACCGTTTTTTGTCGCTCGAGAGAAGTTTATCTCGAGATCCAAATTTAAAGAAAATGTATGTGGAATTTATGGAAGAATACAAATCCTTAGGTCATATGTCCCCTACAAGCAATGATATTCTTGCTACTCCACACTACGTCATACCCCATCAGTGTGTCTTACGGTTTCAATGCACATCGTCCAAATTATGAGTCGTGTTTGATGCGTCTTGTAAGACACCTACACATAAGTGCCTTAACGATCTGTTGATGGTTGGTCCTACCATTCAGGAAGAGTTGTATTCAATTCTTCTTTGTTTTCGGCTGAACAGATTCGCTCTGATAGCCGACATAAAAAAAATGTATCGCCAAGTAATGGTAAATGAAGCCGATAGGCGATACCAGTTGATAGTCTGGAAAAAAAACCCATCAGAGTCCTTGAAACTGTGCAAGCTCAACACCTTTACATATGGCACTGCGCCAGCCCCATTCCTGGCCATAAGGTGTTTGAAGAGGTTGAGTGAATCTGTGAAAAATACATTTCCTCGAGCTGCCGAAGTTATTGGGTCCGACTTTTATGTCGACGACATGTTTGTAACTCAGGTTCGACAATTAAGTCTGAAGTAACTCAGGTTCTTCAAAACGCTGGGTTTGAAGTGAGCAAGTTGTTTTCAAACTTGCCTAAAGTTACTGCATCCGAGGGCACGGTTAAGCCAATAACACTTTCGGACTCAGAACTGACTAAAGCATTAGGAATCACTTGGGTTCCTAAAAAAGATGTATTCAAATTTGAAATTAATGCTTTAAGCATGGGTCAAAGGGCGACCAAGCGGAACATCCTTTCGGTGACATCGAAGCTGTTTGATCCCCTTGGCCCCTTGCCCCTAGTATAGGGCTTTACTTATAAAAGGAAAGATCCTATTGCAGGAACTTTGGCTAAATAAGCTAGATTGGGATGAGTCAATTCCACTGCATTTAGAAACAGCGTGGAACAAAAAAAAAATTGCCTTGTCGCAATTAGAGGACATCTCAATTCCGAGATTCGTGTTTACCGAGCCGATGTCACCGATTCAGATTCATGCCTTTTCTGATGCATTGATGAGAGCCTATGGATCCTGCGTCTATATTCGTTGCGAATCTGCAAAGTCCAAAGTCCGTCCTAAGTTATGTGTCGCTCACCTTCTCGCAGATCTCTGCCGCAGGATAAAGCCTCTAATAAAAGTTCCGATCGAACGAAGTGTATTTTGGTCGGATTCAGAAGTTACTCTTCATTGGATTCGTTTCCATCCATCGTCGTTGTCAACGGTCGTATCGAATAGAGTAGCTGAAATTCAAGAGTGGTCAGATGATAGCACGTGACGGCATGTACCAACTAAACAGAACCCGGCAGATATAGTGTCCAGTGATAGTGATATAGGTCCATCGTTTTTAAAGGAACCGGAAGATAAGTGGCCGAGGAGCCCCCGGTTGGATTTGTCACCAGAACTTATACAGATGGAAGCGAAAAAGAATGCGGTCGGATTTACCGCAATCGTATCTACCTCAGACTTATTTGAAGTTATAGAAGGATATTCCTCTCATCTAAAACTGCTGCGAGTGTTCGTTTATATGTTCCGCTTTATAAAGAAATCGAAGAATTAGTAGTGAATTCTGATATTGTTCCCTCACCTGTCGAATATAATGAAGCCTTTAAAAAAATAGTCGAAATAGTCCAAGAGCACGAGTATCAAGATGAAATAGAAAAGATCCGCAAAAAATTTAAGTGTTAGCCCTTGTCTACAAAGCCAAAATCTCTTTCTACATGAATTATCAGAGGCTAGGCTTACCTTTTCGTTGTTGCGGGTTAAGGGGCGACTAGCTAATGCTCCTATATCGTACGATGCCAAGCTTTCAGTATTGTTGACAAAACGCTCTTAATTTGTTCAGTCCGAGCTGCAGTCCGTCCTCGTTGGAGTCGAGGAACTCACGACCACTAGGGGCTCTGAGTCAGGACCCAAGCGACGGCGAGGCGCTTACTCCCGGGCACCTGTTGACAGGCGGGCCGCTCATCGCCCCACCAGCACCGCGTACCCCGGACCAGAAGCGTCTAACGTGCTTGCGGCGATGGCGGCTTGTCTCGTCAATCAAGCAAATGTTTTGGCAGCCATGGTCCCGGGAGTACGTCTTGGACGGAAGGGTCAGGGTCGCCGCCGTCAGCACTAGTTCTGGAGCGGAGTTTAGGAGAGCAGTCTAAAGCTGGCGCGGCTGGCAGTGGATTGAAGCCGGATGGAGGCCTTCAACGGGGTCTGTTGGGTTTGATTTGAAATTTATCAAAGTTGTTTTGATTTTAATTGTATTTTGTAGGTGTTAGTCTCTAAAATTACACTAAAATAGCTTAGAGAGGAGCGGGAGCGAAAGCTCATATTCGCTCTTATGCGAATTCGCCCCGCTTCGCCGCAATAGATAAGTTAGGCTTAAGATTAGAGAAAAATATAATCGGAATTATAACGTTGAGGAATTATAACACTTTCAAATATTCAGCAGCCACCCTTATTTGTTATTTTTGTATTGTGGTGTGAGATAAACTAATCTCATTAAACAGTTACAGTCGACAAAGGGGATAGTCAGGGAAGCTATCTTAGCCAAATTCTATTTAATCTTTACACTCTTGAGCTTCATAATCAGTACGCGGACGATTTTTTTTTATACAGCTTTGTCAAGGTTTTTTCGTTGGCTGAATCTAAAATAGAGAAGAAAGTGAATCTCTTTATGGAAATGTGTAATTTAATCAATCTTACATTTAATGCAAATAAATCAGCCACTATACACTCAAACCTTAGAAGAAGACCTCTTATAACGTACAGTGTAATAGCATCACCTTAAATAATGTAAACAGTGTGAACTATTTGGGTAGAATCATAAGTTCTAACAACTCGTCTGTACCACACGGTAACAAAATTATTTCAAAATTAGATCAAGCAAATATGTTTCTACAACTGCTTAGTGGTTGTCACTTCTGAGTTCATCCAAGTAAATCCCTTATTTTTTATAAAGCTTTTATAAGATCTAGGTTTGAGTACGCCTGTTCCTCATTCGTTAACTTGTCTAAAGCAGCCTTAAATATTATCAATTGCCACGCAAATTTTCACATGAGAAACATTTCTATACATTTAGAATCTATACAAAATATGTAAACATTTTTAACCATATTGCTCCCATCAATCCTATTTTTACTTTCCCTCGCAAATTGTCCTATATTGAAATATTCTCCAAAATAAAAAATTGTTCACCAATTGTTCAAAATGCTTTCACCACATACCCAGCCATGCAAATATTTAAGAAAACGAAATTGCTGATAGAGCAATCGCAAAGAACGCGTCTATACACGGCTCCTTCAAATATGTTAGACGGACATTGAATGATGCGATCAACTATATATTTCATTATATTCAATATCATTGGGGAAGAGACTATAACGTATTCTCTTTGGAACGTAATAAAGGGTATTCAAACTTTAGGCCTTTTGATTATGTGAGGGGCCGTTGGGACGCCGCTCAGCTGAACTTAAGAGCGCTGAAGAGCGCACCCGCGCTGAAGAGCTCATCCGCACTAAAGAGCGCATCCGCGCTCGCCCCTCTATGCACTCTCGCTCTTTCGTCGGCCGTCGTCGATCGTCCGTTCTTTTCTAAGTTAAGTTTTGTCAATCTCTTATAAGCAGCGAATAAAGCTGAACGCGTAACACCGTAACACTCCCCCTCCAACACCTTTCATCACCAAGAAACCCTGGTTTTATAAAACGGATATTTTCGACCGTATAGACACAAATCGATTAAATAGAAATCGAATTAATAATTTGCTTAATTGTTTGGTCTTCATTGTTTGGTCATGATACATATCGCTTTATGATACAGGCAGGAATGCTAGCTTTCTGAAACTTTGTGGCAACTCTTCGCGCTTGACTCTCAGTTTTAGCGGCCTTCAGCTTCTAAATAATTTTGTGACCCGATACATTTCAGCCTCCTCAGCCGACAATTATGCAGCCGCTAGATATCTGAACTTCTTATTATCACATCAATACCACGGATGTAATTAAACGAAACCCAAATAAGATTCACCCAACAGGGTGGAACACAGTCGAGACCACCGGTTTCAGAACCTTTCGTAGCTCCGACAGGTTTTCGTACCTGCTACACCAAAACTCTTACAGGTAATTTCTCCATCGAATCATATATTTGTTTCTCGGCAAGCCCTGATACTACAGAGATTGGTGGATTACATCAAAGCCAAAACAAAAACCGATATTAAGGTAGAGGACATAACTTGGCACACGTTTCCTTTCAAGATTCGTGTCCCCGCGCTGATGTGCAAGACGATTTGACCCCAGAGGATCCATATCATCCCATGCTTCAATCGAAACCATTTCTGGATCAGAAGCTTCCATGCGTGGCAAATAAGATTCGCTGCTTTCGTAAAGCTGATTCTGGTTTTCGATATTCTGGACTGCACCGATGTGAATGCTACCTTAGAAAAATTGTACCATATTTTCAATGCATTTTTGACTCATGTGTCTCATGGAAATATCCTCCCGCTTCAAGAAATCCTGCTTGGTTTACAAGGTGCCTCACGAACTTAAAGAACACAAAAAAGAGGCTTTTACTAAAATATAAAAAACCCGCAGTAGTATAGATTTTTCAAGATATCTACTACCCCGGTCAACTTTTACCGTGCATGACGCTGAATGTTATTGGAGTAATATACGCCGCTGCTGGATTTAATTTACGCAAGATCCGATGCAGTTTTATAACTTTGTAAACTTTAAACGTAAACATATATCTTTTCCTGCTCTGCTTACGTTTAAAAAAAATTCATCTGCGACCTCTGATCAAGCCATTGCCGATATAATAGACAAATTTTTCAAACAACTAAATTTGTTATTAAAGGAATAAGTTGACATAGCTATAGTTTATGTCTTATTATCACCCTGGCCCTTATTATCAACAGGCTAATAATCTCGGTGTCTTTTAGACTTAATTTTTCCGACCTTATTTCCACAATGGTTTATAAGGCTAAAGTGTCGTTGGTTTTTTTAAAAGGTGGTCAAAAGAACTACATTACTGAATGCTTGTTCATTTCTTTGGTTCGTCCGATATTGGAGTACGGTTCATGTGTCTGGAGTCCCCAATATGAAGTTCATCAAGACCGCATAGAAACCGTACAAAAGAATTTCTTAAATCTTCATCTTCCATCTTATAGTAGCAGACTCTTACCAATGAACTTACCAAGCTTAACTAATTGTAGGAAAATTAGTTGATGTACGCTGGGTGTACTTTTTTTTACTTAACCTAATCAATGGAAATGTAGGTGGCCAGCATTCACTAACACGCTTTAATTTCAATATTCCCAATAGAACTAGAAACTTTAGTCCTCTATTCCTTAGCCATTGTAATTTGACATATTCACACTGTTCAAGCAGTGAACACAATTTTAGATACAAATTCCATGGAAATACGAGATAAACAGCATGGGTTAAAACCGATCCCCTGCAGCCCTGAAACAAATGCATGAGTGGTCCGCTTATCGCACTTAAGAAAGAGTCGCATAGTATGTCAGCGTAAGTAGATTTAAATAGACTTAAGATTTTTATGTATCTTTCTTGTAAGAGAATTGTACAAAATAAAAACAGTTTTTAAAACGGAACTCATTGGAGTAAGACCTAATTATTTGGGGCTCCTCTTAACATACACCACGACCCTCTTAGGGTCTTATGTTCTAACTACAATGGTCTCTACTCTGTTACATATCTTTCCTGTCCTTCAAATTTAAAATCAAGTATTTTAAAGTTCCTTACTAACTCCTCTTAGCTTAATAAATACCAAATAGCTTAATAAATACTAATAAATCGTTTCTCGAGCGCCCCTCGGTCGTCTGGGCCTCTAAGCTTTATGATACATGCAGGAATGTTAGCTAATGGCAAAATTCTGAAACTTTGTGGCATAAAGGTCGAAGCCAGACATCTTTTGTAGAATGTCTACAAAGGAAGCTCAATAATTTCTCCCTGCCAGCATGGTTTCATAGGGCTCCACTTACACTACCACCAACTTTTTGGTGTTACCAGAATTTTTTATGGATGTCTTCAAGAGTGTCTTTCAAAAAAATTTCATTTACACTGACTTTAGTAAATCATTTGATTCTGTTAAACCCTTGATTCTTTTAAGTATGTTTAGTGTTTTTCCTCAGGTTTTACTCACGCTTAGTTCGAGATACATCTGGTGCTCCTCAAGGAAGGCATCTTGGACCCTGTTAATAGGAGCCCCAATAATAAGGAATTAGAATTTGTATCTAAAATCGCGTTCTATGCTGGAACAGACCCTTGCTTTTTATTATACGATTTTTAGAGACCTTGCCTTTACATTTGCTTTAAAATTTAATGTTCCTCGATGAATGACTAGAAACTTTTGTCCTCTACTCCTAAGCCATTGTAGTGCGACATATTTAAACTTTTCAAACTTAAAAACTTCTATTCATAACGCCTTATCTAAGCAACACTCTTCCTCGTAATCTTCTATACTTATGTGCACTCTTGGATCTATCCCAGCGATGCGGCCAACGTCCCTCCCAGGCTGAAAGGAAGGGTGGAAGGCTGTACAAATGCAATGAATGGCGCGCGCAAAAAAATAAATAGGACGAATAGTTATCCTCTCTGGTGTATCTAGCCGGATCTGTTTACAACGGTTATTTCAAGCCAATCTGGAGGAAGTGTTTGTCATCGGAGGGGGAGTAGTATAGAGCGTCTTATTAGGAAACCACTAGGCGATGAATAACTAACCTGGACTAAAATTTTTCCACTATACAAACTTTTTGGCCCAAAAACTATTTTTTTTTAATTAGAATAGGAATGTGAACGGTAGTAAAAAATTTAAGTGAAAAGTATTTACAACAGAATCTATTGAATAGATCAATCTTGAATATTTCGTTTAAGAAATTTCAATTGATGGAGCCAATTTAAGGTTATTGACTGCCAAAGAAAGCCATTCCAATAGCAAACAAAAATGACTGTGAATTCGAGGTTTGCATGGATATATTGTTATTACCTCAGCCAAGGAATAAATCCGAATGGAATAGAATGAGTGCAAGTGAGTTAGGTTGGGAAGCAAACATAATCTTTTGAATGCCGAATGCAGCCTAATGTCTCTAATGGTTTCAAACAAACTCTATGCATTCGTTTTTTTCCTTTAGATGAGCGAAACGCGTTAATTATATTTTTATAATAATGCATGAGGCACAAGTTGTTGATCCAAAGGTGAATAAAAGTGTTAATGTGTTTTTTCGTAACTTTAGGAATGATGCACATAGTTTTTTAAGTATTTTTATTATTTTCTTTTTGTACGTTCTTATGTTTTTTTATCTTTCTTAAATTAGTTTATGACACTTTTTTGACGGAAACACTTTGTTGAGAAAATATTAAAATTACAAATATAATTATATGGGGATCTCTGCCATCTCTCTGCTCCTGGGGCATATAAAACATTCTGCTTACAAAATATATTAATTTTTCATTTGAAATCCATTATTTTCATCAAGAAGCATTCTGTTAACAAATTTTTTGAAATGCGGTTCCTGATATGAAACTTATGTTGCTAAAAACATACATCATTGACAAATGAATCTTATAAAAGGGTGTTGATAGCTCAGAGGCATAGATAGAGGCTTGAAGGTTCAACTCCCAATGACTACAATTCGTATAACTATACTCTATATTTTATCATTTAGTTAGTGTATTACTGCACATTTTTTTAAGCGTATTACTGCTAAAATCTGAATATCCATAAAACCAGATCCAGAGGGCGTAGCAATGTCTGAAAGTTTTTACAAAAATCAACGACGAAAATGGAGAAAAGATAGTTGGGTTTTGTGTGTCATTCGAAAAATGTGCTTACACCTTTATGAAATTTTCGGGCAGCATCTTGAATATAGTGAAGCATAAATACTACATTTTTCATTTGAATTAAAACCAAAACGCATCACTAGTGGAAGTAGATCTAGATCAGTGGTCGGCCGGGAAATCAATTCAAAAGGTCTTTTCAACACTTTATATCAGGGGGGTATATTGGTGGTGAGCATGCGATGGTGAGCATAATGCGATTGTGTTAATTTTCAAATATGTTTTTATAAGCATCATAAAGTGTTTGAAAATATTTTGTTTAATTTATTCTTGTGTAGTTTAATACACTTTATAGAATGCCAAAGTATGCATATCAAAAAAGTGGTAGGTCCCTGGCGCAGGTGATTTCGACTGGTAGAGTCATCCGAAATAAAAAATTAGAATAGATTATTGTTTTGTAAGCTTATGGCTCTGTCCCGTACTAGAATGAAATGTTTTCATCAACAAACAACAAAATGGCGAACTCACAAAAAAAAAATTTAAAAAACATATCCAAATTTCAGCTAGATCGGTACCATAGAATTTTGTGAATCACCTGCGCCGCACCCAAAAATGTCGTTCTGAGAAAAACGCGTTTAAAATTTAGACGCTAATGAGTAACTCATACTATTGTAACTCATACTCGTACGTAAAAGCTGCTTTAAAATGCGCCGATCCAATTAACTGGAGCAGTTCCCTGCATTTAATCCTACTAGGCCTACGTGCAACAATCAAAAGCGACATTGGGCTGAGCCCAGCTCAAATGGTTTATGGCACTACACTACGTGTGCCAGGTGGATTTTTTGCACCGAGCACACAAAAACACACCGAGTCCGAGTTCACCGAGGCTCTTCAAAAAATCATGTCTAAACTGCCGAGCCAGTGCAACATCATACACCGCAAGAATTTGTGCACCTGGATCTAAACCATTGTACCCACGTCTATTACCGTGGCCTGTTTTCTTGCTAAGTTCAGTATTCGATGTAAGCAGCCCAATAAAGCCGACCGCGTTATATCCACTGGAAGACGCCCCCAACTTTTTTATTCAACATTTCTACTCCTGGAATCTTTTGCGGCAACCACGCCCCCCTACAAACAGAGTGGATTGAGTGAAAACCCCGTTGGCAGCAAAACACGAAGGTCCTTTTAAAGTGGTAACAAAACACGACAAATATTTTTCGCTAAAAGGCCACAAAAAGGACAGCAAGGCTTCCATCGATCGACTTTAACCAGCTTACATCTTCAAAGACGAAACGCCTCCGACACAGGTGCAGACGACAGCGCCAACTGCCCAGACAACCGAGCAAGTGTCAAGATCAGGACGATGAATCAGATTCCCAGCAAAGTATATTTCTCAACTGGAACTCTAGGAGGGGGGTACTGTGGCAACCCTTATCAGTTCTCGTTGGCACGACCAAACTCGATAACTTACGCGAGTATCGATATTGCGGGTATACTCTCTCTCGCCAAGTAGCTTCGACAGCTTCGCCCGCTGCCATTGCCGAGTCTTTGCCATATTCGCCTTTTGATCATTCTTCTAGTTTTAAATATATGTGTATAGTGAAAAAATATATAAGAACATTAAAAACTGTATGCATCTTCGAATTGTAGACTGCACTTAAAATTTTTTTATGCTCATAGGCCTTCAGAAGGATTGAGTTTGTTGTGCACATGATTATTGTCGTTTGCGCAACTCGCGTTTTTTTATTTTAGGCAAACCTGACTCAGCCCACTGCATACCACCCTTAAATGGGGAGGCCGTACTCTATTTTGCAGAGCATCACAGCTCTCGACGTTTGAACAAGTGTGGTGGGGTGAATAAGGGATCGCATAGATGTTGACTTTAATTATATTTAGTATGGTGTTAAAGTTGATCCTTAATTCATTGTCGGGCCTAGAATTTTTAAAAATAAGAAGCGTTCCTGTTACCGCCATCATAGATTTAAGTCTATATTTGAAAAAATGAAAACGTTAGAATTTGTGTTGAATTATGTTTAGAATTAGTTTTGAAAATTAAGCTTATGGATAAATGTAAAATGGCGGATGAACGAGGCGTCTGCGATCGCTAGGTGAAGCTAACGAGGCGAGGGTAAACGACGAAGTTTTTTAGCGCGCGCCATTGATTTAAGTTAAATAAAAGAAAAAACAACCAAATCCATGTTTGCTTAAATAATCGTGCAACAACTTCGCCCCGATCCGAACATTTCTAAAAAACTTCCTCCAAAACTTCGTTACCTGCGAATTAAGGCAGAGAAACGGCGTCGCGTCGCTTGCAGACAACAGCTAGACCGACTGGAGGCGACAAATTTCTGAAATAACGAAGGTGAAGGCGTCGCGTCCCTAGCAGCCAAGGCTAGGTTGAGTTGAGCACGCCAATTTTCGGGAAAACCAGAACTGCGTAAGCACGCAGTCAAGAAGAAGAAAAGCACACGTCATATTGCTCGTACGTCGGACGACGCGAAGCATGAACATTGAAGTGTGCAGAATTTGCGAGAACTAAAACAACACAGCGTCAGAAAATTGGGTACAGTGTGACGTTTGCGGAAGGTGGTACCATTTCGAGTGTGCCGTCGTAGAAGACGACATTGAGAGCAAGGATTGGAGCTGCGATTACTGTCTTGCGGGTTGCAGCCACATAGCACCGTACAGCAATATGCAAAGATCACCAGTACAGCCTCAAACACGTGAAGACGCAATGGCTACCGCTTAACCGCACGGCAAAGCGCTAGCCGTCGATACTTTAATTATATTTAGTATGGTGTTAAAGTTGATCCTTAATTCATTGTCGGGCCTAGAATTTTAAAAAATAAAAAGCGTTCCTGTTACCGCCGTCATAGACATAAGTCTATATTTGAAAAAATGAAAAGTTAGAATTTAACTGCCGGCAACAGAGAGAACATGAATGTTCGGGAAGGCCATCCGGACATGAACAAGAACCAACTCTTGTTAAATATGCTTGAGGAGAAAAGACAGTCATAGGCAAGGTTCATAGAAGAAAAGTACAAAATTGTCATGCACATGAACCCCGCTCACGTAGCGGTAGCTGGGATGTTCCGAGCCACAGATTCACCTACAAATACTCAAATAGCGGCCCGCAAGCTATACCCAAGGACCTTCCAACATTCAGCGGGGATCCTGAGGACTGGCCATTATTTATCAGCACATTTGAACACAGAACAACAGCAGCGGGATATCAAATGTGGAAAATATGCTACGTCTGTAAAAGTCGCTAAAAGGGAAAGCTCGTGACTTGATTAGAGATAAACTCCTACTTCCTAACCTAGTCCCAGAAGTCATCAGCACTTTGAACATGTTCTTCGGCAGACCAAAGCACATCCTAGAAAAAATGGTGGAAAAGGTGCGAAGACTGGCACTACCCAAAGACAAATTGGAGGCGTTAATAGATAAGCTTCCCAACCAACACAAGCAGCATCATTAGTGGTGTCGCCATTGTTTTACAAAACGGGCGTAGTTAATTCCCACAACAGTCGCCACCCGGACAAGGGAGAGGCAGATGAGCCTGGACCAGCATGCGGACAAACACGATCGAACGCGATCCATACTGAAGCAGCTCAGCAGCAAGATCAACAGAGGTGCGTAGCTTGCGGCGACACGAGTCACAACCCAGCACAATGTCAGGTATTATTGAACCTTGACGCGGAGCACAGGTGGCAGGTAATCATAGTGGTTAAAGCCTGTTTCTGCTGCCTCAAGGTACACCGGAACAGATGCCGAACCGGGAACTGTGGAATTAATGGCTTTACAAGGAGACACCATGAGACCCATTGGGATTTTCATCATGCCAGACGATTGGACTAAAAATACTCCTCCAGTGCATATGGCGTCAAAAAATTGAATGGGATCAGGAGCTACCTGAAAGAATGCTAGAAGAATGGCGCCAATGGAAAACCATTTTGCAAGAAATAAGGACTTTCGAGGTCCCTAGATGCTTTTCCCCCAGCCACATTGGAGCCATGTCAAATTGGGCTCCATACATTTGTCGTCGCCAGCGAGCAAGCGTATTCTGCAGTCTGCTACTTGCGCGTGGCAACGGATGACAGAACGGTCGTATCTTTAGTAATAGCGAAATCTAAGGTGGCACCTTTAAAACCACTTTATTTTCCGCGTTTGGAGCTGCAGGCAGCAGTTATGGGAGCACGCATAGCCTACAAGGTGATGAGCACACGCAACCTACGAATTGACACCGCCACATACTGGTCGGACTCCAAGACAGTGTTGCAGTGGCTTACTCTGGACCCTTGCGACTTTCATCAGTTCGTGATGCACAGAGTCGCAAAAATTCTGGAAACAACACAGGTCGAGCAATGACGGTGGATTCCTTTAAAGCTGGAGATACCTCAGAGATTCGGAAGCATGTGATGTTGACACATACAAAATCAGTGGTTATGTTTAACGCGCACGATTTCTCAAATTGACGACGGTTATACAGAGCAGTGGCGCTGGTACTCCTGTTCATTGATCGGCTGCGAGCGAAATGTGCCGGACAAGACATGCCATCAATGTTATATATTGTCAATTTCACTTCTGTTTGTATTCCTCCATTCTATACACTTATACACCTATATAGTATTTTAAGAATCTGGTAACTCTGTAAGCTTCGCATATAATAAAGTCAGTCTGAAATAGAACTCAACAAGAACACAACATATTGGCGACGAGGAAAAAAGTTTTTAAAGTGAAGTTTTTTTTCGACAAGGATAAGTGAAGTTTTTAGTCGAAAGATAAAAACAGTAAAATCGCATAAATCGTGTCGAGTAGTCGTTGATTTTCATCAAGATGCCGGCAGTTGAGGATTTGATCCAATCGATACTTGCTCAACAGCAAGCATTTACAAGAGAAATTATGGAATAGCAACAAAATTGGATGCAAGCACTGATGGGTAGAAACGCTTCTCCAGGGCTTCTATCTGCGTGTCCCCCATTCCAAAAATTCGACAAAGACAATCAAAACTGGGAGTCTTACCTTGAACAGTTAACCCAGCATTTTAACGCGTATTCGGTTAGTGCAGAAATAAAGCAAAAGGCTTATTTTCATTCGTGGTGTGGCATAAACATATTCGAACT
Source organism: Drosophila bipectinata (assembly GCF_030179905.1). NCBI lineage: Eukaryota > Metazoa > Arthropoda > Insecta > Diptera > Drosophilidae > Drosophila > Drosophila bipectinata. The sequence continues at coordinate 23,662,812 of NC_091736.1, read as the reverse complement.
ATTGAAAAATCTGTTCGGGAGCAACAATTTGAACACGTATACATACAAGGAACTCACAGACAAGCTAACAGAACATTTCACAACAAAACGACACGTTGTTGCTGCTCGCTATGAGTTTTTTAAAAGGGAGATGAAGCATTCACAAACACACAGAGAGTGGGTAGCCGACTTGCGCGGGATCGCTAGGTAATGCCAATTCGTCTGTAATGCCAACGGTTGTTCTTCTAACTATGTAAATGAAATGATTCGAGATCAGATCATAGTACATACACCATACGATGCCGTCCATGCATCTGCTCTTCAGAAGTCCCAGCCAACTCTTGAAGATGTGCTTATAGTTGCAGAAACCTATGAGACAACAAACCGAAAACCGTGGCAGCCCTCAAAGAAACAGTATCAAAGCAAGACCCAATAAACGCAGTTCACACCTATACAAAGAAACCGTTTCTTGGTGGTGGTGAAAGTGATGCCAAATCAAACAAAAGTTCGCTAAAATCATGCTCTGGTTGTGGACACAATCATGCCAGAGAGAAATGCACGTTTCGCGATGCCGTATGTCACAAGTGCGGTAGAAAAGGACATATAGCTGTTGTATGCATTCCGAAGCAAGACAAAAGTAAATGGCAAATGCAAAAAAAGTCGCAAATCCGAAGCAAACGAAATCGAAAAGATTGAAGCTGTAAACATTGTTACAGGTCAAGTCAAGCGTCAGCAGAAAAAGATTCATATAGATCTTGAAATACACGGCAAAGTTATATCATTTCAAATGGATTCCGGAGCCACAGCGTCCGTGATCAACGCCACTACATACGCGCTGTTGAATAAGCCAAAATTACGCAATTGTTCCCGAGTACTACATGCGTTTGGTCATACACCAATACCATTGCTTGGGGAGTTGCACAGAATTGCAAAGTGCGGTGAAAAAGAGAAGCAAGTAGTCATTATCGTTGCGAACATTGAGACGTCAAACAATCTATTTGGTATGGATTTATTCAAAATTTTCGTCTTTGATATCATGCAAGTATCAAACGTTCAAGAGGTGCACGAAGACGAATTACGAGACCTTTGCAACAAGTACCACGAAGTGTTCGAACCAGCCATGGGTGTCATAAAAGACTTCAAAGCAAGTGTCTTTTTAAAGCCGTCAGCAACACCAAAGTTTTTCAAGAGTCGTCAAATTCCATTCGCACAGATGGACAAATTCAGAACTGAGGCAGACAGACTTACACAAGCCAGAATTTGGAAGCCGATCAAATTCAGTAATTGGGCATCACCAATTGTGCTTGCTCCTAAACCAGGTGGCGCTATTCGCATATGTGGCGATTTTAAGCAAGCAGTCACGCGCAGATCGATGTTGAACAGTACCCGTTACCGACAAAAAGAGTCTCTGTTTCATATAATACGTCACGGCAAGCAGTTCAGCAAAATCGATTTAAAGGATGCCTATCATCAAATGGAACTGGATGAGGATTCAAAATCTATCATGGTCGTCAACACACCCCTTGGCCTATTTCAATACCAGCGCCTTCCCTACGGGATTGCCAGTGCTCCAGCGATCTTCCAAAGGTATTTGGAACAACTTAAAAGGAGTAGAAGGATGTGGAAACTACTTAGATGACATCATTATCTCAGCACCTACAAGCGAGCCACATCTAAAGCGAATCGACCAAGTTCTCAGTATTCTTCGTGAGAACGGTATTAGATGCAAAAAGAAGAAATGCTTTTTTTTCAAGGACGAAATTAAGTACTTAGGACGAAGAATCAGCGCTCAAGGGATTCTTCCAGACAGCTCAGGCTTGGAGGCTGTTAAACTGTTGCGTCCGCTTTCTTATCTGCAGCAATTAGAAGCATTCATGGGTAAAGTTAATTACTATTGCAATTTTATACCGAACTATTCTCAGTTGGCCGCTCTTTTAAACCAACTTCGTAGAAAAAATGTAGCATACCTTTTCGGGCCGCAACAACAACAAGCTTTTACAGCCCTGAAGTCCCATATTATCACGGATGCATCATCTTTTGGTATTGGTGTAGTCCTTTCGCATATCCAACTTGATGGCAAGGAGAGACCTATTGTTTTCGCATCCAAAACGCTTGACAAGCATCAGGTTAAGTACAGCCAAATCGAAAAAGAGGGACTTTCTTTAATATTCGGATTAAAACGTTTTCACCAATATTTGTACGGCCGAAAGTTTACCCTTATAACGGATCACAAGCCACTAGTAACTATTTTCAATCCAGGCAAGCATCGGCCTTTAATGACGTCAAACAGGCTACAGCGCTGGGCCATCATTCTCATGGCCTATATTTATGAGATACAGTATCGCTCTACATCTGCTCATGGCAACGCAGATGCCCTATCGCGCCTTCCCGTGGGAATGGATCCGGATTTCGACAGAGAAGTAGAAGCCTGCCACATCGAAATGGAACTGTCACCACCGATCAATCCTGAGATCATTCGGAACCACATCGAAAAGGACAAACTTCTCAAACAAGTCTTACGGTATGTTACTGTAGGATGACCAGAAAAACTTCAGCAGGACGAGGAAGCATTATAACCATACTTTAATGAAAAATTTGCCCTCACAATCAACAAAAAATTGCTTTGCCTACACACAGATGCCAGTCGTGTAGTAATCCCAGTAACTTTTCAAGCGCGTATCCTGAATCAGTTACACGAAGAACATTGGGGCATTGTTCGAATGAAGCAGCTAGTGAGACAACATGTTTGGTGGTTACTTGGTTACTTTTGAGTGGCGCAAAAGTTTATTTTTCTAGGACGATACAAGTGTAGCTACACTTAGCTTAGGAGGAATTGCCCATTCTTAAGCAGAATTGTGAAGACAAATTGTTAATATTTTTTATACATTAATTTTGTTTTATTTAATGCATTTATTGAATAAATTCTTAGATTGTGGCGTCTATAGACGCTTACTCGCAGTTCCCATTTGTAGTTCAAATGTCGTCCACTACAATCGCTACAAACGCCTTTGAGGGATTCTGCAAACGTCATGGAATAAAACACATTGCCACAGCACCGTTCCACCCAGCATCCAATGGATTAGCAGAGCGTTTCGTTCAGACGTTTAAATTCTCTGTCAAGAAAAACCTCAAAGACGGTATACCAGTCCGAGCAGCAGTTACTAAATACCTTGCTTCCTACAGGTTCACTCCAAATTCCTACGGAAAATCTCCCGCCGAGTTAATCCATGGTCGTCCAGTCCGTACCGTACTAAGCCAACTTTTCGAGCAGCCTGTCGAAGCCAAGCTATCAGTTACCCAGTACGTCCCAAATCAAATTGTCTACGCTCCTAATTATGCAAGGGGAGAAAAGTGAATTGAAGGCTCTATTGACCGTCCAATTGGAAAAATGGTTTTCTTGGTTCGCACCACAAATGGTTATATCAAGTGCCATTTCAACCAGCTAAAACCGAAGTTCTCAGCAAGCAGCTCCATCGAAAAACCTCCAGAGTTCTTTTGGATCCCGGATATTTCGCCCTCTTCAAATCATCCACTACAACAACAAGATCAACCTTAACAACAACAAGAAGATGAACCAGTAACTCCGTCAACCGTTCAGCAACGTCATTCTGAACCTGAGCCACCCGAGAGCTCCACGTCATCGAACCAACAACCAAGGCAAAAACAACTGGCACGACCATGATACAATTATATAATTGTATCATGGGCACGACTTTCATTCGGCATACCAGTTCGACAAAGTAGTCGTGTTCACCATGAAGTAGATCGTTTTAAGCCCAAGGATTTCCGAAAACGTAAAAATCCAATTCGTTCTTAATTAAGGGAGGAGATGTGTTATATATTGTCAATTTCACATCTGTTTGTATTCCTCCATTCTATACACTTATACACCTATATAGTACTTTAAGAATCTGGTAACTCTGTAAGCTTCGTATCTAATAAAGTCAGTCTGAAATAGAACTCAACAAGAACACAACAATCAACTACGACAATGGCTCATGTAAGCAAGGCAAAGATGCTGCTATACAAGCAATCTCAAGCCATCGTCTTCGCAGAAGAACTAAAAACGTTATCCGCGGGACCGGCGCTCCTCAAGGGAAGCAGGTTGGCTGGATTGAACGCCTACTTGGACAACGATGGAGTACTACAAACTAGAGGCAAATTGAACACAGTTGACATAGCTGAGGACGCCATCATACTAGCTCCAGGATGCCGGATAACCAACCTCATAGTTAGAAGCATCCACGAAAACTATCACCATCTCGCTTATGAGACTGTAATAAAAGACATCAAAAATTCGTAAATAAGGTGTTGTAAAATAAGCGATAAATTATTCAAATAACGTTGGAATTGTTGACAATTTAGAGATGCCTATGTAGTTGGCAGCATGAAAGTTATGGACTTATGAAAGATTCCATCCACTTAGGGGGAAAAATCGAGATTTCCAAAGATAAGTTGAAAAGTCTATGTAGAGGTTTTCACAGAGTCCTGGCAAAGTATTTTAGCACACAGTCTGGTACTATATCGGGGCCTGGCGACAAAATGGGTTTGACTTTAAGAAGATCAGATAATAAGCCATTCTCGGTGAAAAACGAATAGAAAATACGATTTGCTGATTGAATGTTGTATTCCTAAGGCAGATCTGTCATTTTAGGCGGAGAGTAAGTTTTTGGAAAAAAATTTTTGCGATTAGATCGGCAATGGCCTGATCAAAGGTCGCAGATGAATTTTTAAACGTAAGCAGAGCAGGTAAAGATACATGTTTACGTTTAAAGTTCACAAAGTTATAAAACTGCTTTGGATCTCGCGTAAATTGAATCCGGCAGCGGCGTACCTATATAATTCCAATAACATTCAGCATCATGCACGGTAAAAGTTGACCGGTGTAGTAGATATCTTGAAAAATCTATACTACTGCAGGTTTTTTATATTTTAGTAAAAGCCTGTTTTTTGTATTTTTACGTTCGTGAGGCACCTTGTAAGCCAAGCAGGATTTTTTGAAGCGGGAGGATATTTCCATGAGACACATGAGTCAAAAAATTCATTTAAAATATGGTAAAATTTTTCTAAGGTACATCTACATCGGTACAGAGTCCAGAATATCGAAGACCAGAATCAGCTTTACGAAAGCAGCGAATCTTATTTGCCACGCATGAAAGCTTCTGATAGATACCAGGGTCAAATCGTCTTGAACATCACCGCGGGGACACGAATCTTGAAAGAAGACGTGCGTCAAGTTATGTCCTCCACCTTAATATCGGTTTGTGTTTTGGCTTGATGTAATCCGTGATACCAATCTCTGTAGTATCAGGGGCAAGCCAAGATAGAAATATATGATTCTATGGAGAAATCACCTGTAAGAGTTTTGGTGTAGCAGGTACGAAAACCTGTCGCAGCTACGAAAGATACCGGTGGTCTGGACTGTGTTCCACCCTGTTAGGGTGGACAGTGGGTTTCTTACTCTTTGGTCACTCATTTAGCAGCTGAAGGCCGCTATAACTGAGAGTCAAGCGCGCAGAGTTGGTCAATGAATTTGCGAAAAGTAGTGATCAAATCTTTAAAGCCGCTCTTAGTCTGTCTTATGACGTGGGCAGCACAATAGATATCGGAAAAATAATGAAGAATAGACCTACAGGAATTTTTTTTTTTTTTTTTATTATCAATCAATCAATAGTTATATTTAAAATCTGTCCGGAGTTATGGACAATAATTAAATTTTATAATACGACCTTAACTTAATGAAATATTGAGCAGTACAATATTGATTCATTCCAACGCTTGTGAAGACATGCAAGCTCCAAGGATAAATTGAATAGGTTAGTAAGAGGATAGCAAAGGATATCTTAGCAATGCCCTAAAACACAGTAAGAGACATTATCAGGAGATATCTATTGTTGAGAGAGCTTTGAACACATCCTGAAATCAAAATTTTGACAAATAAATGTTGTTTGTGTGTGGTAATTTATAGGGATAAGAAGAATAAAGGTTATATGAATCGGCCAAATAATGACGCAAATAAGTTGTTTGAAAAAATGACGCAAAGAGATTGGCAATACCTAGCTCAAATGACTGTGAAATATTTGTATATGATAGGGAAGGAGGAAAAAAATTTTATTTACGTTTCATATTGACGAAAGAATAGAAGAAGCTCGAATTGAATTTATTCAATGAATTTATTCCGAAACCGTATCTACTTTAATTGTGTTTATGGATGACAACAAATACCAATCAATTCCAGCCAAATGAATCTGTCTTTTTAAAGGATTTGATACGAGATAGAACATTACAGACAGCATCATTATAAGGCTTATCAATTAACACCGATGCTAATAGTGTAGGATGGTGAAAGTTTTCGGGAAACGATAGCGGCGAGGACCGAATGACTGTCACAGAGAATGACACATTGGAAAATATAAGGTCCAGAAATCTGCCATGAGTGTTATGAATTGGGTTAAGTTGGAATAGGGCAAAATCAGTTAAGCCATCGATAAAGTCGTTATGACAACTGGAAAGCAGGGAATTGTTTTTCTCAGGAATAAGTTCAGCAGGGTACTTACCTATTATGACAGCCGCCTGCAAAAGATGGACAATCAAATCGCAACACATTGAAGTTGGGAACAAAAATTTCAGAGACAGGGAAATTAAGCCAAGTTTCAGTAAGCTTAGCATCATAGAATCAATTTAGCATGCGATAGCATCAAAATCAAAAGAAACACTCTGTAAAAATTGTCCCAATTTACCCAGAATACTTCGAACGTTTTGATAGCAACAGAAAAATACTTTGTTATGCAGTTCTTTAAAGCATTTTCTGCAGGGCCAGAATTCTAAGCGTCTTTTGCTAAGAATTCATGAATGATACTGTGCTCAGGCCAGGCTACAGGATCAAGTGCTTTTTCGAGGTAGGAATCCGTCTGGCTATTTTAAAAGAAGATATAGAACGCTTATATTTAAAGTTTAACTTAAAAACAGCTATTTCATTAGGAGCTACCTTAAGATGGTTTAACAGGTGACTCTGGAGTCATCATTAACAGTAGCATCCGGCATAAGGCGAGAGACAAATATGGCTTTACGGGGAGCAACCGCCCTCAGCGTAGATCCAGAATATCTAACCAGATTTAAATTGCTCTATATGGCTTAGGTGCGAGAACAGTTGAGGATGCTTGAACCTCTTGGAATTCCTGCTGGGAATAGTCGGTCTGCTTCTGCCTTAAATTTTTCACTTTGTGCGCGAGGGATTTGGCTGCTTTCATAAAACTTTGGTGTTGCTGTTGATTGAAATAACACTGGATTTGAAGTCTCTATCTCTCCCATTGCGGGCTCAAAAAAGTTTTTATTAATGTTTTGTAGGACCGTAACAGTGACACTGTGCACCCCGTAAATGTTCGACACTGGCATTATTATAAGATCGAAAGCTTTTAATAAATCTATACCGAAGAGATTGCTCGAGTTTTCCACTTTTGCCACTATTAAAATAATTTCTCTTTCTATTTTACTTTTCGCAATGGTATGCAGCGCCCCAAGCAATGATATTTGTGTCCAACCAAATGCGTGTAACAGCGTGAGCACTAGCGTAATAGTGGTTTATTCAGGAGCCCCTATGTACTTGAGTTTCTTACGGATGCGGTTGCTCCTAAGTCGATTTAAAATAAAACTTCTGTCTTCATTAATGAAAAAATTAATTCATTTTTCTCATATCCGAATTCACTACTAATTTCTTCGATTTCCTTTTAAAGCGGAACATATAAACGAACACTCGCAGCAGTTTTATGTAAGAGGAATATCCTTCTATCACTTCCAATAAATGCCAGAAAGATACGATTGCGGTTAATCCGACCGCATTCTTTTTCGCTTCTGTCTGTAGAAGTTCTTGTAAAAAAAAAACGAACCGGGGACTCATCGGCCACTTATCCTCCGGTTCCTTTAGAAAAGATGGACCTGTAAACCAGATCGATTCTACAGTTTCCTTTACATCTCCACCTATGGACGCTGTATCTACCGGGTTCTATTTAGTTGGCACAACGCTATTCGAAACGAACGTTTACAACGACGATGGGAACGAGTCCAATGAAGAGTAACTTCTGAATCCGACCAAAATACACTTGTAAAACCAAAACTAGAACTTTGATTAAGTCGGGGACGGGATTTTAAGTTTGAGACGCGGGGGAGCGTCTTTGTCTTGAGCGGTGCTACTTTAGACTTTGCCGTCAACAATGAAACTTTAATACCTTCTGCAGATTCGCAACGAATATAGACGCAGGCTCCATAGGCTCTCATCAATGCATCAGAAAAGGCATGAATCTGAATCGGTGACATCGGCTCGGTAAACACGAATCTCGGAATTGAGATGCCCTTTATTGCGACAGGGCAATCTGTATTTTGTTCCACGCTGTTTCTAAGTGCTGTGGAATTGACCCATCCAAATTTAGCTCATTTTACCAAAGTTCCTGAAAAAAGATCATTCCTTAAAAAGGTTAAGGTTAAGGGTTAAAAAGGTTAATGGCCCAGACCAGCAAGAAAACTACTGCGTAATATTCGAAAAGATTATACGATAATTAGAGATTCGGTGGTGCTTAAAAAAAAAAAAGATGAACAAGATGAGTTTGCAATACTCAATAGAAAAACTTGATAGTGATAATTATAGTTCGTGGGAAGTGCAAATGAAAATCCTGCTGGTACACTCAGAACTTTGGTCAATTGTGTGTGTGTGGTCGTGAAATTAAAAACGAAAGTGGAACGGTTGCAGAGCAAGCAAACTTTGATAACAAGGCCCTCGTGTATTTTGTTGTGTATAAAGCCGTCCCAGCAAGTGTTCAAGTTGGCAAGTGATCACATGCCTAGGGGACCAGCGCGTAAAATACAGTTCTTTAAACAGTTGCTGTATATGAAGATGTCAGAGTCAGACAGTGTCACAGTGCATTTGAGTTATTTCAATGACGTCATCGAGAAATTACAAGAGATCGATCAATCAGTCCCAGAAGAAATGATTGTAATAATTTTGTTGTCCAGCCTATCTGATTCGTACGAAAATTTCGTAATTGCTATGGAGACGCGTGATTCTTTGCCTTCCTTGATTTCTTTAAAAATTAGGTTCCTGGAAGAGGGAGAACGACGAAAAGTGGGAGATAAAATGGAAAATAAAGCGGAACAGAAAATGTACTCGTCGCGTGCCGAAAAGGAAAAGCCCAAGCATAAGAAAGACATGAAAAATGTGGAACTGTTGGAACTGCGGACGTTACGGACATGTTTAGGCAAGTTCGGCATGTTTCTACTCAAAACAGAAAAACGCAAGATCAGAAAAGGATACCAATAGTGAGAGAAAACGCGAAGAGAACAAGAAGTCGTTCTCGGTTTTCGCTGCCGCAGCGAGCCAAAGTGGACTAAAAAAAAATATTTGGTGTATTGACAGTGGGGCAACAGCCCATTTATGTGCATACAAATCGTTATTTGTTTCAATTCGTGAGCATAAGGAAAAAATAATGCTGGTTGGAAAAAATTACATTGAGATTGAAGGCATTGGAACAGTAAAACAGTTTGGCAAGGAAACATTATTGAATTGGTTGATGTGTTGTTTGTAAAAAACGTTCAGTTTAATTTTATTTCGGTGTTGAGAGCAACAAATAACGGGTTCGAAATAAGTTTTTCGAAAAGTAGTGCGAGTGTCAAGAATAAGAACGGCGAAACGATATTAAAAGCGAACAAACAGAATGACTTCTTTATTTTCGGAAATAAGAACAAAAAGGCTGTTGCTGCAAACGCGAAAACAAATCAAGTAATAAATAATTTCCAAAAGTGGCGGAAAATCGTTCGAGCAAAGTGTTGAGACTGATCCATACGGATTTGGGCGGTCCTATGAGTACAGTTTCCAAAGGTGGAGCGCATTATTTTGCTACATTCATAGACGACAAGACGCGTAATGCATCGGTGTATAAGCTTAAAACAATTTAAGCGTGCTGAGCGTTGCCGGTGTTGCTGAGCGTGCCAATCGGACGCTAGTAGAAATGGCAAGGAGCATGATGGTTCACGGTAATGCGAACGAGTACCTGTAGGGGAAGCGATAATGACTGCGAGGTATTGCGATGAGAAACCGATCAGAAACATCTACATTGCCAGACATGACTCCATACGAAGCATGGTTTTGGTAAGAAGCCCAGCGTATCCCATCTTAAGGTGTTTGGTACAAAGGCAATTGTGCTAAACAAGACAAGAAAAATAAAATTCTCAGAATGGAATAGAGCATATCCTGGTTGGGTATTCAAAACCTGCCAAAGCGTATAGACTCTAAAATCCTGATACGCAAACTATCAAGGAAGCCAGAGATGTGGTGTTTCTTGAGCACGATATAGCAAAAAGCGAGGATATATCGACCGTAGAATTGGCAGATGACGGAAGCATTTTTGGTGAGGAGAAAAAAGGCGGTCACGATGGAAATGACGGAGATCATGCAAGGGACGAACAGTCGGAAGCCAAAGATGGTGAAGTTTTTATAGCGTCGACAGAGCTCAGCGAGGCCCAGGTAGGCCTAAGATAATTTGTACTGGAAGGCCAGGACGACCACGTAAGGAGTACAATATGCTTAACGCTATTGGAGTTGCCGACGTCGAAGTACCGAGTGGAGTCAAGGAGGCTTTGAGCTCGACACAGGCTGAAGAATGGAAGGTTGCGATGCAGAAGGAGTATTCTCAACTACAGTCCACCAAGACATGGAGTCTTGTAAATCTTCCTCCTGGCGGGAGAACTATTGGATGCAAATGGGTGTTTGCGGTTAAAGGAAACCAGTAGGGCAACGTGGAACGGATCAAGGCTCGCTTAGTCGCAAAAGGTTGTGGACAGGAGTACGGCATAAACTACACAGAAACATTTTCCCCAGTGGCTCGGTAGTCTTCCATTCGATTGGTGATTGCACTGGCTGTCGAGAACAAAATGTTTATGCATCAAATGGACGTCTCAGCTGCGTATCTCAATAGCGACCTACAAGATGTAGTGTACATGCGGCAACCGGAAGGGTTCGTGGACACAGCGTATCCAAAAAGGGTGTTGAGGTTGCACAAGTCTTTATACGGTCTGAAGAAGAGTGGGCGTGAATGGAACCAGAGAAAATACTCTTCAGCGTATTGGTTTTGTACAATGTCCCAGTGAGCCATGCATTTATACCCAGAACCACGGCGAAAAATTTAACTTAATTGTTGTATATGTCGACAATCTAATGATTGCTTGTTCCAGAAAAGAAGACCTTGTCGACAGTAGATGGCGGAGAGCTGAATTATTTTTTAGGCATGGAAATCGAGCGGAATGGAGAACCGGGCAGTGTGGAAATTGGCCATAAGCAGTATATCGACGGGCTGTTACGAGATTATGTCATGGAAGACTGTAAGCAGAATGCAACGCCTTTGGAGATTGGTTATCAGAATAATCCATAATCCAATAATCTATCAGTTATAATCCATCTATTTTACTGAACTGTTTACCATGACATATAATGTAGAATTGTGCCACTACTGGGTACTGATCGATGACGATGAGTGGATTGACTGCTTGCTTAAAAGAAAAAGTCACAAAAAATTCGAATTGCTTCACCTGGCATAAGTAGATACAAGAACAGTTGGGGATGCCCTTCACTTCACAGGTTTCCAAATTCCTGCTTGGACGAGTCGGTCTGCTTCTGCCTTAAATTTTTTAATTTGTGCGAAAGGAATTGGCGGCATTTATAAAACTTTGGTGTTGCTGTCGATTTTGAAACAACACTGGCTTTGAAGTCGTTTATATCTTCCTTTGAAGGATCAATAATATTGACACCGTTCACCTTGTAAATTTTCGATACTGGCATTATAATATCTTTTATAATCCAGGGAATGGCTGTTCACCTATTAGACCGGCTAGCATTCATCACAAAAAAATAATAGTTGGAGGCCCAACGGATCGAGGTGCGCTGCCGCATTAAGTACAGATGGGGAGAATAGAACCGAGTTATTAAATTGATAGAAAAATTAAATATTTAATAAGGAAAAATTGCGGCCCCCCCGTAAGAAATTTAAAATAGATGTTTTTAGATGTTTTTAGATAGTAGTTCGAACATAAGATCTCTAAAAGAATCGTGTTGTGCATAAGAAGAACTACAACGGCTAAGGAATAGAGGTCTAAAGTCTCCTTTCCTTCTATTACGTAAAAATGTTAGAGTGTTAGTAAATGCTGGCTATCAACGTCACCATTAATAATTTTGTGTGGGAAAGCGGCACACAGCAATGTTTTACGAGTTGTTAAAGGGTAAGTGTCAGGTAAGTAAGTAAGGGTACGTTTATTAGTAAGTGTCAGATATGATACGAAGGAAGATGATTTGTATTTAGTTAAGACAACTAAGTGCGGTCGTTTGCATTGGGCAGATGTGTATTTGAAATGAAGACAAAAATAAATATCGTCTGCGTACATAATTACTAGCGAGTTCGTTAAAGCAATGACTTGCCATTAATAAAAAGAGTAAACAGTAATGGGACAAATGACTTCTTTGAGAGACTCCAGATGTAGCATGGACTCAGCGGGAATGTACGTTTATAAATAAGAACAGACGGCTATAGCTTCTCTACAATATTATTCCCGATACTCATCTCTTTCACCCACAATTTAAATAACCTTTAAAGTTTAAACTTTAACAGCATGGATTCTCCGCAACAAATTTTTGTCAGTTTGGCATGTTATATTTTATTTTTTTTTAAATAATTAACTTTTCAAATAACTTTGGAATTGTTGACAATTAAGAGATGCCTATGTAGTTGGCAGCATGAAAGGTTTGAAGTTATGAAAAGGAGTTATGAAAGATTTCATCCACTTAGGGGGAAAAATCAAGGTTTCCAAAGATAAGTTGAAAAGTTAATGTAGAGGTTTTACAGAGTCCTGGCACAGCATATTAGCACACAGCCCGGTATTCTATTGGGGCCTGGTGAATAAACGGATTTGACTCTTAGAAGATCTGATAATAAGCCATTCACGGTGAAAGATTTATAGAAAATAAAATTTTCTGATTTAATGATACATGCCTAAGGTTGATCTGTCATTTAGGTGGAGAGTGTGTTGATTAAAAAATAAATGTTTACGCTTGAAGCTTACAAAGTTATAAAACTGCTTCGGATCATGAGTAAACGGAATCCGGCAGCGGCCTATATAATTCATATAACATTCAGCGTTATGTTATATAACATTCAGCGTAAAATTTAACTGAGCTACCAAATATCTTGAGAAATCTATACTACTGCATGTTTTTTAATATTTAAGTAAAAGCCTATTTGTAGTCTTTTTTTAAGTTCTGGAGGCACCTTATAGCGGATCCAGCGGATATAGCGAATCTTATAATAAACCGATATAGCGAATCTCCGAATTAACCACTGAGCTCCATTTATCCTTCGAAGGGTTTTCGCTTGCAAAACCCGAATTTTGTTTAGGTTGGTTTTTGCAGCGATACCATAAACCGGGAGTGTGTAGAAATGACTTGGCTCTAATATGGACTTGTATATTTGCACCTTACATCCAAGTGCAAGCTTGTTGCGTGGTGTGAGGAGCCAGGATATCCGAGCTACTTTAGTCCTGAACGAGTTTTGGATACAGGTAATGTGCCTGCCAATGTGAATTTTGTGTCCAAAGTGACACCTTGTATGCAGGAAGGGCTCTGATTGTACTATTGTTGAGGTTGACCCCAGGGCAGGTACTTTGGCAATTGGAGGCACTTTTGTCTGCGTTTACACGAATGTTCCAGATACTCCTGCAAAGAAAATGTGGCTGCTAAGATACTACTGGCTTTGGTCAGGACAGCAGTGTCATCAGCGTAGGTTGCAATTAACACGTCTTGCTCATTCCCTTCAGTGATTGGAATTATTGTAGGGCCGAGGACGCTACTTTGGGAAACACCAGCAGAGATCGGTTTGGTGAACGACTCGTATCCATCAGCAGAAACGTTGAATGTGCGTTCTTCCAGGAAGCTTTTCACGAGCTGGAACAGCTGTGGCGTAAGAAGACTTTTGGCGTTATACAGGAGCCCAGAGTGCCACACTCTGTCAAAAGCCTGCTGCATGTCTAGGAAGGCAGCAACTACTTACTCCTTCTTCTCAAAGGCTTCTAAAGCAAAGTTGACAACTCTGTGCAATTGCTCATAGGTTTCATGTTGAAACGAAAGCTGGAATCCCGGAATCGCATTGGTCACAATCTCTAGAGTAAGTAGCCTGTTCAGAATCGGCCTTTCCATGATTTTTTCTAGAGATGGTAAAAGACTAATGGACTAATGAGTCCACGTCAGCTGGCGACTTTCCTGGTTTTGGGATCATATGTATATTTGCCAATTTCCAAAGTTTCGGAAAGTATCCAACAGTCATCTAGTACGCTGTTGAACAACGTCACCGGGAATTGCAAGGCTTGATTCCTCATAATTGCGTGTTGAAAGAGGATAGCGCAACCACCAAGCTTAGGGTGGTGTTTGACGGTTCCGCGGCTGAAACCACGGGATTCTCGTTAAATAATGTTTTAATTGCCGAGCCTGTCATCTAGCCCAAGCTATTCCAAAATTTTTAAAAGATTTCGATCTTATCCTGCAGCGTTAACTGGATACCTCTGTAAAATCAGGAAAACCAATCTACATCTAGCTTTCCTGGCGCTCGGATGTTTACGGAATTCGCTCATGTCGCCCCTTGTTTTTACTGAGTGCAGTGCAGAAGTTACTGCTAACGTGGGTGTGCCTTAGCATTGGGCATTTTCTCAATGTGAGTAATATGGTCATTTTGGACTGTGACCTAGTTAAAGCCACATGAAATCTTACCGAATCACACACCTACTTGGATGGTATCTCCATATTCTCTCCTAAGAAGAGTCTCGTTTCCTTTTCTGCTCCTGTTCAACTACTGTTCACGGAACGGAAAGTTACCTATAAATTTACTATTTGGACTCGTTTTATATCCTCAAACAAGCACAGTTTCTTGCTTGGGAGATCCACTAAAACGGATTTCTCTTATAACTGCATTGAAGACTTTGAGAACCGATTGAGAACCAATAAAACAGAAACAAAAAAAGTATTGGAGGAGAAGTCCCGAAAACCCACAAGGTCTCTTCAAAAGTTTCTCCAATTTTTTTTTTTGTCGCACTGTGAACGCCTTTGAATCCGAGTATTTCTTTGAGTATTTAAGTCGCGATGTAGGTATTCGTTGCGAACGTACCACGTTGCCACCGCGATTGTTGTCAAGATCTTCGATAGCGTATAAGTTGAAGTACCGAGTTATACAGCAGGAATTTATATTCAAGACAAAGATAAGCCGATTAAGACTGCTTGGTCTTCTGTCGAGGCGTTTTTTTTTGGATTGCGCCATTAAGGTTAAAATCTATCCTAGGTACTATTGGCCCGTACCAATAGCATGCACGATATACCAGCATGTCTAGCCGGCGCTTACGTACTAAAGACATCACCCTAACACCACAGACCCGCGTAACCACTGCAAAGTATTAATTCGCGGGAAAGGGCTGCCTAATCTAGGAATTCTCTTTTAAACGACGTTAATTTTCAAGTCTTCTTAAGTCATTCTTTGTATAAGCTATCACCTGGCCTACCCAGTCCCATTGCTCCTCCGAGCTAAATATAAAATTTATAAGCTACTCTGGAGCTGGTAATGATCCGACCCTGGCACGATACCTTCTACAGTTTTAGAGGATGTGCTCTGGGTCCTCGTCTGCTCCTGGGCAGTTGGGGGACTTTCATCATGTCCCAATCCTTGGAAGTTTTCCCTGTACTCCCCGTGGCCTGAAAGAACTAGATAAGTTGATCCAATACTGGATGTTAGGGATTAACCTGTGCGTCCATCTGCCTGTGGTCGTTGAGTCCCTCCACTCCTGCCATGTGGATAATGCCTCTTGTCGGGCATGACTTCTTAATAGCCTCCCGGGATGAGTTTCTTCCCCGTTGTTGATGCCCCTAGCTTCTTCCTAAGCCCCTGGTATCTTCGGATGGAAGTAGTCTATACTCGTGAAGAGAACCGCCCCCGTTTTGTATGCTGCCAGGTCCAGTCCGGAGTCAGACATCCATATTGATTTATTTATGCTGCTTATTTTTTGGGGCCTACTAGCTTCCATTCGTAAGCGTTTGGGTTCGTTTCGTTTCGAATTCGTTATTCGTTTGGGTTAGCGGTCCCACGATTGGTCCTGATATCCTGACATGAAGACTTCTTCTTGCTACTCTTGTAGTAGGGGGGATCTCTTCCTGTTCCCATCCTTCTGGGTTGCACTACCGGTCGAAATAAGGGCGAGGTTTGTGAAGCCTGTTGGGATTTAGGCGCTTTCCTGCGTCCCTGTTCGTCCGTCTGGGCGGCCAGTCGCTCGTAGAGAGCTCTCTATGGCGACCCTCATGGGCTGATGGATCGACCTATTTTTTCGTCTCCATTAGCTGCCCGAAATCTTTCCCAAAGTAGGAGATCTTCTTTTGAAGTGTACACCTAGATATGTCATTTCGGTTCCTTGCGGGTGTAGTGTTGTTTAACGAAAGCGGCGGTATTGCAGCTTTGTATGTGAACGTAACGGCTTGCATTTTTGTTCGTTTACTTTAATTCGCCAATCTAATAGCCATTTTTCAACATCAACCAGGTAAAGTGCTAGTTGCGCAGTTCCTTGCGTCAAAGAAAATATGTAACATAAGCAAACGTAGATGTTGCTAGCTTTCCGAGCGGAAAGCGGACAAAGGACATACAATGTTGGCAGTTATAGCAATGTTGCAACTCACAGAAAATTTTTTGACAAGTTGTAGGGGCCAAGTTGTGTAGAGGACATACAATGTTGGCAGTTATAGCAATGATGCAACTCACAGAAAATTTTTTGACAAGTTGTAGGGGAGCCTTGTATGGTCTTGCTATCAAATGCGGAAGAGCAGTAGGGGCATAACGCACTCATGTTTAAATTTGAGTGTATGCGTAGCAGAGAAAAACAATGAGAGCAGAGCATTTACGGAGCGAAAAAAACGTAGTTTTTTATTTTATTTTTCGTTAATTCAAATGTTGGAATGGGCACTAAAATAGTTTATATTATTTTAAAAAACGCTTTGCTTGCAACAGATCTTAAACAAATGTGTTTGTAGGGGGGCGTTGATTCCGCAAAAGACTCCAGAATTGGGGATGAAATGAAAAGTCGGGGGCGTCTTCAGTAATTTACAAAAGAAGCGCGTTCAGCTTTATTGGCTGCGTACATCGAATTAAAAACTTAACTTAGAAAGAAAACAAGGCAAAAGTAATAGAAAAAATACGATCGACGACGGCCGACGAAGGAGCGAGAGCGAGAGCGCAAAGAGGGGCGAGCGCGGATGCGCTCTTCAGCGCGGGTGCGCTCTTCAGTGCTGTTGCGCTCTTCAGCGCGGGTGCGCTCTTAAAGTTGCGGCACAACGGCCCCTCACGTAAACAAAATGTAAACTACAACAAATGTAAATATAGTTTATATTATTTTAAAAAGCGCTTTGCTTGAAACAGTTCTTAAACAAATGTAAACTACTCTTTTACTACAAATGTAAAACTTTATATTTTCTATGTGAAAACTAGTTCTAACCCAAATTCTGAGAGAATTTGTCTCAGTGAAAATATATTATTTGAAAAATTTGAGAGTGATGAACTTAACTTAAAAAACTTATAAAATGAACTTTGAACTTAAAAAATACCAAAAACAGGCTCTTACTTAAATATAAAAAGACCTGCAGCAGTATATATTTTGCAAGATATCTATTAGCTCTGTCAAATTTTACCGTGCTGAATGTTATATTCGCCGCTGCCGGATTCAATTTACTCAGGACCCGAAACGGTTTCTGTCGGGTCAAGCAGCAGCACGGCGTTTAATGTTTATGTTTAAATAACGTTTAGCTCGGCAATGTCTAGGTCGGGCCGCCCTCTCCACTTTCGAGAGCTTTAGCTCGAGGTGACTTGTCGGGCCGCCCTCTCTCTGTATTTACTTGAGTCCCTGCATGCACCATAGCTGGTCTATCTGCGGATCATGCGGCTTGATCTGCATGCAGAAATAAACATTTATAACGTTCAATTTAAATACAAAATCGTCTTTTATTTACGGCATTGAAAACGCTCAATGACCAAACAGTTTCCATTGAGAACATTTTTTCTCAGAAATAGGGTTTTATTATGTAATTAATGAATTATGTAAATCTTTGTTTTTATAATTGATTGCACTGATGTTGTTTGGGGCGTAACCTTTTATACCAGTGGTCGGCACGGCCCTATCCCGCGGGCATAGGAAATTTCTCCGCCCGAGCTCGAAACGTCATGCTCACAGCCTACTTTCTGCTATTCATTCTGTAGTAAATCAGGGAAGCTGTGCTCCGAATTGGTTTGTATCCGTGCTAAAGGGAGTTCTTAAGTTGTCTAAGGACTTGAAGAAAATGGCTCCACCAGGCAATATTTCGCTGGAGTAGGGACACAGGGAGTAGGGATAGCTACATTAGCTGCCTCTTTTGTTACTTTTATTATTTTGGCGGAGAACAAGTTGAAGTCATTGGTTGTGTCGAAGTAAAAGCTAATTTTGCTAAACAGAAGCTAAACAGTTCCCAATCCCTAAATCTTTAATGTATGTAGTTTTAGGATAGTGATCACCACCGCATAACTTTAACTGACCACTTCCAAAAAGGGAATGACAATGCGGAGGTTAATGTAAGATCAATGAAGGGGTGGATTTATGGGTGGAGCCATTTGTATTTGAGCCATTGTTTAAGATAGTTAACATTGATTTGTTTATGGCTTCTTCAATTTGATATCCTTTAGGGTTATGTGAGGGTTGTGACGAACACGGTGAAGTGGATACCGATTGGTAGCATACTCTGCCTACGGGACTGGCCTTGCTCAGTGAATACTCAGGGGGTTGGTTAGAGTCCAGGTTACTTCCTAATCAAGATCACCGCCACACAATAAAATTTTGGGAAAGTGGGAAAGGATTAGGAGGGGTACAGTCATTTCGGGTGGACATATATATGAGACAAACAGCATTTGTTATTGAAGAACTGAGGTGGGATGATTCTTCTGATTGGCCCGCCCTTCCTGTAAAGACTTACTAGTTATTTCTGCCTCTACCCATATAAAGCGAAATCGTTTAGTTCAGGTGCCCATAAAAAAAATATAACTCACTTCATTTAACTGTTCTTCAGTTCACAATACATTACTTAATTACTCTAATTTTATCTTTCTAAAATCTTTCTTCTTTCTTCTCACAATCTACTTAACCTAAATCTTTACTCCCACTGGTTTTCTGTAATCCTAAGCAATTGAAATTAATTTTTCTTAATCAATAGATATTTAATAAAGCTTAAATACAAAGACTAAAAGTAAAATGGGGTAGATTTAGAAAGAATGTTTTGGAATCTTACATCGAGCTAGTTTAATAGTTTGTATAGATGAAAGCGTATTAAAGCTTTCTTTTATTGCGGTATAGTTAGGCAATCAAAACTATATGGAATATATAGCTCTGTCAAATTTTACCGTGCTGAATGTTATATTCGCCGCTGCCGGATTCAATTTACTCAGGACCCGAAACGGTTTCTGTCGGGTCAAGCAGCAGCACGGCGTTTAATGTTTATGTTTAAATAACGTTTAGCTCGGCAATGTCTAGGTCGGGCCGCCCTCTCCACTTTCGAGAGCTTTAGCTCGAGGTGACTTGTCGGGCCGCCCTCTCTCTGTATTTACTTGAGTCCCTGCATGCACCATAGCTGGTCTATCTGCGGATCATCCGGCTTGATCTGCATGCAGAAATAAACATTTATAACGTTCAATTTAAATACAAAATCGTCTTTTATTTACGGCATTGAAAACGCTCAATGACCAAACAGTTTCCATTGAGAACATTTTTTCTCAGAAATAGGGTTTTATTATGTAATTAATGAATTATGTAAATCTTTGTTTTTATAATTGATTGCACTGATGTTGTTTGGGGCGTAACCTTTTATACCAGTGGTCGGCACGGCCCTATCCCGCGGGCATAGGAAATTTCTCCGCCCGAGCTCGAAACGTCATGCTCACAGCCTACTTTCTGCTATTCATTCTGTAGTAAATCAGGGAAGCTGTGCTCCGAATTGGTTTGTATCCGTGCTAAAGGGAGTTCTTAAGTTGTCTAAGGACTTGAAGAAAATGGCTCCACCAGGCAATATTTCGCTGGAGTAGGGACACAGGGAGTAGGGATAGCTACATTAGCTGCCTCTTTTGTTACTTTTATTATTTTGGCGGAGAACAAGTTGAAGTCATTGGTTGTGTCGAAGTAAAAGCTAATTTTGCTAAACAGAAGCTAAACAGTTCCCAATCCCTAAATCTTTAATGTATGTAGTTTTAGGATAGTGATCACCACCGCATAACTTTAACTGACCACTTCCAAAAAGGGAATGACAATGCGGAGGTTAATGTAAGATCAATGAAGGGGTGGATTTATGGGTGGAGTGATGTGTATTTGAGCCATTGTTTAAGATAGTTAACATTGATTTGTTTATGGCTTCTTCAATTTGATATCCTTTAGGGTTATGTGAGGGTTGTGACGAACACGGTGAAGTGGATACCGATTGGTAGCATACTCTGCCTACGGGACTGGCCTTGCTCAGTGAATACTCAGGGGGTTGGTTAGAGTCCAGGTTACTTCCTAATCAAGATCACCGCCACACAATAAAATTTTGGGAAAGTGGGAAAGGATTAGGAGGGGTACAGTCATTTCGGGTGGACATATATATGAGACAAACAGCATTTGTTATTGAAGAACTGAGGTGGGATGATTCTTCTGATTGGCCCGCCCTTCCTGTAAAGACTTACTAGTTATTTCTGCCTCTACCCATATAAAGCGAAATCGTTTAGTTCAGGTGCCCATAAAAAAAATATAACTCACTTCATTTAACTGTTCTTCAGTTCACAATACATTACTTAATTACTCTAATTTTATCTTTCTAAAATCTTTCTTCTTTCTTCTCACAATCTACTTAACCTAAATCTTTACTCCCACTGGTTTTCTGTAATCCTAAGCAATTGAAATTAATTTTTCTTAATCAATAGATATTTAATAAAGCTTAAATACAAAGACTAAAAGTAAAATGGGGTAGATTTAGAAAGAATGTTTTGGAATCTTACATCGAGCTAGTTTAATAGTTTGTATAGATGAAAGCGTATTAAAGCTTTCTTTTATTGCGGTATAGTTAGGCAATCAAAACTATATGGGTACTCAAAAAACCAATCCCTCGACGTCTGCAGGCTTGAAGACTGGAGCGCTGTATGGCTTGATGAATGGGAATAAATTCAAAGTAAAATTATCGGGTCTAGCTAACCATGATGCCAACAAACGAATTATGCTCTACAGAAAAAGGGTATGAGTACAGGTCTGATTCAACAAAAATTATTTAAGCAAAAATAAAAAAATATAAGTATTCTTTTCAAATTAATGCTCCACGCTACTTCTGGTGCTGCTTCGATACGATCTTTCCATCTTTGTGGGCGATATTGAGCCTTGAATACTGTCATTATGGACGAGAGTCTGGTTGCACATGTCCAATGCGAGCTTATGTAGACATAGGGTTCGGCCTAAGGTAGTGAGGTTATATAGACATGAGATTCCCTTTTAGGTTCTCATTAAGCAAGGTTTCGACACTTCTCCTGATCCTATTCTGCCCCAATCACGCACACGTCCCGGAAGCTGCAGGAACTTCTTGCCAAACGCGGTTTTAGCCCGCTCCGGTTCCGTGCACGTTTAGGGCTGATCGAGGTACATATGTTCGCACTTGACCGCGTGGTTGTACTTCGCTTGACTTCTGGGTCGCCGAGGTACTTTTCGCTCGCCGGTGGCTTTCCCTGGCTCTACCCTTCCGAGTTCTATCTGTAGGTTTTCCCAACCACGTGCAGTTGCTGTGTTGCGGTTGCGCCACTGATTCGACTGCGTTGTCACCTTACTTTGGGGTTTATGATTTTCCTGGGTTTTACTTTAAGGTGCACTCCTATAAATTGCGTTTTTTCTCTTCAGATCTTTAAATGCAAAAGAACATTTATAGCGCACCTTAAAATGCCAGTGAAAGAGGTTGCAGTACTTCATTTGTTATCGACTTATTTTATCGACTTAATATGCATTTTTTCAAATGGAGTGGGTCGCTTAGTGTTAATCGATGGAATAATGCGAAAGGAGAAATATCTAGTTTTACAAGAAAATCTTCCAAAGTTTATTGGAAATATGGGTCTTTCTGCCCTTTTTTCACACGTCCTATTGGTGACAAATTGAATTTCAAAACAGAAATTTTAATATATAAAGTGACCACCTTAATCTCCCGACATGAATCCAATAGAAAACATGTATAGTCCTGTGAAATCCGAGCTAGCGAAATATGCAGTTCCTCCAAGGGGAATGAAGGAGTTGTGGGAACGGACACAGGACATATGGAATGGGTATTCCCCCGGAAGTGGTACAACAGTATAGAATGGCCAATGGCCAAAGAATGGCCAATCGCATATAAGAGCTGTAAAAGTCCAAGGGGATGTGGACTTTAACATTTGACTTTTTTTTTAAGGGGTTACGCCACCCTGAAATTTTCAAAAAATTTCAAATTTTTCGCATCGCATATAAGAGCTGTAAAAGTCCAAGGGGATGTGGACTTTAACATTTGACTTTTTTTAAAGGAAGGAGCAAGGAGCTTCCGGAAAGCTTTACCATCAAGGAGCACTCCGGAAAAACCGATGATCGCCGATGTTCATATCTCCGCCATTTTGCGTTGAAAACAAGTTTTTTTTTAGAATTTATAAAGCTCATTAGTTGTATTGAATAGAAATAAAAGTGGAAAAATCCTATCTCAACTAGTTTAGTCACAAGAAATTCCTGAAAAACCGTCCTGTTTCCACGCGGTCAGGGTGGCGTAACCCCTTAAGTTTTGCGCGTCATTTTCTTTAACGGATATCAAATGGCTTCTTAATTGTATTAAATTATATAACCTACAACACCAGACTTATTTCTTCAAAATGCGTGTACTAGAAAATAAATTAACAGACCTTTGAAGTTGAAGCATTGAACTCGTGTTACAGTTTGGATCGTCAGTGTATGTCAACGGGTACGCCGTTTTTATTATCTTTTGAAGTTTTTTTTAATTTTAATTGTTATTTTATTCGCTCCACATCGCCTTTTTTTTACTATGACAGGGGAGAATTTATTTAAAACTGTCAAACAGGCACAACCATTAAATATTGTGACAGAAAACTTGGCTTATGTGTAACTTAAATTTAGAGGTGGAATACGAGGAATAAGAATATGAATGCCAAAGAGTTATTCCGAGTAAGGTCCAGCGGGTGTGTTTTTCGCAGCCTCCGCATCTGTTCGCGGTTGTCGATGAGAGTGGTTGCCAACTCGTTAGGGTGGTTGTGAAGCCTCTGGATGTGCTTGCTGCTGCTTCTCTGTATCTCCTCCATCACCCATGGGAAGCCAAGCACGTCGTGGATTGTCTGGTTGTCGTCGTAGACGTGGGCCCCAGAGGCGATACGGAGGGCTCTATTTATAAATGTGTGGATAGTCCGAATATTAGTCTTGCTGGCCGTGCCCCAAAGATCGAATTTAAACGTTGAAAAGGCAATGTTCCTATTTATCGTTTAATATTTAGCAACCACCAATTTTTTTTATTTTTTATTTTTGAAAGTTAAATTAATTTAAAATTAAGTTAATAATTTTGATAAACAATTAATTTGATCTGGTAAAGCTGATTGCTTTGGCTGATAAGGGCTTGTGGGGATAGGGGTTTGGGGAATTGGAGAAGGGAGCGGGAGCTATTTAGGGTTACTTGGTAGTTGGTGTTATTCATATTGTCATTAAAATTTTGGTTTTCGTTTTCTTTACGATGATGTGCTGTTTTGTCTACTGAAAAGTAGAAAGCAGTA
Source organism: Drosophila bipectinata (assembly GCF_030179905.1). Taxonomy (NCBI): domain Eukaryota; kingdom Metazoa; phylum Arthropoda; class Insecta; order Diptera; family Drosophilidae; genus Drosophila; species Drosophila bipectinata. Next base: position 23,638,960 of record NC_091736.1, on the reverse strand, counting down.
ATAACCAGACAGTGTTGTCTTGTATTTTGTGCATTTTTTTACTGTTTTTATATTTAGTATTCCCTTTTGTTCTATATACTTAGGGCATTGTCGATAAGTGGCCGAACGGTCTCAAGAGCAATTGGCACAGTTAATTTTGCTGCAGCAGAATTTCCAAGCCCATGTACGCGTGCTACAAAAAATGAGAGTTTGCTTCCCACTGCTTTGGAGACATCTACAAATATGGCAGTACAGTACACTCGTTTTTCCAAATGTCTGATATTATCCGTTTGACCTGCTCAATTATTCCGTGCTTCACGAAACCCAAATTGATGTGACTAAATTCCTTCCTGTATTTTTAGATACATGTTTATAACGCATTTTTTAACAAGATTAGATAAGCATGAAAGTAGGATTATGGATCTAAACGACTGTGTGTGGTCTTTTGTGTGGTTGGGATTGTGTGGTCGGGAAGCCCCGACTGATTTTGGGAGTTATGGAATCTCTCATATGAATATTTCAGATTCAGTTGATTTTTGACGATGTTAACGGTTTCGTTTGGGCAAAACTCAATTGGCTCATGTTGAAGCAGAGGTGGACATAAGCTTCTTCTTTAGTAAATTGACTTGAGTCATGTCTTAAGCTTTTCTTAGCAGTTGGCCATTGATGCTTGATGCTGCTGAGCCGTGTTCGGTTTTTGGTATCCTGATAGCAGAAATGAACTATTTGAGGCAGGGGTGTCCAGTCCTGATTTCAAAGCGCTTGCATATGTCACATTTTTTTTCAGTCGAGAAGAAGACCCCAGGGTTAGATCCAGAGGCCATCAATTTTTTATTTTGGGTGCGTGCAGTAATTCTCCTCTGGTGTATGCGACTTTCCAGCTCCCTATAAACTGGACAACCTCTATAGATAGCAGTATGATCACCACCTCAGTGGCCGCACTTTTTCGAGTTGCAGTCATTTTTGCCCACTGGGCAGTGTGCGGAGTCATGAAGCTCTCCACAAAGTTTACAGTATAACCGAAGCTTACAGTATGGCCTTGTATGGCCATATTATTGGCAGCTCGTACATTATACGGGGTTGTTGCGTTTGTGCGGTTCCTTAACTGTAATTCTGTGGTGCAGCAGGAACTGAAGATTGTGCATAAGTTGCACTTCGTATTTTTTTAGGGCCTTCTTTTCTGGTTCAAAGTCAACCTTAAAGAGTGGCTGGGGCTTTCTATCCCTGTTAAGGATATTGAAGACTGTCTTAGCGCTAACTATAAATAGCCTTCTCTTGTAGCACCTTTGTTATCTCTGCAGGCGTTACGTCGGACTCAATGCCCTTAGGTAAGACTAGGTAAGGGCATGCCCTTGCTGCATTTGAGCTTGTAAGTGTAAAAGTTATTTTTAATCTTGGTAAGATGTTTCGATAATACTCTAATACTAATTATCTTCAGACTTCATTTAAACTTTTGTTTCTTGAATGTTACCCTATACAAGTGGTGCTATGTGGAAGTTAATCTTGCCAATCAGTTCAATAATTTTGTTGACAAGAACATTGGAATTTTTTGACGGATATAAATAGGCGGAGGCTTTGGCTTCAGTAGATTCAGCCGTCTCAACCCTGATAGGCGTCTGCCAAGAATTTAAATCTGTTTGAGTTCAGGGGCGTTTCTATTGCGGCTAGGCTTGCATTGCCACGGGTTATTTTGCGTTGAGAATTTAGGGGGCTCAGCTTCCTTTCGATTTGGATGTAGCGATCCATACCAGTCCATGCCGTCTAAATATATTCATTGTTTTTGTTCTCTTTTTCAGGCAGCGCAGCGGCAGGCGTATTAATATTTGCGCTGCTGGTTGATTATGTGGTTAAACGCGCTGTCGATACAGTTGCGGTAGTTGTTTGTGTTACGGTTGACGTTGTTAATAAAATTGCGGTGCTAGTTCGATGGTAGCGAGGGCGAGCAAGAACGCACTCTCTCGTTCTCTTCGTTTAAGAACTTGATTAAGTTGAGGGTAATTGACTTTGCTTAATCAGAGATTGCATTATTTTCGGTTGCTTTAAAAATGAATTACGCCATGTTTCTTTCTAGTGAAAGCCGTCTCTCTTCTTGCTCACGAGGACTTAGTGTGCGAACTTCGTTTAGACTCATTGTAATCGAGGCTGAGTTCATTAGAGTTTTAAGTGTTAGGTCTTATATTAATCAATTAAGTAATCAGTATGAACATTCGCGAGTTCATCACAGAAAGCATGTTTTCGTGTTAATGTAGATTTATTAAACCAGTCACTGCACTTTTATGATATTAATGCATACTTTTTCCCGGAGCACATTAAAAAGCTTCTGCATGCTACGACGGTTTCCACGCCGGAAAATCTGGCTGAAAATAATTTGTGTGCCCTGTGACATCACGTCTTTCTCTGCGATCTTTTAATCTCGCTCTTTCGCGCTCTCACGATTTTGTTTTCTCGGTTTTCTCCGTATCCGGACATGTTTCTTTGATGGCTCTCGCCAGATTGATATATCTTCAATCTAAGAATTATAGTTTTCATATTTTTATGAAAATAAATTTTTTCCTCATATTTTCCTGATCTGTTCCTACATTCGAAACCATTCTACGGTTTAAGATATCCTATATTTTTACAACGTTAAGGCCATAAAGTCTGTTTTTTCGATAGTCAATGACTCTGATTTAATCCTAATCATAAGAGATTTCCATTTTCCTTCATTTCCTGGATCCCTTCGTGCCGTCTTATCATAATGACAACTGAATAACGGAAATTGCACTACTCTTACTTAACCCCTTACATACCACTCATGGTAGATTTCTGAATCTTATAATCTCTCCACCATCTGTGTTAATAATAAGGATGGCTTAAGGTTAAACCAAGCTCGTATCGAAAAACGGATTTTAGTGCCCTTTTGCAAATCGGTTGGAAATTTCTGTCATTTTTAAATATAAAACCACTCTTATTTACTTAATCTTGCGGCCATTCTCGGGCAAAACCAACTTAATGGGCTGGCAAAACCCTCCCAGTTCCATCAAAATCAAGCCGCCTTCGAAAAAGAAAGCCTATTCTAATTTTCAAGATGTCGATTCCAGCGACTCCGAGCATGGAGAAATGAAGCGGAAGTCTGCTAAAAAACCCATTATGGAAGACGAACCTACCACCACCGAAGCAGCCAGAGCTGCACTTAAAGCTAATATTGAAAAAAATTATTATGCAATTCTATCTGATTTAGACGATGAAGATCGTGTCAGCGACATAGAGGTTGACGTTATGAAGAAAAAAGATGATAAGAAGACCAAGCAATCTGCGGTAAAAACTGCGAAAATCATCAAACCGCCCCCAATTTTTATCCCGGACGTATCCAGCATCAAGGGCCTTTCCAAAGACATTTCCCACCTCTTAGGCGGGGATGTTGAAGTGACCTACAAAGCAAGCACTAACAACACAATTCGCGTCATGACTCCAGACAAGGATACTTACTCAACTCTGAACAAGTTCCTGAGCGAAAATAACCATCGATACCACACATTCCAGCCCCGAGGCGAGCGCGCTTATCGGATCGTCGTTAAAGGCCTCCACTTCTCCACCGACCCGGAGGATATTAAGGTGGGTTTCAGCAGCCATGGACACAAAGTCAAGGATATACACAATCCTATGCAAAAAGGTACAAAGAAGCCACTAAACATTTTCTTTATTAACCTCGAGCCAGCCAAAAACAACAAGGAGGCCTTTCAAGTCAAGCGGCTATGCAGCACGGTGGTTACGGTTGAGCCACCAAAAAAATTCGACGATGTGCCCCAATGCCATCGCTGCCAGGGCTTCGGTCACACGAAACGGTACTGCCATCTGGAGTACAGATGCGTAAAGTGTGGAGATAGGCACCCATCGTCCGAATGCACCAAAATTGCCAGTGAACCAGCAGTCTGCCTGCACTGCGACGGATCACACGCGGCCTCTTACAAGGGCTGTCCAGCCTACAAAAAGGCAAAGAGCACGTTCGCCCCCAAGCAGACTGCCCCAAGACGCCAGCAACCTCAATTCAGCAAAATTAACCCTAACATCAGCTATGCTAGCGCAGTCAAAAACGGAGCACCACAGTTTGACTCCAACCCCAATCCCGATCCCAGTCTTTCAAGTAATCCAATGGACGCCCTAACGGCTAGGATGGAATCTATGTTTGAGCGCATGATGGAGAAGGTCTTGAGCCAAATAGCCCAAATGATGGCCACCGTTTGCAAATCCTTATGCATACGCAATTAAATATAACCATATGGAATGCTAACGGCCTGGTAAAAAGAAGGCCAGAGGTCGAGCTATATTGCAAGACCCTCCAAGCAGACGTTCTCCTCATATCAGAAACGCATTTTACCAACAGATCATACTTGACTATTAGAGGATACGACCTCATTGCCGCTAACCACCCGAACGGTAGAGGTCGCGGGGGCGCGGCCATCCTTATTCGCAGCTGCATCAAGTATGAGGCACTTCCAGCCATGTGCGAAGACTGGGTGCAATGTGCCCAAATTAAAATCTCCACTACCAACGGTGACATAACAATCGCCGCAGCATATTGCCCCCCCAGGCACAACATCCACGAACAGGAATTCGGCTTGCTACTGGATTGCATCGGCCCCAAGTTCATAATCGGAGGGGACTTTAATGCTAAACACCCCTGGTGGGGCTCCAGGATTACGAACCCAAAGGGCTCGGCCCTATACAGGCAGATTCAGTCCCGAATCTTGAGCTGTCACGCAACCGGTGCACCCACATACTGGCCTACGGATCCCCACAAAATCCCTGATGTGCTAGACTTCGCCATCTCCGGAGGACTGGATTCTGCCGGAATTCAAGCGAGAGAAGTAGAAGACCTCTTCTCGGACCACAGCGCCTTTGCCGTGTCACTTTTCACCCCAGCCTTGCTCAGGTCAGCCCGCAAAAAGCTGATCTACAAGACAACAGACGTTGACAAGTACCAATCCTACCTGAACAACGTTACCGACCCCAGCCCGACACTTGACTCCCCGTTTGACACCGACACCATTGTAGAAGAGTTAACAGCCCATATTCAGGCGGCAGCTTTTGAAGCAGCACCAAGGCCCTCCAACCGCCCAAGAGCCACTGACAGGGACATCCATTTTTGGAGCCCAGAAGTCGAAGAACTCAAACTTGAAAAGCGACGACTCCGAAGAGTGTGGATGCTCTCAAGGAATCCTTTGGACAAAACCGCCTTCAATAGAGCGACCAAATGTCTGACAGAAACTCTGGCAAGACTAAGGAAGCAGGCCTTTGACGGGTTCGTCGAACAACTTGAGCCAGGCGACCCTCAACATAACTTATGGCGAGTCACCAAATCTATCAGACAGCCGCTGAAAAGGATCCCACCTGTACAAAGAACCGACGGCAGCTGGTGCAGATCGGAGATGGACAGGGCCAACGCTTTCGCCGAACACCTCGAAGGTGTCTTTACGCCTTTCGATCGCTGCTCACCGGAGGATGCTGCTGAAACTGCCCGTCTGCTAGCCGAGCCTCCTAGGGACGCCGATCCAATACCACCAGTGACTGAGGAGGAAACAGCTGAGCTTATAACCATCACGAGCAACAACAAGGCCCCGGGCGATGATGGTATCAATGCAATTGCATTAAAAATGTTACCACCTCCAAGCATTCAGCTAATTACGAGGATCTATAATAGATGCTTGGAGATAGGGTACTTCCCGTCCACATGGAAACGTGCCCAGGTAACTATGATACCTAAGCCCGGGAAACCCGAAGAAAACCTTTCGTCCTACCGACCAATAAGTTTGTTACCAACGCTCTCCAAAATACTTGAACGAGTGTTTTTAAGCAGAGCACTGCCAGTATTTGACGAGGCTGGACTGATCCCTGACCACCAGTTTGGCTTCAGGCGGCGACACGGTACGCCAGAGCAGTGCCATCGGGTAGTGCAGTGCACCCTGGACGCTTTTGAAACCAAGAAGTACTGCATGGCCGTCATGCTGGACGTGAAGCAGGCGTTTGACCGAGTCTGGCATCCCTGTCTTCTATATAAATTAAAGACTGGCCTACCCCGACCATACTTCCAGTTCCTAAAGTCGTTCTTGGAAGACCGTAAATTTGCTGTTAGATGTGGCGAGGCCATCTCCGGTATTAGAAAAGCTCACGCTGGTGTACCCCAAGGCAGCGTTCTTGGCCCGTTGATGTACAATGCTTACACGGCCGACCTCCCTGTTCTTCAGAGGCCTGACCTGCTCGCAGCAACCTATGCAGACGACACCGCCTTCCTTACCACCGCCGATAGCGCACTGGGGGCAGCCGATACGATGCAATTGCAGCTTGACTTGCTCAGCGACTGGCAAAAGCGATGGAACATTGCCGTCAATAATGAGAAGTCCACTGCCTCCACATTTTCTCTCTGCAAAGGCAACTGCCCTCCAGTTAACCTTAACGGCTCTCCAATCCCACAGGTAGACAATCCCAGGTACCTAGGATTCACCCTAGACAGGAGGCTCACCTGGAAGCCCCATCTGATTAAGAAGAGGAAACAGGCTAATCAAAGACTTCGATCCTTCTACTGGCTTATGGGTAGGAGATCGAAGCTGAGAACTTCCACTAAACTCCTCATTTACAAGGCAATAATACGCCCTATCTGGACGTACGGCATACAGCTCTGCGGCACTGCGAGCAAGACGAATGTCCGAACTATGCAAGCTTTCGAAAATAGAGCCCTTCGAATCGCCACTGGGGCCCACGTCTATCATGACAATCGCACCATCCACGAGGTTCTCAATTTCCCTTGGGTCAAGGACGAGATACAAAGAAGCAGCGCACGTTACATGCAGAGGCTTCATAATCACCCGAACCGGTTGGCCAGCTCCCTGCTGGACAGCAGCGAGCAACCCAGAAGACTTAAAAGGACACACCCGCTAGACCTCCCCTTACTACTCTAATTTTTTTTTCTACCATATTAATATTTAAAAATATCTATACGTGAAGTTAACGTGATAAAATTTAATGGTTGTCCCTAATGGACAGTTTTAAATAAACATTACCCTGCTATTACAAAAAAAAAAAAAAAAAAAAAAAAAAAAAAAAAAATTTTAACTCAATTGAAGGTGCTAGGGATTCGTTTTTGTTCCAAGGATTCGTTCGAACCAAGTTAGGTTTCTTAACTCAGGATCCTTGTTTCATCAATCAAATGGGCATCCTTTTTTCAAACAACTTTTATTCCGATTCATATAACCTCAATTCTTTTTATCTTTACAAAGCCATAATATGTCCAGATTGGCTGTAGAACTGCACTCGATGTGCTTACGCCAGGTAAGTCGTCTATCAAGGTGGATGCCAAGGTACGTTACTTCGTTGGCATGAGGGATCGGCATACCGGTTAGAGAAAGCGGAGGGCATGTTTGTCTATTAAGAGCAAACTTTACATGTTTACACTTTTGTTCGTTTATTTTAATGCGCCAGTCGGACAGCCACCTTTCCACTATTGTGAGATGATTAGCCAGTTGGGTTGTTGCCTGCGTTGGGCATCTGGAGCGACTAAGGATAGCGGTATCGTCGGCGAACGTTGAGGTTGTTAGTTGTGCGCTCGTAGGAATATCCGCAGTATACAAAACATATAGACACGGGCCGAGTGCGCTTCCTTGTGGAACTCCAGCTTCGATGGTGTAGTCGCCCGAAGTAGCTGCGTTGCATCTCACTGAGAATACCCTATTGTAGAGGTATGATTCCAGTAGCTTGTGGGTGTATGTTGGCAAATACGTTTTAATTTTGTGCATGAGTCCGATGAGCCAAACTCGGTCGAAAGCTTGAGATACGTCGAGGAAAATGGCGCTGCAGCTGTTCGAAGGCTGAGCGTATTTCGGATGTTAATCTGTTCTCTTGTTCGATGGTTCCGTGGTTTCTTCGGAAGCCAAATTGGTGTGCCGGGATAATATTGCAAGCTTTCATATGTGATATTATGCGTGTTAACAAGCATTTTTCAAACAATTTTGACAAACAAAATGATGACGGTCTGTATGATGACGGAATCGTGTGGTCTTTTCCAGGCTTCGGTATTATTATAATGATGGATTTCTTCCACTTTCTTGGGAAATAGCCAAGATTAATGATTCCATTAAATAGTTTGCAGTTCGATCAGCATCTTTGGGGTCAATAGGTCACCACCGGGAGCCTTTTTTGGTTTTAGCCCTCTTATGACTTTTTCGATTTCGTTCGGCCGGAATGAAGGTGCGGCTGGCTAAGGGGAGGATTTTGGCTGAATTTCTGGCAGGAGGAATGAATTTGAGGCTGGGTTTGGCTGGAAGACACTTTGGAGATGTGTGGCGAATGTTTCAGCTCGGTCTTCGTCGCTGCGAGCCCAGCATCCCGAAGAGTTTCTTATCGGGGTGGTCGTTTTGGATTGGGGCACTAAGATTTGGGTGGGCCCTCCACAGGGGGTACTTTGTGCTTGTTAGCGAGAGATTCTGGATGTACCTCAGCTGTGCATTTTCTTTCTGTTGGTGAAGAGCCTGGTCGAGAGATCGGGTTGCTCCCTTAAGGCGTTGTTTTGAAGCTGGTGATCTGCTGTTTTGCCAATCACGACGCGTGCGCCTCTTTTCTCGAACGAGCTGTTCGATTTGCTGATTAGATTTGAAGTGTTTGTTTCGGGCTACATCTTTCCTATGAGGAGTAGAGATTTTAGCTGCCGCAACGAGTACTTCTTCCAGGGCGCTCGTAGTGTAGTCGATGTCCGATTCCATGTTAAACTCCGGGGCGAGTTCTATGTGGGCACTCACGTACTTTTTGTATTTAAGCCAGTTCGTTTTTGGCGTCGTCAGGCTGAAGGGGTGTTCGGTTATTTCTGGGCTTTGAAAAAGCGTTAGAAGCACAGGCGAGCACAGCGTTAGAAGCACATTTATAATTGCATTGTACAATTGTCTTCCTTTGGGAGTCACTAGACGGTATCCCCAGTGCGTATGTTTGGGGTTGTAGTCTCCTGCGGCTATAAATCGATCCCCAAGTAAATTGTAGAAGTCCATAAATTGTCCTTCCGAGATTGAGAAACGAGGAGGGCAGTAAACGGCAGCGATTGAAAGGATTCCGTTGCATGACTGAATTTGTATCGATGTGGCCTGCAAGAAGTTTGTTGCAAACCTTTTGTGAAAATGGTGTTTAATGCGTTCTCTGATTAGAACTCCAGTTCCGCCGTGGGCTTTCCCATCTGGATGATCTGTGCGGTAGATTGTGTAGCCTCTTATATGAAAGTTGTATTTGCTTGTAAGATGCGTTTCCACCAGTAGCATAACGTCAATATGGTTTTCGATCAAGAATTGTGACAATTCTAGTTTATGCCGTGAGACACAATTGGCGTTCCACATTGATATTCGTTGCGCCTGCATAGATTATTTAGAGTGTTGTGCTACGAGCAGCTGTATCACCATGTTCTGGTTTTGAACATGGTGATACAGCTGCTCGTTTTCATGAATGACATAAGCTCCATCATACTTTGTTGGAGGGTTTGTCGCTTATATTGGGTTATTCCTTATTTTGGTTTGTTTAACTGCAATTTATTGCTGCAATTTATTTTTTTTTCCCACTGCTCTGATATTCTTTGCTATCCTCTTACTATCTTATTCAATTTATCCTTGGAGTTTTCATGTCTTCCTAAGCGATGGAATGAATCATTTAGCTGAAAAGCACTTGCTTATAGCACCACTGTATTGCTAATAGACATCTGCATGAGTGTCAAAAACACACATTTAAATGTGCAATTTTCAAAATGAGTTGATTGAATTTGAAAGCAAAGCCAACCAGGTGTGAGAGATTTGGCTCTCTTACGCTTACTCCTTTGCACAATAACTTACAACTCATTTAAATTCATATGCGAAAACATTATTTTGCTTATATTTTCCGAATTAGTTGCTATTTGACAACGCTTTTCTGTAATTAAATTTCTGGCGTTTGAAAATGTATTTATTTCTGTGTCATTGTTCTCGATATGGCAGGTTTTCTTTAGCTTATTTAAATTTGGAAAAATTAAATGTATCGTTGGGCGTTTAGAAGCTTCAAGTTTTTTAAAAAACCATGCGGCGCCGAGTCTCTCACTTTCGGCCAACAAACGAGAGAATTTCAACGATCCGAATTACTGCCAAATTCTTTAACACATGCGCACATGCCCCAACGGAGGAAAAGGATGATGCCACCAAGGACGCTTTCTATACGGAGCTCGACCAGGCTTATGGCCGCTGTCCTTCCCATGACATTAAAATTCTCCTCGGCATTTTAATGCCAAGGTAGGACGAGAAGACATCTTTGGTGCCACCGTCGGGCGATTTAGTCTACATGAGACCACCTCGATCAATGGTCTCAAATTAATAGGCTTTCCAGCTGCGCATAATATGGTAGTTCGTAGTACTGGATTCCGTCATTTGGACATCCATAAAGCATCCTGGCTCTCTCCCGATCGACTGACCAGAAATCAGATCGATCATGTTGTGATCGATGCAAGACACGCATCTAATATACTCGACGTGCGATCCTGTCGGGGTCCCAACATCGACTCCGACCATTACCTTGTTGCAGCTAAGATTCGCACACGGCTATGTGTGGCGAAGATTGCACGTCGAAGTGCGTTAAGAAAACTGGACATTGGAAAGCTGCAATCACAACAGGCGAAGAATGCATTCTCCACTCACGTCTCGGGGCTATTAAGCCGAGCACCTTCAATACTTGAAGACATAAGCGATATGTGGGCGCTCATATCTCACTCCCTGCGAGCTTCGGCAGAAGAAGTGCTTGGATTTCAGCGTCCTTTAACAAGAATCCATGGTACGATCAGGAGTAACATGACGCAAAGCTGCAAAGGACGCCGCCTACAGAAAAACACTGCAGGCTGGGGCGACACGAGCTATTGTGGATGTATACAGGTCGAGAAGACGCAAGAAGAAAGAGCAGGAAAGGCGAGAGTGTGAGAACACAGAGAGCAGCAGACGCAGAAATGAAGCACGTAACTTCTACCAGAGGGTCAAGCGTCTGACCCAAGGACTTAAGACTGGTGCAGTGGCGTGCAGGGATGGAAATCTTGTCACAGAAGCAGAGGTCGTGCTGAGGTTATAGAGGGATCACTTCTCGAGTCTGTTATCGGGCTCAAGCACAGACTCTGAAGACTATGATCGACGAACCCCAATCTATGGCACTGATATTGAAGTGCCAATCCCAAGTCATATCAAAGTCAAGGATGCAATCCAACGGCTTTAAATCAACATGTCAGCAGGTGCTGACGGCCTGCCGGCAGAATTGTTAAAGGCAGCTGGTAATATGTTGGTAGGGAGCATTTTTTTTGGATTGCGCCATTGAGGTGAAAATCTATCATAGATACTATTGGCCCGTACCAATAGCATGCACGATTCACCGGCATGTCTAGCCGGCGCCTACGTACTAAAGACACCCCGCACACTCCACAGACCCCGCGGTACCACTGCTAAGTATTACTTCGCGGGAAAGGGTTGCCTAGTCTAGGCATTCTCCCTTAAGCGACGTTCATTTTCGAGTCTTCATAAGTCGCCCTGTGTATAAGCTATCAACTGGCTTACCCAGTCCGATTGCTCCTGTGAGCTGCACATGAATTCCACAAGCTGCTCCGGATCTGGTAGCGATCTGACGATGGCACGATATCTCCTACAATTGTATAAAATGTGCTCCGGGTCCTCGTCTGCTCCTGGGCAGTTGGGGCATACTGGACTTTCGTCGTGTCCGAATCTATGGAGGTATTTTCTGTACCCCTCGTGACCTGTAAGAAACTGGGTAAGCTGGTAACTAACCTGACCGTTGGTTCTTCCGATCCACTCCTGTATGCTTGGGATTAGCCTGTGCGTCCATCTTCCTTTGGTCGTAGAATCCCACCTCTCCTGCCATGAGGATAATGCCGCTTGTCGGGCTGACCTCCTGATGGCCTCTCGGGATGAATTCCTTCCCCGTTGCCGATTGGATGCGTAGATTTCCTCCGCTTCATTAGCCAGAATATCAATTGGAATTATTCCGGCTAGAACGAGGGCTATGGCTCGGATATGGTTCTCGGATATGGTTCTCGGATATGGTTCTAAAGCCGGATATGACTCGTAGGGCCGCTAGTCGGTACGATGCCCTTAGCTTTTTCTTAAGTCCCTGTAGTCTTCTGACTGACGTAGCCTGCGTTGGCGCTGCGTACAGCAAGACCGACGTGACGACACTGGCTAAAAGGCGTCTCCTGCTTTCCTTTGGGCCTCCCACGCTTGGCAGCATCCTTAAGAGTGCGCCTTGGATCCTTGTAGCTTTTATGGTGGAGTACTCCACGTAGGGAGCATGCACCAACTAATCAGTAAGATATGGCTCACGGAGAGCCTGCCCGAAGATCGGAACCTCAGCATGATCTGTCCCATCCTGAAGAAGGGTGATGCCACGGTGCGCACCAACTACCGCGGAATTAGTCTTCCTCCAGTTGCATACAAGGACCTAACGAGCGTATTGTGTGAAAGACTGAAACCCCATGCTGAAGCACTGATTGGACCTTATCAGTGCGGGTTCAGGCCTGGCAAGTCCACTGTTGACCAGATTTTCATCTTGCGCCAAATCCTGGAGAAGTCTTACGAAAACCAGATCGACACGTACCATCTCTTCGTCGACTACAAAGCCGCTTTTGATAGCTCCCGGCGACATCGCCTATATGCCGCCATGTCTGAGCTTGGTATACCAGCAAAGCTGACTAGACTTTATCGAATGACATTGAGCAACACCATCAGCTCTGTCAAGGTAGGAAGTGGCCAATCCGAAACCTTTACTACCAAGTGTGGCCTCAGTCAAGGTGACTCGCTGTCTTGTATACTCTTCAATATTTTAATGGAGAGTATTATAAGAAAGGCTGGTGTACATCGGACGGGCACGATATTAACCAACAGAGGTGTCCAGCTCCTTGGTTACGCTGATGATATTGATATCATTGGCCGCACCAAGCGTGATGTCACAGCAGCCTTCGGGGCTATTGAAAAGGAATCAGCAAAAATAGGACTAGCAGTGAATATGGAGAAAACAAAGTTTATGGTGTGCTCTAGCAGAGAATTGCGGCGTCTTGATTCTCAGCTGACTGCAGAAAACTATAGCTTTGGGTCCGTCAAGGAGTTTATCTACCTAGGAACTGCTATAACAAGCACAAATGATGTGAGTCTGGAGATTAAGCGGAGAATAACACTTGCCAACGGGTGTTACTTTGGGCTCAGTGGGCAGTTCAATAGTAGAGTAGCCTCTCTCGACGCACAAAAACCACAGTCTACGAGACGCTCATTCTTCCAGTACTCCTATATGGTGCGGAGTGCTGGACAGTCAGATGCAGCTGCTCTTAGAGTGTTCGAGAGAAAAATTCTTCGCAAAATCTTTGGTCCAATCTGCGTGGACGATGTTTATCGCATCAGATACAACCACGAGCTGTATGAGCTGTACGGTGATGTTGACGTAGCCAGTCGAGTTAAATCTCAAAGACTTCGCTGGCTGGGCCACGTTGCCCGTATGGATGAAGACGCTCCGGCTCGTAAGGTGTTTAATGCGGTGATTGTTGGGACACGAAGGAGAGGACGACCACGAACGGTGATATATTTATTTTCTGGGTATTCACGGTATTCTGTGTATAAAATTTGTTAATCTCGTTGAGATGACCTTTGTTTGGTGATTTAGATTTTTCAATGACAATTTAATTCCACTCCGCCAATAAAAATATAATTTTTTAATTTAACGTTTTAAGAATATTTATACGGAGTGCAGATGAATCTGGACTATCCGAAAATAGACCAGTTTATGGTGTGACTGCAGGGACATAAGTACAGGGAGTGTCGTCCGACCTTGACATTGCGGCTCTTAAGCTCTTTAAAGATAGGCCCGTTGAGGTCGAGAGGCCAAGAAAGAGTCGGCTTGCGACCAACTAAGGCTAAGATGGGTACTTATGAACATAAAATAAATTTATGTAAAATGTGTCTTCTGCCTTACCCGACACAGCCCGACAAAAACCAATGCAACATGATAGGCACAGACAACCTTGTTTCTGTTTCCGTGCTTGCCAATTTCCTTAGTGTAACTACCATGGCAATGTATGTACATAAAAATTTCATGGCAGCTGTCTCGTATTTGACTACATAGGTATGGGTTTGGTGGTTGAAATGTCCTACAGACATGCACCAGTTTGGTACCCAGGTCCGGCTGGAAAACGTTTCAAACGAAGATGAGGCATTTTTTTTTTTTGCTTAAACTAAATTTTGTAGAGTTTTTTAGTTTTTAGTTTTTAGAGCTTATATTTTATTTTCCTGATTGTGATAATAAACTGTTCCATATAAAAGTAAATTTAAGTTTGGGCGGGGCCTTACCTTGAATTTGATATCAAAGTCTATAGATATCAAACCATTCAGATTGTTGGTAGGGATAAAGATAATTCATATTTATTAACATCGTATAATTCAACATCAACCGCAACAAAAAGCGTAATACAGCAAAGAAGAACGTAATGGAAGCTCCAATGACGCCAATGGTAAGTATGTTGATTGTGAAATACATAATTCATTTTATTCAACTTTAAAAAAATTATTACTTTATGATCGATGACCACTGATCAGCTTAAAATTACGCGTTAAGGAATTTTTATGAACAAAAAAGTCGCGAAAACCCGTTTTTATACCCTTGCAGAGGGTATTATAATTTTGGTCAAAAGTGTGCAACGCAGTGAAGGAGACATCTCTGACCCTATAAATATATTTTCTTGATCAGGATCACCTCCTGAGTTGATATAAGGTCCGTCTGTCTGTCCGTCTGTCTGTTTCTGCGCAAACTAGTCTCTCAGTTTTAAAGCTATCGACTTGAAACTTGGTACACACCCTTCTTTCCTTTGCACGCAGTATATAAGTCGGAACGGCCCGGATCGGCCGACTATATCCTATAGCTACCATATAACTGATTGATCGGAAATGGTATAACTTTTGTGTTTTTAGAGTTAGAGAGTTCAAATTTTACGAGAGAGCTTTTTTTGGCAAAATAATGCGACATGCCAAATTTCGTAAGGATCGGCCGACTATATCCTATAGCTGCCATATAACCATTTTTTTTAGATTTTGTATTATAATAAATTGGGTTATATTATCATATTCCCATAAGGATCGGCCAACTATATCCGATGTTTGCGATATATATCTGGTTTTAACTGCAAGGGTATATAAACTATATATAACTTCGGCTCCGCCCGAAGTTAGCTTTCCTTTCTAGTTTTTAAATATTTTGATATACATAACATATATTATATGTTCCAAAAAAGAACCAACAAAAGTAAACTCATAATTTAAAATTTAAAATTAACAATTAATTTAAACCCTTAAATTTAACAATTTCCAAATTTTTTTGTGCTCGGTTGCTACAACTGTAGCAATTGGGTAAGGAAGCAGAATAAAAAGTCTATAGCTCCTCTAAAAATGGATTTTATTCAGATTTTGTAGGTGTAGATTGTCCATTGGAATAGTTTGGTATAAAAATTTTCCAAAACACTTTTTTGAACCGGTGCTACTACAACGTTTCAGTTTTTTGACGTAGGAAACATTTTGTGGAAAAATGTATACAAATTGTATACAAATTTTATTTACGAGGATACCATTCAAATTACAAATCAGATAATTCTATCTCTTATAATATCTATTACGAGGGTGGGCTAATAAAAAGTCAGCCTTTTTTTTTTAATTCGTAAACATTTTATTCGATTAGTGTTTTCTATCAAATGATTACTGTGAAAGTTTCTTGCGGTTTTATCAACACCGGTAATTGCACTACAAAATTTTACCCCATCCACCCTATTATACAGATTAAGCATCCTGTGACTATTATTTATTTCCAAACTTTAAAAAATGGCTTGGGTGTACGAAATTTCAGTGAAAATAACGCCTATTTTGAGAACCTGGACAAATCCTAATTTATGGAAGGTATTGGGAAACTGGAGGATCGGTGGTCCAAGTGCATAAGTCTAAAAGGAGATTATGTTGAGAAGAAAAAAGCAAAATTAAAAAAAAAAGTATTTTTTTTGTAAGGCCGACTTTTTATCAGCCTACCCTCGTATCTCTATATCACTTCCAAAAATTAGCTATAGAAATAGTATGCATCAAAACTTTTTATACTCTTGCGGAGGGTATTATAATTTTGTCCAAAATTGTGCAACGCAGTGAAGGAGACATCTCAGGATCAGGGTCACCTCCTGAATTGATCGGAAATGGTATTGGTGTTTTTAGAGTTAGAGAGTTGAGATTTTTTTCGTGTTTTTGAAGATAGAAAGTTTGAACTTTGTACAGATTCTACTTTTGGTCATTTGATCCAAACTACCAAATTTCATAACGATCGGCCGAATACGATTGGAAATTTGTACCAAATACCAACTTTGGTATTTTTGAATATTGATGCTTTGGACCGCTTTTTTAGATTTTTTATTGTAATAAATTGGTTTTATTATGATATTCTCGGCCAACTACATGCAATGCTTGCGATATATATCCGGTTTTAGCTGCAAGGGTATAACAACTTCGGATCCGCCAGAAGTTAGCATTATTTTTATGTTTTAAAATAACTTTCTGTACTAGCGCTACAAAAATATTACATTTTTGGAGGCGAGAGTGGGTGTGGAAAAAATTTGAAATTTCATAAAATTCGCCTGCGCTTCTAGTAGCGGGTGATAGCGAGGCAGACACTTATTAGAGTATATAAGTATTCTTTATGCGTGATGCAAATCATAAGGTTCATTAATTTTTTTGCTTTTTTTAATAATTGAAAAAAATTGTAATTAAACGTAATATCTAGCACGCACTGTATTTATTGTCTCAAGCCATACTTTATTTGTCTTAGTAGCCCTATTTTTTTTTGTTTCGGAATCTGTCTTGTTATTGTTTATTAATTATCGAGCATTATTGCTACTCCTACAGTTGAATACGGAGACTTTTCTCTCCCTCAGTTATACAAAATATCAAGACGCGTTTCACTAGGTGTGCATAGTCAAACGAAATCCACCTTTAAATTACTAATATCTATATTTTTTTCTGTAATTGGAAAAGACAAGGACCAGTACCCCTAGACCCAATAGAGGTGCCACCGCTGGCTCGCAATGAATCGCAACCAAAACGGGAACCCCTTGCCTGACGTGAATCAGGGTCTGCTACATGCGTTGCCCTTGGCCACGGAAAACACTATGGATGTTGATATAAATGGAAACGGATCTCCAGGCGATGAAACTCTCAACCCTATTTTAAAAGCATCAGCCAAGTCTCTCACTCCCACAGTGAGCGACCAGGCCCTAAACACTCTGAATGAGCTCCGCGAGTCTAATCTGCTATGCGATGCCCAAATTACGGTGGGGGAGCAAGCCTTTAACGTACATCGCGCTATAATGTGCTCTTGCAGCTCGTATTTTCGGTGAGTACAGACCAAGCCTTTGCCACCGCCACTGCAGGGCCCCCACTCTCTTTTTTTCGCCAGCGCACAGTTTACGGGGTTCAACACCGGCAATCACGGATGCGAAGCTACTGTAGTTGACACTCAAGAAAATCGCATCATTCATATACCCGGTATCAGCGCCTCAATAATGAATTGTGTTATTCAGTACGCTTATCTGCGCAAGACTATTATTTGTGATGAAAATGTACATGAGCTCCTCATTTGCGCCGACTATGTGGGTATGGTGGGTTTGGTTAAACAATGCAAGGACTATCTCAGCCACACCCTAACACCGGAGAATTGTGTTAGCATTATGGGATTCGCGAGGAAAGTAGTATTTAAGCTATAATCGGATTTCGTCTAATTAGTTTTGCTTATTAGTCGCGCACTACGAATTTGATTTTAATAAAACGTGTTTTTACTGCAGGTTTCGCTTCTTGGAAGACCTTCACCACAAGGCACGTAACTATACACTTCGGTATTTTACAGAAGTGGCTGCTAGAAATAAAGATATTCTGGACATGAATGTGAAAGACTTCTACAGTATAATTAGCGACGATGAGCTTAATACAAGGGAGGAGGATTATGTATGGAAGCTTTGCGTGAAGTGGATAGATCGGGATCCAATGAATCGAACCCAACATGTCGCACACCTAATGACGGGCGTTCGTCTGGGTCTGATGACTCCCAAGGTGGGTCCTTAAATGTTTTTAATTTGGTTTGCAAATTTTTAAATTAAAACTTATACCACTTCAGTTTTAATTTGTATTGATTGAGTAATGATAAATAACAATTGTATATTGGTTTTTTGGCTATCATTTCGGAAATGCTTTCCGATAATTCTTAAATTGCAACCTTTTTTAATTAATAATATATTGTTTCAAGTAATTCATAACACAAGCAAAAACAAAAAAAAAAATTTTTTATAATTTTATTTTGATTGAAATGTAAACACTTAATATTTATTTCATAAAAAATAGCCCCAGAAACTCAAAATACCAAAAAAAAAACTTAAATTTTATAAAAAAAAATTGATTGTAAAATATTTTTTATAAACATAAGAATCCAGGGACATAAACATAGAATAAACATAGAAACAAAACATAAACATAGAATCCAGGGACTGTAAAATTCAGAGATTTTTTATTGAAAAAATCAAACATAAAAACGATTCTTGGTTTTTTTATAGAAAAATTCAAATATACAAATCATTCATGGTTTTTATTTGAAAAATCAAACATAAAAATTATCGTGTGAATTTTATTTTAAAAATCACGTATAAAAATATGTTGGTATATTTATTTTTTTTCTTACAACTTAATTCGATAAATCAATAAAACAAAAGATTTGGAACCTAGTGGTTTAGCTTGTCCCAGTTATATTGCGAAGTATGAAAAAAGATGACAGATGGCAAAAGATGTTATTTTTTGGAACCCGAGGAAAAAGCTTTCCTATATGCCCATTTTGGTTGGGTAGGAGAGATTTTTGTTTTTGTTCTACATGCTACCTTTTTTCCTTACGGTCATTACACACGTCAGTCTATTCGAGATTTTTCGCTACTTTGTCACTAATAAAGTAGTTATCCATTGTGATAATTCTACCTGTAACTGAAAATAAGGATCACAAAATTTCGTTGGAACCTAGAAGTCTTGCCAATGTTCGTTTGTCTAGCTGCACCAGTTCTCTCTGTGCCCAAATACATTTTCAAAAGATCTTTCATCCATTCTTGTCTGACTTTGATAATATTCAGGGCTTGAATGAGAAACGTCCACAAAATGGTACAAGCAAGTTCTGCAAGATTGTAAGGCACACGATCAAACACAATCATAAAAAATATTTATGCAACGAATCTTCTTTTCATGTCAATTTAATAAATCCATTCAAATACAAATGAAAAAAATTTGTGTGCAATTACATCGAATGCCGAAATGGCCGGCTTTGGTTTGAATTTTTTAAAAACCATTGATTTTATATTCATTTTATTTGTCATATAATTTCTATGGTCAAGCCCGGCAAGCACATAAAACTTATCATTTAGCCGGGCCCGTGCAGTCCAGCTTGCGCTTTTGAGGGTTAAATGTATTATTTATCGTATTCAAAAAAAAGTTTAGTTAAATTGAAAAAGGAAAGAAAGGAAATTAGAGCGAAGCTCTAATTTATTTATTACAATTGTTATCTATCGCTATGTTATTCGCTTTTATTTTTTGGGGCATTCCGATTTTTGTTACACATGACTAGAATTTTCGAATTTTACAAGATTTATGTTTCCATTTTTCTTTAATGATTTTATCTTCATTAATTTATTAAGTTGATTTTATAAAAATTGTATGTTTATTGGGTAATCATGTTGAGGCTATTTTTATTTTGTCGAATTTTAACAGTTGCTTAATATTTATGAAAATTATTTCCTTTTTATATTACCTCAATTTAACTTACTTCTATTTCTGATTATATGATTGATTTATCCACTCCTTTTAAAACTCTAATTATACATTTATATATTACCGCTGTTAATTCTTCTTTAAATTATTTTTTTCTATTGTCCTAATTATGTCATTTGTTCTCATACTAAGTTTGGAAATTTTAATGCTTAATTCTTAGTTCTTATTGCTTAATTTATTACTACTAGTCTATTGTATTTAAGTTGGTCATTAATTTTGGAAGTTCAAATTGCTAGGTTGCTAGAAGTTTGGATTGATCCGAAGTCAATTTTAGGGGTTGAGTCGATGCGAATCTGTTGTTGTAGTTAGCGCTGGGGTAGAGCTGTTTGCTCCCATGCAATATCCTCATATTTTTACACCTTGCAGAGGGTATTATAATTTTGGTCAAAAGTGTGCAACGCAGTGAAGGATAATGTGATAATCTTGATCAGGATTATCAGTTTAAAAGCTATCGACTTGTAACTTTGCACACACCCTTCTTTCCTTTGCACGCAGCATATAAGTCGGAACGGCCGACTATATCTTATTGCTGCCATATAATTGTTTAATCGGAAATGAAATCATTTTGGTGTTTTTAGAGTTAGAGCGTTCAAATTTTACACGAGAGCTATTTTTGGCAAAATAATACGACATGCCAAATTTCGAACGATCGGAAATGACCCAACTTTCGTATGTTTGAATGATAGATTTCGTGTGATAGAAGATGGAACTAAGTACAGATTCTTTTTTTGGTCAGTTGATCCGACCTACCAAATTTCATAAGGATCTGCAGACTATATCTTACAGCTGCCATGTAACTGAACGATCGGAAATGGTTTTTGATAGATATACCAACTTTGGTATTTTTGAAGATAGAAGCTTGGGATTTTTTTTAGATATTTTATTGTAGTTCATTGGTTTTATTATGATATTCTCATAAGGATTGGCCAACTATATCCGATGTTTGCAAAATATATCCGGTTTTAACTGCAAGGGTATGTCAACTTCGGCTCCGCCCGAAGTTAGCTTTTCTTTCTTGTTGTAATTCCTTTTTGCTTATGCTGGGACCAACGAAGCTAATGGCGTGAGCAACGAAACCTTATGGCGTGAGCAGTCGCACACAATGCATGAGCATTTCCGTATGCATGAGCATTTGCAAAAACAAATGAGCAATGGGATGAGCAACACAGATGTAATGGTTACGAGCAAATTTTCTTAGGTGGGGTGTATCCGCAAACACGTATATGTTTAGGTTGGCATTGGCTGGGTGGCTAAACCAGGGTTTTGCTTAAAAAAAACGATTTTTTCGATTCGTTCCAAATGTTTTTTTGTACTTGTATTAATACTTGCTTTTCGATATGCCGAGCTGTCGCCATAACTTTTGATTTCCAGGGCCCATATCAGAGACGATGACTACTACATACGGAAAACCCCTTTTGTATAGCTATAATGTTATTTATAATGTCAACGGTCATTTGGGTGTGAAAATCAAAAAACACTAGCTGTTTTCAAGACTTTTTTAACCCACGAACCATGGCCAATTGAACGTGATTACTTGGCTGATATACTACATCAGCCGAACTGTCATATTCGAAGCCAGCAGTTACCTTCACTTCGTCAAAATACAACACACAAAGCTTCTCCACTTCAAGCATCTCGTCGTTCTCCATTAAATCTATCACTACATCAAGAGTACATGACATGATTGGCACGTCTGCAAGCCACCTACATACATATATAGTGTTTCCCTTTTCCAGCCCTTAAATAAATGCTTTCGATAGCTTGTACTTTTCTAAAACAAATATATTTACATTTTTGTGATTCCCATCAATTTGATATTTGTTTCGGGATGTCTATCAATCGTTGTGCAATTTTAAAACTGTTTCAACAAGGAAATCTCCAATGCAACATTGTTTGTTTGGCTACCAAAACAATATTCTCTGACTCTATCCCGCGATTTCATGAGCTTGGCCATGAAGGTGACCGTCTCGGAAGAGGCAGACCATGCACCGCTAACACTTCCAGAATTCGCCAGATCGTGAAAAAGCGGATCACTCGGAATTGCAGAGCCTCGGAAAGTTTCAGAGTCTCAGAAAAATAGCCCGTGAAATCGAAGTGAATTGAGAAAGTGTTCGGTTGATTGCAAAAATGAACTTAATCCCAAGCCGTACAAGCTCCAAAAAGTGCATCTTCCTACGGATGACAATAAGCGCGTGAAACTCCAAAGATGCCGTCAGCTAAAGCGTCGGGCCGCTTCACGGACGAGAAGATATTCACCATCCAACAGGCGCACAATCACCAAAATGATGGAAGCTGGTCGGCTGAAGCTCCAGGTACCTCTGAAATAATCGAGCGCCGTCAATGCGAGCAGTCTTTAATGGTTTGGGGAGGAATATGCGCCACCGGCAAAACACCCCTTGTTTTCATCGATCAAGGGGTCAAAATCAATCAGGAAGTGTACCGCCGGGACATTTTGGAAACGGTTATGCTTCCTTGGGCCCAGCAGCACTTCGGTGATACGGAGTGGACGTTTCAACAGGATTCAGCGCCAGCCCATATAGCCAAATTGACTCAGGACTGGTGCAAAGCCAATTTTCCTGACTTTATCACATTCAGTGAATGGCCACCTTACTCGCCTGATCTTAATCCTATGGACTACAGTGTGTGGTCTATTTTGGAGTCCAGGGCATGTGCTAAACGCCACATAAGTTTGGAGGCGCTGAAGCAATCATTGCTCTGAGAATGGGATCGATTATCGGAAGAAGACGTGCGGCCCATTGCGCTAAATTTCCAGAAACGTTTAGGGCTCTGCTTCACAGACCAAGGAAGCCACTTCGAAACTGGCTGAATATATGTTAACACAATACCTATTTAATAGTTGTGTATCTGCATTTTTTCTCAAATACAGTTCCTTAGAAAGTTATGATTAAAAATGTTTGTCCGGGTTATTTATTCCTCTGTATACACCCTGTATACTTCCGCATCTGAATTGCCCATAAAAAAAATTTTCAAAAATTAATGATCATCACTGGTAGTGGTAGCAGTGTCTCAGTAGGTGATAAATATTAACAAAATAATAACTGAAGTTATCTAAAATTAAGCAAAATCAGTACTATTCTGATTATGTTGCATTCGCGGCTCACTTTAAACCGTCCCTTGACCTCCGCGAAGATTTCAAGACTAAGATAGGATAAATCTGTTCAGCTGTTCTCAAGTTTTAGCGAGACTAACGATCAGGAATTTTTTTTTATATATACCTATTAATATATAGATTCGGGGCTGTCAAAATCGTTTAGCAGCTAATATTTTGTGACCCCGACGTTATCCTCGCTTTCGGCTGTTGCAGTTGCAAGTGCTTGCACACTCGTTTTTACAGAGGTGTACACAGTTATGGCACGCAATTGCTGGTGCACCCGTTGCCTGACGGCCTCTTTAAAGAGCTTTTGTCCAACTCGGTGGAATACCGTCTACTTTTTGCTTAAGTCCATTGAAAATATTTGGATAGAGCTAACAGCAATTTTAACAGAAAAAAATCAGACCTCAGTTGAAAATATAAATATATATCACTTAGTTGGAATTGTATGATTGCTAGAAGTTTTTTTAAAAACGTGTCCAAAAAACTTTAAGTTTCTAAACTTCCAACGATACATTTAATTTTTCCAAATTTAAATAAACTAAAGAAAACCTGCCATATCGAGAACAATGACACAGAAATAAATACATTTTCAAACGCCAGAAATTTAATTACAGAAAAGCGTTGTCAAATAGCAACTAATTCGGAAAATATAAGCAAAATAATGTTTTCGCATATGAATTTAAATGAGTTGTAAGTTATTGTGCAAAGGAGTAAGCGTAAAAAAACCAAATCTCTCACACCGGGTTGGCTTTGCTTTCAAATTCAATCAACTCATTTTGAAAATTGCACATTTATATGTGTGTTTTTGACACTAATGCAGATGTCTATTAGCAATACCGTGGTGCTATAAGCAAGTGCTTTTCAGCTAAATGATTCATTCCATCGCTTAGGAAGACATGAAAACTCCAAGGATAAATTGAATAAGATAGTAAGAGGATAGCAAAGGATATCAGAGCAGTGGGAAAAAAAGTAAATTGCAGCAATAAATTGCAGTTAAACAAACCAAAATTAGGAATAACCCAATATAAGCGAAAAGGCACTGAACCACAAACTTATAAAAGCAATAAACAAGCTTAATATAAAAACCAAAAACTAGTGGATAGTTGTTTTCTTCGACGAAGAACCATGCAGATCCAGTAGCAACAGATTTTCCTTACTAGAGGAGGTTGAGGAAAACCAACCAACACAGAAAACGTAGAAAAACTCTTTTCCTCTTTGGAACGGATCCTAATCAGGGAACGGATTAAACCCCATTTTCACAAAAGGTTATTATTAATTCGCCTCCAAATATACCTCCGCCTCTCAAAAAATTCGATTCTCAAGCAAGTAAACACCGGATAGTTACGTGTTCAAAAATCTTTATACGTTACATTTATGCAACAGAAAGTTGTAAAAAGATTATTTTTTTATATATATAATTCTTTGGATTTGAGTCTAAGAAAGGAAAGCTAACTTCGAGAGGAGCCGATAAACATCGGATATAGTTGGCCGATCCTTATGAGAATATCATATTAAAACCAATTAATAACAATAAAATATCTAAAAAAAAAATGCCCCAAGCTTCTATCTTCAAAAATACCAAACTTGGTAATTCTACCAAATATCATTTCCGATCGTTCTGTTATATGGCAGCTATAAGATATAGTCGGCCGATCCTTATGCAATTTGGCATGTCGCAATATTTTGCCAAAAATAGCTCTCGTGTAAAATTAACTCTCTAACTCTAAAAACACCAAAGTTATACCATTTCCGATCAATCAGTTATATGGCAGCTATAGGATATAATAGGCCGATCTAGGCCGTTTCGACTTATATAGTGCGTGCAAAGAAAAGAAGGGTGGGTGCAAAGTTTCAAGTCAGTCGATAGCTTTAAAACTGAGAGACTAGTTCGCGTAGAAACAGACAGACAGACAGACTGACGGACAGACTGACGGACAGACGGACATGCTCATATCAACTCAGGAGGTGATCCTGATCAAGAATATATATACTTTATAGGGTCGGACATGTCCCCTTCACTGCGTTGCACACTTTTGAACAAAATTATAATACCCTCTGCCAGGGTATAAAGATGCCACTCTACCATAGTATCATACCATAGTATGTATGTGTATGGTATACATACGCGAAATTTGTCCTTACATCTTAAATAAATATTGTAAATCTCAGGTTTAAATAAGTGTCGATTTTTAATGTTCAGCCATTTTGTATGGTTCATGTTATGCGGCTCATAATTATATTTCGAATATATACTTTATTAAATGGCATTCTCTAATATTAAAATATTGGTGTGTAGCCTCCAACTGTACGCACGTACGATCGCATGCGCGTCAGTGACACTTTTTTCTTTTTCGCACATTAGTCTAAACCGAACCATTATAAAGAGATCGATAAGAGAAGCCGGCGCTGCTATGTCACCGCGACCGAAGAAAAAAATGCAAGTAGCTGGGCAACTTCCCAACAACAGCAACTATTGCTCGCCGCTCCAAACTATTAAAGATAAAGATGATGATAACGAAGACAATGGTACAGAACACATTGTTGAAAAATCAAATAATTATGTACCTCCAATAACGGTGCTTAAATGCTCCATAGAGCAAATTCAAATCATTTGCAAAAACTTATTTATAGAAGACTACTCAATCAAAAAAATTTCACTTGGAGCCAAACTTCACTGGGAAGCGATGAGTGACTACATAAAAGCCTGCAATTTTATGAAAGGCAAATATGAATCATTTTTCTATGCAATTAAAAATGAAAAGCCGTATAAAGCTATTCTTATGGGTCTTGATACTGACCAACCAGAGCACGTCAAACAGAAACTAGTTAGCATGGGTCTCCAATGCACAGATGTCGAGTTTGCTCGTAGGAAACGGCCAAACGATACCACCTTTACCTTCTTCGTAGTTTATTTCGCCAACAAGTCCATAACTCTTAGCGAGCTGAAGAAAACTCATTCCGTCATCGACTATGTTCGCGTCAAGTGGGATTACCAAAGGCGTAGGAGCAACAAGATAACCCAGTGCTACAACTGCCAAATGTTCGTGCATGGATCAAATCAATGTGTTGTTAAGGCGTACTGTGCTGTCTGCGCAGGAAATCATAAAACTGCTGACTGCAACGAAAACTCATTCGTTAAGTGTGCCAACTGTCATGGAAATCACAAATCGTCCTCGCTCGAGTGTCCTTCTCGAGAGAATTACATTCAGCTAAGAGCGAAGGGCTATTCTAGACTACATAGAAGTAACCCAGTTAAATCTCCTTCTCTGCATTGCCCAGTTGCTTTTCCAAAGTTGTCTAAGCGTACTCCTCCACCAGTAAATCCGTGCTGGCCTAATAGCCAACACCGACAAAGCGATGAGCTACTTTCTTTAGAAGAATCTCAATTTAGAATCTCACCTTTGAATTAATTAAGCAGATTAGAATCTGTAAATGTAAAACCGATCAACTGGAGGTAATTACTTCTCTAGCATTCAAATTCATGTCTTAATGTTAATGGATCTATCAATCGTAGCGTGGAATGCTAGGGGCATTCGAAATAAACTAAATGATTTGGACCACTTTTTAAATAAAGAAAATATTGACATTTGTCTAGTGTCTGAAACATGGTTAACCAGGATAAAAACCAAAGCGAAGAACGGAACTCCTTAAAAAGTCCGGAAATGGGATCAGTGACCCGTCAAACTCCAAAGCCCTCAAAAGCCAAGGAGTTGCTGAGATGGAGAAGCCCCCCACAGAGCGGCAACATCTGGAGGCGAGACGCGTCGGTGCGGAGGAGGGTGTCAAGGCATCTTCTTCCATAGCGGGGCTAGCCATAGGGCTACCGAACGGCGTGAAGAGGAAGACCTCTGGGTCAACCTCTAAACCAGTGGTGGGCAAACTCCCATTTTACATAGCACGCGAGTATAGGGTAGGAAAATTTTCTCAGAAATTGGGTTGGAAAAAGTTTTCTTCATGGAGAAATAAATTTCTTGTTTAAGAAATGTTGCTAGCAAAGCTGTTTTTAAAATAAAATACTCAATTTTAGTGCCCATTCAAACTTTTGAATTAACGAAAAATGAAATAAAAAAAAACGTTTTTTTTTCGCTCAGTGAATTCTCTGCTCTCATTGTTTTTCTCTGCTACGCACACAATCAAATTTTAAACATGTGTTAGTGTTGCCCACCACTGCTCTAAACCAACCGGCGGGGCCCCTAAGGCGAACCCTGGTCCAGGAGCATCTCACTTGACGCAGCGGAAGGGTCCTTATAAAGATAAGAGGCCTTCATTCTTATGAGACCCAAAACTATATCACGCTTCGACCAATAGGCCCTATTGATAGACCCTATTGGACCCAACAGACTGCTGGTCCGTTGTCCGATGAGCCTGTCAACAGATGCCCGGGAGTCCGGGAGCTTGGGTCCTGAGCATCCAGGGGCCGTGCGTTTATGACGGCCTCGACTCAACGAGGACTGTCGGCAGCTCCTCCGCGATGAGTTTTGCGTTCCCTACCGCTCGTGGAAGTAGCTGCTTGGATACTTCACACCTGCCTCATGGGCGGAGAGCACGAATTCTGTCTAAGGGTAAATCTCCCATTATTTGAGTCATCAGACGAGGCTCGCATTTAAAGCAGCGAATGCATGACCGCATTATCTGACTGCAGACCTCCTGCTCATTTACGATTTATATGCACTGTCGCTAAAGACATACAAGTGCTCGAGAACCCACATGAAAATTCGACTCGTGCAAATATCGGACGTAGCTCTGAACAACTTGAGAACGCGTTTTCAACAATACTGAAAACTTAGCATCTTAGAATAGAGAAGCATAAGCTAGTTGCCCCCCGACCCGCAAAAGGGAAGCCCAGCCTCTGAGGATTCATGTAAAACGGGATTTTGCTTTTGTACTATACGAAGGGACTGGGACTATACGAAGGAAATGCAATTTAGGGTGTGAGCGCAAAGAGATAAAGAACGAGAATGCGCCCGCCTTAGCTAATAGGCTGAGCGGATGCTCGCTGGCTTGAGATGTCGAATTCTTTGAAGCCGAGCGGCCGAAAAGGAGTCGGCTTGCGATCAACAATGCGTACATTATTAAATCATTTTTATTATTATTATTATAAAGAAATTACCAGCAATTATAAAGTGCGGGTAATTTTTTGGTTTGTATTAAGCAATAGCTACAAAGGCCTTCTGCTTAAAATTTATGTTGTTATTTATGACATTTGACTTAAATATAAATGTATATATGTGTACCTAATCTAGTTATGTATGTACAGTTAGATTAAATTAAAATGTTATTATAGAGGTTAATGGATTTAAGAAATTGGATTGTTGTAAATATATTCATGGGGCTTACTATTTCTTTTAAAGTTTGTTGGAGGAATTCATGTCTTACAACAGAGGGACCTACACGCAAGCAATTGCGTGCCGTAACTATGTACACCGCTGGTAGTGCGACTATACTCTCCACGTGAGGGCGGCTGGAAACAGGTGCCGGTGAGGTCATGTCTCTGCCCTGGATGCTAGCAAATTGTAGTCGGGCGGGGAGAAGAGCACTCCCTTCCTTAAATCACCCCAATCCAAGGTGGAGCAGCATATGCCGAAGGATGCGTGTCCCGGGCGTTAATATGCGAACTCTGGTGGACCGGCCGACCTCCCAGTTTTAACCAGGCTTATCGTGACAAGCGGGCTATGTCATAATGGACGAATCCCTTCCCGCCAACTCGTGGGCCCAAAAATTAATTCTATCTTACAAAACAAAAACCAAAGCGGAAAACGGAACTCCCTAAAAAAAGTCCGGAAATGGGGTCAGTGACCCGTCAAACTCCAAGGCCATCAAAATGCAAGGAGTGGCCGAGATGGAAAAACCCCCCACAGAGGGGCAACATCTGGAGGCGGGACGCGCTGGTGCTGAGGAGGATGCCAAGGTATCTTCTTCCAAAGTCATGGGCTAGCACCAGGGTCAACCTCTATACCAACCGGCGGGGCCCCTAAGGCGAACCCTGGTCTGGGAGCGTCTCGCTCGACGCAGCGGAAGGGCTCTTATAAAGATAGGAGGAGAGCTGCCTTCATTCTAATGAGGGCGGACCCATCGGCCGAAGCCAACCCGGACCAGCCCAAGATTATTAAGTGGACAAGGGAGGTCCTGCCCGACTTCAAAGCGGAAAAGGCGGGTGTGAGGCTAGAGCCGAAGCAACTTGCTGGGTCGGCTACTGTCAAGAAGATCGCGCAAAGGGCGAAAAAGCAGAGATCCACAGAGGGAGGAGCCCCTCAAGCCAACAAGAGGAAGGCCCAGCCGCAGCCGTCAAAACGCTCGTTCGCCGAAGTGACGAAGGGAAGAAACCTTATTGGAGTCCTGGACAAGGGTTCCAAAGATGGGCTCATCCCCAAGGACCTTTGGCGACGAGTGGTTAACGAGTTGCATGGGTGCTTCATGGAGGAGATGTTACAGAGCGGAGGATCCCCACCAGAATGTGAAGACGCAGGTATCAGGATAGCGTCAAGGTAATTGCCTGTCGAGCCTGCATCCTCGCAAAAAAGAACCTAAACCTCCTTTTGCTACTCAATGTCAGTAACGAAGACCACGTAGCCGCAGCCATAGAGAGCCCAAAGGGTCCTCTAAGGGTGTGTTTGGCGTATATGGGCCACGACCAGGAGGCCCTCCCCCCGCTCCCGCTACTCAAACAGCTGGTGGAAAACAGCAAGAAGCACAAGATCGACCTGATCATAGGTTGCGATGCCAACGCCCATCATTATCAGTGGGGAAGCACTGACACGAACGAGAGTGGTGAGTCAATCTTCGATTTTATCCTAGGTTCTAATCTTCTGGTGGGTAACCCACCTTCATTGTCAAGAACAGAAGGGAAGTACTTGACATTACTCTTTACTCTGACTCCTTGGTTGACAAGATTGTTAGATGGGTAGTCCTGGAGAAACTCTCTTTCTCGGAATATCGATACAGAGTGTTGGAGGGGGGCGTATCTGCCGCAAAAGATTCCGGGAAAAATGAAGATGAAATAAAATGAATCGCTGCTTACAGAAGATTAACTTAACTAGTCCAATAAAACGGACGATCGATGACAGTCGACGAGAGAACGAGAGTGCATAAAGGGGCGAGCGCGGATTCGCTCTTCAGAGCGGCGGCCTAACGGCCTGTCACATAAACATCCCGCCCCCCTTGCAATCACTCGGGTTGCAACAGATCCCTCGTCGTTACGGCTGATAGGGTGGGCGCAGCGGCCGCGTCCTGCGGGGGCCCTTAAAGAGAGGCGGAAAATTGCCTAGGCGCGGAACACGCGGGCGGACGAGCAGTGGACTGCACTCGATGAGTGGCGGACGAAAGCCGTGGAGCGCTTGACGACTGTCGGCCAGTGGCGGAAGAATGCCGAGGAGTTGCCGACGAGCGCCGGGAAGTCGATGGTGGATCGGCTTGTGAGTGCCGGAAAGTGGCGGACGAAGGCCGAGAAGCACCCGAACCGCGCCGGGAGTTGGCGGACGACGGCCGAGCGCCAGCTGACACACTCCGTGTACTGTGTCCCGCGCTCCGTGACCGGTGCTCCTTTTGACGTGCCTTGCGCCGAGCCCGCGGCTTCTCCACGAGGTGCAGCAGCGTGTGGTGGTCCTGACCACATGTCTTACAGCCGTCCCCACGCCGACAGGATTCGTCTGAGTGCTCGTGGGCCAGGCAGCTCGAGCAATACCGGTTCACGAGAACCGCTCGGAGCCGGTTCTCGGCACTAAGGCGTAGGAAGCGCCGACACTTCTTCAATGGATGAATCCCATTGCAGACTCGGCATCGGTATGATTGTGTACCTCGAGTACATCTGCTCTTCAGTGACTGGGCGTTGCGTGGGCGTGGCGACATCGTGCTGAATATGACCTTGGAATCCAGAATTTGGCCCGGATCAGACGGATCATCAGCTGATTGCCACCGTGCAGCGTGATGCGATGCGTAAATTAAAGAAGGAGTCGAGACAGAATTGTGCTCGCAACCTGAATCCGATTCCGAACTGATCCGTGTGGGCACCTCTCCCTGATCCAGTGAGTCACCGAGGCTGCGGGCAACTCGTGCGGAAAAAACAGACACGCTGCGGGGGTTGGCTGGAGATAATGGGCCTGTCAGCACCCATCCGAAAATGGTCTCCTGACAGAGAAGCGACCTGCAGATGTTAGCCTTGGAATTACCGAGGAGAATGGACGAAAGAATGTCAGCTCCTAATAACACATCGACTTGGTAGCTCTCAAAGAAGTTGGGGTCCGCAGGTGGATGTCGGGCAGCCCCTTGAGACGATCTCGCGAAATCGAATATAATGGCAGATTTCCTGCCAACTGCGGAAGATCGTAAGCCGTAGTCTCTAATTGTAGCCCGGGTCTAGATGGCGACCGAATGGAGAAATGGCATAATTTAGTAGACTGCGCGGAAATGGTCTGATTAAGGCCGGAAACTTGTGCGTGAATCGTCTTGAACGGAAACTTGACAAGGTTAAACAGTCGTTCCGTTATGAAAGTCGCTTCGAAGCCTGAGTCTATCAGTGCTCGTGCCTAGACGGTGCACTCCAAATGGCACACGTTGATAAGGGCCGTGCCCAGTAGGACGGCTCCTGACCCGGAAGCGAAACACACCTGCACATCCGTCTGATTCTCTGAGCCGTTTGCTGGCGTAAGCGGAATTGGAGCGGTAGGCGGACTTGAAGCGGTGGCGAACGGATTGCCGCGATGCAGAAGGGTGTGGTGTTGGCAGGTAGCAGGAAGCAGGTATAGGCGCTCGTGCAGTCTCGCAGCTGGTGCCCTCGGGCAAAACAGTTTAAACATAACTGCTTCCTCTTTATGTAGTCAGAGCGCCCATTTACATCCATTTCTAGGAAACGCGGACATAAGCGAATGGGGTGGTCCTCCCTCGAACAGAGATCGCAGCCCATTTGGCCCGGAACCACTCGAGTCTCGTATGAAGTGAGCCTCCGAGCAGGGGCAGTAGGAAGTCCCGACCTTGGCGGAAATTGCACGGAGCCACTAAGCCTGACGTCGTCGATGGCCTCCAGAGTGCGATGGCGCTCTGTCAGGAAGTTATCTAATTCCTTCCATGTTGGAATCTCGGCCTTATTATGTACGGATTGCTCCCACATAGAAAGTGTGACTTTGGGGAGCTTTGACGAAATCATAAATACCAGGAGACAGTCCCAAGCCTCAACATTAATGGAGGACATTTCTAGGGCTGTCAGACAACTCTGAATGGTGGCTTGCAGCTCCTTCAGCCCCGGACTCTTGAGAAATAGCCACGCGGCGATAAACCCCTCATGGGTAAGCGGAGCCTAAGAAACAATGGCGCAAACACCACTTGTTTTGCGCAGTAAGTGGAACAACTTCTCTACTGGGGTGAGCCGCGATTTAATTATGTAAATGTCCGTAAACAAGTCTCTGAAGGTGGGCCACCGAAGATAATCACCCGCGAAGACCTCGGTATCCACCGGAGGTAACCGGCAGCCTGTAGACGCGGGCTTGTGTACATTGACGGAAGCCTGAGTGGATTGGGACGCTATTTTCTCCCGAAGCTGGGCAATACACCTCGCTGGGCAGTACTTCGATTCCAGCACTTTCGAGGTGGCCGCATTGCCGTCTGACACGGCTAGCAAATCGGAGCAGCTCTCATAGGTCTTTTCCACCTTCTCTCACAGTGCCCGAATTTGGTCCCGATGGACTTCGCACATGTATTGGGAGCCTATTTCCGTTTCTGGGGCACCTGGAGTATTTATGTTAGCCTCAAATTGGCTAATTCGATCCGTTGTGGCGGTGAACTTTTTCAACGCCACGTCGACCGCACTTTGAGCCATTTTTGCAACGGAACGAGTCTGCCTCTGTGAAGGACCGGGGATTGTATCGACGGATTCGTCACTCTTTGCCCTTGGAATGGCACTAGTCGCCTTAGGCTTCAACAGAGGCGTCCGCGGAGATGCGGATTGAGATCTGTCCAAACGGATGGTTGGGATCGGACGCGGCTTTTTGTCGTCTCCCGTGGGCATTCTCAGAATCCAATTCGCTGGTCAGCGCTTGTCGACTAACTTGCGCAGTAGGTGCCTCGTACGAAGCGGTGGCCGGTCACACCAATGTGATGAGAACGGTGAGATCGCGGATGAAATGCGATTACAAGGCACAAGTGGTAATTAGTAGCGCCGATGTCGAAAGGAACGTCGTATGCGGCACAATTCGAATGTAGAAGAAAACTTCAGGAACCCAAAAAAAACCAAAGGGGAAGAGGTTTGTTGAGATTCTAGGCGGATATTGCCTGATGCGGAGTAGAAGCGGCGTTAGAGGGACGGAAAATTGACAAGTACCGGAAAATTCATGCTCGTTCGGAAAAAATTGATGACGGTCTATTTATGTATATTTCGACAAGTGTGGCTCGTACGTAGATATTGAATTCTTAACTATTTTCGAATTTGCGGAGCCGGAAAGGTGGACTTGGCTTGGATTTAACACGAAAAAAATAAAATAAATAATTAATAATAATAATAATTAATTATTGACTAATTGTCGGATTTAATTATTATGGAAGGGTGGAGTTGAAACCTTAAGCTTTAATGAATTGGATTTATTTATCCCGAAGCCGGAAAGGTGGAATTGAAAGCTTAATCTTTAATTAATTGGATTTAATTATCCCGAAGCCGGAAAGGGGGAATTGAAACCGCGGCTCTATTTGGACAGAAGGTAATTTTGATAACTAAATTATTAATAATTTTCGATTATTAATTTTTTTAATAATTTTAATTGTTGAGTAGCCGGAAAGGTGACTTAAAACAAAACTGGCCCTTCGCTCGAACGGAAATATTAATTAAATAAATTGTGGTGGTTATAATTATAAATATATAAATTTATAATTAATTTATTTTTTTTTTGTTTGAAGTTAGTTGGTACGCAGCCGGTTATACCGTCGACACCCTGTAAACACAACACAGCTAGATCGCGAATTTAAGCGACACAATCACGGATTTGTAGTGTAATGGCGTTTTATAATTGTTGGTTTTAGAAAATTAAAATTTTTTTTTTAATTTTATCGGCTATATATTTTCTGAAGTGTTGGAGGATAGTAAATATTTGGAAATATATGGACATCCATGCAAGTACGGATATATGTAAGGGCATGTGTGGCATATGTTGGCACAGTGGAGCGTTGATAAGTGGACTGTATAATTGGGGGAACAAAAAAGTTATGTGGTGTAAAAAGTGACACTGATTGGCGAAGATAAAAAACAAATATTACGATATAATATTACGATTTAATACAAATATATTAAAAAGCAATATTACTTGGAAATTCCGGAACTAGTTCAAACCGGCTGGCCAATATTAATTATGACTTCTTTTTGTCACCACACAATTTCACTGTTCACTTGCGAATTTTTCGCGGATTAATTACACCAAAAGAAGTTGTATGTGTGTATGTATGTATGTGGATGCACATATGCCTCGACCGTTGGCAAGCGAAAGGATAACGGAGAGGCCGAAAACGGCGAGGAATATGGGCACGGAATAACGGAGACGGATGGAAAAATTTGCAGAATTCGAAGACGAAGGAGAGTAGAAAATCTCAAACTGCCGTTGTGTCGGAAAACTCGGACTTGGAGTTGACACGGAGGGAAAAACAATCTTGCAGCAATGTGAACGAAATTTAATGTTCGGACCACTGCTGAAGACCAGTAGAGAGAAGAAGACGGAAAAATGTACTTATCTTTTGGCGAAACAATGCCGAAAACTGCTGGCAGAAGAAAATCCAGGAAATATCCGGCTCGAAGGACCAAAATGTTGGAGGGGAGCGTTGCTGTCGCAAAAGATTCCGGAAAAAATAAAGATGAAATATAAAGTCGGGGGCGTCTTACGGGTAAATTCAAAGAAACGCGTTCAGCTTTATTTCGCTGCTAACAGAAGATTAACTTAACTAGTCCAATAAAACGGACGATCGATGACGGCCGACGAGAGAGCGAGAGTGCATAAAGGGGCGAGCGCGGATTCGCTCTTCAGCGCGGATGAGCTCTTCAGCGCGGGTGCGCTCTTAAGTTCAGCTGCGTACTGTTAGTCGATTAAAAAAAACTAGAAAGATCCTTAGAGAAACCTCCAACAAAGGGACTTTGACAGATGGGAAGACCTGGTTGCCATGGTGGTCACGCTAACGGCGGCGTGTGCCAGGAAGGGCCGATCCACGGAGACGGCACTCCACGAGATCACCACGTTCGTCAAAAAGGCACATAGTGAGAAGAAATACGCACTCATTGCTTTTCTAGACATAGAGAGTCTAGAAATCCTTTTACCCCGTAGAAAAGGATGGATCTTATGACTGGTGGTGGTCGGGTAGCCTGCTCTCACAAACTCCACATGCAGAGAGAAACTTAGGAAAACGCCAAAGGTTGGAATTACAAGCAGCCTACGTACCACACTAGGGATGTCGGAAATATATCAAAATATCAATATATCGATATATTTTCTCTTAAAAAAATATTATTATCGGAATATTTTTTTGGCAAAAATAGTCGATAATAATATTTTTGAGTTGGTATTTCCGATATTTTATGTTTGGTCACTCTTAAGCCAGAAATTGGCATTAAGTTATCTTATTACGCCTGGAAGTACGGTTCCATCTGAACGGTTGGCTTCTGCCATTAAATGTATTGTCTGTGACTCCCGTAGTCGAATGACAGACCAGCATATAACCGAAAGAGTTTTTTTTAAACCATTGAAGAAAGATTTGTTTTGTAATTAAGAGTAATTAGGAGCATTTAATAAGATAATTAGGTAATTAGCATTATTTAGTACATATTCCATAAATTAATTAAGTTTTAAAAAACTTTTTTTTTTATATTAAGTTTTTTTATAATTAAATTTGAATACAATGTCCTTAATAATTTTGTTTTTTTTTATTTCAAATAACGTAAATAAAAGTTGCTTGAGAGTGGGTATAAATATTTGTTGTTTTTTAAATTCACTTTTTAAATAAAAAATAGCTCTTATTTGCAGTTCATGGCGGATGAAAACACATATTAAAACCTTTTTTAAATTTACAAATAACCTTTTTTCAATTTTAGCTGACCATAAAAAATATCAAAAATACTCGATATATCGATTTTTTTATGTGATATTTCTTAATATTATCGATTGATATTTTTTTCACTGCAAATATCATCAATACGATATTTTTTTAAAAACCAACAACCCTATACCACACCGACAGACGCCCTAGACTTCATACTCGACCTATTACCTGTTGAGATAGTGGGGGCCAATATAGCCACGCTATCCGCAATTAGGCTACGCCAGACGGGCATATGGAAAAGGACCGACTATGGACATACAGAGTTGGACCTACATCACTGCACGCCATTGAGGGCTACAGACTACTGCATACCTGTTGATCATCCCACCTTAAAATATAAGGTATCCATTCCAAAAAGGGAGGAATGGGCCACACAAATCCCGGGAACAGACGGTTTCCTTCATATTTACACAGACGGTTCAAAATTGAATGACCAGGTGGGAGGCGCTTTCCACTGCGACCGGCTGTGTCTAAATGAGTCGTTCAGACTCCCCGACTCCTGTAGTGTGTTCCAAGCAGAAGTAATAGCTATCGGGGAAGCACTTAGATCCTCAGCACTTACTGGCAATCAAGACACAATTTGTATCTTCTCAGACAATCAAGCGGCACTCATAGCCCTTGACGGATTTTCATCACACTCCAGGACAGTGAATGACTGTCGCAGATATCTTAGCAAGATGGCAGAACAGTATTGACATCCACCTCATATGGGTGCCCGGACATGGGGACCACGAGGGAAATTGCGCCGCTGACGAACTAGCAAGGGCAGGTACTACGAATCATCTCCTCCCGGAAAAGGAACCAGTAGGCATCCCCTTAGCTTCGTGTAGGCTAAAATGCAGGGATCACTTTGACCGCGCAGCACTGAGGAAATGGGTAAATCTCCAAAACTGCAGAAACTCACGTATGATATGGCCTATCCGCTCAAGGAAGAGATCAATGATGCTTATCGCCCTCAATAGGCAGGACTGCAGTCTGGCAGTAAAGGCCATCACGGGACATTGGTTAATAGGAGCAAACGCGGCTAGATTAGCGGTGGCACATTATCATTACTACAGGGGCTGTGGGGATGTAGAATAGGAAGAGATAGTCGCACACTTCCTGTGTCATTGCCCTGCGCTGGGGCGCAGCCGACTCAAATTCTTGGGTGCAGCAGCATTCACGGACCTAACAGAACTTGCGGAGATCGCTCCACGCAGACTCGTAGGCTTCATTCGTACATCAGGATGGGACCTCGAGCTGCCGCAGGAAAGATAGCATAATCTTAGGAACATTAGTAGATAGAAGGGGGAGGTCCGCTTGTAGGACCTCTTGCCTGTGCGGTATCACAAGGAGCCCCAAGGGCTCAAGTAAATGGGGGTGTCAATGACTGGCCCCGCATCACCGCCTCAACCTAACCTAACTTAAATAATTTTGGTTCAATCAGATCTGTACTCATACCCTTTTTCTATAGAGCATAATTCGTTTGTTGGCATCATGGTTAGCGAGACCCGATAATTTTATTTTGAATTTATCCCCATTCATCAAGCTATACAGCGCTCCAGTCTTCAGGCCTGCAGACATCAAGGGATTAGTTTTTTGAGTACCCATATAGTTTTGATTGCCTAACTATACCGTAATAAAAGAAAGCGTATTAAAGATTCATCTATACAAACTATTAAACTAGCTCGATGTAAGATTCCAAAACATTCTTTCTAAATCTACCCCATTATACTTTTCTTTTTATTTAAACTTTATTAAATATCTAGTGATTAAGACAAATTAATTTCAATTGCTTAGGATTAAAGAAAACCAGTGGGAGTAAAGATTTAGGTTAAGTAGATTGTGAGAAGAAAGAAGAAAGATTTTAGAAAGATAAAATTAGAGTAATTAAGTAATGTATTGTGAACTGAAGAACAGTTAAATGAAGTGAGTTATATTTTTTTTATGGGCACCTGAACTAAACGATTTCGCTTTATATGGGTAGAGGCAGAAATAACTAGTAAGTCTTTACAGGAAGGGCGGGCCAATCAGAAGAATCATCCCACCTCAGTTCTTCAATAACAAATGCTGTTTGTCTCATATATATGTCCACCCGAAATGACTGTACCCCTCCTAATCCTTTCCCACTTTCCCAAAATTTTATTGTGTGGCGGTGATCTTGATTAGGAAGTAACCTGGACTCTAACCAACCCCCTGAGTATTCACTGAGCAAGGCCAGTCCCGTAGGCAGAGTATGCTACCAATCGGTATCCACTTCACCGTGTTCGTCACAACCCTCACATAACCCTAAAGGATATCAAATTGAAGAAGCCATAAACAAATCAATGTTAACTATCTTAAACAATGGCTCAAATACACATCACTCCACCCATAAATCCACCCCTTCATTGATCTTACATTAACCTCCGCATTGTCATTCCCTTTTTGGAAGTGGTCAGTTAAAGTTATGCGGTGGTGATCACTATCCTAAAACTACATACATTAAAGATTTAGGGATTGGGAACTGTTTAGCTTCTGTTTAGCAAAATTAGCTTTTACTTCGACACAACCAATGACTTCAACTTGTTCTCCGCCAAAATAATAAAAGTAACAAAAGAGGCAGCTAATGTAGCTATCCCTACTCCCTGTGTCCCTACTCCAGCGAAATATTGCCTGGTGGAGCCATTTTCTTCAAGTCCTTAGACAACTTAAGAACTCCCTTTAGCACGGATACAAACCAATTCGGAGCACAGCTTCCCTGATTTACTACAGAATGAATAGCAGAAAGTAGGCTGTGAGCATGACGTTTCGAGCTCGGGCGGAGAAATTTCCTATGCCCGCGGGATAGGGCCGTGCCGACCACTGGTATAAAAGGTTACGCCCCAAACAACATCAGTGCAATCAATTATAAAAACAAAGATTTACATAATTCATTAATTACATAATAAAACCCTATTTCTGAGAAAAAATGTTCTCAATGGAAACTGTTTGGTCATTGAGCGTTTTCAATGCCGTAAATAAAAGACGATTTTGTATTTAAATTGAACGTTATAAATGTTTATTTCTGCATGCAGATCAAGCCGGATGATCCGCAGATAGACCAGCTATGGTGCATGCAGGGACTCAAGTAAATACAGAGAGAGGGCGGCCCGACAAGTCACCTCGAGCTAAAGCTCTCGAAAGTGGAGAGGGCGGCCCGACCTAGACATTGCCGAGCTAAACGTTATTTAAACATAAACATTAAACGCCGTGCTGCTGCTTGACCCGACAGAAACCGTTTCGGGTCCTGAGTAAATTGAATCCGGCAGCGGCGAATATAACATTCAGCACGGTAAAATTTGACAGAGCTAATAGATATCTTGCAAAATATATAGTGCTGCAGGTCTTTTTATATTTAAGTAAGAGCCTGTTTTTGGTATTTTTTAAGTTCGTGAGGCACCTTGTAAACCAAGGAGAATTTGTTGAAGAGGACGGATATTTCCGTGGCACACATTAACCAAAAAATATATTTAAAGCTGTGGGGGGCAAACTCTCATTTTCCATAGCACGCATGCATAGGGTAGGAAATTTCGCCGCAGCGCTGCCGGCCACTGACAGTGTGAGCATTCTCAAAGTTTTTTTTAGAACCTCTCTCATTTGCTCCCATTTGGCCTTATTTGACAACCAAAACTTAAAAAATATATTTTTCCACTGAGACAAATTCTCCCAGAATTGGGGTAGAACTAGTTTTCTCCATAGAAAATATAAAATGGGAAGCGTAGTTTTTCATTTTTTTAAGAACTGTTGCTTTCTTAAAAATAATTTTAAATAAATAAATAAGTTAAAATTGCCACTATTTTAGGGACAATTGAATGTTTCGAATTAACGAAAAATGAAGTTAAAAACTACGTTTTTTTCGCTCCGTGAATGCTCTACTCCCATTGTTTTTCTCTGCTAATATGGCAGTAAAGTATGCTCGTTTTTCGAACGCGTTCCAAATTTCTGATATTATCCGGTTGACCTGCTAAATTGTTCCGTGCTTTTCACGAAACCCAAATTGATGTGATTAAATTCCTTCTAAGATACATGTTAATAACACATTTTTTTTTAACAAGTTTTGATAAGCATGAAGGTAGGATTATAGGTCTTAACGACGTGGGAATTGTGTGATCTTTTCCCGGCTTTGCTATCATTATTATAATTGATTTTTTCCATCTCAGTGGAAGGTGGCCAAGTTTTGTGATGGCATTGAAAAGATGGGTGATCGTGAAAACGGGAGCTTAAAATGTTATGGAATCTCTCATATGAATTTTTCAGATTCAGTTGATTTTTGACGATGTTAACGATTCCGTTTGGGCAAAACTCAATTGGCTCATGTTAAAGCAGAGGTAGACATAAGCTTCTTCTTTAGTAAATTGACTTGAGTCATGTCTTAAGCTTATCTTAGCTTATCTGCTGAGCCGTGTTCGGTTCTTGGTATCCTGATAGCAGAAATGAACTATTTGAGGCAGGGGTGGCCAGTCTTGACTTCAAAGCGCTTGCATATGTCACATTTTTTTTCAGTCGAGAAGAAGACCCCAGGGTTAGATCCAGAGGCCATCAATAGACAGCAGTGTGATTGCAACTGCAGTTGCCGCACTTTTTCGAGTTGCAGTCATTTTCGGCCACTGGGCAGTGGGCGGAGTCATGAAGCTCTCCACAAAGTTTACAGTATAACCGCAGCCTACAGTATGGTCTTGTATGGCCATATTATTGGCAGCTCGTACATTATACGGGGCCATTGCGTTTGTGCGGTTCCTCAAATGTAATTCTGGGGTGCAGCAGGAACTGAAGATTGTGTATAGATTGCACTTCGAGCTCAACCTTAAAGAGTGGCTGGGGCTTTCTATCCCTGTTAAGGGTATTGAAGACTGTCTTAGCGCTAAATACCTTCTCTTGTAGCACCTTTGTCATCTCTGCAGGCGTTACGTCGGACTCAATGCCCTTAGGTAAGAATTGCAGGCCCTTCCTGCTTTTTAGCTTGTAAGTGTAAAAGATCTTTTTAATCTTGGGAAGATATTTCGATAATACTCTGTAATTATTTAAACTTTAAACTTATTTAAACTTTTGTTTGCTGAATGTTACCCTACACAAGTGGTGTTATGTGGAAGTTAACCTTGCCAACCTTTGATTTGGATGTAGCGATCCATACCAGTCCATGCCGTCTTAATATATTCATGGTTTTTGTTGTTTTTCGGGCAGTGCAGCGGCAGGCTTATTAATATTTGCGCTGCTAGCTGATTAAGTCGTTCAACGAGCTGTTGATAAAGTTGCGGTAGTTGTTGTTGTACGGTTGAAGTTGTTAAAGAAATTGCGGTGATAGTTCGATGAGCGAGGGAGAGCAAGAAGGCATTCTCTCGCTCTCTACGTTTAAGAATTCGATAAAGTTGAGGATAATTGATCCCGTTAATCAGAGCTTGCATTATTTTCGGTTGCTTTAAAAGAGAAGTACGCGTTGTTTCTTTGTGGAAGCCTAAAAGCCGTATCTCGTCGCGACGTTTAGATTTATTGTAATCAAGGTTGAGTTAATTAAAGTTAAAGTGTTAGGTTTTATCAAAGATTATAAAGTACATAGATGGGACATCACATACAAAGAAAAATTTTCTATGGCGGGTTCCAGCAGTGGAACCCGCTGGAACGAGCGCGACAAGTTAAGTTGCGCGACAAGTTAAGTTTGAGAAATTTTTCGCGCGACAACGAATGAGGAATAGCCGAGTGGTAGAGTGCTTGGCTGGTGTGCAAAGTAAAACGAGTTCAAACCAGGCTCGGGACATCCATTTTTTTTAAATTTTAAATCTATTTGTATTAAAGATAAAAAGACGAATTTGAATTTAGTATGAACGTTATAAATGATGTTTATTTCTGCATGCAGATGAAACTGGTTGATCCGCAGCTAGACCAGCTTATGGTGCATGCAGGGACGAAAGTAATATACACAGAGAGGGCGGCCCGACAAGTCACCTCGAGCTAAAACTCTCTAAAGAAAGTCCGTTGAGCGGCCGAGAGAGAGTCCGAGCGGCCGAGAGAGAGTCGGCTTGCGATCAACTAGCTTTTGTTTAAACTTAAGCCTAATAAATAAACATTACCAAACATTACGCTAACATATTTAAACATTAAAATTACACCGGTGAGCTGCTGCCTGACCCGACAATATGTTTTCCTAAATTTATAAAACGACAAACGGCTGGCAGATGAGAGAGGGAGAGAGAGAATTCTATTTTTAGATCGTAACATCTTTGGAACGATGAAAGTTTGAAACGTTGTAATCGAACCAATGTAAGTGTAAAGAGATCAGAAATATCTTCTACTATCCTTACTCGTCAGCTCCTTTTTTGGTATAGTTTCTAGCGCCTCCTTTAACATCAATTTTAAGTATCATAAAATCAACTTCGAGGGTAGCCTAGATGTATAGTGCGCGGTCCTTATTCAAGGGGTCCTGGGATCGATTACATTAGCGGGCGGTTTTTCCAATTTTGATAAAGTTTTAGTTTTGATTCTTTTTATACATATTTACTTTTATTTTTTTTTATTTTTTTTTTTTTACTTTTACTTTTTACGTTATTGTTATTATTTTTAACTGCATTCTATTACAATTATTGTAAAAATAAGTGACGGACGTGTCGGATGACAAAATGACAAAATTTTAATTATAAAAGAAAGAAAAAGTTGAAAGTCCTTACGAGGATTTGAACACAGAAAAATTACACATAGAGTAACTACTCTATGCATTACGCTACCGTCCTGTCTCGATCTGCGGCGATTAAAAATACTATTTGTTTTACTATTTGTTGTAACTACCGCATCGGCGCATTGAAAACAGAAACGAGAAATTGAAATTGAAATTTGGAAGCCAAAACCTTTTTGCGCCGTCGTGCCGTAAAAATAGAATCGTATGCATGTGCGTTCCCCCCTCACCAACAAGCTCGACGCAAAAAAATGACCGTTTTAGGCCCTGATGTCCCATCTATGTACTTTCTTTGGTTTTATATTAGTTATTATAAATTTAGCTCGAACTATTTTACTTTTTATATATTTTATAATTATTTATATATTTTTGTATATATTTTATATATATTTATATACATTTATATTTTTTTTTTAAAGAAAACCGCAGATATTGTTTACTTTGTGTTTTGGCCTTTATCTGTGCAGACAATAATTTACAGTTAAATTATTTAACTTATTTAGATTTTTCGTAGGGCGCCAGTTACACTGCAGTGTACAAGTTATCCAACCCCTAAATACAGGCCACATATGGCTTTTATAAACAATATTTTCAATCTCTGCATTTGCCTTTGGCTTGATCTTTGGCTCAATTATCCAACCCATAAATCCAGGCCACTTATGGCTTTCCACTTATGAATTTTATAAACAATATTTTCAAACTCTGCATTTGCCTTCGGCTTTGTCTTTGGCTCTGAGGCGCGATCTCGGTTCCCCATAAACAAATCAAAATCAAAAGTAAGCATCAGCTTCCCTCCGAAGCCCAATCAATTACGCCTTTTGCGTTTCAAGTACCCACCAAATTGCATCGATCAGCTTAATCGAATTTCACAATAAGATGCGACAGTTTCATCTTAAGCCTCTAATCTAAACACAACTGATGGCCGAGGTTCTTTGGATCAGATTTAGAATTAAGAAGGCAGTCCTATTTTGACCGAGACCGCGAACGGTTGACAAAAGTATTTAAGAAAAAACCAAAAGTGTCTTGTAATTTTGCGTTTAATAAATAAAGGTTTAACACCAAGTTGTGAAATTAAAAAATAAAATTTTCATTTTTTTAATTCACCGAACTACAAACAATTTAACTGGCGCCCAACTCAAGGGGCCGCGTCACATAAAGCTCCAAAAAATAGTTTAATGAAAAATAAGTTAAACATAAACGGAACTCGCGCGGTCAACAACTGAACATTTTTAGTGGAAAAATTAAAACATCCACCAAACGACACTACCAAGTGACAGTGATCGTTAACAATAAAGTAAATGGAAATTA
The DNA here is from genome assembly GCF_030179905.1 of Drosophila bipectinata. Classification (NCBI taxonomy): domain Eukaryota; kingdom Metazoa; phylum Arthropoda; class Insecta; order Diptera; family Drosophilidae; genus Drosophila; species Drosophila bipectinata. The sequence continues at coordinate 23,594,949 of NC_091736.1, read as the reverse complement.
ATTAATGAAATAATCCATAAAGAGTGAATTAAAACAAAGGTGGACCGAAATTTTAAACCAAACAATTACAAGAACCCAAAAACTAAAAAAAAAATCAACGCACAAAAAAAAAAAAAAAACAAACAAGAACAACAAAAACAAATAAAACGACAACTCCAACAAGAAAAACCAGGAAAGGAAGGCAGGACATTCTCAAATAAAAACGACAACTCGCTCCAACAAAAAAACCCAAGGAAGGAAGACAGGACATTCTCTATTAACCACCAACCACACAGAAGGAAGACCCCAACGGGACAATATCGTGAGGAATTAATTTAAAATAAAACAAGAAAGGAAAGCTAACTTCGGGCGGAGCCGAAGTTAATATACCCTTGCAGGTAAAACCGGATATATATCGCAAACATCGTATATAGTTGGCCGATCCTTATGAGAATATGATAATATAACTCAAGTTATTATTATATAGAATCTAAAAAAAACCCCAAATTTCTATTTCCAAAATACCAGAGTTGGTATTTCTACCAAAAACCATTTCCGATCGTTCAATTACATGGCAGCTATAAGATAAGCCGGTCGTTATAAAATTTGGTAGGTCGGATTAACTGACCAAAAATATAATCTGTACCAAGTTCCAGCTTTCTATATTCAAAAACACAAAAGTTGGGTCAATTCCGATCGGTCAGTTGTATGGCAGCTATAGGATATAGTCGGCCGATCCTTATGAAATTTGGTAGGTCTGATTATCTGACCAAAAGTAGTATTTGTACGAAGTTTAAGATTTCTATCTTCAAAAACACGAAAGTTGGGTTATTTCCGATCGTTCAGTTATATGGCAGCTATGGGATATAGTCGGCCGATCCTTATGAAATTTGGCATGTCGTATTATTTTGCCAAAAGTAACTCTCATGTCAAATTTGAACTCTCTAACTTTAAAAACACCAAAGTTATACCATTTCCGATCAATCAGTTATATGGCAGCTATAGGATATAGTCGGCCGATCCCGGCCGTTCCGACTTATATACTGCGTGCAAAGGAAAGAAGGGTGTGTGCAAAGTTTCAAGACGATAGCTTTAAAACTGGGAGACTAGTTCGCGTAGAAACAGACAGACAGACGGACAGACGGACCGACGGACAGACGGACAGACGGACATGCTCATATCAACTCAGGAGGTGATCCTGATCAAGAATATATATACTTTATAGGGTCGGAGATGTCTCCTTCACTGCGTTGCACACTTTTGGACAAAATTATAATACCCTTTGCAAGGGTATAAAAATTAAAGACTAAAATTTAAGACTTGTAAATTCGAGAAAAATAATATAAGATTTATATATTGCAAAAAGTAAGATTCGCGATTTAAAAAACAATATAAAGAATAATTCTGGAAGATTTGATAAATAGCTTTTGTGAATTAAATCTAACAATGGCAACCGGAGGTTCAGCATCAAATTTTTCTGCAGGTAGTGTAGCCACAGCCGGCAGTTTAACAGTAGAATTGATAAACAGATTAATAAACGCTCAATTGAATGAAGTTAGCAGGAAAGTAGAATATTTAGAAGGAAGGCTTGCCACAGATGCAAACACTGTGGAAGATTATAAAGTACAAACAATTGACCCAGCTATAAAATGCGATACAACACTTGAAGTGGTAAAATCCTTACCAAATTTCACAGGGGAAGCAACACAATATGTAGGTTGGAGGGAAGCTGCAGAAACTGCAATGAGTCTCTATAAAATTGAAAGTGAACAATATTTTATCGCCCTAACAATTTTACGAAATAAAATTATGGGAGCTGCCCATGATGCTCTTACCAATCATGGCACAGTTTTAAACTTTAAAGCAATCTTATCCCGATTGGACTTTATATATAGTGACAAACGACCAATACATGTTCTCAAGTCAGAACTAAGTATCCTCAGGCAAGGACGAATGACAATTACTGAGTACTATAACGAAGTCAATAAAAAAATGACCTTACTAATAAACAAAACCATAATACGGAAAGGACAGTGTAATTACCAAAGAAACAAACAATTCAATAAGGGGAAATGCTCTACGAGTATTTATATCCGGACTTAATGGATCTATTTCAGAAACTCTTTTCTCATTAAATCCACCAGATTTGCCCAATGCTTTGGCAAAGGCCCAAGAATTAGAATCAAACAACTTCCGTGCTCAATTCGCAAATAGGTTTAATGGATTTAAAAATGAAAGTAAATATCGGGGAAACAACTTACGATTTGATCAAATACGGCAAAATAATAATACCACTAAAATGGGAAATAATTTTAATCATAACCAAAATTACAATTGGCCACAAAAGGGAAATTTTTGGCAAAATAATAATCAAAATAATAATCATAAGCAACAAGCTATCGAGCCAATGGATGTTGATCCACCGATTCAACTCCAGAATAAATCTAATAACAATCGGCAGCCGAGCCAAAATTGGCAGCCAAATAATAACCAGGGAAGATATAATAATTGGCAGGCAAACGATAATCAAGGTAGATATAATAATAATTATCATCAAAATAAAAATCGTTCAAATTTGTATAACACAAATCAAAATAGAGAGCAAACTCAAGCTCAAAAAAGGGAATCAGATGGAACAGAAAGTCAGCCAGCTAATAAAGTAACCAGATTAAATAATATTAATGAAGACCATTATTTAGACCAGACCCCTACAGAGGAATGCCTTATTTAAATAGGATAGATCGAAAAACCAAGAAGCAGCTAAAAGTTTTAATAGATACAGGAGCCACTGCTTGTTACATAAAAAGGGGAATTTTTGAAAATAAAAACGAGCTACCAATATACAAAAAGGTAACAACAGTTCATGGCTACTCAATTATTAGGTATTACCATATTATAAATATATTTGAAACAAAACAATTATTTTATGAAATCGAAGGTTTAGAATCTGATATTCTAATTGGATTCAATCTATTAAGAAAAATTGGAGCTATAATAAATATAGATAAGGGAATCTTGGAATATAATGGGAAACAGGAGAAGTTAAAATATTATGATAATGAGGAGAAAAACGAAATACGTTTAATTGAAGAAAATAATATTCTTCCGTTAAAAGAATTTATTATAAAAAAGTATTTTGATGATAATGGTAGCAAAAACCCAGATTCATTATTTGTTGAAAATAGTGAGAAAAGCTTGGGAGTTAAAAATCCCGAGAACGCCGACGTAGAAATATCCGTCAACAAAAATACAAATGTCTTGGGAACAAAAAATCCTGAGAACGCCGACGTAGAAATATCCGTCAATAAAAATAAAAATATCTTGGGAATTAAAAATCCTGAGAACGCCGACGTGGAAATATCCGTCAATAAAAATAAAAATATCTCGGGAATTAAAAATCCTGAGAGTGCCGACGAAGTAAATACCGTCAAAAATCAAATAAATAATATAGGTACCGACCAATTAGGCGGACTGAGGGAAAAGATAGTTCACTATATTGAAAAGGAGCATTCAAAGATAAATATGCAAATTCCTTTTAGAACAGACATAAAGGGGGAAATAAATCTAATCCATGATAGGCCAATATACGGGAAGCAATATCCGTATGCTCTAACTGTCAACGATTTCGTGAATAGCGAAATCAAAAGAATGTTATCAGAAAAAATAATAAGGCCTAGCAGAAGCCCTTACAATTCACCACTTCTGGTAGTCCCAAAGAAAGGAGAGAATCAAGACGGAAGCCGTAAATTAAGACTCGTCATTGATTACAAAAAATTGAATGAAAGTACTATACCTGACAGGTACCCAATGCAAGACCCATCAGTAATTCTATCAAATTTGGGAAAAGCAAGATATTTTTCAACAATAGATTTAGAGTCAGGATTTCATCAGTTACTAATGAAAGAATCTGATGTCGAAAAAACAGCCTTTTCAATAAATAATGGAAAATACGAATTTTTAAGAATGCCATTCGGATTAACAAATGCACCAAGAATCTTTCAGAGAGCAATGGACGATATTCTAAGGGAACAAATAGGGAAAACGTGTCATGTCTATATGGACGACATCATAATATTCTCAAACTCAATCGAACAACACTATACAGATTTAAACAAAATTATAAATATATTATTGAGGGCAAACATGAAAATCTCTTTAGAAAAATCTAAGTTTTTCAAACGCGAAACCCGTTTTCTAGGATACATGGTATCCTATAACGTCATCAAGACAGACCCAGAGAAAATTGAAACCATTAGAAAATATCCGCTTCCAGAAAATATTCGGGAACTAAGAAGTTTCCTAGGTTTTACGGGCTATTATAGAAAATTTGTTTCGAACTACGCCTACATAGCCAAACCTCTAACAAAATATCTTGGAGGTCATAATGGCAAAATCTCGAAAAGAATGTCAACAAAAATATTGATTCAGCTGGATGAACCAGCAATTAAAGCTTTTAACGAGCTAAAAGAAAATCTCATTGCTCAGGTAGAACTAGTTCAACCGGACTATAATAAAAAATTTACCTTGACCACCGACGCTTCAGACGTCGCAATTGGTGCAGTTTTATCTCAAGAAGGAAAACCAATTACTTTTATTTCAAAAACCTTGTCTAAAACAGAACAAGCTTATGCGACTAATAAGAAGGAACTTTTAGCGATAGTGTGGGCTCTTAAAAATCTAAGAAATTACTTATACGGAGTAATTGGAATTGAAATTCAAACCGACCATCAAACTTTATCTTACACAATTTCGGATAAAAATCCCAATGTAGATATGAAAGGATGGTATTCTTTCATACAAAGTTCTACACCGAAAATAACATTTAAGCCCGGTACAACAAATGTAGTTGCAGACGCATTATCTCGAATTCAGATAAATAATATTACAGACAGCGATATAGAACAAACAGACCAGTCAGACTCAGATCAGAACACACAGCATTCAGCTGAAAGTAGTTTTGAAAATGTAATACAAGAGACCCGTAAACCGTTAAATCAATTTAAACAACAACTGTTATTAACAACGGGGAGGTATACAATACATGAGTCACTGAAAATTTTTGACAGGACACGACATTTAATTGAATATGACACACCAGAAAATTTAATAACTATATTAAGAGAGTATCTTCCACCTAACATTACGGTAGGAATTCATTGTACCTTAGAGGACTTATTTAAAATTCAATTACCTTTAAAAAATAATTTCACAAGAACATTCCTTTTTACAAGAATCTTTCTACAAGACGTGGAAAACGAGGAAGATAAATCTATAATAATAGAAGAAACGCACAGCCGTGCTCATAGGGGGCTAGAAGAGAATTACAAACAGATCAGTAAATTATATTATTGGCCAAACTGTTTTAAAAAATTAAAAGAGTATATTAAAAATTGCGTGATTTGTAACGAAAATAAATATAACAGGCACCCAATAAGAATTCCAATTGGGGAAGCCCCAATTCCAAGTAAAGAAGGAGAAAATTTACACATTGATATATATTACGCGCAAGGTCTTACTTTCATAACTTGTATTGACGCTTACTCAAAATTTCTAGTAGTAAAAGAAATCCAAAATAAATTAAATATCGAAAATAAAGTAATGGAACTTCTTCAGCATTTTCCACAAGCAAAAGTAATAATGGCCGATAATGAACCGACCTTTACCTCGGCCCAATTTAAATCTTTCGCACAAAGGTGCAATTTAACTTTACATTACGCAGTCCCGAGGCACAGCACGTCAAACGGACAGGTTGAAAGGGCACATTCTACATTAACAGAATTAGCTCGATGCATTAAAGAAGAATTTAATTTAACTGACTTTTCCGAAATAATAATAAGAGCCGCTCAAGAATATAATCAGAGCATTCATTCTACAACGAACCAAAAACCTTTTGACGTACTATATAATAAAAAAGAACACGATAACATTCCTGAACTTTTGAAAAATACTCAAGAGAAAATGTTGGAAACACATAATGAAAACAGAAAAGAAAAAGAATATCATGTAGGACAGGTAGTCTATGAAAAGAAATACGGGGAAAGAAATAAACTTAAAACCAGATATAAAAAACAAATAGTTAAGGAAAATTTACCCAACAAAATAATAATCAACAATAGAAATAGAATTATTCACAAAGATAATATAAAATTCTAAGTATTTATATATTATCCTTTTTTCTTTCCTTTCCCAGAAAATGTTTTATCAGGTGCTCATACTACACCTTATTTTATTAACAAAATCAGAAATAATTGACTATACAAGTCGCGAATATCTTCTATTTAAGGACAATAAAGACGTATTGACGTACGATTCATACGCAGATTTATTCCATGTAACTAACTTAAGCTTTTATAAAGAAATAATAAATTTGGAATCAGATAATATTAAAAGGGATACTAATAAAAGGTCACAATGGGAAATTAAATATGACATAAAAGTAATCGAACTAATTTTATCGCAATTAGTATCAACTAGATCAAAAAGAGGGATAAATGAGTTAGGCACCGTGTGGAAATGGTTAGCTGGAACTCCGGACCATGATGATTTTATTACAGCTCAGAATAAAATTAATGAATTAATTGAAAACAATAATAAGCAGTCAATTATCAATTCCCGGTTATTCAAAGAAATAGAATCTCTTTCCGATGATTTTAAAAAAGTATTTATTGATCAAGATCTACCACTTCGAAAACATCGCTTGCGATTATTAACATTTGATCTGCAAAATTTAATTGACACAATCACTCTAGCAAAAATAGACGTTTTTAATACCAAAATTTTAAACAATGATGACATCTTGGAAATATTAAAACATGAACAAAAACCAGTAATTATAGCTGATTTAATGGACATCTCTTCTTTTAAAATCGCATTGCATAAAGAACTTTTAATAATTTATATAAAATACCCAATAATAAAAAACAGATGTGAAATATATCACGCTAGAGCGATTTCCCAAATCGATGGAAAACTAGTATTAAGCGATCAAGTCGCAAAATGCGAAAATATTTTTTACGAAATGTCTAATTTTAAGAACGAACTTTTTAATAATTATTGCACTCTAAGTAACCAAAAAACGTGTTTTACCCGATTATTAAATGGTGAGAAATCAACCTGTAAAAAAATAAGAGAAAAAAATAAAAAAATAGACATCATACAAGATGGTGCCATCCTTATAAATGGGAACAATATTGTTAACAACTCCCATTTAAACGGTTCGTTTTTAATAACATTTAATGGTACAACTAAAACAAGAAAGGAAAGCTAACTTCGGGCGGAGCCGAAGTTAATATACCCTTGCAGGTAAAACCGGATATATATCGCAAACATCGTATATAGTTGGCCGATCCTTATGAGAATATGATAATATAACTCAAGTTATTATTATATAGAATCTAAAAAAAACCCCAAATTTCTATTTCCAAAATACCAGAGTTGGTATTTCTACCAAAAACCATTTCCGATCGTTCAATTACATGGCAGCTATAAGATAAGCCGGTCGTTATAAAATTTGGTAGGTCGGATTAACTGACCAAAAATATAATCTGTACCAAGTTCCAGCTTTCTATATTCAAAAACACAAAAGTTGGGTCAATTCCGATCGGTCAGTTGTATGGCAGCTATAGGATATAGTCGGCCGATCCTTATGAAATTTGGTAGGTCTGATTATCTGACCAAAAGTAGTATTTGTACGAAGTTTAAGATTTCTATCTTCAAAAACACGAAAGTTGGGTTATTTCCGATCGTTCAGTTATATGGCAGCTATGGGATATAGTCGGCCGATCCTTATGAAATTTGGCATGTCGTATTATTTTGCCAAAAGTAACTCTCATGTCAAATTTGAACTCTCTAACTTTAAAAACACCAAAGTTATACCATTTCCGATCAATCAGTTATATGGCAGCTATAGGATATAGTCGGCCGATCCGGGCCGTTCCGACTTATATACTGCGTGCAAAGGAAAGAAGGGTGTGTGCAAAGTTTCAAGACGATAGCTTTAAAACTGGGAGACTAGTTCGCGTAGAAACAGACAGACAGACGGACAGACGGACCGACGGACAGACGGACAGACGGACATGCTCATATCAACTCAGGAGGTGATCCTGATCAAGAATATATATACTTTATAGGGTCGGAGATGTCTCCTTCACTGCGTTGCACACTTTTGGACAAAATTATAATACCCTTTGCAAGGGTATAAAAATTAATAATATCTCATATACCAATTTGCAAAATAAAATTCTTGAATACGTAACTACGAACCACTTTAAAAATTATGAAATATCCGATTACATATTATCAAATAACTCTGATCTTTCTTTAGATAATATAAACATTTTAAACCCATTCGTTAAAATTAAGAATACTAAAATATCACTTACCTTTATATTATTAATTTTAATCATTATATTTTTGATTCTTTCACTTATTATAAAATACAAAAATGCTATATTATTTGTAACCAAAAAACATCGGCCTGAACCAGAAAAATGTATTAACCAAGAAATTTTTTTAACAGAATTAAGAGATCATTTAAACGAGTTTCATATTGAATCGGGACGATCCATTTTAGAAGGGGGAGAGTTATCCAACCCCTAAATACAGGCCACATATGGCTTTTATAAACAATATTTTCAATCTCTGCATTTGCCTTTGGCTTGATCTTTGGCTCAATTATCCAACCCATAAATCCAGGCCACTTATGGCTTTCCACTTATGAATTTTATAAACAATATTTTCAAACTCTGCATTTGCCTTCGGCTTTGTCTTTGGCTCTGAGGCGCGATCTCGGTTCCCCATAAACAAATCAAAATCAAAAGTAAACATCAGCTTCACTCCGAAGCCCAATCAATTACGCCTTTTGCGTTTCAAGTACCCACCAAATTGCATCGATCAGCTTAATCGAATTTCACAATAAGATGCGACAGTTTCATCTTAAGCCTCTAATCTAAACACAACTGATGGCCGAGGTTCTTTGGATCAGATTTAGAATTAAGAAGGCAGTCCTATTTTGACCGAGACCGCGAACGGTTGACAAAAGTATTTAAGAAAAAACCAAAAGTGTCTTGTAATTTTGCGTTTAATAAATAAAGGTTTAACACCAAGTTGTGAAATTAAAAAATAAAATTTTCATTTTTTTAATTCACCGAACTACAAACAATTTAACTTGCACTGTATATACAGTAGCGGACAATGAAATCCGGACAGGCAGAAAATACTACTTTTTTAGATATTTTTCAGACAGCGTTTACTTTATGAAGTAAATTTGTTTCAAATCGATAAAATTAATATAAATGTAATTCAAAACGTGTTCTTTTAAATGTTATTGGGTTTTATTTAGAAATAAAACGTATACATCAATATTCGATAGAATTAACAAAAATGTAGGCAAACAACCAAAATAAGTGACTCAGAACAACTTGGAACTTTTCAGTATTCCCAGTTCCATCAATTAATGTCAGATTACCAACGCCATAGTAAGAAAAGCATCCCTGAACCATTCGGCATGCTCCTTGCCTGACCTTTCGCCGTAAGCAATTATTTTTGAAGCGTTTGTCGCGTTTGGGGCGCACCTAGCTCATAAAATTGTAAGACAAATGGATTATTTGGTGTCGTTACAAAAAATGACGTAGCCTTTTCTGGAGCATTTTTGCGGTCAAGACTGGGTCTTTCGGTGTTTGCCGGCCATGAAGTCCTGCCTCCTCAATGTTCCTTCGAACGGTTCGAGTGCTTATTTCGACTCCTTTCAACTAGAAAAACTTAATTCTTACATTTTTTGCTGATTCGAAACGATCAGTCATGCCTAATCGTGAAAGGATTCGATCCTTGTGGTAGTTGGTCTTCTTTTTTTTCCTGATCCTTTTTTTTTTAAGCTTTGTTTGTTTGTTTTATTGGATCTTCTCTTTATGAGTCTAACAATAAGGTTGCAAATCTTAAAATAATACAATATCTAACAGTTTGTTTTGAACTGAATAGAGACTACGTGGTCAAATTAATTAGCGCTGGATTGGGAGGTCGTTACGGCGAAGACGAGAACTGCTGGAAACTCGCGTGAGGGCAATCGCGAGATGATTTGGATGTACTGATAGCCTGTTGTAGTACTTTGTTTTGATTTGTGCTAGGTCCCTGTGAATGTTTTCATTCCGAACGTACCACGGGGCCCCGGTGATGGTTCTGAGAATTTTTGATTGAGTTCGTTGCATTATATCCACACTGCTGTTACTGGCATTCCCCCACAACTGGGAGCCGTACATCCAGATTGGTTACAAGACGGTGTTATATAGGAGTACCTTGTAGTCTAAGCTAAGGGGCGAGCGGCTATTGATAAGCCAGTGGAGGCTTTTGGCTTTGAGTTTTAAATGCGTTCTTTTGGCTTCAATGTGGCAGCCGTCTATCGAGGTGTACGCCAAGATATGTTACTACATTGCTATCGGTGTTGTTTAGAATAAGTGGAGGGCAGTCTTGCCTGTTAAGAGTGAACGTTACGTGTTTGCATTTTTGTTCGTTAACTTTGATTCGCCAGTCGGATAGCCGTTTCTCCACTGCCACCAGGTGTATAGCAAGTTGCGCCGTTGCTTGCTTGGGGCATCTCGAGCGGCTTAGAATCGCTGTATCATCTGCAAAAGTGGATGTGGTTAGATTCCTGCTCGCTGGGATGTCCGCAGTGTAGATAAGGTAGAGTGTTGGTCCAAGCACGCTGCCTTGAGGAATTCCGGCTCTAATGATGTAGTCATCGGACATGGCTTAATTACATCTTACATACTGAATTTCCTGTTGCATAGGTATGACTTCAGAAGTTTGTGAGTGTTGGTTGGGAGCATTTCTATAATTTTGTGCATTAGACCTTCTAACCATACTCTGTCGAAAGCTTGTGATACGTCCAGAAATATCGCAGTGCAGTACTCCCTTTGTTCGAATGTATTTCGGATTTCTGAGGTTATGCGGTTGACTTGCTCAATGGTTCCGTGTTTTTCTCGAAAGCCAAATTGATGAATCGGGATTTTGTTGTGTGTTCTGAGATATGGGGTAATGTGTGCCAAGAAGCATTTTTCAAAGAGTTTTGATAGACACGTTAGTAAACTAATTGGTCTATATGATGAAGCGATTGTGCGGTCTTTGCCAGGTTTTGGTATCATTTTCCATCTCTCTGGAAAGTGTCCGTGTCGTTATTGCATTGAAGAGCTGGCAAATAGCTCGAACAGCACAGAAAGGAAGTTCAATAATCATTTTTGGTGATATTAGGTCGCATCCTGGAGATTTTTGGGTTGAGTTGTTCGTTTATGATTTTGAGTAACTCATGGGGCCTAAATACAATAGGTTCATACGTTGATGTGTCGATATCTGATGTTGCTGGCAGTGAGATCCCGTTTGATGATGTGTTGGGCTGAAATACATTTTGAAGATGCTCTGCAAATCTGACGGCTCCTTCTTCGTCGCTTCGAGCCCAGTTGCCTGTGGATGTCCTTATTGGCATTGCAGATTCGATTGGTGCGCAGAGCGATGAGTGTGCTCTCCAAAGTGGGAACTTGGAGCTCATTGGGGATAACTGTTCTATGTAATGTTTTTGGGACCTTTCTTCTTCATGACGAAGTGCAGCTGAGAGCCTCTGTGTAGCGTCTTTTAACCTTTGTTTTGCGGATGGTGATCTGTTGGATTGGCATTCTCGCCGTGAGCGTCGCTTTGCTAGAACGAGCTGCTCTATTTCAACGTTCGTGTATCTATTATTGTACGATGTTTCTTGCGTTTGTGGAGTTGATACGCGAGCTGCTGCGACCAAGACGGATTCAATAGTGTTTGTGGATAAGTTGATATCAGCTTCGTCATTCAAACGTGGATTCAATTCAATGTGCGAACTTATATATTTTTGGTATTTAAGCCAATTGGTTTTATTCGTTGTTAGTCTGAATGGTTTATCTACCGCAACTGGATATAGATTTAGATGAAGAAGTACAGGCGAGTGATCAGATGATAGATCTGATAAGGAGTTGGCACTTATCAGGTCGCGAGGAATGTTTTTTGTGACTGCAAAATCTATCAAGTCTGGCAGTTTTCTAGGATCTGTTGGCCAATATGTAGGTGTCCCAGGTGACACACAGTCTAGCTTGTTGCTTGATTTTATTATTGCATTGTACAACTGCCTTCCCTTAGGAGTCACAAGTCGATATCCCCAGTGCGTATGCTTGGCATTGAAGTCTCCTGCTGCTATAAATTGTTCGCTCAGAGAGTTCAAATATTCCATGAATTGGGATTCTGATATTGTAAACCGAGGAGGACAGTATACGGCGGCAAGCTTTAAAGATCGGAAATCCATTTGCACATCTATTGATGTAGCTTGCATGAAGTTAGTGGCGAAGCTATTGTGGAAGCAGTGCACAGTGGTCCGGCTTGTATGAAGAGAACGGCCAAAAATACTTCTAGTTGAGGTAGGGACTGGAAACTTGGCACAAAATATTTATATTCGTATTCTAAAATAATATGTTAAAATCAGCCAGATCGGGCAACTATATCATATAGCTGCCATATAACTGATTGATCGAAAATGCTATAACTTGGGTGTTTTTAAAGCTAGAGAATTCTGATTTGGTACGAATGCTATTTTTGGCAAAGTAATACAACATGCTAAATTTCATAAGGATCAGCCGACTATATCCTATAGCTGCTATACAACTGAAAAAACGGAAATTGCCCAATTTCATAATTCATGTTAAATTATTCAAATCGGAGCACTGCAGCGTACGTCTGATCACTTTAAAGGGCGAATTGAAAGAGAGAAATAACTTCCAAAGCGCAGCTGCGTTGCCAAAATGAACACGTGTTCACGATTGCAAATCTATTTTTAGAAAGTACCGTTAGACTTCTAGTAAAATCCGGTATGCCAAAGAGAGTTTGGACTTTTAAGAGACAATTTTGATACATTTTGCTTAAAAAATATGTCATCCAATTTTTTGATTTTTGGCCTCTGACGGAACCACTGTGCAGTGCTTGATGCGATTTCTAATCAGAATCCCAGCTCATTATAATTAAAGGTCATATTTTTACTAGCACTTACTTTAATCTCTTTTATATACCTGGATAAACTCTCAATAATCTCTAAACATTTTTGAGACATTGGAAAAACCGTCTTCCCGGTTAGTACGCTACACGCTATCCAATTTTTCAGAAAGCTTTGTTGTTTCCTGCTACTATATTCAATGTTGTGTGAGGATGATAGATTCTTATTTCTTACGACTTGTTTTCCATTTATAAAATTCAATTTTGGATTGGATTCAATTTTATTAAAGTGTGGATTGAATTGATGATTACCGGGTATCATAAGACATATATATATATTGGTTTTTTTTAAATAATTATAATTCTGAACAAAAAAATCATTTTTTTGTGTGTTTTTAAGGGGTTATATACAGTTGTACCGCGCAAAAAAATGGAATTTTATCGATTTTTTTTGACACTATAGAAAATATTTATGAAAAATGTTTTACCGACGTTGTTTAGTACATGTTTCTGGGTTCTTAGTTATATTTTTTTATTAAAAAATATAACATAATAAAAATGTTATAGCCGAATTCCCGGATCGTCTTTTTTCGAAGGTGTCTTGCGGTGGATATGATATCCCGAAAACGGTTCATCCGAAACCCAAAATTCAAAAAAATTTAGTTAGTATATTGTATTGTCTAGTCCGTGAACGAGAGATTTTTAAAAATTTTGATGAAAAAAAAATGGCGACGGTTTTCGATTTTTATGCTTTAAAAAAGGAGTTTTCAAAAAAATTGAAAATCCCTCGTTCACGGACTAGCTAATAATAATAAATATAATAATAATAATCATAATAAATAAGTGGTCAAAATTTGGTGTTGATCGGATTTTTAGTAATCGTGTCCACCGCAAAGGTAATTTCGAAAAATCAAGATTCTGAGATAATCGCGTTTAAAGTTTCACATTTGTTGAAGTTTTATGTGAAGGTAGTGCGCTATAAATAGCTACAACTTCGGTTCTAATGCTCCGATCGTTATGAATAGTATTCTCAACAGTATATACTTAAAGAATATGAAATAAAAAAAAAATTGATTTTTTCATCTATCACAACTGTATATAACCCCTTAGTAAAACTCAATAAAACCGCAAATATACCTGTTTGTAAAAACATTGTAATTTTTAACTTAAAAGCATTAACTATTTTAAATTTACCCCCTGTAGTGCTTCATGGAGGAAGTGAAGGAACACCCGTACGTTATCCAGTGTGAAGCCGCTAAGCCTCTTATAGTAGACACTTTTAAATTCATGTATGATCTGGACTTTCTAAACCCACAGGCTGATGAGGTAATGGTAATAGCTTTTTCTTTCTTCAGCAGCACCAATTTATATGTGCCTTTCAATCTACCCTTTCAACCCAAGCTTACCACACCACCACTGGCAATGCCTCGGCTACCCCACGAGGTAATTTTTGCGATAGGCGGCTGGAGCGGCGGAACATCAAAAGGATGTATTGAAACTTATGATACACGAGCTGACCGCTGGGTAAACATTAATGCAGAAGACCCTGCGGGACCACGTGCCTACCATGGAACTGCCGTTTTGGGCTTTAAAATATATTCGATTGGAGGTTATGATGGCGTAGAATATTTTAACACATGCCGTGTCTTTGACGCAGTAAAGAAGAAGTGGAGCGAAATCGCGCCGATGCACTGCCGCCGTTGTTACGTTAGCGTGACAGAGCTGAATGGTATGATATATGCAATTGGTGGGTATGATGGCCACAATCGTCTCAATACTGTCGAGCGGTACAACCCAACTACAAACCAGTGGTCCATAATACCACCGATGAACATGCAACGCTCCGATGCAAGCGCATGCACTTTGAACGGTCGTATCTATGCAACTGGCGGATTCAATGGACAAGAGTGCCTAGACAGCGCTGAGTACTACGATCCGATCACCAATGCTTGGATGCGCATAGCAAACATGAACCATCGCCGGTCTGGTGTCAGTTGCGTCTCATTTCGTGGTCAATTATATGTTATTGGAGGTTTCAATGGTACAGCACGGCTGTCCACTGGTGAGCGTTTTGACCCAGAGTCACAGACATGGCACTTTATTAGAGAAATGAATCACTCGCGCAGCAATTTCGGCCTGGAGATTATTGATGATATGATTTTTGCTATCGGAGGCTTTAATGGCGTCTCCACTATTTCGCACACTGAATGTTACGTAGCGGAGACAGATGAATGGATGGAAGCTACCGATATGAACATCGTTCGATCTGCCCTGTCCGCAAATAACGTTGCAGGTCTACCGAACAAACGGGATTATATACATAAAGAACGTGATCGTCTTATGGAGGAGCGGCGACAGAGACTTATGGCAACGGCCATGGCTCGAGAAGACGTCGGACATGGTAACCCATCAAACACGCTTGTAGAGACTAACAACGCCGCCATGGATGACTACGAAAGTCCCAATGATGATGAAGAAACAGAGGAGCATCAGCAACCGGTGCAGCACCAGCAAGTAATGCCGCTTCCATTGGGTCCACCTGTACCTGCTGTGGCTGTTGCCGCAGCTGCCAATACGGCTCCCGGACTTGCTCCTGGGCTTGCCGCTTTAGCCGCAGTCCAAGGTCAAGGACAAACACAAGCGACTGCTGCCCCGCACCTTAGTCGATTAATGGAAGAGAGAGGCTCGGAGAATAATCGGCGCTTTCGCGTGCAACTGCGTAATCAGCGCTATGGCTCGCATCATGAGATTCGTCGTCGCGCCTAGCCATTGGTGCAGTAGACCCAAAGCAAATCTTTACATTCTAGATTAAATACTACATACCAGCTATTTCCTTTCAAAGAATCTTTCAAGCGAGAATTCAACACACCGTAAAAGAAGATCAGCACCACACATTAGAGGAAGCGTTAGCGTGGGCAAAGGTATTTCTGGCTAAGATGTCCTGCAATGTAGCCCACGTCAATTGGAACCGTTTTTGGATCCCTTCAAGCGGATAAATACTTTTGCATACTACAATTATGAGTAAACTAATTTTTGGAGACACATTTATTGGGACTAGAAAAAAATTTTAGTTAATCCAAATTGCACAAAATAATCATCAAAATCGAAGGTATTCTTGACACAAGAAATAAAGTACAAAATATATGACACAAATTTCTCGTGTATAATTATTATATATGTTAAAATTTGATTGTAAATTTAGCTTCAGAAAAGCTAATAAATTAATTATACTAATAATGGGTAATAACAATGATGGGTTCTTGGGTTAATGGGTTTTCCCATAAACCAATAAATAATAATAGTTTTTTTTTTTCATTATATTTGTACAAATAAAAATATTAAATATTTTTGATATAAAAGGTGCGCTTTCCGGCAAGTATTTTTTAAATATTTTTATTACAATGTCTTATTAATTATAAAACGATGCAGATTTAAAAAAAAACTTATAATAAGCCACATAAACACTAAATACTATTAAATAATAAGGTAATATTATATTATTAAGGTAATATTATCTGGACGCACCATGAACCAGAAGGGGATCAGAAAATTATTTTATTTAAGCAAGAAAGAATAGCTAGCTTCGGGCGCAGCCTATCATCTTCTACCCTTGCAGTTAAATGGAAATTTATATATTGTGATATTTATCGGATCGGATTTAAATGTCAAAAATCGCATAAAGTTGATTGATTCCTTTAAAAAATTATGAAATTTTAATGTATATTTATTAATCTAGGCCGTGCAATTGCGTTGACCATCATTGTTTTAAGTGAATATTATTTTTTAAATGTATGTATACAAATAATTACATTATTAAGCCTTAAATTAACAAAATGGCTTCTGGCAGTAACCATGTCTTTGGAATACTCCTCCAAATTTAAAATCTCCGATTTTATACATTTATTGTGGTTATTTTTCCCATAAAGGACTTATATTATAATTTATATACTTTATTATATTTATATACTTTATAGGGTCAGAGATGTCCCCCCCTATAAGGTATATAAATTTTTGATCAGGATCACCTCCTCAGTTGAAGTGAGCAGGTCTGTCTGTTTCTGTGTGGTGTTCGTGGTAGACGTGGGCCCCAGTGGCGATACGGAGCGCTCTATTTTCAAATGTCTGGATAGTCCGAATCAGGGACCGTAATTGTTATAATTTTTAAAATAAAAATTATTTGTTGATTTTTATGACAAAAATTAAAATATATCTCTTATTTTCAATTTTTATAATAATAATTAAGAATAAGAATTATTTTTCAATTTTTATAAAAAAAATAAAAATTAAAATTATGATTCAATTTTTATAAAAAAAATGGAAAATAAGTGTTACGATTCAATTTTTATTATAAGAATTGAAAATAAAAATTGAATGCGAATAACTTCTGAACCGAGT
Organism: Drosophila bipectinata; assembly: GCF_030179905.1. Taxonomy (NCBI): domain Eukaryota; kingdom Metazoa; phylum Arthropoda; class Insecta; order Diptera; family Drosophilidae; genus Drosophila; species Drosophila bipectinata. Next base: position 23,577,585 of record NC_091736.1, on the reverse strand, counting down.
GGACTATTAAAAAACCGCTTACATTTTTATGATCTGTGGCGCAGTACCTTTCAAATACCTTTCAAAGACGCCAAGCGTCTTTACTTCAATGCGGTGGTCTCGATAGTATTGGACATTGATTCCCAATTTACCCCTGTTGACCCACACTAGAAATATAACTAAATAAATTGAATAATTGAGGAATCCTTGATTATGTCCTTTAAGGACATTCGATACATCACCTGGGTAATTGTCCCGGAGCCCGCAATGGACAGGGACCCGGCAGCGGGGTCTAACTTTTTTTTCAAAATTTAGATGGCCAAAATTGAGAAAGAAAAATTTGAATGTTTAATTAGAGTGAATAAATATTGAAAATGATATTGGTTGATCTCACTAACAAGTCATTTTATATTAACAAAACTAATTGACAAACGTCATTTATATAGCGAACATGAGTCAAAAACATCTAACGAACCTTGGCACACTAGCACTCGAATCAGGACTTGCCCGTAATCTCGATTTCAATGCAATCATTTCGATGGGCGCTGAACAGAAAGCTCGTAAGGTTTTTTTAGTCGTTTATATTGAATCAATCTATCAAAGGAGATATTCAACCAAAGTTCAACCAAAATGTACCAAATACGTTCTGATATGTAAATAAACGGACTATAAATATCGGAACCAGCCAGGTGATTTGATTAGTAACCGTCTCAAAATGTCATTTTTATCTTTATCATCCAACTAGCCTGTAATGTGCAACGCTTCAGTGTAATTTAAATGAGAGACGAAAACGAAAAAGGGCCCGTGAGGAATCCATGCCCCGGGGCCCGTCATGGCTCTCGACGGCCCTGTGGGGGGCTGTTGAGGTTGACCACCGGTGGGCAATTTCCCCGACGGAGAGAAAATATGGTGGCGGTGGATTTATCATTATTCACTTGAATATTCCACCTTTTCTGCCAATCGCCGAGAAGATCTAGTTGCTCCTGCTTGACAGCTACTGTTTCTGTAGCGTTGTCAGCAGCGGTCAGGAAGGCGGTATCTTCGCATAGGTCGCTGCCATTATGTTGGGGCTCCGCAAAACTGGGAGATCGGCCGTGTAGACATTGTATAATAAAGGGCCCAGCACGCTTCCTTGGGGGACTCCGGCACGGACCTTCCTGAGTCCGGAAGTGGCCTTTCCGCATCTGACCGCAAATTTGCGGTCCTTCAGGAACGACTCCAGAAAGAGGTAGTAAGGTCTGGGCAGGTTAGTTTTCAATTTAAGACCCGGTCGAAGGCTTGTTTGACATCCAGCATTACAGCCAGACAGTACTTCTTGGTTTCGAAGGCGTCCAGGGTATACTGCACCACTCTGTGGCATTGTTCCGGGGTTCCGTCGGACCGCCTGAAGCCAAACTGGTGATTGGGGATCAGACGAGCCTCGTCCAGTACTGGCAATGCTCTAAAAAACACTCTTTCGAGTATTTTGGAGAGTATCGATAGGAGACTAATCGGACGATAAGAGGCAAGATCTGCTTCGGGTTTTCCGGGCTTGGGTATTTTGGTTACCAGAGCATGTTTCCAGTTGGTCGGAAAGTACCCAATTTCTTGATGCTTGGAGGTGGCAGCAGTCTTAATGCGGCTGACTTTATTCCATCATCGCCCGGGGCCTTGTTGTTGCTCAACACTAAAATCTGGGCGGCTGTCTCCTCTTCCGTCACAGGTGGTATTCTGTCGTCGCCTCGTGCGGGCTCTGCCAAGAGTTGTTCCGTTTCGGCTGCCTCTTCTGGCGAGCAGTGGTAGAAAGGGGAAGGAGACATCTCCGACCCTATAAATATATATTCTTGAACAGGATCACCTCCTGAGTTGAGATGAGCATGTCCGTCTGTATGTTTCTACGCAAACTAGTCCCTCAGTTGAAACTTTGCACACACCTTTCTTTCCTTTGCACGCAGTATATAATCGAAACGGCAGGGATCGGCCGACTATCCTATAGCTGCCATATAACTGATTGAGCGAAAATGGTATAACTTGGTGTTTTGGTATAACTGGTATGGTGTTTTTAGAGTTAGAGAGTTCACGACATGCCAAATTTCATAAGGATCGGCCGACTATATCCTATAGCTGGCATATAACTGAACGATCGGAAATGACCCAACTTTCGTGTTTTTGAAGATAGAAAGTTGGAATTTAGTACATTTGGTCTATTTTTGGTCAGTTGATCCAACCTAACAATATTCATAAGGACCGGCCGAATATATTATCCTATAGCTGCCGTATAATTGAACGATCGGAAATGGTTTTTGGTAGATATACCAACTTTGATATTTCTGAAGATAGAAGCTTGGGATTTTTTTTTAGATATTATGATATTCTTTTAAGGATCGACCATTTATATCCGATGTTTGCGATATTAATCCGGTTTTAACTGCAAGGGTATATCAACTTCGGCTCCGCCCGAAGTAAGCTTTTCCTTCTTGTTTTTTTTATCAGAATGATGTGTACGGCAAAATGAGTTGATTTTCACTCAACACTGTGTTTCGTTCGGTTAGTTGAATTAAGCAAGAAATTTTGAACTGAAGACTCAAAATAATCGGAATGATGTGTACGGAAAAATTAGTTGATTTTTACTTATAACTTTACTTTACATTACTTTTACGTTTTGTTAAGTGAGTTGAGTTGATTGAAAAAGTTAATTTAAGGTTATTATTAGTTTATTAAATATTAAATAAAAAAATAGTGAGTATTGGATTTCTCTGTCCAACAGTCGCCTCTGTTAGCGCCCGTAAAAACTCCAGAAAATAACTTTAGTGTTTTTTATCCAATCGCGGCAAAATTAAAAATTGTTAACAATTTGAAGTGTTTTTGCATTTTTAGGGGCGGAAAAGGACGTAGAAATATTCAATTTATTTAAAAAAAAATATATATACATATGTTACTTATACAATTTGGGAGGTTTAGCTTAAATGCGGTGAATGATGATGATGTTTGCCACTATCGATGTTTTCGATGTTTTTGAAGAAAAAACATAGATAGTATCCATTTTTTATTTTATTATTATCAATTTATTGTTTTTTTTTTGTTGTCTTAATATTTAATATTGTTAAATATAAAAAAATATTTTTGTTATTTTTTAATATATAAAAAATTTCCAGAATTTCGATTTTTTCCATTTTTTGTTGCTCTCTTCTTGATCCGAATCATTCGCCTTGTGGTTTTCTGCATGCACACCTACACATACACAAAAGTAAATTTCTAATTCATAAACGAAAGCGTTGCCATCTTTGTTATACAGCGCCAACACCAAGTAACTATTTCGCTAATTTATAAATGAACTAGTGGTATAATTCGTTAATTTCTTATCTTGCAAAAAAAAAATCGATAGTATCGATAGCGCCGTATGTTTCTTTTAACCACCCCGACCACTTTTTTAAAATAGCTCCTAAGGGCGTCAATCAATACAATGAAAGAAAAACGCAATGAAACATTTCCATTGATTTAGTTTTAATATTAAATAAAAAAAATTTGAATTTCCCCATAGTGCACTGAAGAATATATATCAATTATATCACATCAAACGCGAAGCTGTAAAAATTTTGTTGTATTGAGTAAAAAGTTTCTTAAAATTGAATCTTGTGTGTACCGGTTTACAGGAATCATTTTTATAAAAACGCAGTGCGCACAAAAAAGACGCGACAGTTAGCTTAGACTAAAGATATTGTTTCAATAAACTCGCAGATCTATAGTTTAATTCAACCTTCTGCATGCATGGATACGACTTTGTAACGTCGGCGTTAGATCGGCGTCGATGGCAGCCCCGGGGATCGGGTTAAAGCGGTTATTGGAAGCTGGAAGCTAGACGTAGGAATCCGCGTAGAAATGGAATTTTCTTTTCATTTCTGGCGCGGTCCAAGAAGGTTCATCCTGTAAAGAAGCAGATTTTTACGCGAAAAGCGCACAAGCAAGTTGAAAATTGAGCCCACTCGGAGATCACCAGAATTTGGCAACAGGGGACAACAGCGAGGCCAAAGCGGCAGCTTGTTGCAGACACGCCAAAGGGTCGCCGCCAAAGTGAGGCAGGTCGCAGTGGCGGTGAGTGTGTTAGGTTAGGTCAGCGAAAAGAAAAAGATAAATGATTAAGCAATGATGAAATGAAGTAAATTGATAATTTCCTAATTTAAGCTAGCTTTAAGAACTACACCATTGAAGTTTAGCGTACCCGAACTTTTGTTTAATTTTCTCATTTTTTTAAGGTTTTAACCTAGCAACTAATTAATAGATATATAAGTCAAGAGGGAAAACTGAATTGTTAGCGAAAGTAAGGGGAAGTAGGGATGGGGATATCGTAGACATTTAAGTAAAGTTTAACCTAATAAACATGAATTTTATAACGAAGTATTAAAAAAATAATTCGCCTCGCTTAATTCGCTGCCGCCTTGCCGCTAGGGACGGGAAAACTGGCGCTACAGTCGCTTGGAGAGCAGGATCAGTCAGCAAACTGATGTCTGACCACGCCTGTAGATTGGCAGTTAGAACCCGTCGACTCCTAGTAGAGAAGATGGACACTTGGAATTCAGTCGTAGGAGCTACGAATGACCACGACTTAAGACATATAGTTGTTGACTCGCGGTGCCTGGGAATAGCAGTTTCATAGTAGTGTTTTTTAATAGTTTTTATACCCTTGCAGAGGGTATTATAATTTTGTCCAAAAGTGTGCAACGCAGTGAAGGAGACATCTCCGACCCTATAAAGTATATATATTCTTGATCAGGATCACCTCCTGAGTTGATATGAGCATGTCCGTCTGTCCGTCTGTCCGTCTGTCCGTCTGTCCGTCTGTCCGTCTGTCTGTCTGTCTGTCTGTCCGTTTCTACGCGAACTAGTCTCTCAGTTTTGAAGCTATCGTCTTGAAACTTTGCACACACCCTTCTTTTCTTTGCACGCAGTATATAAGTCGGAACGGCCCGGATCGGCCGACTATATCCTATAGCTGCCATATAACTGATTGATCGGAAATGGTATAACTTTGGTGTTTTTAGAGTTAGAGAGTTCAAATTTGACATGAGAGCTATTTTTGGCAAATCATTGTGACATGCCAAATTTCATAAGGATCGGCCGACTATATCTTATAGCTGCCATATAACTGAACGATCGGAAATGACCTAACTTTTGTGTTTTTGAAGATAGAAAGCTGAAACTTAATACAGATTCTATTATTGGCCAGTTGATCCGACCTACCAAATTTCATAAGGATCGGTCGACTATATCCTATAGCTGCCATATAACTGAACGATCGGAAATGGTACTTGGTAGAAATATCAACTTTCGTATTTTTGAAGATAGAAGTTTGGGACTTATTTTAGATTTTGTATTTTAGTAAATTGGTTTTATTATGATGTAATCATAAGGATCTGCCAACTATATCCGATATTTGCGATATATATCCGGTTTTAACTGCAAGGGTATATAAACTTCGGCTCCGCCCGAAGTTAGCTTTCCTTTCTTGTTTTTATTTTATTTTTTTTTTTTTTTTTTTTTTATTATCAATCATTCAAAAGTTACATTTAAAATCTGTCCGGAATTATGAACAATAATTAAATTTTTTAATGATACCTTAGCTTAGTGGAATATTGAGTAATATGTTATAATGTACAAATATGATTTTTGCTGGTCCTACGAACTACTTTTAACTTTAATTTTTGTTTAAGCCTTGACGTTTCAATTGAAATTTTATGGTGAACCCTTTAGTGGGCGTGGATAAATCTAGAAATGCAGCTCAGTCCCATTCGTTCGAGTGGCAAAGGTCCAGTGGGTGAGTCCGTTTCAGCCTCCTAGTGGTGTAGCTGTTGTCTAACAGGTTGATGGCCTCAGGGTTGGGATGTCGATCCAGTCTCTCCACGTATCTGTTGGCGAATCGCTGAACTTCTGCTTTCACGAATGGGACTCCCAGTTGGGCGTAAATTGTTGCGTTATCGTGGTACAGGTGAGCTCCGGTTATAGCTCTTAAAGCTTTGTTTGGGCGATCTGGATGATATTTTGGCTGCTTAGACACGCCGTTCCCCATAGCTGGATACCATAGGTCCAGACCGGCTTTACAATGGCTTTATATATAAGAAGATTGACCCTTTGCTTCAGCCTGGACCTCCTTCCAATGAGCCGACGTAGAGCTGACGTAGCTTGATCCGGATTTGCGTCCGTTTGCGCAGCAAGTGAGTTTTCCAGGTGAGCCTTCTACCCAGGGTCATACCCAGATATTTGGGTGTAGGGCTGGCTGGAATTGGGGTGCCTCCGAGACTGACTCCAGGACAGTCGCCTCTCCTCATTGTAAACGTCGTTTGGCCTGACTTCTCATGGTTGACGGCGATGTTCCACCTTCAAAGCCACGGGTCGAGAATGTCCAGCTGGCGTTGGAGTCGTGCAGAAGCCTCCTCTGGCAAGATTGAAGAGGCCAAAAATGCCGTGTCGTCGGCATATGTAGCAACTAGAAGGCCCTCCTCTTCAGCGACAGGCATGTCGGCTGTGTACATGGTGTACAGGATGAATATAATATTAATATATTAATAGTAATCAGAGTAGTGGAAGTCGAAGAGAGAGCATTTGTTAGTGTATCTTCAGATTTAGAAAGTAAAATAGGAAAGGATGAATCCGGCAGAGGCAGAGAAGGGGGCAGCGACACCAATGACACCAATGCCCATCTGCATGATATGTAACAAAGAAATGGCAACTGGCAGAGCGAGGACTAAGTGCGGGCACAAGTTCCATAAGACATGCATAACAACACATGCCAGGTCGAAGTCGTCATGCCCGACGTGCAAGGTTGTGTGCTTTGAGAAAGTCCAAACGGCAAGTGACACGACCGCTGCGAGTACGAGCCAGCAGATTCGCCGGCCAGACTCACCCTGCGGGACTAGCCAAGCAGGCTCTCAGGCAGAATCTTTAGGAAGCAAATCGGAGCTGCATTCAATTGTGTTTCAATCAGTGAGCGCCATGCAGGCGACATTACTGGAACAGCTGTCGGCACTGGTGGACAGACTATTCCATCAAAGGGAGCATCCAAAAAGGGATGAAGAAGTGAGAGATGGAGTCCACGAACAACCCAGTGGGATTTGCGATAATGAAGGGGCGATTTCAGATCAAAGTTACAGTTTTAGGAACGGGATAACAGACCAGATAAGGTGGGCCACATTATAAACAATTGGAAGTTTCGGGTTAGCGGACATCCGGAGGGGATGACTGTCGATAATTTCATCTATCGAGCTTCCTATTCGACGGTAAAGCGGGAGAATTTTACTGGCGTTTCCATAAGTTTAAAAGAGGGATGAGATGGGGCAAGTTGTGCGATGCGCTTAGAAATCATTTCAGGGACAATAGAACGGATGAGGACATACGCGAAGCAATAAGAGACCGAAAACAACGCGAAAGAGAGGATTTTGATTCATATTTTTGATTCATCATCAAACCGCCGCCAATTTTTATCCCGGACGAATCCAGCATCAAGGGCCTCTCCAAAGACATTTCCCGCCTCTTAGGCGGGGATGTTAAAGTGACCCACAAGGCAAGCACTAACAACACAATTCGCGTCATGACTCCAGACAAGGATACTTACTCAACTCTGCGCGCTTATCGGATCGTCGTTAAAGGCCTCCAATCCTCCACTGTGCTTCGGTCACACGAAACGGTATTGCCATCTGGAGTATAGATGCGTAAAGTGTGGAGATAGGCACCAATCGTCCGAATGCACCAAAATCGCCAGTGAACCAGTCGTTTGCCTCCACTGCGACGGACCACACGCGGCCTCTTACAAGGGCTGTCCAGCCTACAAAAAGGCAAAGAGCAGACTGCCCCAAGAAGCCAGCAACCTCAATTTAGCAAAATTAACCCTAACATCAGCTATGCTAGCGCAGCCAAAAACGGAGCACCACAGTTTGACTCCAACCCCAATCCTGATCCCAGTCTTCCAAGTAATCCAATGGAAGCCTTAGTGGCTAGGATGGAATCTATGTTTGAGCGCATGATGGAGAAGGTCAAGACCTTCTCCATCATCAAGAAATAGCCCAAATTATGGCCACCGTTTGCAAATTCTTATGCATACGCGATTAGATATAACCATATGGAATGCTAACGGCCTGGTAAAAAGAAGGCCAGAGGTCGAGCTATATTGCAAGACCCACCAAGCAGACGTTCTCCTCATATCACTATTAGAGGATACGACCTCATTGCAGCTAACCACCCGAACGGTAGAGGTCGCGGGGGCGCGGCCATCCTTATTCGCAGCTGCATCAAGTATGAGGCACTTCCAGCCATGTGCCAAGACTGGGTGCAATGTGCCCAAATTAAAATCTCCACTACCAACGGTGACATAACAATCGCTGCAGCATATTGCCCCCCCAGGCACAACATCCACGAACAGGAATTCGGCTTGCTACTGGATTGCCTCGGCCCCAAGTTCATAATCGGAGGGGACTTTAATGCTAAACACCCCTGGTGGGGCTCCAGGATTACGAACCCAAAGGGCTCGGCCCTATACAGGCAGATTCAGTCCCGAAACTTGAGCTGTCACGCGACCGGTGCACCCACATACTGGCCTACGGATCCTCACAAAATCCCAGATGTCCTAGACTTCGCCATCTCCGGAGGACTGGATTCTGCCGGAATTCAGGCGAGAGAAGTAGAAGACCTCTTCTCGGACCACAGAGCCTTTGCCGTGTCACTTTTCACCCAGCCTTGCTCAGGTCAGCCCGCAAAAAGCTGATCTACAAGACAACAGACGTTCACAAGTACCAATCTTACCTGAACAACGTTACCGACCCCAGCCCGACATTTGACTCCCCGTTTGACACCGACACCATTGTAGAAGAGTTAACAGCCCATATTCAGGCGGCAGCTTCTGAAGCAGCACCAAGGCCCTCCAACCGCCCAAGAGCCACTGACAGGGACATCCATTTTTGGAGCCCAGAAGTCGAAGAAATCAAACTTGAAAAACGACAACTCCGAAGAGTGTGGATACTCTCGAGGAATCTTTTGGACAAAACCGCCTTCAATAGAGCGACCAAATGTCTGACAGAAACGCTGGCAAGAGTAAGAAAGCAGGCCTTTGACGGGTTCGTCGAACAACTTGAGCCAGGCGATTCTCAACATTACTTATGGCGAGTCACCAAATCTATCAGACAGCCGCTGAAAAGCATCCCACCTGTACAAAGAACCGACGGCAGCTGGTGCAGATCGGAGATGTACAGGGCCAACGCTTTCGCCGAACACCTCGAAGGTGTCTTTACGCCTTTCGATCGCTGCTCACCGGAGGATGCTGCTGAAACTGCCCGTCTGCTAGCCGAGCCTTCCAGGGACGCCGATCCAATACCACCAGTGACTGAGGAGGAAACAGCTGAGCTCATAACCATCATGAGCAACAACAAGGCCCCGGGCGATGATGGTATCAATGCAATTGCATTAAAAATGTTACCACCTCCAAGCATACAGCTAATTACGAGGATCTATAATAGATGCTTGGAGATAGGGTACTTTCCGTCCACATGGAAACGTGCCCAGGTAACTATGATACCTAAGCCCGGGAAACCCGAAGCAAACCTTTCGTCCTACCGACCAATAAGTTTGTTACCAATGCTCTCCAAAATACTTGAACGAGTGTTTTTAAGCAGAGCACTGCCAGTATTTGACGAGGCTGGACTGATCCCTGACCACCAGTTTGGCTTCAGGCGGCGACACGGTACGCCAGAGCAGTGCCATCGGGTAGTGCAGTGCATCCTGGACGCGTTTGAAACCAGGAAGTACTGCATGGCCGTCATGCTGGACGTGAAGCAGGCGTTCGACCGAGTCTGGCATCCCGGTCTTCTAAATAAATTAAAGACTGGCCTACCCCGACCATACTTCCAGTTCCTAAAGTCGTTCTTGGAAGACCGTAAATTTGCTGTTAGATGTGGCGAGGCCATCTCCGGTATAAGAGAAGCTCACGCTGGTGTACCCCAAGGCAGCGTTCTTGGCCCGTTGATGTACAATGCTTACACGGCCGACCGCCCTGTTCTTCAGAGGCCTGACCTGCTCGCAGCAACCTATGCAGACGACACCGCCTTCCTTACCACCGCCGATAGCGCCATGGGGGCAGCCGAAACGATGCAATTGCAGCTTGACTTGCTCGGCGACTGGCAAAAGCGATGGAACATTGCCGTCAATAATGAGAAGTCCACTGCCACCACATTTTCTCTCTGCAAAGGCAACTGCCCTCCAGTTAACCTTAACGGCTCTCCAATCCCACAGGAAGACAATCCCAAGTACCTTGGAATCACCCTAGACAGGAGGCTCACCTGGAAGCCCCATCTGATTAAGAAGAGGAAACAGGCTAATCGAAGACTTCGATCCTTCTACTGGCTTATGGGTAGGAGATCGAAGCTGAGAACTTCCACTAAACTCCTCATTTACAAGTCCATAATACGCCCAATCTGGACGTACGGCATACAGCTCTGGGGCACTGCGAGCAAGACGAATGTCCGAACTATACAAGCTTTCGAAAATAGAGCCCTTCAAATCGACACTGGGGCCCACGTCTATCATGCCAATCGCACCATCCACAAGGTTCTCAATATCCCTTGGGTCAAGGACTAGATACAAAGAAGCAGCGCACGTTACATGCAGAGGCTTCATAATCACCCGAACCTGTTGGCCAGCTCCCTGCTGGACAACAACGAGCAGCCCAGAAGACTAAAAAGCACACACCCGCTGGACCTCCCCTTACTACTCTAATTTATTTCTACCATATTAATATTTAAAATTTATCTATAAGTGAAGTTTATGTGATAACATTTAATTGTTGTCCCTAAAGGACAGTTTTAAATAAACGTTATCCTGCTAATGCAAAAAAAAAAAAAAAATTTACGAGGCGGTAGAGCAACTGATGGATGGGTTGAGTATTCCCTTGAGAGAAGCCGCCCTAGTAGAAATGGTTAGAAGAAATCTCAGGTCCGAGATCTGCCACGAGTTGCTGAATGTATCAATACGTTCGATAGGCCACTTACGAGAAGTTTGCAGGCTTCGTGAACGATTTTTAGAGGAAGTGCGTCGAGATAGCAGCACGTCAAAGCCAGGTTGGATAAATAAGGCATATGGGGAAACCCAGAGACGAGAAGACAAAGGCTCGCATAGGGGCTATGCGTCCGGCAAAGCTGTAGCGGAATTAGGCAGTGATCTGGAATGGGAAGAGGCCCAAGATTTCACGGACGAAGAAGCAGACTTAGTGGAGGCTGTGGCTCTCATCTGCTGGAATTGCAAGAAGGAGGGTCACAGGTTTAACGACTGCGCAGGAAAGCGCAAGGTCGTCTGTGTTGGATGCGGGTCACCTAATGTGTATAAGCCATCTTGTCCAAAAAAACGGGAAAGCGAATGCACCGGACCGTCCAACCCAGCGCATTCCATTAGGCTCAAACAAGGACACGTAGAAGAGAAGGAAGAGAGCGACACCGAGCATCGCGAAGGAGAGCATAGTAAGGCTAAGGTAGACGATATGATTAGGTCTAGAAACACTAACAGGTTAAGGAAGTATTGGGATTCGTTAAGGAAAATAGAAGCAAACTTCTGCAATTGCAGAAGTTAGATTGCTAGGAGAAGTAGTCCTGAGTCTGCTTGACACAGGGGCAGGGGTCAGGGGTCAGAAAGGTTCATAAACGCAGACTTCAAGAGGAAAGGAACAAAGGTGAGCACGGCGGATGGTCAACGACAACAGGTTGTGGGACAGCTGACGACAGATGTGGAGTTCAAAGGCCTAAGTAAGACTCATACATTTAACCTGGCCCATTTTAAGCCAAGATGTGTATCTAGGTATTGATTTTTGGAAGAGTTTCGAACTTTTGCTCTCGGAGTTCCGGGTCGACGAAATTTCGATTAGACAGGAGTTGTCCGAAACCCAGCAAACGAGTTAACAGGCGCTGATACAGCTATTTCCATCTTTCCATCCAGTTAGGTTCGGGCAAGACTAATTTGATTACCCATAGTATCGACGTCGGGGAGAGGAAAGTGGTGAAACAGATCCGGTGTCTCCAGCAGTAGAGAAACTGCTCTACGGAGAGGGCGAGAGGATGATAAGGCTAGGGGATGATCGAAGAATCACAAAGTGCTTGGTCGTCGCCGGTGGTGCTGGTGCAGAAGCCAGGCGAAGTCCAATTATGTTTGGACTGTAGTAAAGTGAATAGCTTCACCCAAGGCGATGCTTATCCACTACCACAGATCGACCGGAAGGGATTTCGAAGGAGGATCCGATCGACCTAGATCGGAAGGAAGATTTTCCGGCGGGCGAAACAAGACCAGGGAGTAGGGCTAGGCGACAGTTTCGCGGGGAAGTTATGGGTGAAGGAGAAGATGAAGATGATTCCGGAGGTGATGAAGAAAGCCCACGATAGTACCACAGCATGAGGGATCCATGAAGGGATCCATAAACGATTATGTTATGTGAAGGACTACGTAGGCAACTGTGAGGTTTGCTAAGCGTGCAAGGTACCCAACCAAATAACGAGACCCGCGATGAGAAGGCCAGCAGAGACGCAGAGATTCTTCCAGAGAATTTATGTGTACTTTTTAGGGCCGTATCCGAGATCCAAGAGTGGTAACATCGGGATATTTATCGCACTTGACCACTACACTAAATTCGTTTTCCTCAAGGCGGTAAAAAGGCAATCGGCCGATGTAGTAGTGAAGTAGTAGTGAACTCCATCCATTTGGAGTTCCGGAGACGGTGTTCTCGGACAATGGGATACAATTCAAGGGCAAAGCGTTTAGAAGCCTAATTTGGGAGAATCGGGTGACGCAGATTTTTACGGCGGTCTATTCGCCGCAGGCTAATGCATCTGATAGGATAGATCCTACGTGAGAGAAGACCAAAGGAATTGGGAGGAACACCTCAGTGAGATCTGCTGTGGTTGAGAACCTCAGTCCATTCGGGGTATCGGGGGGATCGTACAAGCTCATGAGGGAACTAGGGCATATGGAGGACAGAGGGGTTCGGTTATCCCGGGAGGATTCGTTGGATTTGGTACGGGCCCAGGCGCAGAAGGCATTAGCAAAGCAGACAGAGAAGAATGAAAGACGATACAATGCACGGTCCAGAGAGGTGACGTATTGAGACGGACGAGAGATTTTCCGTAAAAATTTCAAGCAAAGCAATTTCGCGGCGGGTTACAATGCCAAGCTTGGCCCAAGATACGTTAAGGCGAGTGTTAATACATTTGATTAGATTTGAAATTATTTGAAGTTGTTCTCTAAATCTAGTCTAAGATAGCTAAGGGCGGAGCGGGAGCGAAAGCTCATATGCGCTGTTGTGCGAATTCGCCCCGCTTCGCCGCAATAGATAAGTTAGGCTTAAGATTAGTGAAAAATATAATCGGAATTATAATTTTCGCCACATTTAATCATTCAGCAGCCACCCTTATTTGTTTTTTTTATAGTGTGAGATAAACTAGTCTCATTAAAAATTTTGGCGCCCCCGGGTGGACTCTAGTTTTTTTAAATTGACCATAAAGAGACAGTGACACTGTGTTTTAACACACATCAAAGACCAAAAATACAAAAACTCAAAGAGCTGCTCGCGACGCGTCCGTAAAATGCAATTTAAATTTAAAAAAAATGCACCGCGTCGTGAAACCGTCGTGGAATATTGCACCCTCCTTTCAATTCTTGGCGCATACGTACTTAAAATTAGTATAGCTAACAATTTGAATAGTTTGGTTAAAATAATTAAAAAATTGCCTGTGTGTAAAATTTATAAACAACATACATACATATCCACATACACCTTTTTCGGTGTCATTGGCAACCAACTATTTTTTTTAGATAAAAAAAAAAAATTTTTATTTAAATATAAAAACAAAAAATTTTTAAATTTTTTATCGTTGTCTGTGCAGGGAGGCGTTGGTTCCGCAAAAAGACTCCGGAATGGGGGTTGAAAAATAACAAGTCGGGGGCATCTTCAGTTCAAGTAAAAAACGCGTTCAGCTTTATTGTCTGCGTACATCGAATTGCCAACTTAAAAACTAGTACAAAAAGTGATCGACGACAACCAACGAGCGAGAAGAGAGGGCATAGAGGGGCGAGTGTGGATGCGTTCTTCAGCGCGGGTGTGCTCTTTAGCGCGGGTGCGCTCTTCAGCGCGGATGCGCTCTTCAGGTGAGCGGCACCACGGCCCCTCACCTAAACATTCCGCCCCCCTTGCAATCGCTCGGGTTGCAATAGCTCCCTCGGTGTTATGGCTGGTGGCAGGCTCTGGACACTACCCATCCAAACACGGTGCTCTGGGCCACTGGCAGTCCGTCCTGGATCTTCAGGAAGCCCGGTTGGATAATCCGTGGGTACATATCTGCGCCCAGGACGACGGAGATTGTCGCTGGCAGATGGAATCGCTCATCCGCCAGGGTCACGCCTCGGAAGTGGGCACGCACCGCCTCGCTTAGCTCCCGGGACGGCGTACGAACTCGCACGTGAGGCTCGATCTTAAACATGACCTCCAGCCGAACGCTATCATCGGTCGTTGACCCCACGGTGGCGAAACACACCTGTTCGTCCCCCACGCTGGTAGTGGGCAGCCGGAAACACGCAGCGAGCGAGGCGTCGATGCAGCTCGAGGGCGTGCATGGGTCGATGAGGGCCCCCGTGTCAAAGCTCCGGGTCCCGGTGGCGATCCGCACTAGTGCAGTCGGCAGCACGTTGACGCTGTTCCGTTGCAGCAGCGACGAGAGGGTGGGCGCAGCGACCGCGTCCAGCGGGGGCCCTCGACGAGAGGCGGAACTTTGCCTAGGTGCGGGTGACGTGGGGGGATGAGCGGTGGTCGGCAACCGTGGAGTGGCGGAAGAAGGCTGAGGATGTATCGACGAGTGCCGGGACGTCGGTGGCCGTGGATCGGGTTGGGATTGCCGGAAAGTGGCGGACCCAGGCCGAGGAGCACCCGAACCGCGCCGGGAGTTGGCGGATCACGGCCGGGCGCCAGACGAGACACTCTGTGTCCTGACTCCCGCGCTTCGTGACCGGTGCTCCTCTCGGCGTGCCTTGCGCCGAGCCCGCGGCTTCTCCACGAGGTGCAGCAGCGTGTGGTGATCCTGACCACACGTCTTACAACCGTCACCCCGCCGACAGGATCCGTCGGAGTGCTCGTGGGCCAGGCAGCTCGAGCAATACCGGTTCACGAGAACCGCTCGGAGCCGCTTCTCGGCGCTAAGGCGTAGGAAGCGCCGACACTTCTTTAAGGCGTGGATTCCATTGCAGACTCGGCAACGGTGGGATTGAATACCTCGAGTACATCTGCTCTCCAGCGATGCGTGGGTGTTGCGTGGACGTGGCGACATCGTGTTGGCTATGGCTGACGGAAATATGATGAAGGAACAAATAACATGATCAGAATCGGTGTAAATGAAGGTTCGGAACTACGGGCAGAGCTACGGGACAGCACAACGGACAGGAACATTGGAGCGGAAGAAATGTTGATTACTTTGGGTAGGCGGACGCTTCCAACGGAAGAAGCACGACCTTAACAACGGGCCGCTTTACGAGCCCTCGCGCGGTGCGGATGTCGATCACGCGGACATGGCCATCAGAGCCGGGATACACCGCGTCAACCCTGCCTAAACGCCACTCATTGGACGGAAGGTTGTCTTCCTTGATGACGACCATATCCCCAACGCGGAGGTCCCTCGTAGGGGCTCGCCACTTGTTTCTCTTATGGAGCTCCTTGAGGTACTCCTCCTTCCATCGGAGCTGAAATTGCTGCTGGAGCGCCTTGAGGTGTTGCCAACGATTGATGATGGAATTGGTGTCCCCCTTTATCTCGGGCTCGACCGTGGCGAGAAGTGGCCCTCCCACAAGAAAGTGCCCGGGTGTAAGAGCTAGCAGGTCAGCAGGGTCTTCGGACATTGGCGCGAGTAGCCGCGAATTCAGGCACGCCTCGATCTTCGCCAGGAGAGTAGCCAGCTCCTCAAAGGTGTATTTTCGCGTGGCGGCGGACTTGTAGAACAAGGTCTTGAAGCTCTTGACCCCTGCTTCCCAAAGGCCCCCCATGTGGGGAGCTCCCGGAGGAATGAAATGCCAGAGAAGCTGCTGGTGACTATAGGCACCGGTCACAGCCCCCTTTAGGCTCTGGAGAAAATCGCGGGATTGTAGAGCAGCTGCTCCCACAAAGGTCTTCCCGTTGTCGGACTGCACTTGACGGGGGCATCCTCTCCGGGACACGAACCGTGCGAAAGCCGCCAGAAATTTCTCGGTCGTAAGGTCCGACGTAGACTCTAAATGGATGGCCTTGGTGGAGAAGCACACAAACACCAACACATAACCCTTTGTGATGAGACAGGCCCTCCCCGTATAGTTTTTTATCTCGAAGGGACCGGCATAATCCACACGGGTGTGCGTGAATGTGCGCGAGAAGGACGTCCGTTCCTTGGGTAGCTCTCCCATGAGTTGCGTCTGCAACTTCTTCTTGTGTATGACACATACCTTACAAGAATAGACGACGGACTTGACCAAATTCCTCACCCTTGGAATCCAGAATTTGGCCCGGATCAGACGATCATCATCTGACTGCCACCGTGCAGCGTGATGCGATGTGTAAAATGAACCAGGAGTCGAGACAGATGACAGTCGTACGGAAGGATAATAGGGTGCCGTTCGTCATATTGGAGAAGCTCAGAGGACGTGACCCGGCCACAGGCTCTCATAAGGCCTTGCGAACCCACGGTTCAGATTTTGAATCGGACTGGATGCCGATATTGGACGCTTTTCGCTTAAGCAGCCCATCTCAGAGACGAAGTGTCTGCGCTGAGTGAGGGAAACGAGAAGACGTTCAGCCGACGTAACCTCATTAGCGGTCAGGTGCTCTTCAAACGAGGGTCGAATCTTCCGCGCGCGCTGGATGAAGCGATTAACATAGGCAAGGAGATCTTCGGGGGGTACTTTCGCGACATGGACCTTGACTGCTCGCTTCTCGAGTTCAGTCACGGGGGCATCATTGCCTTGAGTGGGCCAGTCGCTGCCAGAGAGCTACGCCTCGGCTAGCGAGATCCGCAGGGTTCTGCTCGGAGCGGACATGTGCCCATTTCTGCACTTCGGTGAGCTGAGTGATCTTGGTCACCCGGTTGGCCACGAACGTTGTCCACTGGCACGCTGGCTTATGCAGCCACGCGAGGACAATAGTCGAGTCAGTCCAACAGTATAGGGCAAACGCGGCCCCTGGCATTTGTGGCAGAATGGCGGTGGCCATCTCGGACAACAACAAGGCACCGCACAGTTCTAGTCGAGGGAGCGACACCGTCTTAACTGGGGCCACTCGAGTCTTTGCAGTCAGCAATGCGTCAGCGCCGTACGCCTTCTGTGAAGCGTCGCAGAACCCGTGGTGTTCGACCTTTAGGTGTGGTCGGAACGAGTAATTCTTTAGGAAGTCAACCCATCGCTGACAGAAATCTTGAGGGAGGGCGTCATCCCACCCTAGATCCAGAAGCCAAATGTCTTGCATGAACATTTTTGCCCGAACAATGAAAGGAGCGAGCCAACCTGCTGGATCGTACAATTTGGCAATTTGGGAGAGGACTTGACGATTCGTGAAAACCGAGCCGGAAGTCAATTCTGGCGGGACAAAAAAGAATTCATCAGTCGTCGCATTCCACCGCACGCCGAGTGTCTTGGCCGTGCTCTCTGCATCGATGTCGAGAAAGTCAGCACGGAGACGGTGGTCGATCGGAATGTCGGCCAGGATTGCCTTGTTATTCGACGTCCATTTCCTAAGTGGGTACCCTGCTGACTCTAGGGCCCTTTTCAGCTCCCGAATCGAAGCTTGGGCTTCAGTTTTGGAGTCTGACCTCGCAAATGTATTGGGAGCCTCCTTCCGTTTCTCTAGCGCCCGGAGTATTTATGTTAGCCTCAAATTGGCTAATTCGATCCGTTGTGGCGATGAACTTTTTTAGCGCCACGTCGACCGCACTTTGAGCCATTTTTGCAACGTAACGAGTCTGCCTCTGTGAAGGACCGGGGGTTGTATTGACGGATTCGTCACTTTTTGCCCTTGGAATGGCACTGTACGCCTTAGGCTTCAACAGAGGCGTCCGCGGAGATGCGGATTGAGATCTGTCCAAACGGATGGTTGGGATCGGACGCGGCTTTTTGTCGTCTCCCGTGGGCATTCTCAGACACCAATTCGTTGGTCAGAACTTGTCGACTGACGCGCGCAATGGGTGCCTCGTACGAAGCGGTAGCCGGTCACTAATGTGATGAGACCGGTGAGATCGCGGACGAATTGCGATTGCAAGGCCAAGTGGGAATTAGAAGCGCCGATGTCGAGAGGAACGTCGGATGCGGCACAATTCGGATGTGGGAGAAACTTCAGGAAGCCAAAAAAAACCAGAAGGGCCAAGGTTTGTTCAGATTCTAGGCGGATGTTGCCAGATGCGGAGTAGAAGCAGCGTTAGGAAAATGACGGAACGGAAAATTGACAAGGCCCGGAAAATTCGTGATAGTTCGGAAAAATAATTGATGACTGTCTATATGTGTATGTATATTTCGACCAGTATGGCTCGTACGTAAATATTCAATTCCTAACTATTTTCGAATTTGCGGAGCCGGAAAGGTGGACTTGACCTTGGCTTGGGTTGAACACAGAGAAAAAAAAAATAATTAATTTTTGCCTAATTGTTGGATTTAATTATTATGGAAACAGACGGGTGGAGTTGAAAATTTCAATTTTTAATCAATGGAGGTTGTAACGAACTGTCTTTCTGCTGCCGATCGCCACAATTTGCCGCGGCTAGCTCACAGAGTTTCGCGGATCCGTTCCACCGAATTTATAGATTCGACGTGATTGCCCAAGCCCAGAAAGTAATACAAATAGCTTGAAGTTTCCACACTCTTTATTTTGAGACCTCTTTATACTACAAAAGGCTTTCTTTCTCTTTTACTCGTTGCTCCTTCCGTTCCTGTTGGCTCCGTCGTCGGCGTCCTATGCGGGTTGTCCGGGATACGCCGCCGCTGTTCCGTCGCCGCCGTTACTCCGTCGCCGATGGTACTCCTGTCGCCGCGCTGCCAGCGATTCCGCTACCTTCTGCCCTTTGGCCTTGAGAAAACACCCCCTTGGGTCGACTACGACTGATCTGACGGTTGGCTGCGGTCGGTCGCCTCCGCTACACCGGGACACCGTGCATACGCTCCGGTGCCAGGTTTGGGAGTTTGTTTGCTGACTGCCGCCTTCGCTACACCGGGACACCGTGCATACGCTCCGGCGCCAGGTTTGGAAGTTGCCGTGTGACGTCTCCGCTACACCGGGACACCGTGCATACGCTCCGGGGCCAGGTTTGGAAGCCGCCGTGTGCCTGATCGTATTGTCGCGCTCCCGCTACACCGGGACACCGTGCATACGCTCCGGCGGACCCGAGTTGGTAGTGGCGGGGCTGGTGACCAGGGTGTTCTCACTTGGTCTGTGATTTGGACGCGAGTTCTTGAGTCGGCCGATCCGTGTTTCGCAGGACCACGCCTGTTGGTTGCGATTCCAGGAGTCGGTAAGGCGTACGCCAGACTTATCCTTTCTTCACTTCCTTGCAAGGCTACCTGCCGTGTTCGGGAATGGCTCAACTCGACTCTGACGCCTCGGGCTTGTAGAGGAAACCGTCCATCAACGGATCCTTGCCTCCCTAGTTCTGTACGTCTCGTGGTTACCGGGCGTGTGATCCCAAGTAGGCCTCCTTGTTTCGCAGGACCACGCCTGTTGGTTACGATTTTAGGAGTCGGTAAGGCATACGCCAGACTTTATCCCTTCCTCACTTCCTTGCAAGGGTACCTGCCGTGTTCGGGAGTGGCTCAACTCGGTCTCCCCACCCTGGTTCTGTCTTGTCTCGTCCTTTACGTCTCGTGTACACCGGGCGTGCGATCTCGAGTCGGTCTATCCTTGTCTCGCAGGACCACGCCTGTTGGTTATGATTTCAGGAGTCGGTAAGGCATACGCCAGACTTTATCCTTTCCTCACTTCCTTGCAAGGCTACCTGTCGTGTTCGGGAATGAACCAACTCGACTACACGACCCTGGGTTTCCGGAGGAAGGTCCAGCAATGGATCCTTTCCTTATTTTCTTATTCGCTCTCCTTGCGCTTGGCTGTCGGACTCTCCAAAGGCGGTCCTTCAACTCAAACAAAACCCGAATCCTTTTTAGAAACGCTCTAACACTTGAATGGCGGACTCTCCACAGGCGGTCCTCCAACTCAACGCTACAAGCTTCCTAAAAAGACTCGTCTCGAGCCGCTCCAGTGGGCCTCCTTTTATACTGACTGGAGCGCCCGTTAATCCTCCTGGATTCTGCTCCTGCCGTTAATCCTGCTTCCAGAATCACGCCACTTTCCCGTTGGCGGGTCGCTGTCCGTGGCCCCTCGTCTCCCCCGGCCACGGATCTCGGCTGCTGGTGCGTGGTGCACCGGTGGGTCGTCGCAACCCCCCCCTCTGCTCCTTGCCGCTCACCCCGCCACACTTTCTAAGGCACGCCTGCACATCGTGCTGATTCCCCACTGGACTACTTTCCCAACGTTGCCCCAGGACCCGTTACGTTCCACGTCGATTCCTTCTTCCCCCGGGTGGCGCCGTTTACCCTTTCACCCGCCACCGTTACGTTCCACGTAGATTCCGTCCTCCCACGGGTAGCCCTTCGCCAGAACCCACGGTAACTGGCTTTCACCTTTCCCCCCAACCCCCCGTACTGATCCTGGCGACGTTCCCTTGGGCTGCCCGGGTTGTTGACCGGTTGTTGACCGGTGGTTGACCCCCTTTTTCCGCCTCCTCGGCCCCCCCCTTTGCCCCCGGCTATCTGTCTTCGCGTGTGGGGAGACTAAATCTCCTCACACTTCCCCCCTTCTTCGGGAAACGACAGAGCCGTTTGGACATCGGTGTTGATGCGCTGTGCTGAACATGGGCCCCAAAAAAAAATTACATTCTCGGTTACCCTCTTATTTTGGTGTGGATACCCATCCACTTCCCCCCTCCTTCGGAAAACGACTGTGCGCTCCCCTGGGACCCTAGCCTATGTACCCTATTCCATGTTTTTTTTCCCCTTTTTTTTCTTTTTTTTTTTTAATTTACTTAATTTTTTAATAATTTTTTTTCCTTTTTTTTTTTATTATTTTTTTTTAATAATTTTTTTGTTTTTTTTTTCTGTTTTTTTTTTTTTTTTTTTTTTTTCTTTTTAAATAAATATGTTTTTTTTTTATATATATATTTTTTTCTTAATAATCTTTTATTTATATATATTTTTTTTTTATTTGTTTTTTCCTTTCCATATAATTATTTTTTCTTTATCTTTGTTTCCAGTTAGAGTTTTATTTTATTTTAATTAATTTTTTTTTTTTTTTTTTACTTTTTATTTTTTATATATAACCCTTTTTTTTCTTTTTTCTATATTATATTTTTTTTGTGTACATATATGTATCTATATTTCTTCTTTTCTATTTTAAATTTTTTTTGTGTTTTTTTTTTTTTCTATACCCCCCTCATTTTTACCCTAAGCTTAATTTTTTTTTTTTTTAAATTAATTGGTTTTTTTTTTTTTTTTTTATTTATAAATTTTTTCTTGACTTTTACTTTTAAACCTTCCTCAATATCTTCACGCCGTTGGCTCCTCCTCGCACTCGGAAGCATACGGCTCCAACCTGCGCCATGACACACCACCTTCCGGTGCGTCCGCGCCTCCTCTCCACCTCCGCCGCCACCCTCACACAGAGCTCCGGCGGCCAGTCTGCTTCTGGGACCTCCTTGTCGCCTCCATCCGACGCTGACCTCATCAGCACCGGCCTCGTTGGCCGCTGCTCCGGGCACGAGTGCTGCCGGCCCAGCGCCGGCTTCCGTGGTGTTGGCCACACCCACGGCCCCTTCGTCCACGGCTCCTCCTCCTCGTCCTCCTTCCTTGGGCGTGGCGTAGGTGGTGCCGCAGGCCACGTTGACTCCTGCTGCCTCATTCTGGCGGCCGTTGCCACCTCCCTTTCCTCCGGTCGTTCCGTTCGTGGGCGTGGTGTTGGTGGCACCGCGGGCCACCGCATTGCTGGCCGGGTCCTCTTCGTGGCTTCCCTCCTTTTCGCGGCCTCCACCAGCCGCCTCGCCCGTCGCAGCCGCATCCTACTTGACATCGCCCTCCTCATTGCTCTCTCCCGTCCATCTCTCCTGACGTCTCTCCACTCGATCTGTCGACTGTCGATCTCCTCGCACATCTCCTGGGCTCTTTGGGCCCTCTTCCTCGCCATGTCCGAGATGGTGACTATCGCCTCCTTCCGCTGGCGGCACCTCTCCGATCTCCTCCTGTGCTCCAGCGCCTCGCTCCGGCGCCGCTCCTCCACAGTGGCGCGACCGACCGGTATGTGTTTCCGTCCTCCTGCTGCCCGTTGGATCGCCCACTCCGTCCTCATCCTTCTTCCGCTCCATGTGGGATCGCCGACTATTTCCAAATCGCTCTCGTCAGACGAGACGATCATCGTTGCTTCTGACCTGTTGCTCATGTTGCTTCGTTGATTAGATTTTTTTGAATAGACCGTGCTCCTCCCAGCCGCCGCCTTTTATAGCACATCCAACTCCCGCTACTGGATATGCCCCGTTACTGTTCCGTGACTGGACCTGTTAAAGCTCCCGTTACTGGACATGTCCCGTTTTCCAATGTGCAGTCCTCTTGTGCAGGTTTAGTGTTGCCGTTCTATTCCTCCTTCGCCGGTGATCCCATGTCTTAGCACTTCAGCTCACTCACGTGTGCCCTCTTCTCTTTGTTGGTTCTTCCGTGCCGTATGATGACAATTACCGGCGACACGAAGTTGACGACCGTGTAGGGCCCATCGTACCGCGGCGCTAGTTTTGCTGCGAATCCCTCTGCCGCCTTCGATAAATGGTGCTCTTTTGCCCACACTGTTTCGCCGACTTTTGGGCTCCACTTCCGTCTCCGTAAATTGTAATGCCTCGCCTGGTCCTGGGCCGCCCGCTCCATGTTCCTCCGCACTATTTCGAAGACTTCCTTCAACTTCGTCGCGTTCTCCGTGGGCGTTCCTTGCCCAACTCCGGTGCCTAACGCGTTTTCGTCGAACAACGCTCTTGGCATCCTGGGCTCCCTGCCCTGCGTTACAAAGCAAGGCGAATATCCTGTCGACTCTGACACTGCCGAGTTCACTGCCAGCATGAGCTCTGGCCAGTGCTCGTCCCAAGTCCTCTGGTCCTCCCCAGCGAACTGGGCGATCATCGTTTTGATCGTTCTATTCGACCTTTCTGTTGGGTTTTCTTGGGGCGAATATGGTGCGGTGAACTGGTGGCGCACACCAAGCTCCCCGAGGAACTTCTTAAAGCTGCGGCTGGTGAATTGTACGCCGTTATCCGTTACCATCACCTTCGGAACTCCATACCGAGCGACAATCCTTTCTCTGATTGCCTTTTGCAGTGCCTCGGTAGTTGCTTTCCGCAGTGGCACTATCTCCGTCCACTTCGAAAACCGGTCCATCATTACCAAAACCATTGTATTCCCGTGTTTAGATCTTGGCAATGGACCCACGAAGTCCGCACACACCGTTGCCCATGGCTCTTCCGGGACCTGTGTCAGCATTTGTCCTGCTGCTTGCATCTGGCATGGTTTGTATTTTAGGCAAGTTTCGCATCTCCTGACATATTTCCGGATGTCTCTTTGAATCCCTGGCCAGAAGTACCTGGCGGCCACTCTGGCTATCGTCTTCCTCACGCCTAGGTGTCCTGCCGCCGGTGCGTCATGGTTCTTTTTGAGGACCTGCTGCCTCGACTCCGTGGGCACGCACAACTTCCATGACGCCACTTTCTCGCTTCCTGCTCTATGCGGAACGTGGCGGTAAATTTTTGCGGGCTTGCCTTCATTTTCTCCTTTAACGCGTTTATCCACACGCACTCTTGGACTTCCAGATCCACGACTCTTCTTAACTGCTCCAACACCGGCTGGCGAGATAGCGCGTCGGCGACCACGTTCAGCTTACCCTTCCTGTAGCTGATGACGTAGTCATACTGCTGCAACTCGAAGACCCACCTCGCTATTCTTCCAAGCGGGCTCTCGAGGTTGTTGAGCCATTTCAGTGCCATATGGTCCGTGATTACGTCGAACTGATATCCTTCCAGGTTCAAGCACAGACTCTGAAGACTATGATCCACGAACCCCAATCTATGGCACTGATATTGAAGTGCCAATCCCAAGTCATATCGAAGTCAAGGATGCAATCCAACGGCTTAAAAACAACAAGTCTGCAGGTGCTGACGGCCTACCGGCAGAATTGTTTAAGGCAGCTGGTGATATGTTGGTAGGGAGCATGCACCAACTAATCAGTAAGATATGGCTCACGGAGAGCATGCCCGAAGACTGGAACCTCAGCATGATCTGTCCCATCCTGAAGAAGGGTGATGCCACGGTGCGCACCAACTACCGCGGAATTAGTCTTCTTCCAGTTGCATACAAGGTCCTAACGAGCGTATTGTGTGAAAGACTGAAACCCCATGCTGAAGCACTGATTGGACCTTATCAGTGCGGGTTCAGGCCTGGCAAGTCCACTGTTGACCAGATTTTCACCTTGCGCCAAATCCTGGAGAAGTCTTACGAAAACCAGATCGACACGTACCATCTCTTCGTCGACTACAAAGCTGCATTTGATAGCCCCCGGCGAGATCGCCTATATGCCGCCATGTCTGAGCTTGGTATACCAGCAAAGCTGACTAGACTTTGCAGAATGACATTGAGCAACACCATCAGCTCTGTCAAGGTAGGAAGTGGCCAATCCGAAACCTTTATTACCAAGTGTGGCCTCAGACAAGGTGACTCGCTGTCTTGTATACTCTTCAATATTTTAATGGAGAGTATTATAAGAAAGGCTGGTGTACATCGGTCGGGCACGATATTAACCAACAGATGTGTCCAGCTCCTTGGTTACGCTAATGATATTGATATCATTGGCCGCACCAAGCGTGATGTCACAGGAGCCTTCGGGGCTATTGAAAAGGAATCAGCAAAAATAGGACTAGCAGTGAATATGGAGAAAACAAAGTTTATGGTGTGCTCTAGCAGAGAATCGCGGCGTCTTGATTCTCAGCTGACTGCAGAAAACTATAGCTTTGGGTCCGTCAAGGAGTTTATCTACCTAGGCACTGCTATAACAAGCACAAATGATGTCAGTCTGGAGATTAAGCGGAGAATAACACTGCCAACAGGTGTTACTTTGGGCTCAGTAGGCAGTTTAATAGTAGAGCTCTCTCTCGACGCACATAAATCACACTCTACAAGACGCTCATTCTTCCAGTACTCCTATATGGTGCGGAGTGCTGGACAGTGACGCAATCAGATGCAGCTGCTCTTGGAGTGTTCGAGAGGAAAATTCTTCGTAAAATCTTTGGCCCAATCTGCGTGGACGATGTTTATCGCATCAGATACAACCACGAGCTGTATGAGCTGTACAGTGATGTTGACGTAGCCAGTCGAGTGAAATCTCAAAGACTTCGCTGGCTGGGCCACGTTGCCCGTATGGATGAAGACGCTCTGGCCCGTAAGGTGTTTGATGCGGTGATTGTTGGGACACGAAGGAGAGGACGACCCCGAACGCGATGGCAAGACCAGGTGATGGAAACCCTTTCCACACTTGGTGTTACCAACTGGCGAAGGCGCGCCCAGGACAGAGTCGCGTGGAGGCACATTGCGCTTCAGGCCGAGACCCGATAAAAGGTTGTCATGGCCATATAATAATAATCATAATAATAATATCCTTCCAGGTAGGGCCTCATTTGCCTGATCGCCCATACTATGGCTAGGCACTCCTTCTCCGTTGCCGAGTAATTTTTTTCAGCTCCAATCAGCGTTCGACTGGCGTATGCGATCACTCGTTCGCCCTCCTCGGTGTCCTGGGTCAGGACCGCTCCGACGCCGTAGTCGCTTGCGTCCGTTTGTAGCACGAACCTTTTCTCAAAGTCTGGACACGCCAGTACTGGGTCTTCCGCCAGCCGTGCTTTTAGGGTCTCGAACGCCTCCTGGTGCTTGGGGGTCCATTCCCATTTCGTCCCCTTTCGTAGCAGATCGTTCAAGGGCTTCGCGATTCCTGCGAAATCTGGGACGAACCGCCGATACCATGACGCCATCCCTATGAACTGTCGTACTCCCTTGACGTTTGTCGGGGGTTGCAGCTCTGTAATGGCAGCGACCTTCCCCGGATCCATGCCGATCCCTTGGCTCGTTATTCTATGTCCCAAGTATAGCAGTTCCTGCCTGAAAAAATGGCATTTCTCCGTGTTTATCCGCAGGTTTGCTGCTTTCAACCTTCTGAACACTTCTCTTAGGTTCGCCATGTGTTCTTCCTTGGTGCGTCCGATCACGATGATATCGTCCTGATACGCAAAGGCATGTGGGGCCATGTCCGGCCCTATGACCTGGTCCAGGGCCCTTTGAAATGTTGCCGATGCTGAGTGCAATCCGAACGGCATCACCTTCCATTGGTACAGACCCTTCCCTGGAACGGTAAAGGCGGTGTACTTTCTGCTTCCTTCCTCCAGAGGGATCTGCCAATACCCGTCCTTCAAGTCGAGGCTGCTGAAGAATCTGGCCTCCCTTAGTTGCTCCAATATGAAATTTATTCGTGGCATTGGGTACGCATCTTTTACTGATTTTGCGTTGATTTGCCGGAAGTCCACGCACATTCTCCACTGACCCGTCTTTTTCTTCACCATTACAATGGGTGAGCTGTATGCGCTATTCGAGGGCTCAATGCATCCCTTTTCCAACAGCTCCTCCACTTTTGCGTTTATTTCCCCCTGTATTTTCGGGTTTTTGGGGTAATATCGCTGCTTTATGGGAATGTCGTCCTTCATGGTGATCCTGTGCTGAGTTATGTTCGAGCATCCTCTTTGGCCGGCGAACGCTTCTAGCTCTCTCTCGATAAATCTCTTATTGCGTTCGTCTTCCCATACCTCTGGACATCCGGACACTGCTACGGACAGTCTATCCTCCAGACATCCGCCCCATCTCTCCCTTTTGGGTATGGTAACGCGGTGGCCTGCGCATGTCACCGTTGCGCCAAACTCGCTGAGGAAATCCCATCCCAGCACCAGACTGTCCTCCATGCCTGGCATCACCAGCAGGTTCAGGGTCTTTGTCCTGTTGCCGAAGCTTATCCGAGCCTGTAATGCGGCGCGTGTTTCTGTATGGCTTCCATTGGCTAACTTTACCCGCCTCTTTATCGCGACTCGTTTCCCGGCTATTTCCTGGCTCTCTGCTAGGTCCTCTGATATAAAACTCGCCGTCGCTCCTGTATCCAGCATGGCTTTCACCTCCGTGCCCTCGACCTCGATGGTTGCCGTCAACTGCTGCTCTTCTCCGGCTAGTCCTCCTATTAGTTTTGAGAGGCAGCACCGTGCGATCCCTGCTCTCCTCCCTGTTGCTGGGACCGCTGCGCATTTCCCGCCCTCTGGCAGCATTCTGTGCTTCTAACTCCTGTCGCGCCGCACATTTTGCAGAAAAGCAGCCTTGGGTTCCTGCACCCGCTGGCCCAATGGCCCATGCCACCGCATCTGTTGCATGCCTGGGCTGGGTTCTCGACCGGACCCTGCCTTGGCCCTGCTGCCCACTGCTGATTAGGCTGTTGCGGAGCCGACCTATGCTGGGTCTCAGGCTGCCATCTCGGCATCCAACTTTGGTTCGTGCTGTTCTGTCGCTCCGGTGGGCCTTGGCGCGGTTCCTCTCTTTGCCACCTTGGTGCCCATTGTGTGTTTTGGACGGCCTGGTGGTGGAACTCGTCCCGTTGCCCTTTCTGGGTCCATTGGTCCCTCTGGTACCTTGCCGCTTCACTATGCTGCGGTTCTTCTCTCTGCCACCTCTCGTTTACGGCCGGCTGACTGTGGCTCCACCTTTGTTCTGTGGCCACTTGCCTGTTAAAGGCCTCTTCCTCCTGCGCTAATTCCTCAAACTCCTCTGCTAGGCCCATCACCTCCTCTAAAGACGCGCAGGCGTATGGCCTTATGAACATCTTCATCCTTGGCATGCAGTTTTCGACGAGCCTCTCGATTACTTCTTTCGTGGTTTTCCCTAATGGTTTCATTAGTGACTGAAGGTCCACCATGTACTCTTTGAAAGGCTCTCCGCGACGCTGCTTCCGTTGGCGAACTTGGTCCGCCAACTTTTCGAAGTATCCTTTCGGCAGAAAAAAATTCTCGAAGCTTGCCTTGAACCTCGCCCATGTTGGCCATTCTTCGTCGTTCATGATGAACCATCTTTGGGCCCTGCCCTGCAGTAGTTCTGGCATGGCTTTGGGGATCGTGTTTATGTCTAATCCGTATGTCTTTGCGGACCACGTTACTCGGTCCAGGAACTCTAACGGGTCCCCTGTGCCGTCGAAACGAAACGACCAGTCTCGCACCTGTCTGGCTACTTTGGCGTTATCCACCGGGTCCGGAACATACTTCCTTGACTGCGGCTCTATGCTCCTTGCCATTCTTGGATCTGGTACCGCCAGGCTCTCTATAAACTTCTCTGTTTCGCTGGCTGCTCTCTGCCTGGGGGTTGATCTTTGTCCAAACCTTTCCTCTAGGCCGTGCGTTAGCGCCAGTACCTCCTCTTCCTTGGATTCGTCGACCCACCTCGCCACTGAGGATCTCATTGCTTCCACAGTCCCGTCTGCTGGTAGACCGAGCTCTCTACACACTTCGCTCAGCTCCTCCTTTCTCAATGTGTAGATCCAATTCTTTCTTCCCATCTTTCTGCTATGTTATTTTCTAGGCTAAATGCAATCACGAAGTTTGGGCGCCAGGTGTAACGAACTGTCTTTCTGCTGCCGATCGCCACAATTTGCCGCGGCTAGCTCACAGAGTTTCGCGGATCCGTTCCACCGAATTTATAGATTCGACGTGATTGCCCAAGCCCAGAAAGTAATACAAATAGCTTGAAGTTTCAAAAGGCTTTCTTTCTCTTTTACTCGTTGCTCCTTCCGTTCCTGTTGGCTCCGTCGTCGGCGTCCTATGCGGGTTGTCCGGGATACGCCGCCGCTTTTCCGTCGCCGCCGATGGTACTCCTGTCGCCGCGCTGCCAGCGATTCCGCTACCTTCTGCCCTTTGGCCTTGAGAAAACACCCCCTTGGGTCGACTACGACTGATCTGACGGTTGGCTGCGGTCGGTCGCCTCCGCTACACCGGGACACCGTGCATACGCTCCGGTGCCAGGTTTGGGAGTTTGTTTGCTGACTGCCGCCTTCGCTACACCGGGACACCGTGCATACGCTCCGGCGCCAGGTTTGGAAGTTGCCGTGTGACGTCTCCGCTACACCGGGACACCGTGCATACGCTCCGGGGCCAGGTTTGGAAGCCGCCGTGTGCCTGATCGTATTGTCGCGCTCCCGCTACACCGGGACACCGTGCATACGCTCCGGCGGACCCGAGTTGGTAGTGGCGGGGCTGGTGACCAGGGTGTTCTCACTTGGTCTGTGACTTGGACGCGAGTTCTTGAGTCGGCCGATCCGTGTTTCGCAGGACCACGCCTGTTGGTTGCGATTCCAGGAGTCGGTAAGGCGTTCGCCAGACTTATCCTTTCTTCACTTCCTTGCAAGGCTACCTGCCGTGTTCGGGAATGGCTCAACTCGACTCTGACGCCTCGGGCTTGTAGAGGAAACCGTCCAACAACGGGTCCTTGTCTCCCTAGTTCTGTACGTCTCGTGGTTACCGGGCGTGTGATCCCAAGTAGGCCTCCTTGTTTCGCAGGACCACGCCTGTTGGTTACGATTTTAGGAGTCGGTAAGGCATACGCCAGACTTTATCCCTTCCTCACTTCCTTGCAAGGCTACCTGCCGTGTTCGGGAGTGGCTCAACTCGGTCTCCCCACCCTGGTTCTGTCTTGTGTCTCGTCCTTTACGTCTCGTGTACACCGGGGTGCGATCTCGAGTCGGTCTATCCTTGTCTCGCAGGACCACGCCTGTTGGTTATGATTTCAGGAGTCGGTAAGGCATACGCCAGACTTTATCCTTTCCTCACTTCTTTGCAAGGCTACCTGCCGTGTTCGGGAATGAACCAACTCGACTACACGACCCTGGGTTTCCGGAGGAAGGTCCAGCAATGGATCCTTTCCTTATTTTCTTATTCGCTCTCCTTGCGCTTGGCTGTCGGACTCTCCAAAGGCGGTCCTTCAACTCAAACAAAACCCGAATCCTTTTTAGAAACGCTCTAACACTTGAATGGCGGACTCTCCACAGGCGGTCCTCCAACTCAACGCTACAAGCTTCCTAAAAAGACTCGTCTCGAGCCGCTCCAGTGGGCCTCCTTTTATACTGACTGGAGCGCCCGTTAATCCTCCTGGATTCTGCTCCTGCCGTTAATCCTGCTTCCAGAATCACGCCACTTTCCCGTTGGCGGGTCGCTGTCCGTGGCCCCTCGTCTCCCCCGGCCACGGATCTCGGCTGCTGGTGCGTGGTGCACCGGTGGGTTTCCAGGGCCCGATGCACTCTTCGTCGCAACCCCCCCCTCTGCTCCTTGCCGCTCACCCCGCCAC
The DNA here is from genome assembly GCF_030179905.1 of Drosophila bipectinata. Classification (NCBI taxonomy): domain Eukaryota; kingdom Metazoa; phylum Arthropoda; class Insecta; order Diptera; family Drosophilidae; genus Drosophila; species Drosophila bipectinata. Next base: position 23,547,132 of record NC_091736.1, on the reverse strand, counting down.
ACTTTCTAAGGCACGCCTGCACATCGTGCTGATTCCCCACTGGACTACTTTCCCAACGTTGCCCCAGGACCCGTTACGTTCCACGTCGATTCCTTCTTCCCCCGGGTGGCGCCGTTTACCCTTTCACCCGCCACCGTTACGTTCCACGTAGATTCCGTCCTCCCACGGGTAGCCCTTCGCCAGAACCCACGGTAACTGGCTTTCACCTTTCCCCCCAACCCCCCGTACTGATCCTGGCGACGTTCCCTTGGGCTGCCCGGGTTGTTGACCGGTGGATGACCCCCTTTTTCCGCCTGCTCGGCCCCCCCCCCCCCTTTGCCCCCGGCTATCTGTCTTCGCGTGTGGGGAGACTAAATCTCCTCACAAGGTTAAGTAACCCGAAGCTGGAACGGTGGAATTGAAACCGCGACTAGGTTCAGAAAGAAGATCGACAATTAAATTATTTAATTATAATTTTTTTTTTTTTCGATAATTAAATTTTCGACTTTAATTATTGAGAGGCCGGAAAGGTGAATTAAAAAACCCTGGCCCTTTTCTTGGACAGAAAATACGAATTAAATAAATTTTTGTAGTTATAAATATAAATAAATAAATTTATAATTGATTTTTTTTTTTTTTAAATTTGTTTGATTATATATTTCCTGCTATTGGAGGCAGAAAATATTGAGAAATATATGGGCATACATGCAAGTAGGGCAAGGGCATGTGGGGCATATGATGGCACAGTGGAACGTCGATAAGTGGACTGTATAGGTTAAATTTTATCGGTTATATATTTCCTGAAATCGGAGGCAGAAAATATTTGGAGATATGTGGACATGCATGCAGGTACGGATATATGTAAGGGCATGTGGGCATATGTTGGCACAGTGGAGCGTCGATAATATGTAACTGCGGAAACGGAAAAGTTATGTGGTGTAAAAAAATTGGGGATGAAAAACCAATATTACGACAGCGACGGACTGTTCGGTGAACTTGGAGATTCCCGGAACCACTTCACACCGGCTGGCCAATATTAATTATGCCCTTTTATTTTATTTTTATTTTTTTTTCACCACACTTTTCACTTGCGGATTAATGTCACCAAACACAATGTATGTGTGTATGCATGTACATATGACTCGACCGTTGGCGAGCGAACGGATAACGGAAAGGCCAAAAACGGCGAGGAATATGGCGAGGAATATGGCGAGGAATATGGCGAGGCACACACAACGGAGATGGATGGAAAATTTTGTAGATTTTTTTTGTCTTAGAAAAGTCTCAAGCTGCCGTGGTGTCGGAAAACTCGGACTTGGAGTTGACACGGAGGGAAAAACAATCTTGCAGCAGTGTGAACGAAAATTAATGTTCGGACCACTGCTGAAGACCGGCAGAGACGGAGACGGAAAAAATTTCGTACTTATCTTTTGGCGGAACAATGCCTGGACTGCTGGTGGACGATATCCTAGTATCCAAAATATCCTGAATATCCAGATTATCCGGCTCGAAGGACCAAAATGTGTAGGGGGGCGTTGGTTCCGCAAAAAGACTCCGGAATTGGGGTTGAAAGTCGGGGGCGACTTCAGTTCAAGTAAAAAACACGTTCAGCTTTATTGGCTGCGTACATCGAATTGCCAACTTAAAAACTAGTACAAAAAGAGATCGACGACAACCAACGAGCGAGAAGAGACGACATAGAGGGGCGAGTGTGGATGCGTTCTTCAGCGCGGGTGCGCTCTTTAGCGCGGGTGCGCTCTTCAGCGCAGATGCGCTCTTCAGGTGAGCGGCACCACGGCCCCTCACCTAAACATTGTCTGTTTTTAAAAAATAAATAAAATCAGAAAATGGAAAGTAATAAACAGAAACTAAAATCCACGACTCTTGATGACTTAAGAAGAAGATTAAATGTCAGGGTAAAAAGCATTCGCCGGTAAAAGGAACGTTTGGAAGCTGGGTCAGTTCCTTTAGTGAAGACCGAGATAGAGTGCAGGCCTCAGGTCTTAAATAAGTCAATTTTTAGGGCAAATGAGTTGCAAGACCAGATCGAGCAATTAGATGAGGAAGATGAATTTGGAGCCGAGTTAAAAGAATTAGAGATAACAACTAAGGCAAAGGTGTTGTCATTATTAAATGCCTTCACTTTAGCTGAAGAGTCCCCACCAGCTACTGCAATTTCTGCAGCCCCAACTCGAGCTCGACTTCCCAGTTTGGCATTGCCAAAATTCAGTGAAAGCTATTCGGAGTTTAAAAATTGTATGAGTCTCTTTGAGACATTAGTAGACAAGGATGTGAACATTCCTGTTATCGAGAAATTTAACCATTTAATTTTTTGCTTCTCTGGTGAAGCCTTAGGAACTATCAAGGCATTCCAAGTCACCGTAAGTAATTATGAAAAAGAGTTTACGATAACGAATGTCTCATCTTTGCGAACCAAGTAAGCAAATTATTCAGCTTTCAAGCTTGCAGTTATTGCAACGCACAAGACCACAGTCTTGCCCAGTGTAGTTCGTGCGCTCGCCTTGCTGTAATGAAACGGTTTGAGTTTGTCAAGTCAGCCTCATTATGTTTAAATTGTCTGCGAAAAGGTCAAGACTAGGTGTCAAATTTGTGCAAATCGCACCACAAACTTCTGCACCGATTTACTGTGACCTAAAATAACTTGGTATTACCACCACCAAATGAACATCCTCCTCCAGCGCTACATCTTGTTGGCCCTTCTACGTCACATGCTTTGCATTCGTCATCTCTAGAAAGGGTTTTGTTAGCGACGTCGATCGTAAGCGTTAGAACTAAAAATGGCGAGCATATTGGCCCGAGCATTACTTGACTCTGGGTCACAAATGAACTTCATTACTGAAGAACTTGCTCAACGCTTACAGATCCGTAGGGAGGAATCGTGTGTCAACTTGCTTGGAATTGGTCAAGCTAATTCCCAGGTTAAGAAAAAGATACACACTGTGGTGAAGTCAACAATTAATGGTAATAAGTTTCCGTTCGACTTTTGGATTTTGAGAACTATCTCGGGTTATCACCCTGACCAGTCAGTGAACGTAAAAGATTGGGACCTACCAAAGAACTTGCCGCTGGCAGACCCATATTTCTATAAACCTCAGCGGATAGATATGTTAATTGGAGCTGAGTCATTTTTCGAACTGTTGTCCGTTGGTCAAATAAAACAAGGATCAAACCATCCCATCCTCCAAAAAACTCTCCTTGGATGTATAGTATCGGGAAAATATAAGGCAAATACCTCAACTCCTCAACAGCCTGTCTCTAGCCTGAATTGCCAAGAAGAATAACTCGAGTCGATAGATGGCAATATGAAAAAATTCTGGTCGTTGGAAGAAGTACCAACTTCTTAAAAGCTTTTGTCACCTGAACAAGAGCTATGTGAGCAACATTATCAGAAAAATACAGTTGTACTGCCTTTAGATCGATTTGAAGTCAGGCTTCCATTTAAATCGGATCCAAGAGTTTTGGAAAACTCTTTCGAGGTAGCCAAACACCGTTTTTTGTCGCTCGAGAGAAGTTTATCTCGAGATCCAAATTTAAAGAAAATGTATGTGGAATTTATGGAAGAATACAAATCCTTAGGTCATATGTCCCCTACAAGCAATGATGTTCTTGCTACTCCACACTACGTCATACCCCATCAGTGTGTCTTACGGTTTCAAAACACATCGTCCAAATTACGAGTCGTGTTTAATGCGTCCTGTAAGACATCAACACATAAGTGCCTTAACGATCTGTTGATGGTTGGTCCTTCCAACCAGGAAGAGTTGTATTCAATTCTTTTTAAGTTCCGGCTGAAAAGAATCGCTCTGTTAGCCGACATAAAAAAAATGTATCGCCAAGTAATGGTAAATGCAGCCGATAGGCGATACCAGTTGATAGTGTGGAGCAAAGGCCCATTAGAGTCCTTGAAACTGTGCAAGCTCAACACCGTTACATGTGGCACTGCGACAGCCCCATTCCTGGCCACAAGGTGTTTGAAGAGGTTGAGTGAATCTGCGAAAAATACATTTCACCGACCTGCCGAAGTTATTGGGTCCGACTTTTATGTCGACGACATGTTTGTAACTCAGGTTCGACAATTAAGTCTGAAGTAACTCAGGTTCTTCGAAACGCTGGGTTTGAAGTGAGCAAGTTGTTTTCAAACTTGCCTAAAGTTACTGCATCCGAGAGCACGGTTAAGCCAATAACACTTTGTGACTCAGAACTGACTAAAGCATTAGGAATCACTTGGGTTCCTAAAAAAGATGTGTCTAAATTTGAAATTGATACTTCAGTCATGGGTCAAAGGGCGACCAAGCGGAACATCCTTTCGGTGACATCGAAGCTGTTTGATCCCCTTGGTCCCTTGGCCCTAGTATAGGACTTTACTTATAAAAGGAAAGATCCTATTGCAGGAACTTTGGGTAAGTAAGGTAGATTAGGAAGAGTCAATTCCACTGCATTTAGAAACAGCGTGGAACAAAATACAAATTGCCTTGTCGCAATTAGAGGACATCTCAATTCTGAGATTCGTGTTTACCAAGCCGATGTCACCGATTCAGATTCATGCCTTTTCTATATTCGTTGCGAATCTGCATAAGGTATTAAAGTTTCATTGTTGAAGTCCGTCCAAAGGAAGTCCAAAGTCCGTCTTGAGTTATGTGTCGCTCACCTTCTCGCAGATCTCTGCCGCAAGATAAAGCCTCTAATAAAAGTTCCGATCGAACGAAGTGTATTTTGGTCGAATTCAGAAGTAACTCTTCATTGGATTCGTTCCCACCCATCGTCGTTGTCAACGTTTGCATCGAATAGAGTAGCTGAAATTAAAGAGTTTACAGGTCCATCGTTTTTAAAGGAACCGGAAGATAAGTGGCCGACGAGCCCCCGGTTTGATCTGTCACCAGAACTTCTACAGATGGAAGCGAAAAAGAATGCGGTCGGATTTACCGCAATCGTATCTACCTCAAATTTATTTGAAGGTATAGAAGGATATTCCTCTCACCTAAAACTGCTGCGAGTGAACACTTTATGACTCGTGAACACTAACACGAGTTTATATGTTCCGCTTTATAAGGAAATCGAAGAATTAGTAGTGAATTCTGATATTGTTCCCTCACCTGTCGAATACAATGAAGCCTTTAAAAAAATAGTCGAAATAGTCCAAGAGCACGAGTATCAAGATAAAATAGAAAAGATCCGGAAAAATTTAAGGGTTAGCCCTAGTCTACAAAAGCTAAATCCATTTCTACACGAATCATCAGAGGCTGGGCTTACCTTTTGGTTGTTGCAGGTTGGGGGCGACTAGCTAATGCTCCTATATCGTATGACGCCAATTTTCCAGTATTGTTGACAAAACGCTCTCAATTTGTTCAGTGCTACGTCCGATACTTGCACGAGTCGAATTTTCATGTGGGTCCACGAGCACTTGTGGTCTTTTGCGACAACGCATATGGATCGTAAATGCGCAGGAAGTCTGCAGTCAGACAGTATGGTCATGCATACGCTGCTTTAAATGCAAGCCTCGCCTGATGACTCAAATCATGGGTGATTTACCCTTAGACAGAATTCGAGCTCTCCGCCCATTCTCCATATGTAGTATTGATTTTTGTGGCCCTATTGATACGACATTGAAAATTCGTGGTAGGCCACCCTATAAGTCCTACATTGCCTTTTTTGCTTGTTTTGCGTCCAAGGCAGTTCATTTGGAAGTAGTTTCCGACCTTTCAACTGATTCCTTTTTGTTGGCTTTTCAAAGGTTCGTTGGGCGCCGAGGATGTCCGCAAATCGTGCACTGCGACAACGCGACGAACTTCGTCAGAGCGAGTCGCCACTTCGCGGAGCTTCGTCGAAGAATCGAGGACGAGGTCGACGCAGTCACGCAATTCGCACCAAGAAAAGGATGCGTATTAAGTCTGCCAAGCACCTACTCCTACGAGCGGTAGGGAACACCAAACTAAACGCAGACCGTCCTCGTTGAAGTCGATGCCGTCCTGAACTCACGACCCCTGAGGGCTCTGAGTCAGGACCCAAGCGACGGCGAGGCGCTTACTCCCGGGCACCTGTTGACAGGCGGGCCGCTCATCGCCCCACCAGCACCACGGACCCCGGACCAGCAGTCTCGTCAATCAAGCAAATGTTTTGGCAGCGATGGTTCCGGGAGTACGTCCGGGAGTGGAGTTTAGGAGAGTAGTCCACAAGCTAGCGCGGCTGCCAGTGGGTTGAAACCGGATGGAGGCCTTGGCCCCGCTTCTCCGCAATAGATAAGTTAGGCTTTAGATTAGAGAAAATACAATCGGAATTATAAAGTTGAAGAGGACCGATCGTTTTTTTGTTTTCGTTTTTTCGACATTTTTAAATATTCAGCAGCCACCCTTATTTGTTATTTTTTTATAGAGTGAGATAAACTAATCTCATTAAACATTTTGTAAGAAAACGGGTAATTCCACCTACGAGCTAGAGGACATGCAGGGAAGAGCAATAGATACTTACCACGCCAAAGATTTAAAACAATAGTCTGCGGTTATTGGAAGCTGGAAGCTAGACATAGGAATCCGCGTGGAAATAGCATATTCTTTGCAGTTCTGGTCGAAGAAGGTTCATCCAGTAAAGAAGCTGATTTTTACGCGAAAAGCGCACAAAGCCGTTGGAGCCCACCCGAAAATCACCTTTCCAGCATCGAGCAAGAGGAAGCGCTTCAACGAGCTCGTCGCGGAATATTCCGGTCATTAATCTACCGCGTCGTCCGATTACCAGCCGAAGGGGGTCCACCAAGTGAACGATTGCCCTCACCTAGAGACCGAGAGCGAGCAGTTAAAGCAAAATTTCGATCCAGAAGTGAAATAAGAGCTTCGCCAAACCGGGATTATGCAAAGTTAGCCCGTGGATAAAGTCGGCCGAGTCTCTTATAGAAAATCCCGCAGATACGTAGCAATACCAAATGCGCTAACCGCAGATAGCCTTTCACCACGGAGCGGTATAAAGGAGCTTAAAGTGTAATTTGTATTTGAAGCGAAAAGAAAAAGATAAATGATTAAGCAATGATAAAATGAAGTAAATTGATAGTTTCCTAATTTAAGCTAGCTTTAAGAATAACCTATTGGAGTTTTGCGTACCCGCACTTTTTTTTTTAAGTTTCCCATTTTTTTATTGGTTTAACCTAGCAACTAATTAGTAGATATGCAACCTGCGTGCAATCCCCTTTTCTCACCCGATGGTCCAGCTGCTTTGAAGCCACTTCATAAGGTTGACTGTTCGTTACTTCTCCAAGTTTGTATTAAAAGTATCGAACAGACTTGACCCAAAAAATTGGAAAGTCACAGGTTCTGACAAACAGGTTTATTAAAAGGCGCCAAGGAACATAAGTCGCCTAAATACCATGTCAGACATAGGCTTTAAGGAGCATTAGATATTCTGACCCTCTGAATAAAAGACTCAGCCGTAAAAAAAAGCAGTCGTGGTCAACCTAAAAAATAATTGAGTCCGAAATGTTATGACAAAGTAAAGATGCGGCAGAAAGAATACGCATAGAAGGAACAACTAGCATCGTTGAGGTAGGATTTGTACTAGCTGATTTGTAAGTCTATCTGGATAGCATTTCTGTACGTTATATTTTTATACCCTTGCAGAGGGTATTATAATTTTGGTCAAAAGTGTGCAACGCAGTGAAAGAGACATATCCGACCCTATAAAGTATATATATTCTTAATCAGGATCACCTTCTGAGTTGATATGAGCATGTCCGTCTGTCTGTCTGTCCGTCTGTCTGTTTCTACGCAAACTAGTCTCTCAATTTCAAAGCTATCAACTTGAAACTTTGCACACACCCTTCTCTCCTTTGCACGCAGTATATAAGTCGGAACGGCCCGGATCGGCTGACTATATCCTATAGCTGCCATATAACTGATTGATCGGAAATGGAATAACTTTGGTGTTTTTTAAGTTAGAGAGTTAAAATGAGCGTTATTTTTGGCAAAATAATACGACATACCAAATTGCGTAAGTATCGGCCGACTATATCCTATAGCTGCCATATAACTGAACGATCGGAAATGACCCAACTTTCGTTTTTTTGAAGACAGAAAGCTGGAACTTGGTACAGATTATATTTTTGGTCAGTTAATCCGACCTACCAAATTTCATAACGATCGACCGACTATATCTTATAGCTGCCATATAACTGAACGATCGGAAATGGTTTTTGGTAGATATACCAACTTTGGTATGTTTGAAGATAGAGGTTGGGGACTTTTTTTAGATTTTTTATTATAATAAATTGGATTATATATTCATATTCCCATAAGGATCGGCCAACTATATCCGATGCTTGCGATACATATCCGGTTTTAGCTTCAAGGGTATATAAACTTCGGCTCCGCCCGAAGTTAGCTTTCCTTTCTTGTTATCTATGTTTTTTGTTTCCTCCAATGTGATTTGTCGGAAGGAAGGCAGATGTGACATTTTCTAATTGTTTGGTCATTGATAATTTTCAATGCCTGTAAATAAAAATCAACTTGTATTAAGTTAAACGTTATAAACCTTTATTTGGCCGCATATGAAATTGGGATCTATGTACAATATGGGAAATCCAATTTAGGGTGCGAGCGCAATAAGAAGACGAACGAGAGTGACGCCAACCTTCCAGGATAGGCTGAGCGGATGCTCGCTGGCTTTAGATGCCGGATTAGTAAAGCCGAGCAGCCAAAAGGGAATCGCATTGCGACGAACAATACATCAGTTAATAATTAATTATTATATTTAAACTAGTTGCTTGCTGCTTGACCCGACATTCTCCCCCCAGTTGGGGCTTCTACTCCAACTTCATCCTTAAAGGGCAACAGGCACAGCTTACACACTGCTCGCTTGGTGACTCCAAATGAGGTTTTTATCACCGCCACTCGAAAGATTCCATCTCGACCAGGGATAAAATCTATTATGCTCGCAAGCGGCCATTTCATCGGAGGTAGGTTCTCGTCCTTTACTAGCACCACATCGTTCGGGGCCAAGGCAGGACCGGAGGCACGCCATTTGGAGCGCTAGGTACTCCTCCTTCCATCGGGACCAGAAAGACTGCTGCAGGAAAGACACGCGGTGCCAGCTGTCCAACCAGCTGGACTCCATAGAGCAAAACTCCAGCAGTGCCCGTTGATGCTCATCGCTTAGAAATAATCGAAGCAGCTCCTTAAGCTCGTTTTTGGCTCCGACAAAGTTGGTTGCGTTGTCAGACCAAATATGTTGAGGCCTTCGGTGGGTGCATATAAGCCGCTTCAAAGCCTTTAGAAAAGAAATTGTGGACAGATCCCTTACAAGCTCCAGGTGGACGGCTTTGGTAGCAAAACAAATGAAAACACTGACGTAACATTTTACTGGAGCCTTATTACGCACTTCCGGCACACAAGTGACTCCAAAGACCTGGGAGCCGCTGACTCTTTGCTCCGGGAGATCAGCCATGTGTTCCAACAACCGAGGCTTAGTCCGGTGCATCGGATGCATTTGTTTATTGCCTTCGTCACCGTTTTTCTCCCCCCAATTGGCCAATATTTGGACCAATATTGGGGCTCATGGAAGTCAACAACTATAGCCTTGGAAGTATAATTGGATGCTGACTATCAAAATTCAACGACGAATTTTTTAGCCGACCGTCTACGCGCAACAGACCAAATTTATCCAAGAAGTGAGAGGATGAGGCAAGGGCACAGGATGCCGCTATCTCTTTTCCATTTTGAAGCGCCTTTATGTCCTCTCAAAAATGCACATGCTGCACTAGTCGCAATAACAGTTGTGTTCCAGATTTTATAACGCTAGCCGTGACACCGTTGTGGCGAATTCCTTTAAAAAACTTGTATACGTAAGCGAATACCCTCTGCAGTGCTGGAAACGAATTAGCGTACTGAGAAACCGCTGTTACATTCACGTACGGAGACTGATTAAGCAGGACCCTTGCACATAACTCCAGGGTCGATCTCTCAGATGGGACCGCGGTTGGCCACGCCTCTTGGGATCCAATGAGAAACGGAGGACCGTGAGACCACAGCTTGTTCTTTACCAATTCATTGGGAAGGGCACCACGCGACAGGATATCTGCTGGGTTCAAAGAAGTGGGAACATACCGCCACTCCATTTCTCTATTTAGCCTCTGAATGGTCGAAACTCGATTGGCGACGAAAACATTAAACCAAGAGGGTTCTTATCGAATCCAAGACAGACCCACATCAGAATCGCACCAGCAAAAATACTTTTCAACATAGACCTACAACTGGGCTACTTCCGACATAAGTCGACGCATGCCCCATACGGCTCAATGCTGGCGTCACAGAATCCATGGACCTCCACCTCGGATTTCGATGTTAACGCCCATCTAGGCGCGCTACATCTAGGCGCGAATTCGGCGCGCTGGGTACTAACGAAGCTACTACAACTCATATTCCAGTCGCAGTAAAGAGCTTGAGGAAGACTTTCATCCCAGGACAACTTCTCACGGCACAGTTTCTGGAGAAAGATCTTTGTCTCTGAAATTACAGGAAATTGGCTTTTGGCAAGGATCCCGGATGTTTGCTGCATTATGCTAATAGCTTCATCTATAGAGTCACCTCCGGAAAGTAGATCACCAACATAAAAGTCGCGACGCAGAATTTCGGCCCCTTTTGGAAACATTAATTGCTCATTATCTGCCAACTGATGGAATGTCCGAACTGCTAAAAATGAAGCAGGCTTCGTTCCATAGGTGACAGTATCCAGCTTAAAAACCTGTAACTCATCCTGGGTGGAATCCCGCCAAAGAATACACTGAAGATAGCTGTCCTCAGGAAAAACCCTGACGGAACGACACATTTTACAAATATCTCCAGTAATGGCCGCCCGATGGCATCGGAACCTTAACAGAATATGCAGTAACTTTGGCTGAATAACTGGGAATAACACGTCATTCAATGAATATCCAGAAGTGGTGACAACAGATCCATCAAAGACAACCCTGAGCTTGGTTGTTGCACTGTCCTCCTTTAAAACACAATGGTGTGGTAGAAAGTATTGACCAGTGACGCTCGCATCAGCAGGGACTGGAGACATGTGACCCAACTCCAAATACTCCTTTATGAAGGCAGCATATTGCTCCTTCAATTGAGGACGGCGACAGAGCTTCCTTTCGAGGGAAAGAAATCGTCGAACGGCTTGGGGGTAAGACTCTCTCAGCAACTTAAAACCGCATTTTAACGGAAGCCTCACAGCGTAAGCGCCGGAATCCAGCCGAGCAACATGTTGCGCGAAATGCGCATCGCAATCTAGCTCTTTCTTCGTCCGCTTCACAATAGGCTCGGAGCAGTCAAAGATTTCCCAAAACCGGCGGAGCAGAGTATCCAGCTGATCATCCAGCATTGTTGCGCTCTCCGGAACATCCTTGTGGGCAGTGGAAACGAGTGATCTTCTCTGGACATGTGAACCGCCTCCACACACGACCCATCCAAGTCGAGTTTTCTGCAGCAATGGCAGGTCGGCTGAGAGCTTAATTTGCCCAACACACAACAGCTCATAAAACAGACTGGCTCCGATAAGAAGGTCGATGCGCTGTGGGCGGAAAAATTCAGGATCAGCCAAAGAAAGATTGCCAGGAATATTCCAACTAAAGACATCCAAACTAAAGCTAGGCTGCAGTTCCGTGATATTGGCAGCAATGACAGCGTTAACCAGGGCCGAGTATTCGGAGCAGTGGGACCGCAGGAGAACATCAACAGAGAATCCATCTGTCGCAAAGCCGGTATCGCCAAAACCAGACACCGCCATGAATGATTTATACCTCCGGAGCTGCAGGTGACTTGCCAGCCGGGAAGTGATCACGTGCACCTGCGATCCAGAATCCAACAGCGCTCGGCATGGAACAAGGGATCCAGCGCGACTACGAACAAGAATGTTCGCGGTAGCAAGCAACGATATATCGCTGCGCCGACCTTGAGCAACACGGCAATGGCTGACGTGGTTGGAACCAAAGGTTGGACGCTAGATGCCTGCGGCTCCAGAAAATGCAGCAGGCTGTGATGCTTCCGTTTGCAGACACTTCCGACAAACACCGAGTCGCCTGGCCTCACCAAGGCGAATCTGAGGGGGCATTGATAGAAATCAGAGGGAAGCGAATTAGTAACAATAAAGGATGATCTACTATTATTTGCACCTCGACGCCTTCCCACGTGAGCGCCCGGAGCGTATGCAGTCATGGCCACTTCCATAGCCTCCAGCGTCCTACATCGCTGCTCCAAAAATTCGGCCATCGACTCCCAAGTAGGGATGGCGTCTAATCCTGAGGAGTTTTGACTCTCCTCCCACTTCTGAACCTGAGAAGTTTTGACTCTCCTCCCACTTAGCTTGCGTAGCTGGGTCCAACCTTTGAAGCAGAATCTGGACGATGATGCAGCTGGCGATCTGAACTGATGAACCCTAAATTCTTTAAGGCTCGCATATGGACATTGAATTTGTCCGAAAGACCTCGAAGAGCTGCTATTGAGCCACTTTCCAACAGACTGAGGCTCAGAATCTCGTTCACGTGTACCTGAAATATTAAACGACGGTTATTAAATCGTTTCTCCAATAATTTCAGCGCGACATCATAGTTCTCGTCGGAGACTTCCAAGGAACGAACTGCTTCGAAAGCGGACTCCCGAAGGCAAGATTGCAACCTTTGCAGCTTTTCCACCTTACTAATACGAAGATTGCTGCCGACGATTGTAGAGAAGATCGAGTAAAATTCAGTCCATTCCGAGTATTCACCGCTGAACGTATGGAAAGGCAGCACTTGAAAACTTTGACCTAACCCTGGGTCAGCCTGCATGGTGGACATTCCGTTGGCAAGGGTGGAGTGGGCAGCAATTCGAGAAGAGCGAAGGGTCGTCTCGTGCTTAATTTCGGCCTGCATCGTCGCTACGAGCTCCGAAACAGTCCATCGAAGATCACTGCTGATCTGCAAAATGTCCAAATCCTCAAGCTTCCCGTGGATGGCCTTGAAAACGCTGAACATGGTGGCTATCTGAATCTGTCGCACGTGTAGCATGGAATGATCAAGGGCATCAGGGCCTTGCACTTTAAAATAGCACTACGGGTTGGAGTGGGTGCTCCTGTGACGGCGCCGCTGGAGTTCATGATTAATTATATTAAATTCCGAACAACCCTAAGTAAAATTTATTTGCTCGCAGCGAACACGATCTGTCCCACTGTGCGCTCAGAACCGTAGCGGAATTGTGGAATGTATATATATATAAAGTCTATTCGCGGGCGAATGCACTTGCGTTGTGGAACGTAAATATGTATGTGTGCTTGCGAACTAACGTTTACGTTTATGTCTGTATGTATGTATAATATATTATATATTATAATTTAATTATTATTATAAACAAAATTATTAGCCATGTATGAAAATTTGTCACATTACACTGTTTACAAAATTGTTTTGTTTTTGTTTTAGTAATTTGTTTATGTGTATATATGTAATATATATTTACGATCACATCGGGGTTCACCAATTTTTGGTCATTCATAATTTTCAATGCCAGTAAATAAAAATCAACTTGTATTAAGTTAAACGTTATAAACCTTTATTTGGCCGCATATGAAATTGGGATCTATGTACAATATGGGAAATCCAATTTAGGGTGCGAGCGCAATAAGACGAATAAGAGTGACGCCAACCTTTCAGGATAGGCTGAGCGGATGCTCGCTGGCTTTAGATGTCGAATTAGTAAAGCCGAGCGGCCGAAAGGGAGTCGGCTTGCGACCAACAATACATCAGTTGATAATTAATTATTATATTTAAACTAGTTGCTTGCTGCTTGACCCGACACTAATCTTGATCCCCTGTCAGGTGGGGCAGTTTCGAACGGTGAATTCTACCTCACAGGGGAGGCGTAGTTCATGTTACCACCAGAGGTTTTGTGATTCCTCAGTAAGAAAAAATTTTAGATTCCAATTGTAATAGACTCATTTCTTATCTTTATACAAATTGACCAGCTTTTATATGTATATTGGTTCTCCTTACTCTTGGGCACGTGTGGGAACTTATTTACCTGGAACATTTTTTGCAAAACTTAGACTTAGTTTTGTATTAAAAATCGATGAGTATTCCTGTTACAATAATGTTTGTTTTATTTTATAATTCTCAATTATAAAGTTTGTTAAAAAATATATATTTATGCGAAGAAGTAAATGCATCCGTTATTTTGTGAGCCTCAACATTTGAAAAGCTTTTTGCGAGAAAATCCATTAAAAATGAAGTATATCTGATATAGCTGTTAAACAACGATGTTTGTCGGGTAAATAAAATGGTTCAAATACGTGTGGGAATGGGGTATCCCATCCAGTCACTCTCTTCACTGGTGCTTCAAGATGTAAAAAGCATTTTTCTTGAATATAAGCAGCAATTTCAGAACCAAATCCTTGTGTAAAAGGGGCTTCATGTGCAATTATTACTCTGCCAGTTTTTTTTGCCGACTAAAAAAAAAACAAAAAAGGACGGTTAAAGTTGTCTTTTCCGACTAATCGCATTGTCATCGCATAGCATGTCAGCGTGCAGTGCGTTGATAAACAGTTTTAAGGGGTTACGCCACCCTGACCGCGAGGAAACGGGACGGTTTTTCTGGAATTTCTTGTGACTAAACTAGTTGAGATAGGATTTTTCCACTTTTATTTCTATTCAATACAAGTAATAAGCTTTATAAATTCTAAAAAAAACTTGTTTTTAATGCAAAATGGCGGAGATATGAACATTGGCGATCATCGATTTTTCCGGAGTGCTCCTTGATGGTGGGCATGATTCACGTGTCAATTTTCATGTAAAACAAGTAAATTTTTTTTTAAAAAGTGATAAATTTGGAACAAAAAAAAAAAAAATTACGCAAATGAGAGCACTTCAAAAATTGACTCAATTTTTTGGGCAAAAAATTTCGTACTAAAAATTGCATAAAAAAATGTCTATCCATTGAATCGAAAAAATCAAGATTATCAAGATATTGTCTTCGAGGACGTCTTAAAATACGCGTAAGAATATAGTCTTTTAAATTAAGTAAAAACTAAAAAATTGATTTTTTGAAAATTTCAGGGTGGCGTAACCCCTTAAATAGATTTAAGATTTTCATGTTTCTTTCTTGTAAGTTAATTTTACAAAATGAAAAGTTTCAAAACGGAACTCATTAAGGTAATACCTATTTATGTGGGGCTCCTCTTAACATATTGATTGGAATCAATTGAATATTAAAGTATGACATTTTCATTTTTTTGTGTAATTTTTTTATTAAGAAATATGAATAAATAAGCAAATATTTTTTCCTGTAGTACAGTAGTTTTATGAAATGATAATGGCTATTACCTGTTACCTATAACCATTACCTACAAAGCCCACTAAAAACAATAAAAAAAAACGTTTAGAAACTTAGCTATTTATTAGCTATGTAATTTATTTTAAATACCAGGTATTTATTTAAAATTTAAATTTAAAAGAAATTTAAAAAGAATTAAAAAAATAAATCTACAAACCTTTTCCTATTCTCAACTCCCTATTCTCAACTCCCTATTCTACTCCCTAATTTATTATATTATTGTAAAATATTATGTAAACTTATTGTGAGTAGGTGCAATCTACAGCTACAGTTACATCCTACAGCTTAATAATTTGTTTACAATAAACCGTAAATGGGCCGTCCATAAACCTCGTGACGCTCCGAGGGTGGGGAGGGGGTATGTGACAGAGTCATGCTATGTCACAGTAGGGGGAGGGGCAAAGACACGATGTGTCACATTAGGGGGGGAGGGGGTCAAAATACCCGAAAATGAGCGTCACGAGGCTTATAAACGGCCCCATATATGTAAGTTGATCAATTTACCTTTTTCAAATTGGCTTATTTAATTTATAAGGCAAAAAAAAACCAGATGGACTTTTAGGTTTCAAATAGGTTTTCATATTAAAAACTGAAGTGACACAATAATTATATGCGAAAAGTCATAGGGATACCGCCAGATTTGTTTGGTTAAAATAACAGTTTTGTTGAACAACTTGAACATTTTGGACGAAATTTAATTACTTTCCTTCTGTCCAAAGGACTTCATAAAATAAGTAGGCCATACAGCCATACAAATTTTTTGAAAAATTTGATGATTTTGTTGACAAAGGATACCCGTTGTATACTGGTAATTAAATTCTCCTGTATGGAGGATTGTGCTTAGCTACACCTTCTTTAAAACCTTACCCTTTAAAACCCTGAGAAAAACCAAACTATCGACTTGAAACTTGCACACACCCTTCTTTCGTTTTTACGGCAGTACACAAGACGGAGCGGCTGCGATCACCCGACTATATCCTGATACAGCTGCAATATAACTGATTCATCGAAAATGCTTTAAATTTAATGCTAGAGTTCGGATTTTGTATGAATACCATTTATGGCACAATAACCCGACATACCTAATTTCATGCGGATCTGCCAACTATATCCTTTAGCTGCCATATAACTAAACAAGGAAATTGTATTTGCCAACTTTGCCAAAGAAAGAAGCTTGGGACTTTTTTTAAATTTTGTATTCCAATAAATTATAATTGTTTTTATAATAAAATTCTCATAACGATTTAATTCTGATCATAACTGCAAGACTATATAAACTTCGGCTCCGCCCGAAGTTACCTTTCCTTTCTGGTTTAACAAAAGCTTAGTAAATTGTAAATACAAGTAATACAAGTAATTGAGTAATTTACGCAATATTTTATATTGAACGTCTGACCTCTGAGGGCCGCAATACAGTTAAGAAATAACATTGACGCAATCTAGAAGAGAAGCAGAATAAAATGTGTAAAGCTCGTTTGTCCCTTTTTGGTTGATTTTTTCCAGCTTTTGACTCAGCAGTTTATACTTGATTATGAATACATAAGGTTGTCAAAAAGACGTGGGGTATTTTCGCTAGCTGAAACACGCTTTTGACAGTTTGGTAAATATAGGGTCACAAACATGAAGAAAAATAAAGATAAAATCTGGCATGTTTTACAACACTACTACGAAAAAGGCAAAAAGCATATCAAGCTGACAATAACATTATTGCAGTTTATGGACCCGATACAGTTTCTACTTTAATCGCACAACGATGGGTTTAACCGTTTTCGTTTTGGTTCAGAGGTAATAGTATATGCGCCTCGCTCCGGAAGTTCTGACAATGAAAATTGCGATAAAACAGCTTAGTTGGTCGCGGGAGATCGGCATAGTAGCAGCCGTAGCGTCGGCCTTATAAATACTCCATGTTACATACATTCACATGAATTCAACATTCCCTTGTATATATGTATATATCAAATTGTAATATTTCAGTCACTTACTTTAGATATTGTATTTGTGTCCCATGGTAGAATTGATACCAAATCAATAACTTCACAATCAACCTTTAAAGTTTCTTTGGCCAGTTCAGCAGCCTTAAAAAAGGTTAATAACGAAAAACTTCAATAATAATTCAAACTTACTTCCAGTAAAATGTGGACCTGTGTACCCCATCCAATAAGAGTGACATCGTTTCCCTCTCGTAGAACATCCGCTTTGCCAAGCTCCGATGTATAATATTCCGTTGGTACTTCCTCAACCGCTGCACGATACAACGTTTTTGGTTCAAAAACTATACAAGGATTGGGATCACGAAAACAAGCCAAGAGAAGACCCTTAGCTTTAATTGGTCCACGAGGTACCTGTTTTGAAATCAAAAGTTAAAAATATAAAGGAATTTATTTCACTGTTAAATTACCACAACGCGAAGACCTGGCGTATGAGCGAAATATGCTTCTGGGCTTTGAGAATGGTAGAGGGCTCCATGGCCAACTGCTCCACATGGAACTCGAAAAGTTAAAGACCCGCAGTTAAAAAGATCTCCACTTCGGTACCGATATTTAGCAGCCTCATTTACAATTTGATCAAAACTTGGGAATATATAGTCCGCAAATTGAATTTCAGCTATAGCTGTAGTTCCAGTGTTTGCCACTCCGATTGCAAAACTTAGAAAACAGACAAAAACCATTTTTTAATAATTTTTTACACAAAAACAGATAAAGTATATCTTACAAATGAACCTTATTTTAAAATATAACAAGAAAGGAAAGCTAACTTTGGCCGGAGCCGAAGTTAATATACCATTGAAGTTAGTTGGGGTAACGGATATCGGATATATACTATGTTTATGTTATAGAAATCAAGATTTCTTGAAAGCGCGATATAATAATAACCCCTGTTTAAGCATGTCTCACACCAGAGAAAATAAATCGCAGCGGCAGCGGCATGAATAAGCCGCGTGATGTTTTCCGCGCAAAAATAGCAAGTGTGTTCACTTCGCGGCGAATTCATTTGCGATTTTTTTATTTAAAAAATAATTAATTATAAGTCAAAAACTGTTTCTCGTATTATATTTTTATAATTAAATTACAATGTAATACAATTCATTGTATTAAAAGCCAAAATATAGTGATTTAACATGTAAACAAGCCAAAAATTGAACACATGCATCACATGCGACGTCATCAGCGCAGAAAATGAGCGAAAAAAACGCTGCAAAACCGAATTCGCTTCGCTTTGGTGTGCTTACGTTCATAAGACGCAATGTAAATTGATATTCGCGCCGCTGAGATTTTTTCAGGCGGCAAAGCTGCTTAAAGGAGCATAGTCTGTTTGTGATGGTCAGGTCTCCCTAGTGCTCTGGCGCTGCCTTGCGATTGGATTCTGCGAAGTGCTCCCTGAAGCTAAGCCTCGTGTCAAGCGTTACTCGCAGGTACCTGATGGCCCTGGTTGATGTGACCACGTGTCCGCCTACATTGATCATGGCAGTCTCCCCCGCTTCCTGCTTTAGATCAGGACAGTCTCCGTCTTGTGGTGGGCTAGGCTTAGCCCTGCCTGTTCGAGCCAACCGATGACATTTGCAATGGCAGCATTGCAGGACTCCTCGACTTCCTGGATTGTCTTGGCGACGATCACTACCGCGATGTCATCCGCGAATCCGACTAGGTGTGTCCGTTCCGGGAGTTCTAGTCTGCGGACCCCGCCCAAAGCCTCCGGCGGCTTGCCTGGCTTTGGGAGCAAGACCAGGCTTTGAATTTTCCACCTTCTAGGGAATACGCCTTCACGTAAACATCCGTTGAAGACCTTGGCGAACCGGTCCGGACACGCAGTCATCGCCAGTTTAATCGCGCTGTCTGGGATCCCATTTGGACCGGGAGCTTTCCCGACCTGGATAGCCTTGGCGACTTTCACAATATTCTGGGCGCTTATTTCCTAAGCCGGCGTAAAGCCGGCAGGCTCTCTTTCTCTACTCGGCACTGGATAGATCTGCGTCAGGATAAGGTGATCTACAATGGCTCTCATTGTAGCGGCTTCTTTTGAAGCGATCGGCTTTGCCTGCTTCGCTTTCTTGACTACGGTCCGGTAGGCCGATCCCCACGGATCTTGCTCTGCAGCATCGCACATCTCAAGGAAGCACCTCGATTTTATTCCCTTATCAACTTCTTCAGTATCTTTCTCTTTGCCGCGAAGTCCTCTCTTTTCTGCTCAAAGTCCGGCCTTCCTCTGGCTCTTTGATGCAGCCTTCTGGTTCGGAGACACTCTTTGCGCGCATGGGCTATCTCCGGGGACCACCAGGGCACCGGTTCATGGTGCCTTGAATGCCCACGGCTAGACCTCATGCTGGCTCGGCAGGCCTGTAGAACCGCAGCCATGGTATTCTGGACAGGGTTCAGCGTCCCCCAAAGGATCTTGGATCCTCAGTTCCTGCGCAAATATTTGCGGTTGCAGCGTAGCCGGATTGAACCTTGGTGGTTTCTTTGTTGTGGAGGCATGCGCTCTATCCTCGATGTCGCAGACTATATATTTGTAGTCGCTCGCAGTAAAGTCATCACTACATTGTCCTCCGAAACAGAACGCTGCTGCAGAAGGTAAGGTCCACGATCAAAGCCTTGCTGAACATGTTTTGGGAGCCGGTGCTCATCAGGGCTACGACAAGAGTCGCAAAGGTCTCTTAGAGGGTGCGACCCCTGGCGTTGGTGCGCGATGAGCCCTATTCGTCCGCCCAGGCGATTAAATCGCCTGCGATCACCACCTGGGATTTGTGCCTCGCGTCCTGGGCTATGTCGTCTAGGGTGTGGGTGAGCCGCTGCAGTGTTGGGCGAGGGGATGTGGTAGCAGCTGTAAAGCCAGAACTCGCCCACTTTGGCCCGGATGAACCCTTCGCCGGTTAGTAAGCTTTCGGGTTGTCTGCCTGGCGCACAGATAGCTGCTGCCTTGGAGGAGTCCAGAATGTAGTTTTGCATCTCGCCTTTCTTATACGGCTCACTTATTAGGGCTATATCTGCCCCCTTCTCCCTCAAAACCTGCTCGAGAAGGCTATGAGCTACTTCGCAGTGGTTGAGGTTAATCTGAATGAAACTCATTCTCTGCTTTGTTTCTGTGCTTCGGGTTTACCGAGAGGGCATCTCTTGTTGCCAGCTACTTCGGCTCGCTCTGCCTTGTTTGCAGCTGCACAGAGGAAGCACTCTGCCGCGTTTGTGCAGGAAGCCACTTTGTGCTCTTGTCTTTCGCATCTGAAACACCAGTCGCTTCTATCCGTCCGCTCTTTGCAGAAAGCGGCGATGTACCCGAAACTAAAGCATTTGAAGGAGCGAGGCTGGGCCGTGCGCTCCCTGACCCTGCACATGGTCCATCCTATCCTAATCCTGCCATCGGTCAGGATATTTGATGGCAGGCTCGACCCCACTCCCAAAATGGCGACCTGGGTTCCAGAGTAGCCTGGGCGGATGAACTTCACCCTGATGGCCTCCTCCTATCCGCTTATTCGAGCTTTGATAGCTGCCACTATTTCCCCCTCAGTGGTTAGGTCATCCAGGTCGCAGGTCCATGGTGGCGAGCACGAACGCTCGCTGTCTCGCCAAGCGTCTGCCGCATCTTGAGAGCGTTTGCCTCGTTCGCTGCCAGTTCCAGCAGGAGATCTCCTTTTACCGGCAGTGTAAAATTACGTATTCGAGACTGGTCAAACTTTCACAAAAAATGAATAAACCAAGCAAGGCGATGGATTAACTTAAATTTTCATTTACAATCTGCAAATAAGAGCCGAAAAATTAATTACCAAAGTCGCGGAGTGAAGGCGACTCCTTGAAATTTGGTACATTGCTCAAATTAAAATCCATAATTGGCATCAAAGCTTTTTTTGAAAACAAATTAGGTTTTTCAAATGGCGCTACAGAATTATGCCAGTTGCAAAGGCGAGAGACGCGCGGCAAACATTTGAAACCAGCTTTAAATTCGTGTGTATTATTATATAATATTATGTCTTCATACTTAATCTTATAGGGGTATCTCTTATAGTCTCCGTGATCCTCGCGTTAATACAGACAGACGGCAATGCAGACGGATTGAGACGAGTTCTCTGGAATGGCAATATCGACTCGACTATTGATAGTGTTCAGAGCCTATGTAATAGGATATACTTTATAAAGCTGAGATTTTTTATCAATACAATGCACACTTTTGACCAAATTTTGTTTTTGTCTTGGCTTTCAACATTTTTTAAAGTGACACTGGGCCATGAATGAGACCTCATTAAGCATTTTTTCAGTCCGATTAAGCCATCTTTTTCAAGCCTGAGTCAGCCTTTTTTTCAGGCCTATGATTCAGCTTAATATAAAATACTTCAACCTGTTATCCTACGGTATGGAATATAGCACAAGTGAATCTAATTCTTTAGGGATTACATAAAATTCTTAGATTTAAATGGAGAAGCTCCTTCTTTTGCGTTTCGCGATAAATACTCGTAGTCTTATTTACTAATATACACGTTTAGCGCAAAGTGACGTACTTTTCTTTTTAAATTATGCTATTGATTAAATTACATTTTTAAATATTTTAGCATTTATTTTATAATTTTTTGAGAATACGATAAAGTGGTAGTTGTAAAATTTTTTGTTATATTTACAACAGTAGTCAAAATTATTTTCACATGCCAACTTCTTTTATTTGTTATTCTTATTGTTTTTGAACAATTTCCCTGAAATAAATGTTAAAGCGTAGCTTGATTTAGCATGAAATGCGAAAAATAGCGGTTCATAAGACAAAGCTAAAAGAAAAAGAAAAACAAGAAAGGAAAGCTAACTTCGGAGCCGAAATTGATATACCCTTGCAGTTAAAACCGGATATATATCGCAAACATCAGATATAGTTGGCCGATCGTTATAAGAATATGATAATATAACCCAATTTATTATAATAAAAAAATATAAAACAAATTTCCAAACTTCTTTCTCCAAAAATACCAAAGTTTGTATTTCTACCATATTTCTACCAACCATTTCCGATCGTTCAGTTATACGGCACCTATAAGATATAGTCGGCCGAACGTTATGAAATTTGGTAGGTCAGATTAACTGACCAAAAATAGAATCTGTACGAAGTTCTGAAACACGAAAGTTGGCTCAATTCCGATCGTTCAGTTATATGGCAGCTATAGGATATAGTCGGCCGATTCTTATGAAATTTGGTATTATTCTGCCAAAAATACGCTCTCACGTAAAATTTGAACTCTCTATCTCTAAAAACTCCAAAGTTATACCATTTACGATCAATCAGTTATATGGCAGCTATAGGATATAGTCGGCCGATCCGACTTATATACTGCGTAAAAAGGAAAGAAGGTTATGTGCAAAGTTTCAAGGCGATAGCTTTAAAACTGAGAGACTAGTTTGCGTAGAAACAGACAGACGGATATGCTTATATCAACTCAGGAGATGATCCTGATCAAGAATATATATACTTTATAGGGTCGGAGATGTCTCCTTCACTGCGTTGCACACTTTTGACCAAAATTATAATACCCTCTGCAAGGGTATAAAAACCCCTGACGTCGAATTGACGGGGTTGCATTAAGTCTAGAAAGAAAATAGCATAGAAGGTCGTCAGCCAACGGGTACAACAGGGAGACCTAAGCGCAAGCAATTGCGTGCCGTAACTGTGTACACCGCTGGTAGTGCGACTATACTCTCCACATGAGGGCAGCTGGTAACAGGTCCCGGTAAGGTCATGACTCTGCCGAGGATGCTTATCGGTAGTCAGAAGTATTTGCACACGTTTTCGGTGTGTCAAAATTATTTTCACAAAACTAACTTTAATTATTTCTGTTTAATTTCTAATTTTAACAAAAGAATTTATTAATTTTATCAAAATACTTTATTAATATTTAGTTACACCACCTGTGGCATCAATGACAGCTTGTAGTCTTTCAGGTATTAGAAAGTTTGGGCAAATTCAACGGTCAATTCGGACAAAATTTCGTCAATTTCAGCGATGACTCCGTCGCGTTTTGAATCAATGGTTATCAATGGTTCTTTGATTTTTTATAAAAGCCCAAACGTTTTCGATGATATTTAGATCTGGGCTTTGTGGGGGCCAAGAAAGAACCGCCAGTTTAAGATCGCTTAAATTTGGTCGGTATCATACCCTTGTGGCATGGAGCATTGTCCTGCTGAAGAATCCATTCATAAGTAAGAAAAAGTCTATTTCCTATTTCCTGAATTCATAACGGGAAAGGCATCCCCAGAACATGACTGTGTCACCACCAAACCTATTGATTGGCTGGGCTGCCAAATGCTGTTGGTTTCTTCAAATGAATTAAATGATGGCTGTAGGACCCCTGGCACTGGAATGCAGACTCATTGGTCCATAAGACATTAAACCAAAAGTCAAGAGGCTTCTTAACATGTTCCAAGGCAAATTGGAGGCGTTTTGTTCGGTTGGTTGGTGTGATGTCAATCACTTTGCGGACAACGTATGTATTGAAATCAGCTTCCTTTAGCCTGCGACGAATTGTAGAATTTTTTACCAATTTTTTTTTTACCAATTATATTCTTTGATTTTTGGGAAATTTTTACTGGACTTCCACTTTTTACTGGATTACTCGCTACAATTCCTTGTAAGTGCCTGTGTTCAAGCATTGAACACTATTTTTTATAGAAATTCTTAAGTTAGAGTTTCAAGGGATAGGACCCATGAAACCCCACACCTGACACCACCAAATGTTAAGAGGAGTCCTAAATAAATAGGTCTTACTTCAATGAGCTCCTTATGAAAACTGATTTTATTCGGTGAAGTTCTCTTATAAATACGATACATGA
Source organism: Drosophila bipectinata (assembly GCF_030179905.1). Taxonomy (NCBI): domain Eukaryota; kingdom Metazoa; phylum Arthropoda; class Insecta; order Diptera; family Drosophilidae; genus Drosophila; species Drosophila bipectinata. The sequence continues at coordinate 23,523,014 of NC_091736.1, read as the reverse complement.
GAATCTTAAACCTATGTATTTAAAACTACTTATCAACGCACTGCACGTTGACATGCTATGCGACCCTTTCTCAAGTGCGGATGTGCTTATGTTTGTGTTTGTGTTAGGCTGCAGGGGATCGGTTTTGAACCATCTGTTTGACTCATATTTCATGGGTGCGACCCCTTGAAACTCTAACTTAAGAATTTCTATAAAAAATAGTGTTCAATGCTTGAACATTCTGGAAAGGGCCACAAAAAGTGGCGTAAATTTTATGTGTTTTTTATGAATATTTTTTTAATAAATTTGATGTTACTTTAACCTTTTCTTCGATTATAATTTTAAGTGGACTGTATAAATGTTTGTTTTCGTATTTTGTTAATACATTTTTTTCTTTTAATAATTTGTGCAAGAATTATTTAATTTGAACTATAAATATTTTAAAATTATTTAAGCTTTTATATGTTATGTTCAACCTAATGTTTGAACATCCTGCAAGGGGCCACAAAAGTGCTTAGTATATCTATTTTTTTCATTTTGATTTGAAAAATTAATTTTTTCTTCGATTTTTTAGTGGACTGTAATTTTAAAATTTTTGTTTTACTGATTTTTTTTTTTTGTTTTTTTTAAATTTTAATTTTTTTTGTTAATTGAATTTAATTGATAATTAATATCTTTTTTATCGATTTTTTTTTAATCATTATTTTTTAAATTGTAAATATTTTTTTTTTGTTTTTGACCATACCATACAGTTGTTAAATTTTCTTTTTTGATGCGTGTTCCTCCTGCAAATTATGTAAAAGGATCCGCCCTTGATGCTGCTGATGGTGTAGCTCGTTGTTTTTTCTGCCGCTGATGTTGTTCTTCTACTCGCCGGTGGTCCTGCCGCAGACGTTGGTCCCACCGTATAAAATGCCAAAGACTTTGGCTGTCATTGTTCCCAGGAACCCGACTTTTTATTTTTGCTCGATATTTGGCCTCGAACACGCCGTATATTATTTTCAATATTTATGAATTTCCGGTGTTGTTCCGCAAAAACATACTTTTTTTTTTTTACACAAGTTGTGTTTTTAACTCCTTGCGCCGTATCGCTTTGGAGATCCGATGGCTGAATTCCAGCCCAAAGATTTTCAATAAATATTCCGACTCAGGCCTCGGATAGCCCTGCGCTAAACAAAAAACGCACTTATTGCTCGATGGCAATTCTCAATCTCTGTGTCCCTTACCACTTGGGGGGAAACGACAGAGGACTACGATTTTACACTGAGCTCTTTTATGCCCAGTTCGCAGCCATCTTAGCTACCTTTGACTGACTGTGTCAATGCACATCTAGCCACTATTTAGGTGCCAATTTCAATAGGAGCCCCAAAATACGGTTGAGAATACTTCTTGAGCCTTTTTTTTTTTGACTCATTTTTATTATTTTTTTATTTTATGCTCATTGGCATTTATATAATTTTATTCTCTGTGTCCCTTACCTCTTGGGGGAACACAACAGAGTAGTACGGTTTTTAAACTGGGCTCTTTTTTACTCAGATCGCAGCCTTATTTTTTAGCTACCCTGGGCTGAGCATTTTTTCTACAGCCACTTATAGGTGCCAGTTTTTTAACCCTGAGTCTCTTACCACAGGGGGGAAAACGTCAGGGTGCCTCGATGGACCAAATGTTAAGAGGAGCCCTAAATACATAGGTCTTACTCCAATGAGCTCCTTATGGAAACTGATTTTATTCGTTAAAGTTCTCTTATAAGTACGATACATGAGAATCTTAAATCTATTTAAAACTACTTGTCAACGCACTGCACGCTGACCTGATATGCGACCCTTTCTCAAGTGCGATAAGCGCACCACATATTTTTGTGTTTGTGTTAGGCTGCAGGGGATCAGTTTTGAACCATTTGTTTGACTCGTATTTCATGGGTCCGATCCCTTAAAACTCTAACTTAAGAATTTCTATAATAATATACCGAATAAAATCAGTTTTCATAAGGAGCTCATTGAAGTAAGACCTATTTATTTAGGGCTCCTCTTAACATTTGGTGGTGTCAGGTGTGGGGTTTCATGGGTCCTATCCCTTGAAACTCTAACTTAAGAATTTCTATAAAAAATAGTGTTCAATGCTTGAACAGCCTGCATTGTCTTTGGTCCAACACAGGTTTTCGGCCTGATCTTTTCTTATTTTTTAAAGTGCCAGTTGTGCTCTTTTACTCTCTTTTTCTACTAAGTGGCTTTTTTTACTAAGTAGTAAACATTTCTGCGCGAAATCTTATACAATTTGCCGATTTCAGCTGCTGAAATACGGGCTTTAATCTTAGTAACAATTTCAGCCCGGAGTTCAAGGGTTAACTCCCTTGCTTTAAGCACTTTGTTTAGATAAATCTAAAAGATAAATTATTATTTTAATTGAATTTTCACTAAATTGAATTTATTAGAGAAAACGAACCGCAGCTTGTCGCGGTTTATTAGAGAAAACGAAATTGCATTGTGAAAATAATCTTGACGCATCAAAAACGTGTGTAAATACTAACAACTGATAAGATTTTTTTCTTTTTCTTTTAGCTTTGTCCTATGATCCGCTATTTTTCGCATTTCTTTTTGTATCGCTTAAGCGTAGATCAAGCTACGCTATAACATTTATTTCAGGGAAAAAATTACACAGTGCGACAGTGATTTGGAACTCTTGAAGAGACCTAGTAGGAATTGTTTATTACGTAGAATATAGTACAAAACCGTGTTTGAAATAATTCTAAGACCATAAAAGTCTTGATTTATTTAGAAAAAAACGGTTTTTCGGGACATTTTCGGTTAGAAAAATGTTGAAACTTTAAAAATTCCTTAACGTTTATTTTTAAGCGGATTTTAAAATTGCTGACTTTTTTAATAGTTAAATGTTGAGCTTTTGAAAAAAATTGATTTTTAATTAAATAAAACAAAAAGGATAAAATTTTTACACAAAAATATAACATTTTCGAATTTTTGTCGTGTTTTTCGGATTTTGACGCTATTTTTTCGGTACAACTTCCAAGAAATGGTATCATTTTTGACACATATCAATATTGTCAATATACCAATTTCATTACGAAATTATGAGAATTGTTCAAGTTATATCGCTTTTCCCAAAACAAGTCAGTGCAATCTTGCTAGCGTTCCGGAGCAATAGTGTGCCATTTCATTTTGCTTATTTCTTTCTTTTACACACTTTTACTCCGGAGCGCTTATAAAATTGCACTGACTTCACAAATATTATTGACAAATTTTTAAACACGGTTTTGTGTTATATTGGACCTAATAAACAATTCCTTCTAAATCTCTTTAAAAGTTCCTCCTATTTTTTTTTGTCCCACTGTGTTATTTACAGCCAGTTTTTTTGGCAATAGCATGACCCGACGGAATATTTTTTTATAATTTTTTTAGAAATTTGGGCTTTTAACCGGGCGGTGTCGCCTGAAATTAATTTTTATAAATACTTAGAACAACAAATTTAAACAATTTAGATTGTTTTTGGTAAAAATAAAAAAAGTTATGTGAAATTAAAATGTGAGAAACGCACTCAAGGAGATCAAATATAGTTTATAGAGTCGAAGAAAATAAATAAAAAATATATAAAGTAATATATATAAATATACAATATGTATACCTTATATAATATAAAATATAATAAATAAAATGTCTTCTTCCCGGCGTTGCACCAAAGATTATAAAGTACATAGACGGGACATCTTATACAAACAAAAATTTGCTATGGCGGGTTCCAGCGCGACAAGTTAAGTTTAAGAAATTTTTCGCGCGACAACGAATGAAAGATAGCCTAGTGGTAGAGTGCTTGGCTGCTGTGCAGACTAAAATGAGTTCAAATCAGGCTCGGGAGGTCCACTTTTTTTAATTTTAAATCTATATATTTTTATATTTATATTATATTTATATTTTTATTATTTCAAGAAAAATACAAAATTTTACAATCACCCTAACATTGACTCAGTTCGTCTTGGAACCCGCTGTAAAAATCTCTATAAGTACGGGTTTTACGGCAGGCCGCGTCATGACGCGCTGTAAAAATGAAAACATTTAAGAGCAGGTTCCACGACAAACGGCTGGCAGATGAGAGAGGGAAAGAGAGAATTCTATTTTTATAACGTAAAATCTTTGGAAATTCTCACATCGAATCAGTGTAAGAGCAAAGAGATCAGAAATATCTTCTACTATCTTCATTCTTCAGCTTTGTTTTTTGTATGAATTCTCGCACTTACTTTAAAACCAATTTTAATTATCATTAAACAACTTGATGGAAGCGCGCGCTCTCATTAATCTTGGGGTCCTGGGTCCGATTTCATTACTGGACGGTTGTTTCAATTTTCAGGAAGTTTTATGATTATTTTTATGTTTATTTTATTATAAACATAAACAAAATTATAAAAGAAAGAAAAAGTTCCTTACGAGGATTTGAATACAGAAAAATTGTACATAGAGTAACTACTCTGAGCATTACGCTACCACCCTGTCTCGATCTGCAGCGACTAAAAATACTATTTGTTCTACTAACTACCTCATCGGCGCATTGAAAACAGAAACAGGATATTGAAATTAAAATTTGGAAGCCAAAACATTTTTACGCCGTCGTGCGAGCAGTCACACATACATACAAAGGCTCACATTTTTGTTGGCGGATACATGGAAAGAGTTCTAAAAATAGAATCGTATGCATGTGCGTTCACCTCTCACCAACAAGCTCGACAAAAAAAGTTGACCGTTTTGATGTTGACATCTATGTATGTACAGTGGTGCTCACAGACTTAAGCCACAAGACCTCAACCAAGAATTTAAACGAAAATTAAGAAAAGTTTTTATTTCACAGCTCCAATTATTTGTGTCACATTAGTTCTAAATATCAGTGTTCTAATAGAAGAAAAACCAAGTTATAAAAATATATTATCAAAGAAAAACTTAAAAAATCTGAGACCATCTCCAAAATTTTCTGCTCACATACTTAAGCCACCTGGAAGAAAATGGTTGAAAAAGTTAAAATTTGCCTAATATTCCTAATTATTTTAATGAATTTACTTTAATATTGAGTGGGATGACCTTTCTGCTTAAAAACAGCGGAGCAACGCTTTGGCATTGAACCCACAATCGTTTTTATTTGCTGGTCTTTTTTGCCCAACGACTTCTTTAAGAATTCCCCACAAGTTCTCTATAGAGTTCAAGTCAGGGCTCTGCGGTAGCCATTGCAAAACATTGATTTTCTCTTGGCTAAGCCAGGACTTGACTATCTTGCTGGTGTGTTTCGGGTCGTTGTCCTGTTGAAATATCCAGGCAAGTGGCAAATTACACAGTGCGACAAAAAAAGAAAAATTGGAGGAACTTTTGAAGAGACATAGTAGGAATTGTTCATTAGGTCGAGTATAGTATAAAATCATGTTTGAAATTTTTCTTACACCCTCAAATCTTGATTTATTTTGAAAAAACGGTTTTTCGAAAGTGTTTTGCTCTTAAAAATTCTTGAACGCGTAATTTTAGGCCGATTTTCCATTTTTTACGTTTTTCAATAGATAAATGTTGGAGCTTTTGAAAAAAAAAAATAGATCTTTAATTTATTTTAACAAAAAGGATAACATTTTTACGCAAGAAACTGACATTTTTCGAACTTTGACGCCATTTTTTCGGTACAACTTCAAAAAAAATGGTATCATTTTTGACACATATCAATATTGTCTCGTTAATTTTGAATAAAACGAGACCAATTTCATTTCGAAATTATGAAAATTGTTCCGTCCAAGTCAGTCCAATCTTCATAGCTTTCCGGAGCAATAGTGTGCCATTCCATTCCGCCCATTCCTTTCTTTCACACACTTTTACTCCGGAGCGCTAGTAAACTTGTTTTGGGAAAAGCGTTATAACTTCAACAATTTTCATAATTTCGAAATGAAATTGGTTCGTTTTATTCAAAATTAACGAGACAATATTGATATGTGTCAAAAATGATACCATTTCTTGAAAGTTGTACCGAAAAAATGGCGTCAAAGTTTGAAAAACATGACAAAAATTCAAAAATGTCAGTTTCTTTTGTAAATTTTCTATTCTTTCTGTTTAAATAAATTAAAGATGTATTTTTTTTTCAAATACTACAACATTTAACTATTGAAAAACGTAAAAAAAATTGAAAATTGGCCTAAAATTACGCGTTCAGGAATTTTTAAGAGCAAAACACTTTCGAAAAACCGTTTTTTCGAAATAAATCAAGATTTGAGGGTGTATGAAAAATTTCAAACATGGTTTTATGCTATACTCGACCTAATGAACAATTCCTACTAGGTCTCTTCAAAAGTTCCAAATCACTGTCGCACTGTGTTATCGGCATATTCTCCAGATAAATTGTTAATAAGGATGTCCCTGTACATTTCGCCGTTCATAATGCCATCTATCTTCACTAGGGGACCTACGCCCGATGCGGTGAAACAGCCCCAGACCATAATTGAAGCGCCACCATGTTTAACGATCTTCTTCGTGTATTTGGGTTCCAATTGTTTGTTGGAAGGACGTCGTAAATATGCTTTACCATCACTCCCAAAGACATTAAACTTGGATTCGTCGTGATCAGCTGCTTAAACAACCGTGTTCCAAAATGTAAAAAATTTCACGCCGAAATAAATATTTTTAAAAAAAGTTATTAAGAAAACAGTCTATGGTAGTGGCAGTGGCTTAAGTCTATGAGCACCACTGTATGTACTTTATAATCTTTGGTTTCACACTTTTAACCAAAGTTATAAAAAGCTCTGAAAGGGTATAAAAAAGGCTTTTTCCACAAAGAAAATTCACTATGAGTTTACTAGAATGCCCTTTGGCACCCACGTGCAAAAAATGCACCCGCTATATTTCAGCGTTGCACATGGGGCGGAAACACCAGCTCATTATCACACTAGGCGAAAATTAATATCTAAAGCTAAAAATTAAACTACAACGAGTTTAAGTATATTTATATATATTATAGCGACTATTTTCAGATGTATTTTTTTTAATATTTCGTCATCCAACTCCAAATTGAACATTTCCTCATATTCGAAAGTTCATTCGATAAACCATAGTGCTTCATTTGCGTATCTAAAAAAGCAATAACTTCTTTTGGATAATGTTTAGAGAAGCTTACAGAAGGAGTTCTTGATAATGATCGATAAAGCTTTAAACTTCTCGATCATTCTTTATAACACAAGACTTTCCCAAACGGCAACATTTAAGAATATTTTTTTTTTTCGAATTTTCTTGCGATAGTCTTGCGATTTGACAACTTTCTTTTCAGTGGATATGCTAAAAAGTTCCCCAAGTCTTTCTAATATTTTTGTTCTTTTCAGTGAAAAACTGTATATCTGATGCCAGCTAGATAGAGTTGTCATTTCTAGTGCGCTTCACATGCCTATTAGTTTACAGTAGCTTATTAGCATGGGTCAAACAATATTTGACTTGTTTGTCCATTTTACTTAAGGTGATTTCGCCCCGACAGATGTCAAGAGTACACAGTATGTTGTGTACTCGTACACAGTAACGGTGTTCAGCATGAATTTTTAATGTTTTAATGCCGGAAATACCAAAAATTATAATATCTTTAGAATTGTATTATGATCACACAGGTTTTTATAAATTCCATGTAAGAATTTTGTATAACTACAGATTAAATTTAAATTTAAAATTTAAGTTCAACGAAAGTTCGTTATATGTATATACATTTGTATCGATGTACATACATACATAAGTTGATTAATCTACAACAGGGGTGCCCAAACGCTGCTTATGAAAAAACCAACACTGGTAAAGAAATTTTTTTTTTTATTTCAATGGATACACTGAAAAAAATAGGGAGTACAATAGGAATCATTTTACGCGCCGACAATGCAATAAAAGCATAATACAATTTCCTCAAGTGGATGCGCGTAGCCAAAGCAACAACAAAATGTTCATGAAATTTTATGACACAACAACCACTTGCAAGTCCAGTTACCAGGGCCGTAGCTAGCATGGGGCAGGTGGGGCGGTTCCCCAGGGCCCCCGAAGGGAAAGCGCCCCGCCGGGGCAAAAGACTTCCGTATAGGGGGCCCCAAATTTACTTGTTGCCCCAGGGTCCCCGAGGCTCTAGCTACGGCCCTGACAGTTACCTTGCTCAAATGCAGATGAAGAATAGAGATAAGAAAACGAAAGTGAAAATTTGTTTTTGCAATTAGCATTGGCGCATGCCGATAGCCGTGTACATACACTCGCCATACATACACTTTTCTCGCCAATATTTTCCCTTCAGTACCAAAATTCCTTCCCCGACTTTTCCTGGCGACATGTTCGAAAAACAAAAACAAATTGCATGGGCTTGGTTTACTCAAGTCCGAAACGAAAGGGAAAACGAAACTTCTACCTGCTTTCGGTTTTCGACGATGATTCTTGAAGCTTCTACTTCATATTTTCGGAGCAGCGGCATGCGACAGAGAGACAATTAGAGAGATGTAGATGGAGGGAAGGGAGAGAAAAAAATCTGTCAAAACCAAATGAATGGAAGCGACGTCAGAATACCCTTTTTAAAATATGTTGAAACTTTTATATATATTTAAGATTACGTTTAATTAATTTTTCTTATCTAATCATATGGTATATTGAAATGTATTACTATTTACATTTACGATTTCTATTTACGATTCTATTTACAAGGCATTGCGTTGGTCGACTATACCCTGGCACGCACCAGAATTTTCGGTTGTCAATTTTCGGTTTCGTCTTGCCACTCCCCTTCTCTTTGCATTTGATGTTCAAGTTGCATATAAATTACTAAAGATGAAACGGATATCCGGCAACTATCCGGTATCCGGCCTATCCGGCCTCCATGATACTATCCGGCCGAATACCGGATAGCTACGATTTGGCCGGATAGATATCCGGCCGATTTAAAAAAAAAAGCTTTATAAAATACAGGGTGACAATAAATAACCCGGACAAACATTTTTGATCATAACTTTTTAAGGAACTGTATTTGAGAAAAAATGCAGATACACAACTATTAAATAGTTATTGTGTTAACATACATTCATGGTCTGCCTCGTCCGGGACGGTCACCTTCATGGCCAAGCTCATTAAATGGCCGGATAGCGTCAGAGACCGTTTGTTTTGGTATGCCAAGCAAACGAACAATGTCGCATTGGCGATTTCCTTGTCGAAACAGTTTTAAAATTGCACAACGATTGTTAGACATTCCGAAACAAATATCAAATGGATGGGAATCACAAAAATGTAAATACATTTGTTTCAAAAATGTACAAGCTATTGATAAATGCATTTATTTAAGGGCTGCATTGTTCAGGTTATTTCGTAGTGACTTCCTTGGGCTTCGATGCAGAGTCCTAAACGTTTCTGGAAATTTAGCGCAATGGGCCGCAGGTCTTCTTCCGATAATCGATCCCATTCTCGGAGCAATGATTGCTTCAGCGCCTCCAAATTTATGTGGCGTTAAGCACATGCCCTGGACTCTAAAATAGACCACACACCATAGTCCATCGGATTAAGATCTGGCGAGTAAGGTGACCATTCACTGGATGTGATAAAGTCCGGAAAATTGGCTTTGCACCAGTCCTGAGTCAATTTGGCTCTATGGGCTGACGCTGAATCCTGTTGAAACGTTCACTCCGTATCACCGAAGTGCTGCTGGGCCCAAGGAAGCACAACAGTTTCCAAAATTTCCCGGCGGTACACTTCCTGATTGATTTTGACCCCTTGATCGATGAAAACAAGGGGTGTTTTGGCAGTGGCGCATATTCCTCCCCAAACCATTAAAGACTTCTCACATTGACGGCGCTCGATTATTGCAGAGGTACCTGGAGCTTTAGCAGACCAGCTTCTGTCATTTTGGTGATTGTGCGCCTGTTGGATGGTGAATATCTTCTCGTCCGTGAAAAGAATACACTCCCATTATTGACCTGCGGCCCGACGCTTTAGCTGATGGCATCTTTGGAGTCTTACGCGCCTATTGTCATCCGTAAGAAGATGCATTTTTTAGAGCTTGTAGGGCTTGAAATTAAGTTCATTTTTTGCTATCAACCGAACACTTTCTCGATTCACTCCGATTTCACGGGCTATTTTCGTGACCGAGACTCTGCAATTCCGAGTGATCCGCTTTTTCACTATCTGGCGAATTCTGGAAGTGTTAGCGGTACATGGTCTGCCTCGTCCGGGACGGTCACCTTCATGGCAAAGCTCATTAAATGGCCGGATAGCGTCAGAGACCGTTTGTTTTGGTATGCCAAGCAAACGAACAATGTCGCATTGGCGATTTCCTTGTTGAAACAGTTTTAAAATTGCACAACGATTGTTAGACATTCCGAAACAAATATCAAATGGATGGGAATCACAAAAATGTAAATACATTTGTTTCAAAAAAGTACAAGCTATTGATAAATGCATTTATTTAAGGGCTGCATTGTTCAGGTTATTTATTGTCACCCTGTAAACATATTTTTGTTAATTATTTGCTTTATTTAGTTAATCTTAAGTATTAAATTACACAATAGTAAGTAAATGTTATACAAGGAAATGGAATTAGTACATTTAGTACTCATACTGCACTAAGGGCAAATTATGATGGATAAATACTAATTCCTCTGCATTGAGAGGTAGCAGGCGGTTGCGTTTTTCTTCATTAATAAGGCCAGCTTCAGAAAAAAGTCTTTCGCTATACACAGTAGTGCAAGGAGCAGCAGAGGTAGATTTTTGCAAACTTTGCTAAATTTGGGCATTAGCTGCCCACCAAGAATAAGGGTGCGATCAATTCGCATTGACTAGAGATGAAAGTCCAGCTCACAGGTTATGGATATGGATACAACTGTTAACTTCACTCATCAACGAAAAAAACCAAATCGAACCGAGTCCACCCGATCGTTGGCGCGACGTCTACATTCGGATATTCGGCGGCCGGATATCCGGCTATCCGGCCAAATGGTCGGCCATTCGGCCGGTATCCGGCCAAACTGCTATCAGTTTCATCTCTATAAATTACACGCGTTTGTTGTGTTGAAGTGAAATTTTTTAAAAAACATTTAAGTGACCAAATAACTAATTCTGGTGAGTAGTGCATATAATGAACTTATTTATTAAATACCGAGCGGCCGTTCAATATATGTACATATGTACATATATTTATTAAACGGCATTAGCCGCTTGTACATATTATGTTATTATTTATTTTCTTTTTATTTTTTAGATCAAAGATCGAGCCTAGTAAGAAAATTTAAAAAATGGCGTTTAATGTCGATGGCAAGTAAATTAAATAAAATCTAATTTTTTATTTATTTCTTTTCTCAGACGATCACCTAACTGCGGAGACTCAAATGGACGAAGTCGAGGTAGTCGAGGTGGCCGATTTGGGGAAGTCAAAAATTGAGAAAAAAAAATGACAAAAATCAAATCCTTAAAGTTCCTCGCTGATTCCTCAGTGAAATCCCATATGAATCCCTGCTATTTACTCAAAGATTCGTCAGACTATACCCCAGGGATTCCCTGGGGTATTTCCTCAAAGATTCCTCAGAGTATACCCCAGGGGTATTTAGTTCGAAATTCTCTTCGAATTACTGAAGGAATCCTGCACAATTAAAGTATTCCCTAAGTATTCTTTGGGGCAGTGGTGCCCAAGCTCTGCATACGGAAGAGCAAACTCCCATACCAATGCAAAAAATCACCAATACATTGGTGCGAGAATTTTTTTCCCATCCATGTGGCTGCACTTAAAAATAAAATTATAGTAACATTCACAAGGGGTTTAAAAATATCAATATACTAAAGATTATTACAGCAATTAAAAAATGGCGCTACATATTTTAAAACAGCTTATTATTATACTATGACAAATATCCAGAGCTTCTTAGTTAAAAAAAAATGTTCTGCGAAGAACAAATTCATCGCTACAGGTCGACTATTTTGGCAGAAACAAAAACAAGAATGAATTTCTTGCAGTGAAAAGTTTTCGGCACTCCAACAACAAAATTCATTCGGATTAGTACGATTGAGGAGAATAGGGAAAACACGAAAAATTGTTATTGTAATTGCCCTTTGCTTATGATGGGACCAACGATGCTTATGGCGTGAGCAACGAATCTTATGGCGTGAGCAGACTCACACAACTCGGTAGGCATGAGCATTTGCAAAAACAAATGAGCAGCGAGAGCAATGGGATGAGCACCACTGCTTTGGGGTGTTCGAATTCCTCGATGGGAGCCACTCTTTTATGTAAATTCGTTGATGGTTTGTATGAAATATACCCCAAGGATTCCTTGGGGGGCAATTCCTTTACCTCGAGGTTTCCTTGAGTAATCCTTGAGGTATGGTACTGAAGGGTTCGGAGCCAATTACAAAAACAAAGGAGCTATGGGAGTGGGCACCCCTGATCTAAAACAAGAAAGCCGGGCGGAGCCGAAGTTGATAAACACTTGAAGTTAAACACAGATTTATATCGAAAACATCGGATATAGTTGGCCGATCCTTATAAGAATATCATTATAAAACCAATTTATTATAACAAAAATTTTTAAAAATAAAATTTACTGTGTCAAATATTTTTAACGTACCCAGCGATTCCTTGTTCACATAGTGGTGAATTAAAAACCCGATCCTTTCCGTACTTATCGCGAAGGTTTACAGAACACCTATTTTAATAAAAAAAAATATGCTTTTTCCTTTCTTTCGTTTTCGTTTAAAATTGTTTAATACCGAAAAACTCCACCAAATCCTACATCCTCTCCAAATAGAAGAGCCGATTCGTCATTTTGCAAAGCTAAATCCATTGCATTATTTATTGCGTTGAACATATTCATTTTCTTTCCAGGACCCGTTGCAGTGGGAAAATATGTAAAATGCGATCGGGCATAGTTCACCGATAATGTTGTGACCAAGTGCCGCTTAAGATATAAACCAGCTAGTTTTGAAGAAAGCATATTCAAGCATTTAAATAAATCACAATTGCATAAGTGTAAAAAATATGATACTCATTTAATTTGATATTTGATAAAATGTCATCGAGTGCTGTGGATCAAAATGAAACAATGAAATATGGGACAGAATGTAGATTCCATTATTCATACCTAGTACAATACAATATGTGTGGTTAGTGTTAGCACTCAGATTGCCAAAAAGTTACATAAATAACATTTATTTGAATACATTTCTTATCATGATATATAAAAGGATCTCTCAACAATAGATGTCTCATTTTCTACAGTCCCTAAGAATGTCCATTGCTGTATCCCATTTATCCCAGGAGCCTGCATGCCATGCCAACGTCAATTTACATCCAATTTTTAGCCTTTGTAGGTTTAAGCTATATTAAATATAAAGTAAGAACTTTGTCGGATTAGGCAGTAGATAACTCATATCTTAAATAAAGCATAAATTTTTTTATTAGTTGTTTTTTAACGCTATTCCCTTTGCGTTTTATTGGCATTGGTATGTCGAACAGGATTTAAGAGGATGAAAAATAGATGTTGGCGGATTCTCAAACCTACTCAATACGCTCTCAAAATATCATGAGAATCGGTATAGCCGTTTCGGAGGGGTATAATAACAAAAACTGTGACACGAGAATTATATATATATAGATTGCTATCAGTACAATTACAGAGCCGCTGTCGTTGTCCGTTGACATGTTGATTGCTTGAAAGTTTATCAAAAAATTATGTTCGCGCGCATGTTGGCTCTAGTTGGTGAGCAAATTAAATTCAAGTTGGCGAGCATGTGCGCCAACATTCATTGGCAAACTAAAATTCATAACATATTTGAAAACCCAAAAACGTTTTCATAGCCAAAGGAAAGATGTATTTTTGGCACACTGAACCGTAGTGTAGAGGATCAAGATCCAAAAATGGTAGCCGTAAATTTAAGTGAAAAGATAGACCGATTTCGGTACCGGCAGTTTTCCCAGTTCCCAATTAACCAACGCGTTCAATGAAGTGCCTTTTATTTATTAAGGTTATTCGGAGAGCGGAGAGGCGGCTCGAAGGCGGTGGTCTGTGCGGCGCGATGAGCTTAAGAAAAGTGTAGACTACCGGTGCTTGGCGGCTAATGGATTTGTATGAAGGCCGAATGAGTGATAAGGAAAGAGAGATTATGCACGCATTTGAAAAGTTCGCCTGGCGAGACAACGCCCGGTGAACTTGCGCAAAAATCAAACAGAGGACAAATGTATACCGCGATAATGCACCGGACAGATTAAAGAATTCATCATTAACTTACAAATTTGATTATTATTGAAAATCTGCTGCTGATACAAGACCAAATAATAATTAACGATTTATTAAAAACAAAATAGATCCGCAAAAATATATGTAGTTTAGTTGAAGAAATTGAGTACTCAGTATATCAGTACATCAGTAACTAAAACACAATAATTATTTATTTAAAATTAGTTTATTATTAAAATAAATTCAAATACATAAGCATAACGTCAAAAAGTTGTTTCTAGTGCTTTATTTATTACAGACACACATAAATACATACGTTCAATACGGTTATGAATTCTAGCGGAACAGTCACACAGCACACACTCCAGCCCGTTGTTATTTTTTAAAGAGCAAGGTCCTGGGTATTTCCCTTACTTAAAAAGGATACCAGGAAAGCTTCCAGCCAGTCTCCAAGGTGGATGATGTCAGCCAGTAGCCATCAACGATGACTTCAAGGCCATCCACGGGAAGCTTCAGGAATTTAATTTTTCGAGATCAGCAGCGATCTGCGATGGACTGTTTCCAAGCTCGTTGCGACACTGCATGCCGATATCAAGTATGAGTCGCCACTGCTCTCTGCTTGAATTACTGCCCAGGGCCCCAGGGCTCAGTCAGCGATTCATGCCTTGCCTCCTCTTCCTCTCCCTACCTTCAGCGGTGGATACTCGGAGTTGTACTCTACGAGTTGTACGCGCATATAATAAGGTGAAAAAGCTGCAAAGGTTGCGATCTTGCCTTCCGGGCTCCGCTTTAGAAGCAGTTCGTCGCGCTAAATTTGTTGGAGGAACGATTTATTAACCTTTGCCTTATATTTCAGGCTCACGTGAACGAGATTCTCGGTATCACTGATGTCGCGCTGAATTTATTGGAGAAACGATTTAATAACCGTCGTTTAATATTTCAGGTACACGTGAACGAGATTCTGAGCCTCAGTCTGTTGGAAGGTGGCTCAATAGCAGCTCTTTGAGGGCTTTCGGACAAATTCAATGCCCATATGCGCGCTTCGAAGATTTTAAGTCGTTTCAGCTTGCAGGCTGCATCTTCCTTTAAAGAGCCCCGGGTAAGTGGGAGAAGAGCTAAAATTACTTTTTAGGAGTCGATGGCAGAAGTTCTGGAGCAGCGATACAGGACGTTGGAGGCTATGGTCGTTGCCAAGGCCCCATACGTGCTCAAATGGATGGCGTAGAGTCGCAAATAACAATACAACGTCCTTTATTATTACTTATTCATCTTCCACTGTCTGTACCTTAGGTCGCAGCAGTGATTAGCTTTGCCTGCTACAGCAGACATTCTTTTTCGAAGTTGATTTTGAGGCCTTGTTCCTGGCCTAGCTCTTTTACATTCCGGATCGCAGGGGCACGTGATTACTTTCCGACTGGCTAATCAGTTGCAGCTCCGAGATTGCAAATCGTTCATGGTGATATCTGGTATTGGCGAAACTGGCTTTGCGAGAGACGGATTCTCTGTTAATATTGTACTGCGGTCTAGCAATGGGGCATGTTAGCGCTGTTATCGCAGCCAACATCACGGACCTCCAGCCTAGTTTTAGTTAAACGGACGAAGGAGGAGTTAGATTGTGATAGGTTTATAGGCTTGATTCAAGCGGTTTTGCTGTGAGCCTTCTGTCGAAATCAGTTCTAAGTTGCTGAGAGAATCTTACTACCAAGCCGTGCGCCGATTTCTGCCTTCATACCAATGTGATGCCTTCATAAAAAAGTGTTTGGCGTTGGGGCATATGTCTCCAATTCCGGCTTATGAGAACGTCACTGACGATTCTGTCACTTATGGAACGAAGCCAGCCTCATTTTTAGTTTGGGCAATGCATCAGTTGGCAGAGGATAAGAAATTAATGTTTCTAATAGAGGCCGAAATTCTGCGTCGCTATTTTTATGTAGATCAAATTTCTCAATTTCATAATGCAGAAAAAAGCGGGGATTCTCGACAAAGGTCAATTTTGGTTAAAAAAGTGGATCTCCAACTTTGCTGCTGTGCTGGCTAATATGCCTATGAAAGATCGGGAGTCTTTCCTAAAGTTCCTAAGATTTCAATTTTACGATGACTCTGGGCCTTGCTTGGGGTCCTTCGACTGACCACTTGCTATTTTCATTTGAAGGGCTTCAGTGAACCTCAAAGCCCCTTAGGCGCATCGTTCTTTCTTTAGTCGCCCGGCTGTAGATCTTTTACAAGTAGCTAGAAGGGAGAAGTTTTCCTGAGTTGAAAGCTCTTTACTCCGACTGGGATATGATTTGTAACAGCTTTGCCTGGGCGCAGTGCTCGCTAACAAGGCAATTCGAGGTGGATTTTTATGGATTCTGTGACGCCAGCATTGAATCGTATGGTGCTTGCGTTTATGTCGTGTCCAAGGGCACAAGATCTGCGAGTTATTTTATCTGCTCGAAGTCACAAGTTGCGCCTGGAACCGAAGCCCGAGTTATCGGCAGCCGAGTTATTGCCACAACTTATGTCAGAAGTTTAAGGCCTAAGTTGGTGTAGGTTGGGAAGTATTTTTGCTGGTGTGATGCTGCTGTGGCTTTGTTTTAGATTCGAGAAGAACGCTCTAGTTTTAATACTTTCGTCGTCAGCCGAGTTTTGACTATTCAGGAGCTAACTAGAGCAATGGGAACCCAGCAAACATCCTGTCGCGTGGTGCTCTACTCAATAAATTGATTGAGAATAATCTGTTGTCTCACGGTCTTCCGTTTCTCCTTGAAGACCAATATGAGTGGCTCTTATTGCGACTTGTGTATCTACGTTGTGTGGTATCTACACACGGGGCCTCGAGCTGAGTTAGCGACCATTCGATCCTAATATTATCCAATTGAAGAAAAAAGTGACAAAGGCATTATACACATGTATCCAATTCTGCCGGACCAAGGTTGCTGGACATTATGGCTGATACCCCGGAAAAAAAGTGTTAACGGCTGCCAGGTTTGGAGTGACTGGCATGAATTTTTGTATGCCTTTTTATTACAAGCCAGATGATCGCAATAAGGCGTCTGTAAAATGATACGTGAACGCTTTTATTTGTTTTGCACCAAACCCATTCACCTGGAGCTTGTAAGGGACCTTTCCATAACTTTTTTTCTGCGGGCGGTTTATATGCACCCACCGAAAGCCTCAAATTGGTCTGCCAACACAACCAACTTTGTAGGAGCTAAAAACGAACTAAAGGCGCTGCTCCAACTCTTCGTAAGCGATGAGCATAAGTGGGCGCTGCTGGAGTTTTGCGCTATGGAATCCCGTCGATTGGTATTTTATTTTGGCTGTTGAAACCGCCAAGCATAATTTTTACCGGGATGTTGGATCTTCAGTGCTTGGATTCAAAGAGCTGCGAATGCTGCTGTGTTATTGTTTCTTTCAGAGGATCCTGCAGACCATTATGTTCTAACACTAGCTCATTTTTAACGAGTGGTGCCTTAGTTAGCTTTATAGAGCCTGATGTCAGAAAGCTGAACTTTACCGAATGAACAAATGACAGCGTGTGTCTTCCCTGCAGCAGTCATACTGGGCCCGATGAAAGGGGACGCTCTCAAGCTTCCAAATGGCGTGCTTCCGACCTTTTCTTGGCCTCAACGATGTGGTTCCAGTCAAGGACGAGACTTACCCCCGATGAAGTGCTTGCTTACGAAAATTACGAGGCTAATCATTGGTTGAGATAGAGTTTTTTGAATGGCGGCGATTAGAACCGCTTCTAGAACTACCAAGCGCTTAGTGTCTAAGCTGTGGCTGTTGCCCCTGAAGGACACAGTTGGAGTACAAGCCCCAATGGGGGGGAAAAGTTCTGGTCACGGTCAAACAAAGCCTAAATGTATTTATTAGTTGTTTACGCTTTGTTGGTCGCAAGCTTACTAGCATACTCCAAGCAATTTATCTAGCGAGCTTTTGCTCCACCTTTTGTCTGAGGCGGGCGCTCCATAAATTGGAGTCATTGCAGTCTAACCCAATTATCTATGCAAGCTATTATAATAAATATTTATAGCATTAAATTTATAATTTTGAGTTAGATTAGGAGTGATAAATAGGCACCAAAAAATATCAATGTTAGCTGCTGTTTGGGCATTAAGAATTTTCAATATTCGACAACGAGCATCCGCTCAGCCTAGATGGTTGGCGGATGCTCGCTGGCTTTAGATGCCGAATCAGTTGAAGCCGAGTGGCCGAAAGGGAGTCGGCTTGCGACCAACAATGGCTAACTTATTTATTAATTATTAAAACTAGCAACTAGCTGATTGATCCGACAGCTGCCATATAACTGAACGAGAAGAAACGTCATAAGTTTGGTGTTTGGAAATTCATCTCATTCTAAGAGTTTTATAAGGGACATACTAGCGCTTTCTCTGAGACCTCTCAACGACGACGCAGACGGCTGGGAAACTTTCGGAAGGCTGAATAATTTGCTTATTTGGTTCGCAAAGATGAGACATTCGTTATCGTAAACTCTTTTTAGACTAGCAATAGCTTTGTCATAATTACTCTCGGTGACTTGGAATGCCTTGATAGTTACTAAGGCTTCACCAGAGAAGCAAAAAATTAAATGGTTAAATTTCTCGATAACAGGAATGTTCACATCCTTGTCTACTAATGTCTCAAAGAGACTCATACAATTTTTAAACTCCGAATAGCTTTCACTGAATTTTGGCAATGCCAAACTGGGAAGTCGAGCTCGAGTTGGGGCTGCAGAAATTGCAGTAGCTGGTGGGGACTCTTCAGCTAAGGTGAAGGCATTTAATAATGACATCACCCTTGCCTTAGTTGTTATTTCTAATTCTTCCAACTCGGCTCCAAATTCATTTTTCTCATCTAATTTCTCGATCTGGTCTTGCAACTCATTTTCCTTAAAAATTGTCTCATTTAAGACCTGAAGCCTGCACTCTAGCTCGGTCTTCACTAAAGGAACTGACCCAGCTTCCAAACGTTCCTCTAACCGGCGAATGCTTTTTACCCTGACATTTAATCTTCTTCTTAATTCATCAAGAGTCGTGGATTTTAGTTTCTGTTTATTATTTTTTATTTTCTGATTTTATTTATTTTTTAATAAACAGACGACGATACAAAATTTAAAATTTTTTGTTTTTTATTTTTAAATAAAATGTTTTAATTTATTTGTTAATTAATAAAATACAAATTTTTGACTAATATAAAAAATGTTTTATTTTAATTATTTAATTAATAAATTAAATTCAAAAAAACGAAAACGGGGTGCACGGGGTGCATGCAGGTGCACGGCATGGAAGTAGATGGGTTTCGATGAGTGGCGATGATCCTGCGGTGATGATCCTGGAGGCTTAAGAGTTTCACGACGCGGTGAATTTTTTTTTATTTTCCACTTCACGAACGCGTCGCGAGCAGCTCTTTAATTGTAGTTATTTTTTGTGTGTAATAACACAGTGTCACTGTCACTTTGTTTATTTTTTAAATATTTTTTCACTAGTGTCCACTCGGGGGCGCAAAAATGTATAACGAGATTAATTTATCTCACACTTCAAATAATAAAATATATAAAAAATATGCTGCAAAATATTTAAAAATATGCGAAAAACAAAGATTACGAAAAGAATGGTCGTGCCTCACCAACGTTATAAATTCGATTGTATTTCTCTCTAATCTTAAGCCTAACTTATCTATTGCGGCGAAGCGGGGTGAATTCGCACAAGAGCGAATATGAGCTTTCGCTTCCGCTCCGCCCTAAGCTATCTTAGCGTAAATTTACAGACTAACAACTAACAAATACAATTCAGCTATAACTATAATTCACAATTTTCGACTTCAATAAATACAAATCAATTTACACATATAATAAAATCATATAATAAACTATGTTGTTTACGTGAGGGGCCGGTGTGCCGCAACTTTAAGAGCGCACCAGCACTGAAGAGCGCACACGCGCTGAAGAGCGCATCCGCGCTCGCCCCTCTTTGCGCTCTCGCTCTCGCTCCTTCGTCGGCCGTCGTCGATCGTATTTTTTCTATTACTTTTGCCTTGTTTTCTTTCTAAGTTAAGTTGTTAATTCGATGTACGCAGCCAATAAAGCTGAACGCGCTTCTTTTGGAAATAACTGAAGACACCCCCGACTTTTCATTTCATCCCCATTTTCTGGAGTCTTTTGCGGAACCAACGCCCCCCTACAAACATTGGTCCTTCGAGCCGGATAATTACTGGATTTTCTTCTGCCAGCAGTTCTCGGCATTGTTCCGCCAAAAGATAAGTACATTTTTCCGTCCCCATCTCTCTGCTGGTCTTCAGCAGTGATCCGAACATTAAATTTCGTTCACACTGCTGCAAGATTGTTTTTCCCTCCGTGTCAACTCCAAGTCCGAGTTTTCCGACAAAACGGCAGGTTGAGATTTTTCTAATAATCTATAATAATCTTAAAATTCGGCAAATTTTTCTATCCGTCTCCGTTTTGTGTGCTGCCCATATTCCTCGCCGTTTTCGGCCTCTCCGTTATTCATTCGCTTGCCAACGGTCGAGGCATATGTGCATCCGCATACATTTTAGTTTCTGTTTATTACTTTCCATTTTCTGATTCTATTTATTTTTTAATAAACAGACGACGATACAAAATTTAAAATTTTTTGTTTTTTATTTTTAAATAAAATGTTTTAATTTATTTGTTAATTAATAAAATACAAATTTTTGACTAATATAAAAAATGTTTTATTTTAATTATTTAATTAATAAATTAAATTCAAAAAAACGAAAACGGGGTGCACGGGGTGCATGCAGGTGCACGGCATGGAAGTAGATGGGTTTCGATGAGTGGCGATGATCCTGCGGTGATGATCCTGGAGGCTTAAGAGTTTCACGACGCGGTGAATTTTTTTTTATTTTCCACTTCACGAACGCGTCGCGAGCAGCTCTTTAATTGTAGTTATTTTTTGTGTGTAATAACACAGTGTCACTGTCACTTTGTTTATTTTTTAAATATTTTTTCACTAGTGTCCACTCGGGGGCGCAAAAATGTATAACGAGATTAATTTATCTCACACTTCAAATAATAAAATATATAAAAAATATGCTGCAAAATATTTAAAAATATGCGAAAAACAAAGATTACGAAAAGAATGGTCGTGCCTCACCAACGTTATAAATTCGATTGTATTTCTCTCTAATCT
The DNA here is from genome assembly GCF_030179905.1 of Drosophila bipectinata. Taxonomy (NCBI): domain Eukaryota; kingdom Metazoa; phylum Arthropoda; class Insecta; order Diptera; family Drosophilidae; genus Drosophila; species Drosophila bipectinata. The sequence continues at coordinate 23,501,693 of NC_091736.1, read as the reverse complement.
TAAGCCTAACTTATCTATTGCGGCGAAGCGGGGTGAATTCGCACAAGAGCGAATATGAGCTTTCGCTTCCGCTCCGCCCTAAGCTATCTTAGCGTAAATTTACAGACTAACAACTAACAAATACAATTCAGCTATAACTATAATTCACAATTTTCGACTTCAATAAATACAAATCAATTAACACATATAATAAAATCATATAATAAACTATGTTGTTTACGTGAGGGGCCGGTGTGCCGCAACTTTAAGAGCGCACCAGCACTGAAGAGCGCACACGCGCTGAAGAGCGCATCCGCGCTCGCCCCTCTTTGCGCTCTCGCTCTCGCTCCTTCGTCGGCCGTCGTCGATCGTATTTTTTCTATTACTTTTGCCTTGTTTTCTTTCTAAGTTAAGTTGTTAATTCGATGTACGCAGCCAATAAAGCTGAACGCGCTTCTTTTGGAAATAACTGAAGACACCCCCGACTTTTCATTTCATCCCCATTTTCTGGAGTCTTTTGCGGAACCAACGCCCCCCTACAAACATTGGTCCTTCGAGCCGGATAATTACTGGATTTTCTTCTGCCAGCAGTTCTCGGCATTGTTCCGCCAAAAGATAAGTACATTTTTCCGTCCCCATCTCTCTGCTGGTCTTCAGCAGTGATCCGAACATTAAATTTCGTTCACACTGCTGCAAGATTGTTTTTCCCTCCGTGTCAACTCCAAGTCCGAGTTTTCCGACAAAACGGCAGGTTGAGATTTTTCTAATAATCTATAATAATCTTAAAATTCGGCAAATTTTTCTATCCGTCTCCGTTTTGTGTGCTGCCCATATTCCTTGCCGTTTTCGGCCTCTCCGTTATTCATTCGCTTGCCAACGGTCGAGGCATATGTGCATCCGCATACATACATACGCACATACATATTTTTTTGGTGCAATTAATCCGCGAAAAATTCGCAAGTGAACAGTGAAATTGTGTGGTGACAAAAAGAAGGCATAATTAATATTGGCCACCGGTGTGAATAAGTTCCGGAATTTCCAAATTCACCGAACAGTCCGCCGCTGTCGTAATATTTGTTTTTATCTTCCTCAATCAGTGTCATTTTTTATGCCCCACATGCCCTTGCCCTACTTGCATGCATGTCCATATAATTTCCAAATATTTTCTGCCTCCAATTTCAGGAAATATATAGCCGATAAAATTTAAAAAATATTTTACATTTTCTAAAACCAACAATTATAAACCGCCATTTCACTACAAATCCGTGATTGTGTCGCTTAAATTCTCGACCTAGCCGTGTTGTGTTTTTCGGTTCTGTTTATTTTTCTATGAGGTACGTACAGGGTGCCGACGGCATAACCGGCTGCATAACAAAATAGATTAAAAAATCAATTAATTATAAATTTATGTATTTATAATTATAACTACGAAAATTTATTTAATTCTTATTTTCCGTCCGAGCAAAGGGCCAGGTTTTTTAATTCACCTTTCCGGCCACTCAATAATTAAAGTCGAAGATTTAATTATCGGAAAATTATAATTAATTTATTTAATTATCCACCTTCTGTCCGAATAGAGCCGCGGTTTTTTTTTAATTCCATCTTCCCGGCTTCGTGTTAATTAAATTCAATTAATTAAATATTTAGGTTTCAATTCCACCGTTCCAGCTTCGTGATAATTAACCTCAATTGATTAAAAATTAAGATTTTCAACTCCACCCTTCTGGCTCCATCATATTTAAATCCGATAGTTAGCCAAAAATTAATTATTTATATTTTTGTGTGTTAAATTCAAGCCAAAGTTAAGTCCACCTTCCGGCTCCGCAAATTCGAAAATAGTTAAGAATTTAATATCTCAGTATATATTAAATTCAGTACGAACCACACAAGTCGAAATATACATACATATATAGACCGTCATCACTTTTTTCCGAACAAGCACGAATTTTCCGGTACTTTTTCCATTTTTTCGTGCCTCCAACTCTGCTTCTACTCCGCATCTGGCAACATCCGCCTACAATCCGAACAAACCTCGTCTCCTTTTGGGTTTTTTCTGGTGCCTGAAGTTTTTCTTTCCACATTCGAATTGTGCCGCACACGACTTTCCCTTCCGCATCGGCGCTACTAGTTCGCACTTGCTCCTTGTAATTGCCTTTCATCCGCGATCTCACCGTTCTCATCACATTAGTGCGACCGGCCACCACTTCGTACGGGGCACCTGTTGCGCGAGTCAGTCGACAAGCGCTGATCAGCGAATCGGACTCTGAGAATGCCCACGGGAGACGACAAAAAGCCGCGTTCGATCCCAGCCATCCGTTTGGAAAGATCTCAATTCGCACCTCCGCGGACGCCTCTGTTGAAGCCTAAGGCTACCAGTGCCAGTCCAAGGGCAAGGAGTGACGAATCCGTCAATACAACCCCCGGTCCTTCACAGAGGCAGACTCACTCCGTCGCAAAAAGTGCGGTCGAAGTGGCGTTGAAAACGTTCATCGCCACAACAGATCGAATTATCCAATTTGAGGCTAACATAAGTACTCCGGGCGCCCCAGAAACGGAAATAGGCTCCCAATACATGTGCGAAGTTCATCGGGACCAAATTCAGGCACTATGGGAGAAGGTGGAGAAGAGCTATGAGAGCTGCTCCGATTTGCTAGCCGTGTCCGACGACAATGCGGCCGCCTCGACAGTGCTGGAAGCGAAGTACAGCTACTGTTACTCCGTCTATTCGAGATGTATTGCCCAGCTTGGGGAGAAAATGGCTTCCCAATCCACTCAGGCTCAAGTCAATGTCCACACGCCCGCGCCTACAGGCTGCCGGTTACCTCCGGTGGATACCGAGGTCTTCGCGGGTGATTATCTTCGGTGGCCCACCTTCAGAGACTTGTTTACGGCCATTTACATCCAAGACTCGCGGCTTACCCCAGTAGAGAAGTTGTTCCACTTATTGTCGAAAACAAGTGGTGACGCCCACGCCATTGTTTCTAAGGCTCCGCTTACCCATGAGGGGTTTGTCGCCGCATGGCAAAGCCTCACAGACCGCTTTGAGAACCGGCGGCTATTGGTCAACAGCCAGTTGAAGATCCTTTTCAACATCCAGGCTATTTCTCAAGAGTCCGGGGTCGCGCTGAAGGAGCTGCAAGCTACCATTCAGAGTTGTTTGACAGCCCTAGAAATGTCCTCCGTTAATGTTGAGGCTTGGGACTGTCTCCTTGTATTTATGATTTCGTCAAAGCTCCCCAAGGTCACACTTTCTATGTGGGAGCAATCCGTACATAATAAGGCCGAGATTCCAACATGGAAGGAATTAGATAACTTCCTGACAGAGCGCCATCGCACTCTGGAGGCCATCGACGACGTCAGGCTTAGTGGCTCCGTGCAATTTCCGCCAAGGTCGGGACTTCCTACTGCCCCTGCTCGGAGGCTCACTTCATACGAGACTCGAGTGGTTCCGGGCCAAATGGGCTGCGATCTCTGTTCGAGGGAGGACCACCCCATTCGCTTATGTCCGCGTTTCCTAGAAATAGATGTAAATGGGCGCTCTGACTACATAAGGAGGAAGCAGTTATGTTTAAACTGTTTTTCCCGAGGGCACCAGCAGCGAGACTGCACGAGCGCCCATACCTGCTCTACATGCCACAGCAGACACCACACCCTCTTGCACCGCGGCAATCCATTCGCAACCGCTCCAAGTCCGCCTACGCAGCTTACCGCTCCAAGTCCGCCTACGTCAACAAACGGCTCAGAGGATCAGTCGAATGTGCAGGTGTGTTTCGCTTCCAGGTCAGGAGCCGTCCTACTGGGCACGGCCCTTATCAACGTGTGCCATTTGGGGTGCACCGTCCTGGCACGAGCACTGATAGACTCAGGCTCCGAAGCGACTTTCATAACGGAACGACTGTTCAACCTCGTCAAGCCTCCCTTCAAGACGATTCAAGCCCAAGTTTCCGGCCTTAATCAAACCATTTCCGCGCAGTCTACTAAATTGTGCCATTTCTCTATTCGGTCGCCGTCAAGACCCGGGCTACAATTAGAGACTGCGGCTTACGTTCTTCCGCAGTTGGCAGGAAATCTGCCATCATATCCGATTTCGCGAGATCGTCTCAATGGGCTGCCCAATATTACCCTGGCGGACCCCAACTTCTTTGAGAGCTCCCAAGTCGATGTGTTATTAGGAGCTGACATTCTTCCGCCCATTCTCCTCGGTAATTCCAAGGCTAACATCTGCGGGTCGCTTCTCGGTCAGGAGACCATTTTCGGATGGGTGCTGACAGGCCCATTATCTCCAGCCAACCCCCGCAGCGTGTCTGTTTTTTCCGCACGAGTTGCCCGCAGCCTCGGTGACTCACTGGTTTCGATTCCGGATGCGAGCATAATTCTGTTACGACTCCTTCTTCGATTTACACATCGCATCACGCTGCACGGTTGCAATCAGCCGATGATCCGACTGATCCGGGTCTAATTCTAGATTCCAAGGTCATATTCAGCACGATGTCGCCACGCCCACGCAACGCCCCGTCACTGGAGAGCAGATGTACTCGAGGTACACAATCATACCGATGCCGAGTCTGCAATGGGATCCATCCGTTGAAGAAGTGTCGGCGCTTCCTACGCCTTAGTGCCGAGGAGCGGCTCCGAGTGGTTCTCGTGAACCGCTATTGCTCGAGCTGCCTGGCCCACGAGCACTCCGACGGATCCTGTCGGCGTGGGGACGGCTGTAAGACGTGTGGTCAGGATCACCACACGCTGCTGCACCCCGGGACCAAGGAGCACCGGTCACCGCCCACGGGAGACAGTACACGGGGTGTCTCGCTCTCTCGTCGGCCGTCATCCGCCAACTCCCGGCGCTGTTTGGGTGCTTCTCGCCCTGCGTCCGCCATTTTCCGGCACTCACAAGCCGATCCACGGCCATCGACTTCCCGACGCTCGTCGGCAACTCCTCGGCATTCTTCCGCCACTGGCTGGCAGTCGTCAAGCGCTCCACTGCTTTCGTCCGCCACTCATCGGGTGCCGTCCGCCGCTCTTCCGCCCGCGTCATCCGCGCCTAGGCAACTTTCCGCCTCTCCTCGAGGGCCCCCGCAGGACGCGCTCGCTGCGCCCACCCTATCGTCGCTGCTGAGACGGAACAGCGTCAACATCGGGACCTGGATTTTCGACACGGGGGCCTTCATCGACCCGTGTACGCCCTCTAGCTGCAGTGACGCATAGCTAGCGACGAGGGATATGTTGCAACCCGAGCGATTGCAAGGGGGAGAGGATGTTTACATGAGGGGCCGGTGTGCCGCAACTTTAAGAGCGCACCCGCGCTGAAGAGCGCACCAGCACTGAAGAGCGCACCCGCGCTGAAGAGCGCATCCGCGCTCGCCCCTCTTTGCGCTCTCTCTCCTTCGTCGGCCGTCGTCGATCGTATTTTTTCTATTACTTTTGCCTTGTTTTCTTTCTAAGTTAAGTTGTTAATTCGATGTACGCAGCCAATAAAGCTGAACGCGCTTCTTTTGGAAATAACTGAAGACGCCCCCGACTTTTCATTTCATCCCCATTTTCTGGAGTCTTTTGCGGAACCAACGCCCCCCTACAAACATATGTATTTACCATTGGGTTTAGGAAGTCGATCTATCTCAATCTATTAAATTTGGTACTATATCCATTTTAAATTCTAATTTTAATTAAACTTAATTGCTTAAAAAGCGACCGCACGTCTGAATCCAATTTGCTTGTATTTAATCAATAAATAAGATATACATAAATCATTTATTTAATAAATATTTCTTTATATGCATATTCTTTATTCTTTATAAGAACCAGGAATGTATTCGTCAACCTCATTAAAAATTGATTAAAAATATAAGAGACTGTATGGTGTGTGTTATATTGTACATATATGTATGGTCCCTTGGACTTAACCTTTTATTCTTTGACTGAACTTATAGCTTAATGAAGAAAGCTTTAATTAAACAAAAAGAAGTACCTCTTAGTTCCTTATCCATTTTTTTATATGAAAGTATAGAGGTTAAATAGTTATACATTTATTTAAAAAGTATTTGATCTCTTTCAAATAAAGATGTTATGTTTGATCTTTGTATCAAAAGGTAATGTTGATACAAGTTATATTTGATACAAGATACCGCGATGGCTTGTTGTGAGATGCACTTGATTTAATAAATCGTTTAGAACCGCAGTCTCCAAACTTTTAAGTCAGAACGTTTTCTAATCAAATTCAACGTTCTACGCTCTTTAAATAGACTATTTGCTGTGTGATAAATTAAAGCAGAGGTCGGCACGGCCCTATCTCGGGGGCATAGGAAATTTCTTTGCCCGAGCTCTGCCACACACACACACAGTATAAATGTGTGAAACGTCATGCTCAAAGCCTACTTTCTGCTATTCGTTACTAACACTAATGCGGTAAAATCATATCAATGTATTGGGGTGCCGACCACTGAATTAAAGTAACGCCCGGGGTGCGACTTTCCCTGCCACGGCATTTTTTTTTTTTTTCCTTATTACTCCTCTCAGGAGCTTAGGGCCTCTACAAGGGCTCTCCACCTAACTTTATTTGCCGCTGTTTTCTTTATTGTGTCCCAGCTGATGTTCTTCCGGGATATTTCTAGGAGTGCTGTACGGCGCCAGGTCATCTTTGGGCAACCCACTCTTCTGCTTCCTTGTGGGTTCCATTCCAGAGCCATCCTTACGATGCGTCCTGGTTCCTTCCTCAGAGCGTGGCCAATCCATTTCCATTTCCGTTTCTTTATTTGCTCCTGGATTGGGACCTCTCCTGTGCAGTGCCATAAGTCCTCATTGGATATTCTATCTGTCCAGAATACCCCAAGTATTATTCTTAGCCACTTATTGATGTAAGCCTGCCACGGCATATGCTTCAATTATCGTCTGGCTGTGTGTAAGTGCTCCATCCGCTGCACTTGGTGGCTTCGCTCTTCGAAGGGAGATGGAAGCCTGCTGCCGATGCCGGTAGCTGTGCTCTTTGCCGTCGCGTTGTCAACATCGGCGGAAGTGCATGTGTTTTTCCGTTGGAATAACTCCATTGTGTGTTTCAGTGCAGTCGGGCGAGCATCAGGGAAACCATCGCCCCCTCGGCTGCCTTCCCTATGGGCTGCCCCGAAACGGGCACAACTGGAAACGTAAAGCAAGCCAAAAACGTTGAAATATCGTAACGTTAAATTACCGGAGCAGAGTTGTATCCTTTTCCCCAAGTCCACAAAGACCCTCTTCCGAGTGTCCTTGCTGTTTTAAAACGTGTACGTAGTTGCATCTCCCAGACGTTGCTGCTCCACAAAATAAATTTGTATGCTTTATGCAGAGGTGTAAAATTATGCGAACGTTAATATTTCGTGGAAGCCTTTTGATGCTTCTGCTGCATGCAGCATGCCCTGCCCCATGTCGCAGACATCCTAAGCTGCGACTGGCGTTTGGCACTTAAAGAGCCTGGCTTAAAGCCGCACACGCCTCGCTGACAAACTGTTGCCACTTCGGCCGCCCAGGCCGAACAGGCCGAAGGAAATTCGGTCAGAAGAAGCCAGCCAGCGAAAAAGGGAGCCGTCGGAGCAGGAGCTTAGGCGGAGCGAAAATCCAATTCGAAAGCCATAAATCATGGCCAAAAGTTGCAAGGTTTTTTAAGCGACATAAATACAATAACTAACTAGAGGGAAAAATATAATTGCGAACGGCCCAAAAGGCCACAGTCCACAGAAGGCCAACTAAGCAGGACCCCATTTTAGCTGCTATTGTTTTTGCTATTGCTGTCCTTATTATTTTTGTGGGCCCGTTTTCAAGTGTCAAGCTGTGGCTAAGCGGTGAAGTGGGATGAAAGGCGAAGGCTACATCCACATACCAAACATAAATTGCTAAAAAGTGTGAAGAGAACATAATTGTAACATTCCTTGTTTTGGCCCAAAGCAATGCACCACCATCACCACCAGAGTCAGAGCCGTAGCAGAAGCCGTAGCCAGGCCAGAGAATGGAGGCCAAACACAGCCAGACACATGACCAGGATGTTAGAAGGCCTGCTTTTGTTGGTGTTGGTGCCGTTGTAGGCCTGCCTTTTTCGAGCATTCAATTATGTATGTCTGCGATCCCTAAGCCTGCCACAAGCATACTCCTGTTCACACACACACACCCATGTACGAGGCAAAAGTTTTGTAACGCCCTCTGAAAAAAAGTAAAAAGGGGGCCCAAGGAGAAAGGCTCAAAAAGGTGTGAAAGGTGTTGCACCACACTGTGCCACGACGACTGCCAAGCCAAAGGCAACTATTTGTTGTTGGCACTCTGCCGGGATTTGGAGTGCTTCGGCACGGCAGCCCAGTTAGCCACCACTTCAATAGGCCCTTACAGCCTTTAACGGCCGTGTTTCTTGGGTTAAAGTAGCGTTCAATTAAAGGTATTCATTATTCTTCATTCGGAGTCGTTCTCCTCAATTATTCTCGCAGATTATGTCGTTTGTTTTTGTTATTGTCGCTGTAGCACCATAATGTAAATATAGCCCAAACCTTTTTATAACACAGACAGACCGTCAGACAGGACTCCTTACACACACACTCGCACACACGAGTTGGAGGAAGAAAGTGCGGGTCGAAGAAAGCGGTCGTGCCGCGCGGACGCTCCCAAGTGACGCGCCTAAACACTGCAGAATCTAAAAAAGAAGCTGGTAATGGGTGATCGGACAGCTGGGGACGGACTCACCTGCCGAGCGAACCACAACACTCCCTGAATAGGTCAATAGATGGCCTCCGCGAAAATTCGGATGAGCCGCCAACCGCCGAGGTAAGAGGCGCGAAGAGAGCTTTCTCTTCTAGGAACTCTCTTTGCGACACCTTTCTCCTGAGTTGATCGAGCTAAGCAAACGTGGCTGCCCCCACCAGAATTGCGCAGGTCATGGCAGCTGATCGTAACCAGCTGGTGGGCAGTGTTGGGAAACGCCCTAACATTGCCTGCCGGTAGAGGGCGCTAGATCTGGACCAAGGGCACCAGGGCTGCCGAACGTCACAAATGTCGCAACGACGCGACTGCAGGAGCCCGCTAGAGGGCGCCAGCGACTCAAGGCAAAGCAGAAGGGTAGCATACCTTTCAGGGCTGCCTCTTCAGGTCCTTTGACCAACCTACTGCGGAAGGGGCTAGAAAACTCTGGCATGCCATGAGGTGACGAAGGTCATGGAGCTGACCAACTGCCAACCCCTCCGCTACGGCGGTTCACCCTTAAAAGGGGGTCTGGCGACCGAGCAGGAGCGGTATAACTCCCATCGCTTCCGCCAGGAGGAAATTTCAGGCGCACCGATGGAAGGCAGTGTTGAAACCCCCCAACCGCAGCATGCATTAGCTATGCTCTACCCACTTTCCTCATCCCCCCTATCGAAGAAGGCTAGCGATCAGCTGAGCCGGAGGAAAACCCTCGCAGCGTCTGTCCCACATTGGGCGGCTGCGAGGTCTGCGTCTGTACCAAAGTGGTCGGCAGTTTAAACACCTAGGTATAAAATGCACAAGCCCCCCCAATTTTGGCATGTCGTCGAATAACGAAATTACTCCAGGTGGCAGCCACAGAAGTGGAAATCCACCCGTGGGAGAGACCACGGCTAGGGCAAGGATTCTGGAGGCCCTAAACAACATTCTAATTCAACCTGACAAGGCGGTGCCTGACTTGGCCGCCCTGGAAAGGAACACTACAAGTGCAGAAGAGTTGAAGAGTGCCAAAACGGGAGACCCGTTCAAAAAGAGCAATAAAATGCGGCGCTCGGCGCTATTTGCGTGGCAGCCCGCCGACAAGAAACGAAGAATGCCTTACGGAGTTGGGCACGATAGTAAACGAGCTGCTATCGTGGGTAAGGGAAAAAATAAGAGACATATTTCCGCAATGCAAAAGAGCCTGATAACCAGACTGAAGGACATCCTCTCCATTCTGGTCGGAAGTGCTCCGGAGGAGCATGCGCGACCGGTCATCATGCCCAAGCCAGTGTGCCCAAGATGCGAGAGAGCCGGCATCGATACCGTGGAGAAGGAGCAGCAGACCCTTCCGACGGAGGTCTGGACCCAGGACCAGGCTGTGCAGACCGGCAGCATCCCGAACAGCACGGGCCCCTGGAGTGCACACCGAAAAACTATTGCGAGGGACGCGGGGGTCAAAGAAGCAAAGGCCAACACGGCGGCAAGGCTCAAACCCGCTGTTGCAAGCCTTGCTGCCGGCAAAGGAAGCGGCGCCGAAACAAGCATGAGAAGGACTGAATGGACGAAGGCCAAGCCTAGAAATCCCGAGCGGAGACGAGCCAGACCCGACGCCATAGTGATCCAAGCAGCAGGCCTGACGTACAGCCGATCCTAAGCATGGTAACGCGCAGGGAGGACGGGAAGCTGGACGACCTTGGCCCATGCGTCAAAAAAGTGAGGAAGACAGCCAAGGGAGGGCTGCTTCTAGAATTGGCGAGGAAGAAGGATAACCCCACACAGGCCCTTAAAGGCTGCATCGAGGAGGTCCTAGGGAGCAAGGCAGAGGTGCGGGCGTACTCGGAGGAGACCAAGTAGTCGCTCGTCGCTAGGAGGTCTCGACGCACTAGCCACTTCGGAGGACATCATCGGGGCAATCGCGCAGCAGGCAGCGGTGGACCAAGGCGCCTTGAAGGTCAAGAAGCTGAGAAGCACCTATGGCGAGACTCAGACCGCTATCGTGGCTTTCCCCGCGAGCTTTGCCAAGGCCATCACTGCTGTGGGCAAGGTGAAGGTTGGTCAGGAAGCAGAAGTTGCCCTATGTCAGCGAAAGGAGGTGGACCTAGGACGACAGGGTGCTAGTGCTTCAGCTGAACCTGAACCACTGCAGGGCGGCTCAAGATGTGCTGTCGCAGACTGCGAGGGAGACGACGACGGAAATAGCGCTCCTAAGCGAGCCCTGTAGGACTGGCTCAGACAACCGCTGGGCACTTGACCTATCGGGGAAGGTGGTCATCTGGAGCTGCGGCGCAACCGGCGCGACAATGCACTCAGTGCACAGTGCGGAGGGATTCGTAAGGGCTCGGATAGGTGGGGCATGGCTTTACAGCTGCTACATGGCACCTAGCCTAACCACCAATGAGTTTAAGCGCATGATGGACTGCCTGGGAAATGATATCAGAGGCCGTTCTGACGTCCTGGTAGCAGGGGACTTCAACGCGTGGGCGCAGGACTGGGGCTGCCCGAGGACGAATGCGAGAGGGAGAGTGGTCAGAGAAACCTTCGCCTCACTCGATCTCGTACTGCTGAACGAAGGAAACCAGCACACCTTCAGCAGAGCCGGAGCAGGATCCATCATTGACCTGACGTTTGCGAGCCCCTCGCTAGCGACTGGCGCTAACTGGAGGAAAAGCGGCAGCTTTACAACCAGCGACCACGAAGCAATATTGTGCTTAATTGGTAGCCTTCAAGAACGACCGAGGGAACCGAATCGAGGGAACCAAGGCTACAGAGTCGGTACGCTCCAGGCAAGGAACTTCACCGAGGCAGCGCGCGATATCGGCAACGTCCTACCAGCGGAGCCAACGAAATGGCTGACACCCTGGCAGCCATGCTTGAGGCAGCGTGCATGGCGAGCATGCAGCGGAGAAGCCGCTACCGCAGAAACCACGCTCCTGTTTACTGGTGGAACGACGAGATTGGCTCCATCCGAGCTGAGTGCATGAGAGCAAGGAGGCTTATGCAGCGAGCGAGAGGCAGCGACGCCTTTGAGGAGCGGCACCTAGCCTTCAAGGACCGACGCAAAGCATTGAAGGTGGCCATCCGAGACAGTAAAAGGAAATGCTTCCCGGAGCTGTGTGACTCGGCGGAGGAAAATCCATGGGGCAACGCGTACCGGATAGTGGTGAAGAGGCTGCGCGCAGGAAGTCAGTCCCCCACTGACCCGACCGTACTAAGGTCCATAGTGCAAGCACTGTTCCCAGCCGGCAACCAGGTCACCCAGTTTCCCAACCCCCAGCAGACAATGAAATGGCGGAGGAGGTAACGGTAGAGGAAGTTCTGGCCATATGGAGAGGCCTGGCCCCCAACAAAGCACCCGGCCCGGACTCGGTTCCTAACCGAGCCCTGAAACTGGCTCTGGCACTGCAGCCGGGAAGTTTTGAGGAGCTGTTCAACAGATGCATCCGCGAAGGCACCTTTCCCACCAGGTGGAAGGTGCAGAAGCTCCTGCTGCTACTAAAACCAGGGAAACCAAGGGAGGAGGCGTCGTCCTATAGGCCAATCTGTCTGCTGGACACAACGGGCAAAGTCCTCGAGAGGGTGATCGCGGCGAGGCTCGAAGCCGCCATAGAGGAGGCGGGAGGGCTGTCCCCAAAGCAGTACGGGTTCCGGAAGGGAAGGCCTATAGTGGATGCCATAGCAGCGGTGGTTGGAATTGCTCGAAACGCGATAGCAGGAACCAGGTGGAAAGGTGGCTCCAAGCAATACTGCCTAATAGTCACCCTGGACATCAGGAACGCATTCAACACGGCGGACTGGGGCAATACCCTGGCAATAGCCCTAAGGCGGTTCAACGTCCCGAATTCTATAATGAACGTTGTCAGCAGCTACTTCAGCTGCAGGGTGCTACTTGTCGACACGGACATGGGCACGGAGACCTACGGCGTCACGGCAGGTGTGCCCCAAGGATCGGTCCTGGGACCGCTGCTGTGGAACGCCATGTATGACGGGATGCTGAGACTGCAGCTCCCAGCGGAATGCGACGTCGTCGGCTTCGCAGACGACTTAGCGTTGGTAGTTGTGGCCAAACATAGGGAGGAAGCGGAGAGAGCGGCTAACAAGGCGATTGAGGCAATGGAACGGTGGCTCCAAAATGCAGAACTAAGCCTAGCCCCACAAAAGACGGAAAAGGTGCTGGTCAGCAGCCGCAAGGTTCTAGAAACGGCGACGATTCAGGTTGGTGGAATGGCCATAACCTCCCAGCGGTCCATAAAATACATGGGTGTGATGATCGACGCCCGGCTCTCCTTCCGTGAGAACCTAGAATATATCCAGGGCAAGGCTGCAGCCACTACCAGGGGCCTCACCAGGATCCTCCTCAATACCAGAGGCCCAAAGCAGAACAGGAGAAGGCTCCTTGTGAGCGTTGCCTCGGCGCAAATCTGTGATTTTAACGCGTGGGCACAGGAGTGGGGGAGTACCACCACGAATGCTAGAGGCAGAGCCTTGCTGGAGACCCTAGCACCCCTGGACCTGGCCCTTCTCAACGAGGGCAACCAGGAAACCTTCAATATTCCATTATTGACCTGACCTTCGTCCGCAGTAGTTTGGCACGGACCTCAGAGTGGAGAATCGCCGACATCTACACGGCCAGTGACCACGAGGCCATACTCTGCTCGCTCGGAATCAGCCGGGCGACCTCGCGCATTCCCCCCTGCGGCAAGGCGTTTCGACAGGACACGCTAGACGTCCAACAACTGGCAAACCACGTGCGGAGGGCTCAGCTCGATCTCCACACTACACCAAACGACCCGGCGGCGGCGCTTGCTACGGCCCTTGATGTGGCCTGTAAGGCATGCATGAATGCGCGCACGGCCTTTGCTCGGCATCACAAACCAGCTCCGTGGTGGACAAGCCTTATCTCGGCTCTTCGTAAGGAGTGCCTAAGGGCTAGAAGATCCCTGCAGCGAGCTCGAGGCACTGACGTGCAGGAGCAAAGACGCCTTGAATTCAAGGCAGCGAGGAAAACGCTGTAAAAGGCCATACGGGACAGTAAGCGCGAGCTGTTCCTCAAGCTATGCGACGAAGCGGCTTATAAAATCGTAACAAAAAAGGTCAGGGCGGGGAGCCAGCCCCCCTCAGACCCGGTCGCACTGAGCGCCATAATAGACGTCCTATTCCCAAGCTGTCAAGGAGAAGGAACATGCCCGGCTATTGAGGACTTCAAAGAAGAGTCAGTGGAAATGGTCACAGCAGAGGAGGTGCTAGCGGCCGCACGAAATCTAGCCCCCAACAAAGCTTCCGGCCCGGACGCTGTGCCACCAGGTGAGGCCGCGTCTTACCGACCCATCTGCCCCCTAGACACCGTGGGCAAGGTATTGGAGAAGATCCTGGCCACGAGACTCCAGGCGGCGATAAGCCGGGGGGCGGACTGGCAGAGGAGCAGTACGGGTTCCGGAAAGGGAGGTCAACGATAGATGCGATAGACGCCATCCAAGGCACCAGATGGGAGGGGGGAACCAAACAATACTGTTTGGTTACCACCCTGGACGTGAAGAAAGCATTCAACACGGCGAGCTGGTCGCGGACTCTCGAAGCCCTGAAGGAGCTAAGGATCCCGGAGTATCTGTTGAAGATGGTGGACAGCTACGTGAGTGACAGAATACTCCTGTATGACACGCGGGAAGGTCAGAAAGAGCGAGTGGTCTCCGCCGTAGTGCCGCAGGGCTCTGTGCTAGGCCCGCTCTTGTGGAATACGATGTATGATGGAGTACTCCGTTTACCCATGCAGGAGGGTACTACCATCGTAGGATTCGCCGACGACATAGCCATAGTGGTGGTGGCGAAGACTGTTCGCGGGGTGGAAACCCAAACAAACTCCGCGGTGGCGAACGTGGAGGCATGGCTGTCTAGGGCCGGCCTTCAGCTCGCCCCACAAAAGACGGAAGCAGTGCTAATTTCGAGCCGGAAGAAGGTCGAAACAGCGACAATTCACGTAGGAGGAGTGGCCGTTACCTCGGGGAGAGCTATAAAATACCTAGGGGTCTGGCTTGATACAAGGCTCTCGTTCCAAGAGCACCTTGAATACGCCCACAGGTGGGCGAGCAAGACGACGATGGCCCTCTCGCGGATGCTCCTCAACATCAGAGGCCCGAGGCAGGAAAGGCGCAGGCTCATCACTAGCGTGGTGAGCTCCAAAATTCTGTACGCTGCCCCAGTGTGGGTCGAGGCCATGGGAGTAAGGTCCTACGCACCGAAGCTACCTAAAGCGTTTTGGCCATGAAAGTGAGGACTGCTGCCCGTCGTGAGGCAGTGGAATCACAGAGGACACACTCCACGTCCTCTTCGATTGCAGGCGATTTGAGGAGGATCCTGGAAGAGGCCTTTACACCCAGCAGCATGGTGCCTCAAATGCTCCAGACGCCGGTCAAATGGGAAGCTATAGCCGTAGTTGTGGCCAAAATAATGACGGAGCTGAGAGCCCTGGAGAGGGCGCGCAATGGGCGGGAGGAGGCGCCAGAGGGGTGCGAAACATTGCTTCACGGCCGTATCGCACCACTTAGATCCATGCTCCTACAGCCCTACAGTCGGGGAACAAAAATGTATAGTAGGCATATAAGATAGTTTTAAGTAATAAACTCGAATATACAAAAAAAAAAATGGCGGAAAAAAAGGACGAGTTATGTGCGAGCTTTCGCTTTTTGTTGCCACTGCTTCCACTGCGCTGGTTTTTGCTCCGCTCCGTTTTTGCTGCCACTGCTTCCAAGTTTTTGCTCCGGCCCTTCACCTTTGACTTTGTCATTTAATTCCAGCCGGATTTTTGGCAGTGCAATCAGCAAGTGGCATCAAGAGTGTATATCACATGTTTAAGCATAAAGTTGGCAGTGCATATGTGCGAGCAGGACTTTACTCGACCGAAATATGCCAAGGACTCGAGAGCGATGCTGTTCCGAAATGGTATTCAGCTGTTCCATTCAAGAAACCGAATAATTTCTTGCAGACACAAATACTCCTCGGGTTCGGGGCTGAGAGGGATCTGAGAAGCGTTTCATTTATGGCCATTTCAATTGCCAGATACATAAATATTATAGCTCTGACAAATGGAATTAGAACATGAAAGTAAAGACGGACAGGAGCCGGGGGGTTATTAAAGGAGACACGAGGAGATTTAATAGATAAATTGTGGCCACAAACATAGCCAAGCACAGGAAGAGGTGCCCATGATTTGAGTCTGAAGTTATTGCCACTATTTGGTTTATGTAAGTGTCAGAAGAATAATCCCTTAAATAAATAATATTTTTGTGATAAATATGACTTTACATCAGAGGTCGGCACCCCAATACATTGATATGATTTTACCGCATTAGTGTTAGTAACGTATAGCAGAAAGTAGGCTTTGAGCATGACGTTTCACACATTTATACTGTGTGTGTGTGGCAGAGCTCGGGCAGAGAAATTTCCTATGCCCCCGAGATAGGGCCGTGCCGACCTCTGCTTTACATAGATTTACATCCAATCCAATATATCCTCCACTCTACCCATTACAAGAAAAATTATAATTAAATGATCGAAATATATGGAGAAAAATTAGAAAGCTAAAAAATATATTTTTATTATAATAGTTATAAACCACTTTTTAATGGTTAAGATAGCACTGTTTCACAATCTGTCATATTGTGAACGGACTAAATTTTTATGACGGAACTGCCTTATAGAAGATACTGCCCCAAGATATTTCCTATCTAGTAAGCAATTAAAAGTCAAATCCAACACTTCTTAACAAGGCCTATTAGTGATAGGACGTACATATGTTCATGTTCAGTTGCACAAAGCCAGTTCGAAATATTGTCCCAAATGCAACAAGAGTGCGCCAAAAAAACAAAAAAAAGGGGGGGGGGGGGGGGGGGGGGGGGGAAAAGCGCCGAAAATTGAAAGAAGCTGAGCCAGAGGAGGAACCCTCATCACACAGGGAAAAACCCTTGCCAACTGTGACTCCGAACTGGGAAGAGAGTGGAAAACATTTTTTGAAATGCGATGAAAATGAAAACGCAGAAAAACGAGACACGACAATTTCGCTTACAAAATTGCCAAACCAAAAAGGACTTTGAATTCTGATTGCAAAGTTGGGAAGTTCGGAAGCAGGGGCGGACGGGACGACGGGGTCGACGGGGACAGGGATGCTGCTCGTCAGCCTTAAAAACGGAACCGCAGAACATGCACAGACGTGCCATGCCCACAAAACGAACCAACATAAATCATAGACAACAAAAAAGTGGATGGCCGGGGAGAGCCAGCCAGTTCCAAACTTTCAATATCAGCAATGCAAATTTAGTTGGCCGGAGGGTGATGTGCGTCCAGCAGGGGCAAGGACAGGGGCGGTCCATGGAGGGGCCAGGGACCTGATGACGCAACGCACCCCAAAAGCAAACGTCGGACCACTGAAATCTATGCAATAGAAGACACAGAAGCCGCCAGGCGAGCCATCAACGATGAGTCAATAGGGTCAGTCCAGCACCCGCGGGTCACAGTGGACAAAGTCACTGCGAAACTAAAAAAACTATATATTCTTGGTAAATATTGGAGACCATTACCATACCATTATTGTTATGGTATAATCCCTATCAAAAAATTACAAAAAGAAAATAATAATGATTCATTTCATCTTCAAAGGATGATAGTTGGGAAAGAAATATCTGTTAATAGACTGACACTGGTAGTACATAGATCCTAATAAGACCTTTAAAAAATGAATGAAAACCTCACAAATTTAGGTTCTTGTTAAGTTTACGGGGCTTTAACAGGTGTCTAGAATGGGCCGTATAAAATGGTATATAAAGTCAATCAGAATCTGATTCAGTGGGCCCTCGATTTACTTGATACTTAAAGTATATTATATTAAAAGAGATATTTTACATTATACCAAAGTATATATCTTATATGTATATCTGGTATACTAGATACTTTAAATATTGTAATAGTATATCGGCTATTCCGGCGGATGGTCAACCAGGACCGAAAAAATAAATGTCCATATTCCTCGATTCTTTTTTTGTATTTTCATAAATAAATATCCAAATTTTCATAATCTATTGAATTCATAGCATATCTCAGCTTTAAAAAAAAAAAATAAAATCCCGAAAAGTCAAAAAATGTAATTTTCACTTTTTTTTTACTAAAGGCATTTTTAAAGACATTTTTATGTTTATGTGATTTATGTGATTGCTCTTTTTGTACTAAATCTCTTAATACAATCTAATAAGACGAGAAAAATTCAAAGAGAGCGAAAAAATGTTCAATTACCTCTTGATTTGTACTTTGATTCTTATCTATGTTCTAATCGTACGTTCGCGACCCAAAACATAATTGTATTGTAATTGGTTCCCATCAAGTGAAAGCAGGTGGATGAAATTTCATGTGTTAAGTCATTTTAGTGTAAACTATTGAAATTAAAAAAAATCCCGACTTTTTTAAGAAAATTTTTTTATATTGAATTTTAAAGTGGCGTACGTTTGCGACCGTATGTATGACTTACGTATAAAAAATAATATTATTTAAAAAAAAAATTTCGTGAAACATGATTTTTTAAGAAAATATAAATTTATTTATAAAAAAAAAAAAAAAATGTTATATGTGGAAAAATCGTACGTTTGCGACTCGTACTTAATTCAATTTAAAAAAAACTAATGGAGATATTTAATTGGGAATAGACTCGATAGAAAGCTACATGCCTTTTTTTTAAAGTAAAGTTATTGCATTAAAATATTCCATTTCGATTCGCAGATTTATTGATTTTGCTAGAGCAAGCCAAAACCGACTTCCATTCCGCGTACGTTTGCGACCTCATGTGTTTTGCCAATATTATGAAAATTAAAAATCCATTAGAACCATAATTTACACTAAGAAAACCAAACTAACTAACCAAATGCTATCGGAAACAAAAAAAAAGTATCAGAAAATGTTTTTTTCTTTAATTTTTTGGCACTAATTGGGTACGAACGTACGTTCGCGACCCCAGGAAATGCCCATATACAATATTCCTGATCAGGATCACCTCCTGAGTTGATATGAGCATGTCCATCTGTCTGTCCGTCTGTCTGTCTGTCCGTTTCTACGCGAACTAGTCTCTCAGATTTAAAGCTATCGTCTTGAAACTTTGCACACACCCTTCTTTCCTTTGCACGTAGTATATAAGTCGGAACGGCTGCCATATATTTGGTAGAAATATCAACTTTCGTATTTTTAAAGATAGAAGCTTGGGACTTTTTTTTAAGATTTTTTATTTTAATGAATTGGTTTTATTATGGTTTCGGCCATCATAAGGATCGGCCAACTATATCCGATGTTTGCGATATATATCCGGTTTTAACTGCAAGGGTATATCAACTTCGGCTCCGCCCGAAGTTACCTTTCCTTTCTTGTTTTTTATTTATTTTCGTTTTGTGAGATAAAATAACCTCGTTGAACATTTTGCGCCCCCGGGTAGACTTTGGTGCTAAATATTAAAAAATTTTTTAAATACAAAAAAAAAAAAAGTGACAGTGTCACGGAGTTTGTTAAACAAAAAATACAAACATACATATGTATACTAAAGCACATGCAGACAGCACAGGCAGAACCGTAGGTATTTGTGCAAAAAAAAATTAAATTCTTAGCGCATAGGTACGTATGTATTTGAAAGTTAGTAGAGCTAAACTAAACGAGTCACTGACATCCCCCTTTTACCATTCGTTTTCGTTTTTTGCCTATCAAAATATTTTAATTTAGACCAGCCAAACATTTATCTATATACGGATACATATGTACATATATAATACATATCTACATACGTGCATAAAAAATTTGCCGTACATACGGCAGCGGTAAACCTTTTTTTCACTTCAACCGTTTTCCGCTGCTGTATGCAAGTACATTTTATTTTAAGGAACGCCAAGTGACGCGCTACCCTACAGCTTGGTTGGTTATATTTATTTTTCGGTGTCATTGGAAACCAACTATTTTTTTTGATACTCAGTGCCTCGACTATTAACGTAACTATTAACTAATTTATAAATAAATTTTTATTTTATTTATTTATAAAGGGCAAATTGCCATTGAGCAATGGCAACTTGGGCCTTCAGCTCGAATTGTACATAGTATTTTTAGGATTTCTTATAAGTATTTATTTACATAATCAACTAAGATAGAATAGAGTTATATGCGGTATATGGTATAAATGTGTTTTTTAGGAATTGTATGATTATTGAAATGTTTTGTGGTGTGGGGTTTGTTAGTGCTCCCAGTGGATTGGTGTTTTGAAACATTTGGTGTCTTTGGATGTTAAGCGCGTTGAAGGTGGAAAGTAAGTGTGTTATTGTTACAGTATCGTTGCAGAAAGTACAAGTGTTGTTGTGGTTTGGATCAATGTAGTGTGTGTGGGTTAATTTGGTGTGTCCAAGTCTGAGTCTTGTTATTTTTAAATGATCAAGGCGTGAGATGGCTGGGTGGTTTTTTTTGGTGATGTGGTAGCTGTTGGTTGGTTGGTTAATTGGTTAATTAGTTGGTTAATTGATTGGTACTACTTTGATGTCTTCGTAATGTATGATAGTGTTTTTTCTTGGTGAGTGTTTATTATATATTTTTGTATGTCTTTTGTGTTTAGATTTTCAATCGTTAGAAGTGGTTGCGTGGTTGCGATTTTGGATGGGGTGTCCGCTAGTTCGTTACCTGGAATACCTACGTGGCCGGGTATCCAAAGTAGTTTGAATTTAGTTTTGAATTTTTGGAGCAGATTCCGTGCGTGTGAGGTGTTGTGTTCGCTGTTGTTCGGGTTTTTTATTGCATCGATTGCAGAGAGGGTGCCGGAGCATATGCAAAATTTACCTTTTATTTTTTAGCAGTTCGATTCTCTCTATTATTGCTAGAAGCTCGACGGAGAATACTAAGGAGTAGTGTGGCAGAAGGCCTATTTTTATGACTTCTGTTTTGTTCGTGATTGCGAGACTGGCAATTGAGTTTGCGTTAGATCCATCTGTGTAAATGTAGGTGAATTTGTGATCTTTGGTCTTGATTTCTGTGAATAGTGTCCAAAAAGTTTGTGGTTTTGTGTTTTTTTGTTGTACGTGCTTAATATTGTGTCAATTTTTAAAATATCAGTGATTCAAGGTGGTGTGGTTTGTGAGTGTTGACTGGTCAGCTTGAGTGGGAGTTTGTGTGCCTCGGAGTTTTCAATAATGCGGTCTATTGTTGAATTGTATTGTGATCGCTTTGGGGGTCGGTATGATTTAAGGATTTTTATTAATGGGAAGTTTTCGGCATTAATCAAGGATT
The DNA here is from genome assembly GCF_030179905.1 of Drosophila bipectinata. Lineage (NCBI taxonomy): Eukaryota > Metazoa > Arthropoda > Insecta > Diptera > Drosophilidae > Drosophila > Drosophila bipectinata. The sequence goes on along the minus strand of NC_091736.1, from coordinate 23,480,762 downwards.
TGATTATTTTTGTTGTTAGGAGGTCACGTCTGTCTTCTAGAGTGTCTGCGCGTGCTTCGTAAAGATGTTGTTAATAGGTGTAGTTCGAAGTGCGCCAAGAGCAGTTCTGAAAGCGGTGTTTATTGTTGCTTTTACCTTCTGAAGGTTTGTTTGTGGGCAATATCAGTAGATTGGGAGACCGTAGTCTGCTTTTGCGGTGATAGTTGCTTTTGTGACGTTTAGAAGTGTGAATCGTGTTTGAGCAGTCAACTTTTGCCGTTGTACCTTGGGGAACTGCTCCACAGATCGTATAGAGTCCAGTTTGGCCACTTGATTGAATTAATACCTCCAACACATTCAAGATGATGAACAGCCTGAAGAAACTGCCTGTGCGCATGCTGGTAAATGCCGCTGCACGTCAGCAAAATGCTGCGATGTCCTCGACCACAGGTCTTCCCCCACCACTCACCTTCCTCACCGACGACGAGAAGATGATGAAGGAAACTGTTGCCAAATCGGCTCAGGATCAGATCCAGCCTCTGGTCAAGAAAATGGACTTTGAGCACAAGTTCGATCCCTCTGTGGTTAAGGCCGTCTTCGAAAATGGTCTAATGGGTATTGAGATCGATACCGAGCTTGGCGGCAGTGGCTGCAACTTCATGACCAACATCATCGTTGTGGAGGAGTTGTCCAAGATCGATCCCGCCGTGGCTGCCTTTGTGGACATTCACAACACACTGGTGAACTCCCTGATGATCAAGTTCGGCAATAACGCCCAGAAGGCCAAGTACCTCCCAAAATTGGCCTAGGAGTATGCCGGCAGCTTTGCTCTGACCGAGCCCGGAGCAGGATCCGATGCCTTCTCCCTGAAGACTGTGGCCAAGAAGGACGGCAAGGACTATGTGATCAATGGCACCAAGATGTGGATCTCCAACTCGGATGTGGCTGGAGTTTTCCTGGTCTTTGCCAACGCCAAGCCTGAAGATGGCTACCGTGGCATTACTACCTTCATTGTCGACCGCGATACTCCTGGACTGATTGTGAACAAGCCTGAGGACAAGCTGGGTATCCGCGCTTCCGGCACCTGCATGATCACCTTCGACAATGTCCGCGTCCCCGAGGAGAACATCCTGGGAACCTTCGGCCATGGCTACAAGTACGCCGCCGGTTTCCTGAACGAGGGCCGTATCGGTATTGCTGCCCAGATGGTGGGCCTGGCCCAGGGCACCTTTGATGCCACCATTCCCTACCTGCTGGAGCGCAAGCAGTTCGGCGAAGCCATCTACAACTTCCAGTCGATGCAGCACCGTGGCCACCGAAATCGAAGCCGCCCGCCTTATGACCTACAATGCCGCCCGTCTGCAGGAGCAGGGTGTGCCCTTCCTGAAGGAGGCCGCCATGGCCAAGTACTACGCCTCTGAGGTTGCCCAGAGGGCGGCCATCAAGTGCGTGGACTGGATGGGCGGCGTTGGCTTCACACGCGACTTCCCCCAGGAGAAGTACTACCGTGACGTGAAGATCGGAGCCATCTACGAGGGCACGTCAAGTGCATTTATGTGTGAGAACTGCAGGAACATTTCTTCGGTAATCTGATTTCAGTTCTCTCCATGTTACCTTAGCATTTAGCACATAGTCTTTTTGTTATATTGTATCAAATACAATTAAATTTACATTTTAATATAATAATTGAATGTGTTGCAGTTGAATTTTGGGCTTGAGAGGCATTTTATTATGTTAATTGATTGTTTAAGGTTGTGTGAGAGATGTTCTGTGTGCGTTTTCCACCTGTATTTATTATTGAAATGTACGCCGTGTATTTTAAGTGATGATACGTTTTTTATTTGTATGTCACCAGTGGATAGGGTGCAGATGTGTTTTCTGCAAACGTGCAAGTGTTTGCATTTAGTGGTTGAACCTCAAACTATAAAGTCTCCAGCACATCGAAAGAGAATTGGACTGCAGCTAAGGCCATTGCGGTGCGTTGGGTGATGTACGCTTCCAAACAGGAAGGGGGGATGGTTGCCCTTGCGGGATCCCTTGCATATGCGGTAATCCAGGGTCCTAGCGGCTCAAGTGGCTCAAGTCTCATTCACTGCGTTGCATATTTTGGAACAAAATTAGATTACCCCCTACCCAACTATATTATACCAGGTACTCATCTTTCACCACTTACCACAAAACTTTTATTTTGTTATTTTTGTCGAGGTCATGATAATCATACGAACTACCGAACTGAGCGGACGTGCTTTGTCCGAGCTCCGGGAAAACTGAAAAATACAGCTAATCAAAAAAAAAAACTGGGGTAACCCAATATAAGCGAAAAGACGCTGAACTACAATTTACTAAAAGCGACAGACAAGCTTTTTATAACAGTTGTGATGCGCTAAACCAAAACTAGTGCATTGTTCAAAAAAAAAAAAAAAAGTAAGAGCCACGCAATGAGCTCATTGAGCAACGATCAAAAGAACGAGCGTAGAAGTTCACTAAACCAAAGAAACGGCTTCTACTCTTACTTTTCAACCCGCGATACCGAAGTGGAAAAATCGGCGATTATAAGCAACCCGGCTTTACTGACCGTTGAAACCCAAAGGGCACGGTCTTGCTCACCCGCTTTGCTCACTCCGACTCCCGCGTCATGGAGTTCGCAGTGTAAAACCCCCCCTCCAATATCGGAAACAAATTTCGCACCAACAACTAGCAGTGCTACAACTTCTGCAACATCAGCGAAAACCTCTGCAACTCAAAGTACCGCGACGTCAACGACTACAGCGAGTACAAAAACAACAACCTCGGAAAGTGCCAAAGCGGTAACGGCCACACAGACTGGAATGGATCGCTACATCCAAATTAAGCGCAAGCTTAGCCCGCAGAGTAATCCGGCAGGTAACAAAACAAAAATTAACCGTGTCCTGAATATCGATAAAAAACCAGACAGATCCACTACTAACAGATTTGCCCTACTGGCGGAGGTTGAGGAAAACCAACCAGCCCAAGACACTGCAAAAAAACCCAAGCCCCCTCCAATCTATATTAGGGAAAAAAGCTCGAGTGCCCTGGTCAACAAAATTGCGTCGTTGATCGGGAACGGTGACAACTTTCATGTTGTTCCGCTTATCAAAGGGAACATCCATGAAACAAAGGTGCAAACCAAGTCTGAAGAGCACTTCCGAATCGTGTCCAAATATCTGGACACTGTACAGAAAAACTATTACACGTACCAGCTGAAAAGCAGTATGGGCCTACAAGTGGTAGTAAAGGGAATAGAACCTGATGTTACCGCCGAGGAAATAAAAACCGCCCTTAAAGAAAAGCGCTTCGCCGCCAAGAATGTTATTAACATTCTAAACTAAGATAAAAAGCCACAACCCCTCTTCAAGGTCGAGCTCGAGCCAGAAAGCAGGTCGCTGAAGAAGAACGAAGTCCACCCAATCTACAACCTGCAATATCTTTTGCATCGGAAAATCACTGTTGAAGAGCCACATAAACGCAACGGTCCAGTGCAATGCACTAACTGTCAAGAGTATGGACACACAAGGTCTTACTGCACACTTCGGGCTGTCTGTGTAGTCTGCGGGGACGCCCACAAGTCCGCTTGCTGCACTACAAACAAGGAAAGAACCGTGAAGAAATGTGGAAACTGCGGAGGCAGCCATACAGCAAACTATAGAGGATGTATGGTGTATAAGGAGTTAAAAAGTCGCATGCGTCAAGCGACCGCAACGCGCAACCAAAATCCACAGAATGCGTACATTGCGTCAAAAACTGCGCCAGACGTCTTCTTCGCCAAAGCTGCGAGATCCTCATTCGGTCCACTAAACACCACCAACGGCTTCTCCTACGCCGATGCTCTACGATCTGGAAGGGAAATTCCAATTCAGCCTAACTCTCAAAGCGCTCAACAGGCCCCAGAACAGCCACACAGCAAAACGGAAACTATGATGCTTACCCTCCAACAAAGTATGATGGAGCTTATGTCATTCATGAAAACGACTATGCAAACGCTTGTTCAAAACCAGAACATGGTGATACAGCTGCTCGTAGCACAACAGTCTAAATAATCTATGCAGGCGCTACGAATATCAATGTGGAACGCCAATGGTGTCTCACGGCATAAACTAGAATTATCACAATTCTTAACCGAAAACCATATTGACGTTATGCTACTGGTGGAAACGCATCTTACAAGCAAATACAACTTTCATATAAGAGGCTACACAATCTACTGCACAGATCATCCAGATGGGGAAGCCCACGGCGGAACTGGAGTTCTAATCAGAGAACGCATTAAACACCATTTTCACAAAAGGTTTGCAACAAACTTCTTGCAGGCCACATCGATACAAATTCAGTCAAGCAACGGAATCCTTTCAATCGCTGCCGTTTACTGCCCTCCTCGTTTCTCAATCTCGGAAGGACAATTTATGGACTTCTACAATTCACTTGGGGATCGATTTATAGCCGCAGGAGACTACAACGCCAAACATACGCACTGAGGATCACGTCTAGTGACTCCCAAAGGAAGACAATTGTAAAATGCAATTATAAATGTGAAAAATAAACTGGACTACGTTTCCCCTGGAAGTCCCACATACTGGCCAACAGACTCACGAAAGCTCCCAGACCTTATTGATTTTGCAGTGACAAAAAACATACCTCGCAATCTAATAAGTGCCAAAGCAGTCTCGGACTTATCATCAGACCACTCGCCTGTGCTTCTAACGCTTCTTCAAAGCCCAGAAATAACCGAACACCCTTCAGCCTGACGACGCCAAAAACGAACTGGCTAAAATACAAAAAGTACGTGAGTGCCCACATAGAACTCGCCCCGGAGTTTAACATGGAATCGGACATCGACTACACTACGAGCGCCCTGGAAGAAGTACTCCTTGCGGCAGCTAAAATTTCCACTCCTCATAGGAAAGATGTAGCCCGAAACAAACACTTCAAATCTAATCAGCAAATCGAACAGCTCGTTCGAGAAAAGAGGCGCACGCGTCGTGATTGGCAAAACAGCAGATCACCAGCTTCAAAACAACGCCTTAAGGAAGCAACCCGATCTCTCGACCCGGCTCTTCACCAAAAGAAAGAAAATGCACAGCTGAGGTACATCCAGAATCTCTCGCCAACAAGCACAAAGTACCCGCTGTGGAGGGTCCACCCAAATCTTAGCGCCCCAATTGAAACGACCACCCCGATAAGAAACTCTTCGGGATGCTGGGCTCGCAGCGACGAAAACCGAGCTGAAACATTCGCCACACATCTCCAAAGTGTCTTCCAGCCAAACCCAGCCTCAAATTCATTCCTCTTGCCAGAAATTCAGCCAGAGTCCTCCCCTCAGCCAGCCGCACCTTCATTCCGGCCGAACGAAATCGAAAAAGTCATAAGAGGGCTAAAACCAAAAAAGGCTCCCGGTGGTGACCTATTGACCCCAAAGATGCTGATCGAACTTCCAAAATGCGCTATAGAGGTCGTCTGCAAACTATTTAATGGAATCATTAATCTTGGCTATTTCCCAAAAAAGTGGAAGAAATCCATCATTATAATGATACCAAAGCCTGGAAAAGACCACACAATTCCGTCATCATACAGACCAATAAGCCTTCTATCTTGTTTGTCTAAATTGTTTGAAAAATGCTTGTTAACTCGCATAATACCACATCTGGAAGCTTGCAATATTATCCCGGCACACCAATTTGGCTTTCGAAGAAACCATGGAACCATCGAACAAGTGAACAGATTAACATCCGAAATACGCTCAGCCTTCGAACAGCGAGAATACTGCAGCGCTATTTTCCTCGACGTATCTCAAGCTTTCGACCGAGTTTGGCTCATCGGACTCATGCACAAAATTAAAACGTATTTGCCAACATACACCCACAAGCTACTGGAATCATACCTCTACAATAGGGTATTCTCAGTGAAATGCAACGCAGCTACTTCGGGTGACTACACCATCGAAGCTGGAGTTCCACAAGGAAGCGCACTCGGCCCGTGTCTATATGTTTTGTATACTGCGGATATTCCTACGAGCGCACAACTAACAACCTCAACGTTCGCCGACGATACCGCTATCCTTAGTCGCTCCAGATGCCCAACGCAGGCAACAACCCAACTGGCTAATCATCTCACAATAGTGGAAAGGTGACTGTCCGACTGGCGCATTAAAATAAACGAACAAAAGTGTAAACATATAACGTTTACTCTTAATAGACAAACATGCCCTCCGCTTTTACTAAACGGTATGCATATCCCTCAAGCTAACGACGTAACGTACCTTGGCGTTCACCTTGATAGACGACTTACCTGGCGCAAGCACATCGAATGCAAAAAGATGCACCTAAAACTGAAAGCCAGCAGCCTCCACTGGATCATAAACTCACGATCACCACTGTGCCTGGACTACAAGTTACTACTGTACAATTCAGTCCTAAAGCCAATCTGGACGTATGGCTCCCAGCTGTGGGGGAACGCGAGCAGCAGCAACATAGACATCATACAGCGCGCACAATCAAAAATCTTGAGAACTATCACAGGGGCACCTTGGTATGTTCGCAACGAAAACATCCACCGGGATCTGGGCATCCTCGCAGTGAAAGACGAAATCCAGAAGCAAAAAGAGTCATACAAAGAAAAACTGTCTTCGCACCCAAATTTTCTCGCTCAGGGATTGACTCGGGTTTCTAGCGTATCCCGCCTTAGACGCAACGACTTCCCAACCCAGCAATCGATTTTTAGGGCCGTCTAACTCCGTATCAGTCAATATGACTGTTAGTTAAGTTAAAAATATATTAAAAATATAAGATTTGATACACGTCTTGTTAGTCTCGCAAAGAGAAGATTCAAGAAATAAAAGCAACGTTAAAAAAAAAAAAAAAAAAAAAAAAAAATTTTGTCGAGGGTCTACTTTTAACTTTAAAATTTAATAAATTCATTTCATCGTATGCTGTGAGTAAAGCCAAGGTGTAAATGTCTAATATACATGTAGACATGTGGAAGACACATATATTTTTTTCATATACTTTGCTTTATTACTCGATATCAATCATCTTATTTATTTTTTTATTAGATTTATTAGGAAATATTGAATTTTTCAAAAATTTTTTTTTAACCTGTTGATCGACGGGTTTGGTGGAATGGGTTTGAGGAAAAATATATTGTCTGGACACTCCGATGTCCCCCCTAGCCCACATCTTTTAAACTAAAATGTCCTTGCTTTTACAAAAATGTTTAACAAACTAATAGACTTGCAAATGTTTTGACAAAAATAGTTTAATAAAAGCAATATCACTTCCCTCTCTTTCTCTTAAGCGAACAGTCGTGTTTTTTTTGTGCGCACTGCGTTTCTGATAAATATTGGTAAACCGGTGTTTATTTACTTGAATTGAATATATTGTGAATCTTAAGAATCCTAAGCTTAAACCGTATCGCTTCGCGAGTGCTGTGGTATTTTTGGAGTCGAATTAATAATTTGTATGATTTCAATTCCAAGCATAGCTCAGCTCTGCTTCTTCTCCGTCTTATCTCTATTTCTGCATTTTTCTTTTGCACTCTCTAAAGCTCCCGCTTTGGCTTCCTTCCTAGTGTTTTTTAACTTTTTATATATTTATTTTGTTTTATTTATTAAAAAATATGGAATTTAAACTTGTCTGCGCTATGAAGTCTCGTAACAAGACAATTTCCAAGGCGAAATGAAGTCGTTCATGAGACAGACCAAGAATGGATTTAAAGAGTTGATCACTGGTTTTCGTAAAGTCAATGACCAACTTGACACTCAGCTTGACACTCAGTTTAGCAGCCTTCAGCTACTAACGGAGTCAGCCGTTAGCCGTTACTAACAGCCGTCAATAACGCAGCCGCTCATATCTTTGGCCACCCCAAGGGCTAGAACTGAGATTTATTCGCCGTCCGAGTTTCTCAAGGAAAATGAGCAACTGTCAAGCAAATGTCCTCTGTGGTATCGCTTCAATTGATACCACAGGTCCTAGTAGATGAAACCCCCATCAGAGTCACCCAAAAGGGTATTCCAAAGTCCGGACCACCGGCACCGACTGATGCTGCAGTTCTCGTACCTGCGACACCAAAACCCTTACAGGTGATTCCTCCATCGAAACATATATTTGTTGTTTTGTTTGTTTTGTTTATATTTATATTATATATTTTTGGCTTGCCCCTGATTCTTTAGAGATTGATATCTCGGCTTATATCAAAGCCAAAACAAAAGCCGACGTCTTCTTCCAAGATTCGTGTGCCCGCGCTGATGTTCAAGACGATTTGTTCTTCCAGTTTTTGGCCAGAGAATATTTTCGTCCAAGAACATCAGCCTAGTTCCGTAAAGAAAAAAGTTATAAAACCAGTGGGAGTGAGACTTCCTAAAATCGGAACCACTGACCAACCTTCGACCTCTTCCTTGTCCACTAACCCAAAAAACTATTATCGTCTCTAACACTTACCTATCAGAAGACTAGGGGGCTCCGTATCAAACTCCCTAAACTATATTCTGATAATTCTTCCTTTGGATCCCATATTATAGCCTTAACAGAAACTTGGTTAAAGCCAGAGATCTTGCGCTCCGAAGTTTTTCCAAGTAAGTACACCACTTTTGGACGGGATCGACCTCAGCGAAGGGGAAGTGGAGTCCTCATTTCAGTAGACTCCACTCTTGCTTCTGAAGAGGTAAAATCGCAAGAGTTTGGTGGCATACAATTTATTTGCGTTAAAATCACTATGTCCGTGAAATCTTTATACATTACATAAAGATGTAATGTTCATATATACCGCCTATGTCTGAACCACCCACATATTGCACTTGTCCGCTATTCGATACGTCTTTAATCTTATGACGGATCGTGACCAACTCGTAGCGATAGGCGACTTTTATATCCCAGAGTTAAAGTGGTCCAACGTCAACGTCAACTCACCATCTTTGTCACCTATCACTCACCATGACTACACCGCGGGCATGTTTGACATGTCCCTAGGTCAAATTAACCATGTTAAAAATTCGCTAGGCCGGCGTTTAGACTTATGCTTTGTATCTGATCCTGATGGTACCGCTCTTTCCAGAGCTTTTCCCCTTTCAACCCCTTTCAAGAAAAAAGTTATAAAACCAGTGGGAGTGAGACTTCCTAAAATCGGAACCACTGACCACTATTAGGTATTATTAGGTGCCTCACTAACCTAAATATTAAATATTAAAAATAGGCTCTTACTAAAATACAAAAACACCTGTAGTAGTGTTGATTTTTCAAGATACCTACTAGCTCGGTCGAATTTTACCGTGCATAACGCGGAATGTTATAGGAATTATAATGACCGCTGCCGGATACAATTTACTCAAGATCCAAAGCAGTTTTATAATTTTGTAAACACTAAGCGTAAACACGTATCTTTTTCACCCCTGCTTACGTTTGAAAAATCCTCTGCGACCTCTGATCAGGCCATTGCCGATCTATTCGCAGAATTTTTTCAAACAACTTATTCTCTGCCTAATTTGACAGATCAGCGTTACGCATATAACATTCAAGCAGCAAATCTTATTTTCTGTCCTTTTTTTTCTGAGAACAACTTATTATCTGGTCTTTTAAGGGTAAAACCCATTTATTCGCCAGGCCCCGACGGAGTACCAGGCTGTGTGCTAAAATACTGCGCCAGGGCTCTGTGCAAACCTCTTCTAAGACTTTTCAACTTATATTTGGAAACCTCGATTTTTCCCCTTAAGTGGAAGGAATCATTCATAATTCCCCTACATAAAAAAGGGAAAAAGTCCGAGGCTGCCAACTACAGAAGCATCTCTAAGTTGTAGGCAGTTTTTTTCAAAAGTTATTTGAAAAATTAATTACCCCTCATTTGCAACACCTTCGCTCTTTGATTATCACTCCCTGTCAGCATGGCTTTATTAAGAGTCGCTCCACCACCACAAATTTATTGGAGTTTACATCCTTTGTCATAGATGGCTTTTGTAAGGGATATCAAACCGATGTAATTTACACAGACTTCAGCAAAGCATTTGATTCAGTTAATCACTCACTCTTGTTGAGTAAACTTAACTTGGACCTCCAGCTACTTAGATGGAAGGACACAAAGAGTCTTATTTAAAAACATACAGTCCCGTCTGGTCCGTGCTACATCTGGCGTCCCTCAAGGAAGTCATCTTGGCCCGTTATTATTTACGCTTTTTATAAACGACTTGCCCCCTGCTTTAACGAACTCTCCAGTTCTTATGTATGCAGATGATGTAAAGCTTTGTCTTCAGTGCAAATCCATCTCTGCCCTGACTGAAAAATGCAGTTTTCAGTCTGACCTTGATAACTTTCAAAAATGGTGTTTAGCTAATGATCTTATACTTAATGGATCCAAATGCAAGCATATGTCTTTTTATCGTTCTTGCCCTCTGCAAGCTACGTATTCTACTAATGGGATTGCCTTAGAGAAATTAACTCAGGTTAATGATCTCGGCATCCTATTAGACATTAAACTTAAATTTTCCGACCATATATCTTTAATGGTTAATAAGGCTACAGGAGTCCTTGGTTTTATTAAAAAGTGGTCAAAAGAATATAATGACCCATACTTAACCAAAACTTTATTTATTTCAAATCATGTGTCTGGAGTCCCCAATATGGAGTACATAAGGACCGCATCTTCAGCTTCCATCCTACAGTAGCAGACTTTTACTTATAAACTTACCTAGCTTAACAAATCGTAGGACAATGCTCGGTGTAGTTTTACTGCATAACCTTATTAACGGGGATGTAGATAGCCAGCATTTACTAACACGTTAAAATTTAACATTCCTAATAGAAGGACTCGAAACTTTAGTCCTCGGTTCCTAAGCCATTGTAGTTCGACATATGCACTGCATGACCCTTTTAGAGTATTATGTTCGAACTACAATGGACTCTACTCTAATACATCTCTTTCCTGTCCCTCTAATTTAAAATATAGAATTTTAAATTTCCTTACTAACTCCTCTTGGCTTAACAAATTTCAAACAGCTTAATATGTACTAACAAATCGTTTCTCGAGCGCCCCTCGGTCGTCTGGGCCTCTAAGCTTTATCATGAATACAGGAATGCTAGCTGATGCTCTTATTGATGCACAAGCCATTTCCAAATTCTGAAAGACCGCGAAAATATCTTTCGATACCAATCATTGATTTAGAAACTCACACAGAAAATGTTTAATTCTTTGGCTCTATGCGCGTGTTTTCACGCGCAAGCTAAGGCCTACTTGTTTATCACCCGTGGAATTTCGTCCACAGTCGCGGCCGACAGCCTTGTCGATATAGTTATAGTCTGTATGAACACGTGGATCTCAGAGACATTAAAAGCGCAGGTACAGGAAGGTATTTTAAAAATGTTTTGATGCCAGACTATTTCTATAGTTGTTTTTAGTTGTTAATATAGAAAAACCAATTTCCGCCAAATATTCAGATTTTTAGAGAAGATAGGTTTCTCGGAGACTATAAGATAGAAGCATCCGATTCGTAACTTGGACTACTATGGTTTCCATGTAGTTGGTATTTGTGTCAAACTTTTTTTGACGACACGCACACTCCAGCCCCAAAACGGTAGTGTGCTTGTAAAGCCAGATTAAACAAGTTTTTGCTAAAATGTTTTGATGTCAAAATAAAGATACAATTATAATAATATAATATAATTGTATCATGGTCAAAATATACCAATGTGTAACCCCCATCTGCAAATCAAAATTGTTGAATTGTTGATTGAATTGTTGTTATTGAATTGTTAGTTATCTAAATCTATTTGTCATATAATTTTTTATGTAGTTGGTTATTTTTGGTCCTGTTTTCAAAATGGCAAGCTGGTTGAGTATGGAGTGGATTCTAATTATGTCGAAGGCTTTCGCGAAATCTAGGGATGTGATGGAAGTGTTGTTTCTTCTTAAGATAGCTATTGCTAATAGATGGTCTACGAGCAGTAGACTGTCCACAGCTGACTTACCTTTTCGGAAACCAGTTTGGCTGTTTTGGATGAGTTTGTCGATTAATGCAAACCACCACAGTCGTTTGGCAATAATTTTGTCCAGAATTTTTGAAAGGCATGAGCTTAGTGAGATTGAACCGTATGAGTTTAGGTTGGTTTTGTCTGAGTTTGGTTTTAAAATTGATACTATTACGCTATTTTTGTAGGTTTGTGGGATATAGCTGTTGAGGATTGAGTTTTGTAGGCTTATAATTCTATCTTTTGTTATATTATCTAGATTTTTGATCATTGCGTAGGTAATTCTGTCCAGTCCGGATGTATTTCCTTTTAGTGTGGTTTATAAATGATGTGTTGAAGTTTGTGACGGATGAAATTTTTGAAAAATTTTACAAAATAAATCTGCGATTTCTAATTTGTGGGTGGTGTTTTGATTTGTGGTTGGGTTAAATATGCAATGTATGTGTTTTTGCGGGTTGAGTCCCCAAAATCGTCGGATGTTACTCCAGATTGTTTTTGGCGGTGTTTCGGGTGAGATTTGTGTAGTAAAAATGGTTATACTTCGTTTTTTTCTTGTTTTAATGTTAATCTAAATAAGGCGTTAGCTTTTTTGTACTTTAGAATGTTTTCTGTAGATATGTTTCTGTTTAATTCGTTC